>NC_137695.1:13176355-13798193 GCF_964034855.1 Anser brachyrhynchus
AACAAATGAGCTGGGACCCCTTCCTTAAAATAGTAAGCATACCATTTCAAGCAGTTTTGTGGATTTTTAATTTTGGGTACATATAGTGAAAGTTATATGCCTAAGTAAAAAATGTATCTTATTTCAGTAGTTCCACAGTAAACAAAGCATGTATTCTTACAGAATCAACCCAATAGATGAGTCACTGCTTTCAGGGAACACCCCTCTCATAGCTTTCCCACATTGCTAAATACACAAAGAAACTCCCCTTTAAAATATTTCCCACCACCTAGGAGGGTTGAAACATATTAGTACCGATGGGAGGAGAAAAGCTGTAGGAGATATTTCAACACAATCCAGAAACACTCACTACCTTTTCCCCTGGTGTATTAAAGATTTTCTATATTTTCCAAGAAACACTTCCTTTTTGCAGTATTATCCAACTTGTGATCATTATTCGTCTATGTAGCATATTATCTGAGAAGCTCAAAGAACTAATGCTGATAAGGATAAGATCAACGTCTCAACAAGTGCTGTTCTCCTCTCCTTATATGACATGAAATCAAATCCTGCAATAGTTTGCCTAATGTATTAGACAAACATTTATAATACTGATACCAATAACACAGTGTCAGAGTTTTATATTAAATATTGACTCATGTCTTGCACAAACCAACACATACAGAAAGAAAAAATGGTCAGATATAGAACTGAAAAGAATGACTCATAATAAAACTTTAATTTCCAGATTACTTGTGCACAAGATAAAATATATTCAGCTTTCTGCATGTGATAATTTTTTGCTCTGCTTTTGTAAGAAAAAAATGAGGTATTTTAGCTTCAACTTAATGTTCTCAGCTAAGTTCATAAACTCACATCAGAAAAAAAAAAAAGTGAATTCTCGAGGGTTATTACAAATATCTTAATCTCAGATAAACCTCCACCTATCATATTGCCTAAGTACCATTTTGGTTATTTGTTACAAAAAACAAACGAACAACATTTTTTTTTTAAAAAAAGACATTTGCAGTGTTTGCTCATTGGTTTAACTCAGAGAATCAAAATGATCCAGCAAGATTCAGCTGAACTCCAAAAGGCATTATAGCACTGGCAATCCAGTTACTTATGCTAAGTTTAATAAACTAATGTCCCTTGTGAAAAAAATGGTAATTTAAATGAAAGGGAGTTATATTGTACTAGATCAGGAAAGGGATGCCATCCAGAGGGACCTGGACAGGCTTGAGATGTGGACCTGTGTGAACCGCATGAGGTTCAACAAAGCCAAGCGCAAGGTCCTGCACCTGGGCTCGAGCCAATCCCAAGAACAAATACAGTCTGGGTGGGGAATGGATTGAGAGCAGCCCTGAGGAGAAAGACCTGGGGGTGTCGGTGGATGAGAAGTTGAACATGAGCCGGCAACGTGTGCCTGCAGCCCAGAAAGCCAGCTGTACCCTGGGCTGCATCATAAGCAGCATGTCCAGCAGTGCGAGGGAGGGGATTCTCTCCCTCTGCTCTGCTGTTGTGAGACCCCACCTGGAGTGCTGCAGGCCCCCAGCACAAGAAGGATATAGACCTATTAGAATGAGTCCAGAGGAGGGCCAAGAAGATGATCAAAGGACTGAAACACTTCTCCTATGAAGAGAGGCTGAAGGAGCTGGGGTTGTTCAGCCTGGAGAAAAGAGGGCCCCAGGGAGACCTTATAGTAGTCTACCAGTACCTAAAGGGGGTCTACAGTAAAACTGGGGAGGGACTCTGTCAGAGAGTGTAGTGATAGGACAAGGGAGAATGGATTTAAACTAGAAGAGAGGATATTTAGATTAGATGTTAGGAGGAAATTCTTTACTCAGAGGGTGGTGAGGCACTGGAACAGGTTGCTCTGAGAAGCTGTCCCCATCTCTTGGAAATGTTTAAGGCATGGGTTGGATGGGGCTTTGAGCAACCTGGTCTAGTGGGAGGTTTCTCTGCCTATGGCAAGAGAATCTTTATGGTCCTTTCCAACCCAACCCATTCTATGATTCTATGAGATCAAAAAACAGGTACTGAAGAGAAGGTAGAACCTCTGAGTGTGTTTAGAAAGACAGAGAAATTAGAAAAATAATTTCTGGGAATACAGTAAAGTGTTCTTTGATTTATGGAAAGAAATGCTCCTTTCAAATTGCATTTTGTAAACACCAACCTCAAAAAGCAATTTAAGGTCAAAAAACATAGAACAGCTAGATCCTGCATGCCTAAACAACAAGAACTCCAGAATATAGGGAATGATGCAAAGCTTGCCTTATGGAAAGTAACTCAGAGATAATAGGAGTTTGAAAACAAAGACCAAGAGATCTACCGAAAGTCTTATCTCGCAGAGCAGGGCAGCATTTGTGTTCATAAGAATAGGAAGTGAAGTATAATACTATTTCACATTCATGCTCCTTTGATGTATCTACCTCATGAGAGGAGACAAATAGATTAACCAATCTGAAGCCAACAGTTAAATCATGTGAGGGCTAGACTTAGAAAAGGGGCAGGAGAAGCTAACTTTAATCAAGGAAAGACCATGTGAGAACTATAAATGAATTAAAGAGATGCCTCAAGTAGAAGTGTTAGAATAGTAGTTCCTAAGTAAAATGATTTTTGTCAGTTTTATTTTAAGCCAATCGTATCTGATTGTCAATGAGTTAGCAAACACCAAAGTGATTTCAAGGCTTGTCAATAGTATGGGGCGTATGGAACATTTACCTTTCTTGACAGCTCATACTTTCTTAGCAGAAAATAGTAAACCTTTGTGTAGACCCAAGATAGGGCTAAGCCATTGCTTAGATGAGTCATCTTTTATATTTTATTGAAATGACACGAGTACAGCCAGTGCCCTAGCTGGTTAGACATTAACCTGAAGTTAAATGCATAATTAACTTCAACCTCTATTAGTGTTTAGTTCTGAAGAGATCACATTCCAATAAGTATCTGTTAATCTTTTATTTTTGCAGAGTAGACAACTCTGCCTCTTGTAAGTTCAGTAGACACCCAAAGTAAGAAAGAGAACACAGGAACAGTCACACCACATCAATCCAGCACAATATTAGCTTATTTACCATGGTAACTAGCTCCAATTGCTTTGCAGGAAAGTTAGTACAAAGAAAAGAAAACTGCACCCAACAAGTGGCTTATTTCTAAGTTTTTTGTTTGTTTGTTTGTTTGGCTTTTTTTTTTTTTTTCCTTTCCATCAACTTAAGAAGGAGAGGATGGTATAGCAGGAAAATATTTTATTTTTAATGCATTATAGTAAACATTTTTAGTATACTTTTTAGTAAACACTATTATTACACCTGTATAAATTATGAGTCTCCATAATGATTATTTTGAAACCCAAGATTTCAGATCTGAATTTTAAGGCATATCATATTCAAAGCACAGGTAGGCCCATTCTAAAGAGACACCTGTTCCTCTGAGAAATTCAGACAGAGATCAAAGTGTGACATTTGCAACCCTCCAAAGCTGCACCGGTTTCAACTGAAAGAATTGTATGGGTCCTGTCTCTAATAAAAGAAAATTACAGCTGGTTTATTTATCAGTCATGGATTTCATTTCTTGCTTTAGAAGTTTCTCAAAAATTTGATTGATTTTTCCTATCAATATTTTCCAATGGTGAAAATATAAAGTGTAATCTTCAATCCCTGGGCAAAAGCACTGCTGAATATAGAATACCAGGCATGAAGCTCACAGAACTGACTGCTTCTGCAGCAAAGCCCCCTTTTCTATCTGTTGTAAAAAGGCCATGCTATGATCTGTAATACACAAACCAAGAGCTAAAATTGTGAAGGAGAGGAGGAGAATCTACTGTTGGGTCTGCAACCTGAATCAGAAGTTACACTCAGAACTGGTGGCCTGTCTCCAAGCAACAGCTTAGTATTATGGGTGTCACTGTCGCACGAGGGAAATTCCTGTTACAGCATCTGCCTTTATGTGGTCAGTGTCCTTATGGTGTAAAGCAATGCTTCATTCAGTCATTTGGTGGAGGGGGAAAAATTTATCTGAAATAACTCCTATGGGAGTCTAAATTCACACAAACCTTTGAAGAAAGCTACAGTGCACCAAGCAAAGTGTACTTTATAGCAGTTATCTTAAGTAATAATCTAGTTATACCACTCAGCATTACAAGTTTAAGTCCTTCAAATGCTCATTATCATTGTAGAGATGAGTTTAGATGGAAGAAACTACAAATTGTTGTGCTTTTTACAAATCTTCAGAGGATATATCATTATTGTGATTTACTCTCAAAGAAAATCATTGCTTGACCAGTGGCCAGCAGGGAAAAGCTTGAAATAACATATATACATATACATATATATATGTATATTTCTGGCAAAATGGAAATTAATTATACAGTTTCAAAAATAACTGAAGTTTAGTCACTGAAGTAAGCTCAGAAGTTCATGTTTTACTGAATACAACTACAGGAAGTATCCTTAGAACTAACTATGCTCAATTAGATGAGTTTCAATTACTACATAAATGTCATCAACAAGAAATGCAGATGTAAACCCCAGATAAATCAGGAATGCAAGATAAAAAAAAAATCATTTTTGCAACCTGTTAGAGTTCAAACATTATATTTTTCCCAGCATAAATGTCATCACTAAAATTTAGTTGGAGTTAATAATGCTTATGAAACCAAATAAACACAATTACTCTATCATGAACTTTTTCATAAGTTCCCGTCAAAGAAAGATTGGAGGGGAGGCAGGGCAGAAAGGTTTTATTTCTACCTTTTCTTCTTCTACCGAAATTGGTTGTACTATGTACGTTTAAGTGAAATTTAAAAAAATGAAAAAAAAAAAAAAAAGAAGAAGTTGGGGTATATTCAGATCAAATTATACAAAATTTGAAAAGTAAACAGACCATAAACATGGGCTGTATATATACGTTGTGTGTACACTGCTTGCAAGCATTAAAATGTCATCAGCAAGGCCTGTCTAAGAACATCACATAGCCATTTGATAGTTATATTGTTTGGAAGAAAATAAAAGGGATTATGAAACTGATTTTCTATTTTTTTTGTTGTTTTTGTTTTCAGTTGTGAAATTAATTTCTTCAATCTTTGTTCCAAAACTCTCAGTTTTGAAAAAAAAAATAGGCTTTTTCATACATTTTTTAAATAAATTAAAATAAAGTGGTTCATGTCATGACAATTTCCAGTATTTCTGAACATATTTGCATCCCGCCTTAGGACGAAAAGGTAAAATAGAAAAAGTTGTCAAACATCAAATTGTTCAAACTCTACTAGAAATGGAGAAATGCTGTTTTGATGGAGACAGTATTTCCTCAGCCCATGGATCTTGATCTTGTTGTACTATATTTTAATTACCTTAGACAAGTATTATTTTTCCACTCAGTCTGATAAAAAATGAATTCTGCAGTGTGATTTTTCCTGATATTTGGAATGCCACAGAAACTGTATCTTTGAGCTAATCACAGTGAAGGACATTTCCCAGCTAGTTCTATAATTACCTAAACCTACTCACCTAGAAGTTAGATATCTGTTTGGTGCTAATTGTTCCCTACAGGCAACAAATCCCTTGAGAATAACTAATTCTTTCTTAAAATAAATGAGAATGTGATCTAAATGATTGCCTATCTTCCTGTTTATCTATGTAAGAAGCCTAAATATCTAGTTCAGATTAAACACCTTGCTTTGAGAGTGCAATTAGGAAATAAATATATAACCTGTCTTAGAACAGATTATGATCTAACAATAATGTACGTATTGAATTCACATTTTTTAGAGATGAAAGGTTATAATTAAAGTAGTTTCCTTTTTTGGTCATTTTCTGTCTCCATGACCATTCTCCCTACCCTTTTTTGTTAAGAATCATTGTTGTCATCCATGGCCTTCTGAAGGACATAGGCACGACAGTAGTTGTATAAATATACATATTTCTTTTATTCTAAAGCATCTGGGATAAACAATATCCTAATAAGTTTATTGTTTTTCTTTAAAATTGGTATTAGAATTCAATCCAAATATGCTTTTTAAAATGGAGTTTATGACCTGTCTTGTATATCCAGCAAATCTAAAAGTACAGACGCACCCTTAATAAAGGGACTTGAGGAAAAAAAAATAAAATACTAATTTAGAAGAAATCTACTGTATTAATAAATGCTCTTAGTCATAGGCAAAAAGAGAGACACTGCATCTGAAAATCTCTCAAGAGTTTGACATTTTTGAGGACTGAGCTGATGAAGTCCTCTTTTCCACACTGCACTGTGGCATGATGTCTGGGACAGCAACTGGCAAGGTAAGACCCTCTGAAACTGGGACCACAGCTCTAGCTAACCACACAAAAGGCTTCAATCCACACAGACATTTTGCTTATAGCTTCCAAAGTCACCCCTTTAAGTAACACAAGTCACCTCACAGATGGTTGTGTTCTGTGTAGCTAACAGGTGATGTGACATTTGTTCTCTGAATCACCCAGAGGAGAGAGAATAAACCTGCTGGTGCTATTTGTGCAGCAGACTCCTAAACACCGTATACCTTGTTGCCTCATTTTATATTTTCTTCAATAGCTGGGGTGGGTGTGACTATGGTCAAATGGTTGAAGGTGTGTGTGCACAAGTGAGTCATTGCTACAGCATATAAGAGGACATTTATCACTTTAGTAATAAGGTTAGGAAATACATATATCTGACTTCACTGTGCAGTTCCCAGAGTGATTCATGAGATCCTATCTACAGGCCAGCCCTCCTCTTTACCCCCAAACTAAACAAAGGAGACAAAAGTGGGTGTGTTAGTAATTCTTCATGCATTAAATACTTTGGGAAATGGCAGACAAATGTTCCCCTCTAGTGAAATGAGTGGAGGACTAATTGCATCAGCTAAACGAGCAAGACAACAAAGAAGTGCATACATATGTGTATGTGCCCATATATGTGGTTAAAAAAATATAATTACATAGACTGTATTAAGCAGAGCAGACTCTAAACTGACATACATTTTACTAGAAAACTTATTTAACTTCTTTCTCAGATTGGATTTGTACTTCAGAGAATACTACTAAGCAGCAGTAGAGAATGCCTGAGTACTGTTAATGCAAAAATCTTTCCACAACTTCAAAAGCATCTTAAAGATGCATTTCTCATCACATTTATTTCTTATGCTTTTGTTAATGTTGTTTTTCATAAGTCTACCTAGAAAAAACAGAGCAGCTTGACAAAAGAAAATCAACATTTATATTGTTATCATAGTGATAAATCATTGTGAATAAGAGCTTATGTGCTTTTCTATTAAAAAAAGCAAAAGATATGCTTAAATGCTGCAAGACTCCATGAGCATTTCAAAATCACCACAAAAAAATCTCAAGTGGAAAAAAAAATACATAGAAGCTCTGACTAGGCTAAAACATTTGGCTTGTCCTTAACATGGTGAAATGTTGGAGTGCTGAGGTTGCAGAAATAATTATGCTTATATATTATTTTTTTATTAAAGCAGAATGGAAAATAAGTGATCTTTTCTTAAAGCTTAGGAAAATAATTCTGTGGTGAGACAGAGTATTATTAGATATGAAAGTGGAGGGGAAAATTTGAAAGTATATTCAGAGTGAGCTTTTGTGCATTGTTTACAGCAAATAAGACTTGTCAAAATTACTTTTTGCTTATATAATATATGCAATCAGCTTATGGAGTTCTTTAATTATTTTTGTTTTTGTAATTTACAGGATAGATTTTTGTTCTGAATGTTATCCTCTTATTTCTTCATGAATGTATTACTTGGTGATTAAACAGTGAATATTAGAACTGTTTTGGAGTTAAATTGGTCACACAAATCACACAACATCATTTTTATTTCCTGACTGAATATACTACACTCTTAACATCAGGTTAAATGATTTCAAAAAGCCTTTGGGGGCATGAATCTTCTCAGGAAGAAGTAGTAGATAAAGAGGATTGAAAATTTTTGAAATATTTTAAACCTCTTTCTTTCTAGGCAACATAAGCCTTGCCTTAGGGATAGTTCCTAGAAAAATTAGACTACTCCAAAATTGCATGGCTGAGAGCATACAAGTTTAAATTAATTTTCCATTGTCATTTCCACATAATGTAATTATGTGTGCTTGTGTGGTCTCAGCTATTGAATGGATGTTAGGATTTTGCATGAAGTACTGAAATGTTTGGACCTCTGTTTGACTGAGACATTTTCATCATCAAATGCATCACTTCCCTTTGATAGTCACCATTTGAAGAGATGGACCCAGGAAATGAAAGAGAAATTTAAGGGAAAATTTACAAAGATATTTTCCATGACACTTAGAATGAGATAGGGTAATTGCAAACCATCAGTATATTTCAACCTATTGCTTACCTAATTCTTACATGTCTTAGCTAATGAGTGCACTAACAGGCCATGCTGAAACTCATACCTTATTTCATATTTTAGGATAAGTGTGAATGTGGTTAAAACTAACATTGGACTGCATGGGCAGACTTAATAAATATGGCTCATTGGCAAGGAGCTTAAGAGGTTAATTCTTGACCACTTGTGGTTGTCTTCTAACACCCTTTGGTGGCTGATGGAAGAGATTTTCAAAGGAACACAAGATCACGAACTATCCAACTGCCAAAAGAAATTTTGGTGAAAACTACATGAAAAAGTATTTCATTTTCTTCAGCCATCTTAAACCTATAATTATAAATTAGTCCCAGAACAGATCAGTCTTTTATGTCTAAGCCTTCTGTTCTGACAAATGATTGAACTTATGAGTGTAAATGTTCACTTTAAGTGCATGACTACTGAAGGAAAATAGTATAATTCAGATCTTGGGTGGAAGTTCATAAGACTCAGGTAGCTATAATTTTATTTTTGTAAATCAATAATAATCAAAGGTGGGAATTTTTGCTGTTTTTACTAAAGTCTGCATTATATTTGGCTAAATTATTTCTAATTATTTGTCTTTAAAATCTTAGTCTACATCCTGGAGGGTGGCTCTTTAGAAATTACAGATAATTCTGTATTTGTTGTTCAATTTTGATTCCTGTGGATTTGTTATTGAAAGTTCAGGATACAAGTGCAGGATACAAGTCCTTACCTGTTTGGGTAGTCCCTGATAAAGTGTATTCTGTTCATACTTCAAAATTGCTTCCTAATTAGTAATACTGTAAGCTGAATCTGCAGTTTCAAAATTCATAGTATTTTGGCACACATTAGTGGTTATGGGTTACTTGCTAATACCATAAAACAGAAGGCTTTTCACTGAAGTTGGAATGCTGAAAGGAAAAAGACCAAGTTATCAGGCGAGATGTTTTGATTTATTCTGATTTTCAAACAGATTTCCAGACCTAATTTTCAAGGGAACATTAAAAAAGAGCCATCTACACTTGATCACATCAGAAAATGCCTCTATCTTTCTAACATACAATTTTTTTTTTTTTTTGAGTGTGGTCTCAATGAAATGAGATCAGTGCTCTTCAGTGTAATACAATTTAATCCAATGTTTTTTGAAATCATCTCACAGAAACAGCAGCTGAAATATGATTAAAATACAAGAATCAATGAAAACAACTTGCAGTGGAGCATCAAGGCTGATTCATTTCTTACTTGTGATTCTGTAGTTTAGCAGTTGGTGAATTTGTACCAGGACTCCTCTTTGTGGAATGCTATTTTTAGTTCTCTTTTCTGTCCACAGTGTGATTAAAGGAAGAGAAAGATACGACTGCATTCCATGGGAATAAAGATTGTGTATACATTGGGGTGAATCTTGCTACTTATTATTATTATTTTTATATGGGGTAATGGCCACAAGATAGAGTACAGGAAGTTCCGCACCAACATGAGAAAGAACTTCTTCATGGTGAGGGTGACGGAGCACTGGGACAGGCAGCCCAGGGAGGTTGTGGAGTCTCCTTCTCTGGAGATATTCAAGGCCCGTCTGGACGCCTACTCTAAGGCCTGCTCTAAGGAACCTGCTTTGGCAGGGGGTTGGACCCAATGATCTCTCGAGGTCCCTTCCAACCCCTTCAATTCTGTGATTTTGTGATTCTTTGAAGATTCAAAATTCTCTAATTGCAGCCATTTCTGTGGAAAAAAAAGAAAAAAAATTAACTTCAGCAATCAAATACAATGCATCTCTCTTACCAGTATTGAAAAGTGAAGCCAGTTTAATTTTAAAGCCACATACACTTGGAAACTGTTTATGCTAGTCCTGGAAAAAATAGGAACCACTGCTAACCTGCCTTAACAGCCACACTTCATGCTGGCAAATAATATCAACACACTGCCCCCACAAGAAACACCCATATGTCTGATTATTCTGGAATCATATCACACACAACAGACTTTGGTCCCATGCAAGCACAAACCTCATTATTTCTGAGCCAGCAATATTATCCTCAGTTTTACTGGGTAAGTATATCAAGGAAGGTTTTGTGTTGTGATGCAAATTCCTGAATTTGATGTTTTATGCATATATATCTTTGGTTACCTGTAAGCATTGCTTTGTTCACTTTAGCGCCTTAACCCTTCACCCAGTGAGAATTTAAAAGATGGTTTTAAGGGCAGCTGACCTTCAAGAAGTTATCTACCTTTAGTAATATCACAGGATCCTCAGGTGAATTCACGTTATTAATATTTCCACACTCTCTCCTTACACAAACACTGCAAAACAGATTCTGACATTCATTCACTATTTCAAGATTGGAGGTAACATTCTCACCCAGCCCACACTTCTATTTTAAGAGATTCAGTAAACTTACATTAAATATATTTAATAAGTCATCACCACCAGCAAAATCCTCAGCAGTAATAGGCTCCTTTTCCCATTGGAAAAAGAATATTGTAATTTTTAAATGGAAGAGAGAATGTATTTACTTCAAATAGTGTGATGAGGTGAGAAAAACTGCAGAATTGCCAATAAATGTACAATTTGGTGAGCACAGCAAAAAATAACCATCAGAATGAAATTGTACTGTTTGCAGTATCCGTAAATCTCTAGCTTTGTATAGGATTACATTCTGTTACTCTAAGCAAACACAATTAAAGTTCTCTTGAATATGCTTGCACATAAAGAGATAGATTTTTTTTTTATTACTTCAAGGTATAGGAATGTTTTCTGCAGACAGTGCTGAAGCTGAACTCTTTTCCTAATATCTTATCCACATCCCTCTGAACCTATTAAGAACATTGCCCCTGACTTCACTGGGGGTCCAGAATTATTGACTGCCTTTGACTGTACTGCTCTGAGTTCAGCATAGGATGAATCCTAAAAGTCATGCTGTGTTTCCAGGTACTTTAAAGCCATAAATCCATATTTAATTAGAAGTGCATGAAATGCTGCAGAAGATAAGATCTCTGTTCTAAAAATGAAATAAAAAAACTGGGCCTTTGGCTTTGTTCTCTGACTCTGGGCCATAATTTAATTAAAACTGCATATCATATGCTAAAAATCTCATTGACAAGTCTTAGTTGAGGAATTCAGATTACTCGTGGTTCCTCAATCTGTGCTTTCTATTTTACTGTCATATTGTTCCATATTCTTATCCTCTCCCCCACCCCCTTGCATCTCACACTCCTTCCTCTCTTGTTTCTCATGAACAAAGTGAATTCCTTTGAGATTTAATGCTGTAATGTTGAAGTTTGAACACTGGCATCTTCCTATCTTAATGGATATCTTACTTGACAGCCCTGTGAATTTTAGCTCTCTTCTTTAACAGCATATATTTGTGGGAAAAGGCTGGCATTGAATTTAAGTGCAGGGAGCTCAGGCAGGCTTGAAATGGAAACCTAGCTAAAGTAACTGATTTCTTCCCATTGCATTCGAAACTGGAGTAGGCTTGAGACATTAAAAAGAAAATGGAATATCAATGATTCAACTGAAAATCCCATCACCTGTATCAAATCCGAGAGTGTGATATTCATGTTTTATTTTACCAGTTTGTTATTTCCTTTTACAGCAATGTTATGGACAATGACAATGCTTAGTTAGATCTTTCTTGTATCCCTGGGGATTTCTGTGTACATGTGGGGAAATTTCTGTTCCTGAATCCAGCTTTCATATTTTCATATTTTGACAATGAGAGTCTGGGAAATACAGATAATCACAAAAGTGGTTTTTTTTTTTTTTTAAGTATCACTATTAATATCTTTCAGTTTACAAAGGACTGTGAGATACAAAAATATTTCCTATTGTTGGGATAGGAATTTCAGATGTTTCTCATTTCAGAGAGATCAACATTAGGTAGTATGAAATGGTAGGTACTTGAGACTGCAAGCTATTTAAAATAACTAGTGCTTGTTTTCAGTGTGTACATGCATTTACTTGCTTGCCATTGAGTGGGAATATGGATATGACAGAAGACGGTTCATTCAGAAGACAACAGAGAAGTCTGCATTGCATCTGTCTATACTATGTAAGCCAATGTTATTAATCTATCTGGAGCAGTAAAATACCACTTCTTATATTAAGGAAGACTACTCACATTTAAAGGTGATGTTGTCATAGTCTGAATTTATATGACATTTGCTGATCATTCGGTACTACTCTGTAAGAAGTAAATTCACATGTATATTCCACATAATTAGATCTACAGTGACTCTGACACTAGACCCATATGTATCATTTGCATGAGATATCTTAATATAAGTATTTCACAGTATATTTCCTCCTCACAGCTGTACTTCTGAAGCAGCTCCCACACCTTCTGTTCTTAGAAAAACTGCACTTTCTTTCCAACAGCTGAATTCTTCAAGTAGGAAAATTCATCTCTGCCACCCCACCTCTCCCACCCCTCAGTTTTCAGGCAGAATCCCAAACCCACCAATTCTGGCGGAAATCCATTCATTGACTCATCGTGTCTTTGTCTCTACAGGAATTTGTACAATCTCTAGTCGATATGTTACTGTGCTCCTCACACAGGGGACTGGTGAAGTTAGACATTAGGATGTGCAGCAGTCAAAAGTAACCTGATGGTTAAATCAGGAGGTAAACCCCATGTTCTGTTTTGTATGCTTCCAGCAACTGTTAGAGGCTTTCTCGTTTACATGCACCTATCTATGCACAGGAATACAGCTCTAAAGAAATCCATTATAAAAATACCCAAAGCATGCTGTCTTCTGTCTTATAAGAATTATCGTACCAAAAGTACTGATGTAAAGACTGGAGCTAGCAAGCGCAGAATCCATCCCTGTTAGCTAAAATCAGTATAGGATTTAAGCTGAAGAGAAACACAGAGATAAGGATTTTATTTTATTTCTTGGAATAACCTGTAAGAAGTTTAGTAGCAACTAAGGTTTGGAGTACTTTTTACGCATATACGTGTTTAAAGGTGAAAACAGGCACAAAATATCTTATTTATTTATTTATTTTTGTGTGAATACATCTAGGGGCAAGAAAGAGTCAAGAGAGTATGAAACAGCCTGAAAACCTTGGAAGAAGCTAAGCCAATTTACATTGTCAGGGGGATTGGGCCTTAGCTTCTATATGACAGTTTTCATCTGCTTAGTAGTTCACTTTCTGCTGATAATTGTAACATTATTTGGAAATCTAGGGCTTTTTGCAATAAAGTCCATCAAGTGGCAAATAAAAAGCATTTTTGATTAGGATTAATTATAACACAGGAAGGCTCTCACA
Source organism: Anser brachyrhynchus (assembly GCF_964034855.1). NCBI lineage: Eukaryota > Metazoa > Chordata > Aves > Anseriformes > Anatidae > Anser > Anser brachyrhynchus. Next base: position 13,189,939 of record NC_137695.1, read on the forward strand.
ATCTTTCTGGTACAATGGTTCCAATAATTCTATTTTCAAAACAAACAGAGAAAAAAAATGTTCCCAACTTTTTATTTTTATTCAGTACATGATTCTCATATTTTGCCACTGCTGTCAGTGCATTTTAACTCAATGACATTTTTCATGTGTTTTATTTTTAATTTCTTGGTATTTCCAGTAATTAGCTTATTGTAGCACTTTTTTTTTTTTTTTCCTATTTTTTGCTCCTTATACTACTATTCGTGTGATGTTCCCTCTCCACCTGTACAAGATGCATATTTGTTTTCTCTGCAACATGAATTGAAATGTCTGGTATTGACTTGACACCTATTTCTTTCCATGAGAGAAATCACCCTTTCTCCTTAGAATTTGATTATAATCGTTGCTAGGGCATGTGCCCCACTTAATAGACGGACCTTGGGGTTTCTAGTGAATACGAAATACAGGATACAATATCATGAGAGCACTAAATTTTCCATGTAGACATTGAAAATACCTAGCCTCTAGAATGAAGCTCAGCATATCATACGTCTAAGGCCATAGGTCTAGCAGAGAAATATTGCAGTGCACATACCCCGTCTCCAGCAAACACCTAACAAGGACATGAGGTTGAAGGGTTAAAAAGCTGAGGTTCAATTCGCTGCTTAGCTTTTCCATATGACCCTTGACACTGCTAGGCATCCATATCAGGAGGAGATTTTCCCAACCAGGGATCAGCTTAACTGCATTGCCAAAGAAGCTCTCCTTATTCTAGAGGAAGTAGACAACATAAATACCTGTAAAATTATGAGATACTGAGACACAAATGTCAGTGGAATTGGAAAAAGGAAAGGAAGGAGAAAGGTTGGTAGCAAACGGAGATGTGGCAGTTTAATTCCTTTCTGTAGTAGTGTTTTTTACACAAACATACCTCATTGCCTGAGATGTCTGATTTTGTAATTTTTTTTTGCTACCACCAGATGAATGAATATAATCTTTACATGAAATAAGCCAAGATTAAGCTGCCAAATGAGATTTTTTTCTAAAACTAAAAATTACTTCTGAATTTACACCTTGCATTAAAGAACATTTTCAAATATTGTCTGGTGTCTTGCCATATAATCCAAGTGAATGAGTAAAAATGGACCCTAACACTATAATCAGATCAACATCACTGAGAACAATATTTGGCCTCCTACCTGTATTTTATAGACTGAAAAACTGTCACCACTGTCTCCCACATAACTGTTATTGAAGAAAAGAAAAAGAGAAAACCGGGCTTCAGTTCTCTTCATGTAACTTTCTCAAGAGATACCATTACTGATTGAACCACAGTGTTCTTCTGCACTCATGGTGAGTGATATGACTTTATGTTTCATGTGATTTGCTGAGTTGTAATCCAGCATTCAGCCATTTGGTATTTCTATATCATTTGAAGTTATACTCAAGCTCCAGTTAACCAGGAAGAAACAGAACGGACATGCCAGCTCTCTATAGTCTGTGGGTATTTTCATTGGTAAAAATTGCCCAGTTTAAAGTGGACAGTAAAATTTATCATACCAAATAATGTAAGGAAAAGTTAGTAAAAATTGTGCAATTCCTCAAATTCTCCTGAATATATATATAGATACTGATACCCCTGTGTGTGCATATAAACTTATATATGATATTAATCAAATGCATAAATTATGCCTATCCTTAGATTTACATTTATTTTAAATTTTAATTAAATGAATTCCAAAAATATTTCTGTATGAGCTCACATATATTGCTTAATATTTGTGTCCAAGTTATTTGCCTTTTCAGTGACTGTTCAAGAACGAGGGGTTTTCTGTTCTTGTCTTCACAGCTCATAACTTTTATTACCAGGATCAACTCTCCTTCCTTCTCACCACAATTTTAAGAAACCATTTTTTTATGATGTGGTAAGTAGTACTGAGCAAAGTACAAGTGAATTCTTGCCAGGGATTTCATTACTACTTCCTTACATTTTCGTCCTACATTTATAGTACTACCTTGGCTTTTAAATTTATTCTTAAAGTTGTCTGGACATTTATGAACAGAAGATCACTATTATATTCAAAACTATGAGAATATACTCTGCTCTGGTAAATTTCTGTTCTCTCCTTAGCTTGTATTTGTAAAACGTGCTTTATATTTTTGATTTTGATCAAGGGAAAACACTTTCTCCACTTATAAACCTGTATGCAAGGATTGAGGAAGGTCAAAAGACATTTTCTTTCCTTATTCCTTTCTCTAGGGCATTATGTACAGAAACTGTGGTAAGGAATTCTTATTTGATCTGATATATATGTTATACTCTACACTAAACACCTGATAGCTTAAAATAAATCAAATACATTATTGGAAGATGGATGGTTTTGTGGTTAAGATGGTGGAGTAAAACCAAGAAACCCTATTTTCAACTTTATAGCTCTTTTGCAGGCTTCCTGTGGGCTTGTCTATATTGCAGAAAATGTTGTGTCATGAAGAAATCCTTGGGTTAACGCCAAACCAAGCTTAAATGTCCACAATGAATAGTGCAGTGCTAGAGAGATATATTAGCTTGATAATCAAAAGCAATACAGACATAGTGACCTGAAGATAATGAGCTTCTCAGCAAGGTGTACTAGCTGTAATGCAGCACTGGAGGACATACTAGCTCCCAGTTTTGAAGCTAGCTTGGCTGTGGGTCTACCCAGCTGACTGTTTTGAATATTCCTGGTTCTGGAAGACAGATATACTTTCACTGACTTTCAGCAAGCAATTTAATCTCACTCTGCTTCTTCATTGTTGTGCTATTATCCTTCAAAATATTATTTTGGAAATTTGATGGAAATTTATTTCTCTTTGACTGTTCAAGTTGCAGTTGATCTATCTAGTTACACCTATATTTTTATATATTAGAATACAGCCTTGTGTTGGAGTCTCTAAATGCCACTATGAGAGAAATAATAAACAATAATCAAAATGGTTAGAAGCTGTTTGTTAAGTAGAGTGAATATGATGCTGTGAAACATTCTGTCAGAGTTTCTCAGTTTGTAGCCAAAATAGTACTGGTAGTTGGTAAAACATGTATTCTTTTAAATAGATGTTTTCCTACTCTTTCAAGCCAGGAAAAAGAACAATGTGTTGCAAAATATAAACAACATGAGAACATTATAATTTAACTTAATTTTTACATGGATACCAATAGAAAAATACTATGACAACACTTAAATTATTTTGTACATTTTTATTTGATATTTATTTTTACTTTTTCAGAGGTTAAATGATCCTTCAATTATAACAGGCTGAGAATCTCTGCTCAGGTTATGTTGCAGCTAAGAAAGGCACCATAGAATACCTTTACAAGGTAAAAGTGGCCATAATCTACATATTTTCTCTGCAATCCACACTAACTTCTAGACAAAAAATTTTATATTTTTAAGCCATTTACAAGCTTCAGAGAACTTAGAAACAGAATATCCTGAGCTGGGAGGGACCAGCAAGAATCAGAGTCCAACTCCTGACTCCACAAAGGGAAACTTAAGAGGTAAATCATATATCTAAGAGTGTTGTCCAAGTATTTCTTGAGCACTGATATGTTTGGGGCCATGACCACTTGTTCCAGTGCTTGACCACCTTCTCAGTGCAACAGTGGTGCTTGTAGAAAAGCTGATCAAACAAGCTTTGAAAACAATGATCAGTTCTTGAATATACATATTGCATGAGTTTATCACATGAAAATATCATTATAATTATTAAAAATGAAATACTTTATGAAACATAACAAAACCTCTTTGATTGCTAGTAGGTCTGTAAAATATACCCTGTTCACCTCAGAGAATAACTCCTTAACTAGTGTTTTTTCCCTAACAATTTCGTGTTTGTGTATTGTGGAGCAGATTCAGATGCATCTCAAAGAAACTTTCAAGCCTATTTAGTAGCCAGGAGTGATTACAGACTCAGTGAAGTACAACTAGTTCTGCTAAAAGATTATTTTTTATTTTTTTTTTTACTCCAAGATAGTCTGCTTGGAATGAAATATAACAAGCTTACACAGCTAAAACCACAAAGACCACTTTGCCACTTTAGAATATGATTAGTTTATCATCATCCAATAAATTCAGCTGCTTCTTTACAAACACTCTCCATACCCCACCCCATTTACCCAGGTACAGCAAATTGGGAGCACTTTACTGAAATCCCTGTAAGCCACTAGAAGATCCCACCCAGTGCATCATACAAAACCTGTCGCTCCAGCAGTGTAATACCTCCTAATAAGTATATCATGTTCTGAGGCTCTGGTCCTGAGTACTAGCTCAGAAGGAATCATGCCACACTGTGAGTCACTCACACCATTTCTTTCTGTTCATGGTATTTAGTCATTGCATTTTCCCCTGCAAGTCTCCTTTCTAAGCATAGTCTGAGGCAAACCATTTTTAATATATGAGACCTGAGAGCAGCCTAGCTTTTTACTACATTTACTGCAAATGTGTCCTCTATTCTCCGGGTGAGAGAATAGAGCCTGAGCTAGTTTTTGTTTGTAAAATGAAAGCATATCTCACGTTCTCTTTTCTAATTTATACTGAAATAAACATTGAAATATATTAAACCACCCTATGTGATTAAAGGAAAACATACTCTTTCCTAGTGTAGGTAGAATTTTAAAAAGGGAAATTAATTTCAATGCATTAGAACTGCTGCTCAGAGATTTATACTGTGGTCTGATGGACAATTACACACAAACCGTGCCATTATTGTGCCAGCATTTGGACGTGTCACAGCAGAATGGCAATGGTAATTGATTGCAGGTGTTTCAGGCTGTGAGCAGCACAGGAAAACTTCCCTTCTTCAATGCGCCTTGAAGCACACTGTGCTGGCAGGAGGATGCATGGGGCTGGTCTGTTTGGCAGAAACTGATTGGCACAAAGTGTTTGGAAACTAGCTCAAAATTTGCTGGAAGAGCTTGTTCTCCCTAAGATTTCTTTAGTGACTTCATATAGTTTGTGACTTTCTTTTTCTTTCTCAATGGGAATCTCCTGTATTTAGGAAGATGCAATTCAAGGCTTAGATTTATAAAATGAAGAAAGGATAAAGAAGTTCTGGGCATCTGCAAGGCTGAAGAAAAGGAGGAAGGGAGGAGAGGTATTAGGCTGAATCTGGCACAGGTGGAGTGAGAGTAAAGTGTAAGGGAATATCAACCTTGACCAGACAAAAGGTGCATAAGGCCCTTTTGACTCTCTCCTGATATGCTTTTTCCTCCATGGTATAAGATCTAATGCTTTGGTTTGTCTAAGAGCCATACATGACTTTGCTCAGGGACTAGTGTTTCACTTAAAATAAAATAAAGTGCAGTGAAGTATCTTATTCAGTATAATGAAATACTTTGCTTTATCATAAGGAGTCTTATTTCATCTCAAAAATACCCAATTAGTATTATCCTTTGAAATTAAAAATGAAAATTTTGACAGAAAATCACAGAAAACAGTTAGCTTCTGGAGAACAGTAGATGAAGAGTTAGGTTTGATCCTGATTCTTATTTGGACTGGTTGACGGCTGGACCCTGTTGAAGCAAACAGTTTACAATGAATTAGTTCTAAGGCTGGTAAGACTGCTTTTCTAATATGAGAAATTTACAATTTTATTTTTGATGAGTGAATTAGCACCAAAAAAAAGAAAAAAAAGCCATGTTTCTATTCAGACTTCCAGCCAGTGCTGAGCGGCCTGTGTCACCTCAGCTCCTATGGGAGTTATTTTGTACCCTGACCAGTTCAGAGCTCTGGATGTGACTCTCCTTCTGTAATCTCTGTCACTGCCACCGCACACACTTCAACACCATTTCACTCTCATGGAAGCAGATAACACAAAACGTGTCTTGTCTGTCTAATAACACAGCTTTGTTTTCAGCATTATTAGGACTAGCTAAGTGCTATGGACTTTGTGGAAGGGTGAAATGTGCATTAACCTGGATTAGAGAATGATTTTTGGATTAAGGAAAATGACTGGGAGGAACTATGCAAATAAGAGTGTGAGATACCAAAGGGAGCAGTAAGATGATTGTTTTGCTAGGGCCTGATGAGTTCCTGATAAAACCAAAAGGGATTTATCTTACTGTTTTTGATGGAATTTGAAGAGGACTCCAAGTACTGAAGGGTCACGAAGGTAGAACTGAAGAAAGGGAAAGGTCACTGTGCCAAGACCTGAGCATCTTCCCCTGTGTACAGGAAAAATCTGTATTCTAAACTATACCTGTGTTATGGTGCATGGTTGTGATGTTTCAGGATTTGCATCAACTCAGAAGATGCCTGAGTTCCTGCAGTCATTGTTACTCTTTGCAGCTTTGCAGCAAGAGTTCTCTGTTCCTGGGTTTCCTATCCATATCTCTAAGCACTGGAGGGGATATGAACCTGCAAACTGGCTTTCATTCTCTGTTGCTGGGAAGACCAAGCACCCCCAGCTCTAGGCTTGACACCAAAACAAGGCTATATCGACTAACATGTAAGACTGAGCATTTAGTAACAAGACTGATAACGAAACCTTGGAACTATGATAAATAAAGAACAAAATTCTAGGTTCTTTAACAGCATCTTGCTCTCTTAGCTGGTTCAGTGCCCCTCATCTTGCTTGTGCTGTTTGTGGCTACAAAAAACCTGGGTTAAGCTATATCTGCCAGGTGGCTCTATGTCTCCAAAGAAGCTTCTGTTGCAAAAACTCCCTTGTATTTCCTTGGAGTTAGGCTTTGGGTACAAATGTCCACAACTGTTTTTCTCTTTTTCACGACTACTCAGCCATGGGAGGAGTAAACTATGGAAATGTCATTCAGGACGCTTTTAAGGGTTAGCTACCACAGGTACTCCTGTTCCTAATTATCAGTCTTCCCAAACTCAATTAAGACCACTCATAAACATTAATTTCCTGTTATACAAGTTAATAGTTATGCGTATTTTATGGTGCTATGGATTGTATGTGTGCTTTCAGCTTTCTACAGAGACCACACAAATATCTAACCCAGTAACACATGAGATGAGAGATGAGTTGGCACAGAGAGTTGTATTGGCTCAGACTTTAGCAACATGACAGAAAGGAACCTGGCTTTGACTGGGATTCCTCACTGGGTAACTGTCTAATATTTAAATGCCCATGCAGGAAACCCTGGCAGAATTCAGAGGCTTACATTCCTCAGTGTCCCGAGAGTTTTTACACCTTCCCTGCTGAGGTCTGATGATGTGGCTCCCACGCTTTCCATCTGGTAAAATTGCTTTCAACAAACATCAAACTTATTGGTCTTTAATACTAATGTTCTTGTAAGTTGAACTTTACTGGAAGATTTAGCCAATGCTTGTTACATTTATCTCTTCTGTTCTTGTGCAAAAGATTATGAAAAAAAAAAAAGTTTGGTCAAAAGAAACATTAGAAAACTACTAACCAGGTTATTTCACTGTTAATTTGTCAAATTATTTTTAGCATGAACTTAGAGAATTTTGCTGATTTACTGAAATTAAATAAAGGTAGAGGACCGCTGGAGTTTGAAAATTTCATTGGTTTAGCTGAAAAAAATAAAAAATATAGAAATGTGGATGTTAAAAGAACTGAAAAAAATCCCATGATTTACTGTCTGTATTAGATTATCAACCTAACTATTTGAGGAAAGAAAGCACAAGTTGTTAAAAATAAATTATTGGTGTAACTTTTATAATAACAGCACATATACTTACTTCTGTAACCCTTAAGGCATAGAGTTTTGGCTTTCTTTATTCCCATATCTTATATGTCTTTCACTCTCTCCTTTACTGATTAGAGAAATAAGTTGTGTTACTGAAATTTTCTTTATCTTTGGTAAAAGCTTCGAATCAGAAACTCAGTTTGCAACATAGTGTTTTAATTAATCGAACTTCTGGGAAAATATTAGATAAATTTACTGTTCTGCTCTAATAAAATTATTACAAAGAAACACCAGAAATTCTTGGTTGGTCAGCTTCCTCAAACATCTGAAAATGAAAAAAGCAGATTGTTGGCTAAGAGTTCATGGACCTTTCCTAATGAAACAGAAATGTAATCTTAACACTGGTAAATAAGTTGAAATCAGTGAAACTACAGCTTGGATAAATTTAGCTGATCTATGTTTTCCTTCATCTTTTATTGTTTCCACTTGGACTGGTGCAGAAGACTTACCAATAATGGTGCTTAGTTTTGCTAGGGACTATACAGAATAACATATGCCTGTGGCACCACAGATGTTAAAAAACTGAGAGAAAAAGTAAATATTGTCTGATTTCACAGATGGGAAACTAAGAAATGAAAAGCTATTTTACCTTTCTTCTCTCTCTCTCTCTCTCTCTCTCTCTCTCTCTCTCTCTCTTTTTTCTTTTATTTTGTAATTCTCATTCTGAGCAACACATTAGCATGAATTTAATACCAAGTCAAATGTAAGGAGCAGACGATCTATGGTCTCAGTTCAACGAGGCAAGTACTTCCAGAGCTTTAATTACATTAGCATTCCCCTTGACTTGTTAACTGACTGTTGGTGACAATGGAGGAAGGAAATCAGTAGCAGATCTGGAAACTTAATCCAGTTTCCATCCATCATGCTACAAACAAGATTCTAAATGCTTAGAGGATGCCTTACTTTGCAGACTATACCAAGTCACCCCCACTAGTTTCTTTGTATCATGAAGAATGGACTCTGCAGGGTATTTGTGCATATTCTTTTTGAATGTGTCTTCGTTAATGTATTAGTCCAGGTTAGAAAAACACTTCTGAAGTGAATCTGCTGATCATTCTTGCTTGGCATGCTTTCATCTTAAATGAGTGTGTGAATGGGATTGCTTTCAGGTGATGTGCTCCAGAAGGCACCTAGCAACTATTAATGAACGTTGAATTCAGAGGACGAGACCTGCAGCAAATTAGCTGCATGGAGTATGGACACTTACATATCAGGACCTGTAGACCCTCTCCTATCATTCTGCACTAACTAGTGATGAAGACTTAGCCTTCATCTCTGTTTCTAAGGTTGTCCTTATGTATCAGTGGCTGACAGAAGGAGTATATGGAAGGGTTAGAAGATGGGACTAGATTATTTATGCAGGGTTTATTGTCAAAAACCTCTGATCAGGGCTGTGTGGCTGAGCCTCAGTAATACTGGAAAAGGGGTAACTAATGAGGCCAAGAGATTGTTCTCATCCCTGGCACCTTACAGAGTCCACCAGGCTGGACAAGTCAGAAGAGATGGATGACAAGACTTTCACTAAGGTGACTGTAGACTTGATTTTACACAAGAGCAAACATTTTGCTGGACCTGCCTCATAGAAAAAATCACTGCTTTTAGTAAACCAAGCCACACATGCTGTTGGATGGATACTCTCTGCAGCTGATACTAGAGAATGCACTCTGTTCTCCGGATGACAAAATGCTAATTTTGTGTACCTTAACTAAGAAGCTTGTGTTACTACCATTCTCATTAAAATTGTATCAGAATCAGTCAGAGCACATGGCGTGTAACTAATTGCAGAATAAGGCCCTAAGTCTTTTGCTTTACATTTGCTAAACAAGGCTGTTATTGCTGTTTATGTGTGTTGAAATTAAATGTTGAGCTTTGTTAATTAAGAATAACAATATTTATAATAATTAAATCTGTTGTTTGACAGAGAAATCTATTTGTTCTTCTTTTTTTTTTTTTTTTCTATTCTCTTTTCTTTGTAGGGTAACATAAGGGCTTGATCTACTTACTAAGAACAGCTATGAGAATCAAAATTAGAAAATCATTAAAAACCAAACTCTATGCAAGGTTAGACATTCCACAGCCTTCTTTGTCAAACGCTGTGACAAGTTCATTTAAAAGGTAATCCATATAAAACCTCTGGTTTTGGAAAAATTGATATGAAAAATTAGATCAATAAATATGGGAGAAATGTTTCTCTTTAGCACAGGTTTTCTAGGTGAGCGAGAGTACAAGGGACATTATCATCCTTGTCAGAATAGGTTGCTGCAGTGCATTCATGCATATGCTGTGTGATAGGAACTAGTCTGCTAAAACTGCCTTTTATATGAGTTAGTGATATCCAAACCTTTCAGGTTTAGTGGAAGTGGCTTCCTCAAGACTGTGCTTCCTCTGCAGGTGTAGGAACAAAAAAGCCTGAGGCTGCACTATTTGCTCTCGATCCAGCAGTGTGGTTTTAGTTAGTACAGCAACTTGCAGCACAACACTCATTGATTTGAGCTTGCTGCTATTAGAGCTTGCTGAGTTGCTTAAGATGTCGCATAAACATTAAATTTTTAAGGCCAGATTTGATTTGTTTTTGCCTATGTTTTACTGGGTTCTGAATTCATCTACTCAAAAGTTTTCCTTTTTACAATCAAAAGAGGGTAATCACAAAAGCTGTCAAGTATTATTCATTTTGAATCTTATACACAGCGTTATTCTGATGCCATTGGAAGCAAAAGGAGGTTTCTCAGATGATTTCAATGTTATGGATCCATACTTGACCAGGAGATGGGGAGATACTCAATACTATTTATTGCCACTGAAGTTAAAAGCACATCCAGGTTTTCATAAACTGTTAGACTGAATTGATTTAAAATTTGAGTTGGAGATTTTGGAATTAATTTAAAATTGAATCTAATCTCTCTGATTACTATTCTTTATATTTATGGAATTGATTTAGGATCTCTATTTAAAGTTAAATAACTTCTTATTCTATCAAGCTGCCATTTTTACATGCTATATTAACATTCACCCTATCCCTGGAAACTTTTGAACTAATGGCAAGGCATATAAGAGAAAAGATAGAGGGTCATATAAAATACGTTCTGTGGGAGGCTGACAGACAGAGGCAGGAGAAAATATCACAAAATAGAGTCAGAAAACTGTCTGTCCATAAAAGAAAAAATGAAAATGAAGCAAATCTATTTTTAGAAGTTTCTGTTAAAATCTATTGCAAAATTTTTGGAGACATGGAGACTTTTGTGTGTGTGTGTGTGTGTGTGTGTGTGTGTGTGTGTGTGAGTGTGTTTGTATATGTTTTAGAAGCATAGCCTTTTTTTCCAGACACATCATGTTCTTGCATCAACATTCAATTTTTTCTTCATAGTACTACCATACATCTAGAGGATTCATTCATTTCATCTTATGACCCATATTTTCCAAGTGACAGGTGATTCTTCTGTTAGAAACTCGTTAAGGGTCTTGATTTTAGGCAAGTGACATGTATCTACTCTAAAAATAAAGTGTCTTCTGAAACCCTCAAATACATGTGCATGAAAATATATTCATTTGAGACATCAGCTGAGCTCCCTCTTCATTCTTTCACCTCTAAAGTAGTTGGTAGGACTGGAATATTAGTAATATGGAATGATGCATGACATTTGAACCACCTGGAAAGAACTGTCGTGATAACAACTGTTAATAGAAGAGATGAACTGACAGAGATGAGTACAAAGCCATTATTGTCTTCAAGGTGAGCAGGAGCAAATCCATAAACAGGTTTTGAAAATATTTTGAATGATTTCCCTTGACTGCATTTAAAATTTGCATGTTCAAAACTCAAACATTGGGATACACATGTGAGATCACTGTTAGATAGAGTAAATTTGGTGATTACCATTCATCAGATGTTCAGGATTAGAAACTAAAATGTTACTTCCATCACCTGACAATCTTATGTTCTGCCTTTGAGATTCCTTTGTTCAAAGATTTATGTGGACAGTGGCCATCTTGAGAGATACTTATGATAAGTTATTTATCTGGCTACAATTGCTAAAAATATATATGTGTATATATATATAAGTAAGAGTTTAGATCTTTAGAGTTGTATAATCAGAAACTTTTATAGTAAAACTTTTTTTTTTTTTTCTGAATTGGAAAATGTCATTAAAAACAGAACTATTAGTTAGGGAAGTTATTTTTGATGAGGTACTTATTTCAAAAGAAATTTGGAAAGGATTTCCAAATTCTCTGTCAGACTTCCTAAACTGAGCCTTTCTTAGTCTAGCTTCAGTAAATAATCAGCAAACACATCAAAAGGAAATACTTAAGAAAGGCTTAAGGCCAAAATAAAGAGTAAATTTTGATCTAGACCACATTTTGAATTTCTATTCCTTTGGAAATTATGAAGTTACCACAGGAAGACACAGTAAATTTTGAAAAGGTAATTAAAATATACAAGATACTTCCCCACCAAATTCTATAAATAAAAACTAAAAACCAAACCAAAACAAAGAAATAATTAAATCAACTGTACTTTGTGGAGCAAAGTAGGATTCAGATCTGAAGTGTCTCTCTGCCATCAATAGCCACATCGTGCCTTGCTCCAGCAGACTGAGATGCTGTCAGTGTCAACATCCTTTGACTCATTCCACGTGCCAAGGCTCTAATGATAACCAGTGTTTTGGCTGCTGCATGCAGGTCCTTTTTAGAGCCCCCAAGCAATTTCCTGAAATAGAAAGAGAGTGTACTCATCCCTGTCCACTCTTGTCCCTCAGAAAAAGATTATGATTCATTCTCAGAAGAATGACAGGATGAAATGACTTTCTGAAAGAGGTTAAAAGGTTGATGCATTAGGTGTAGTACAGCTTTACTGTGAAAGTTCTCTTTCATGAAAAATGCTGTACCTTAAATCTGTTTCACTAACACTACAAATGATGTTAATGTTGGTAGACCCTTATGACATACAGGAAAACAAAACAAAACAAACAAACAAAAAACACTGGGAATGCCTTTGTGAGTCATCTCATGTGTTTCCTTCCACAGCTGAGCTTGTTCTTCAAGATAACTCTTATTAGTTATTAAATAAATTGGATAAATCAAAAAAAGAAAAAAAATATATTTTTAAGGTATTTGTATAGAGAAGAAAAACAAACAAACAGAAAAACAGTGTAAAGTAGGTGAGGAAAATGACTCTGCCATTTGTTTTGTTCTGAATACTCTTCTTTTTCTTGACAACAAGGAGGTTGTATTATAATTGGGCTACATTTTGCATTTACAGCACATTTCAATCCATTTCTTTGCTTACAGTTGTTCTGTGTTTGAAACTGATCCTGGCTGAGTGAATGAAATGTGGAAAGTAGAGCCAATTGCCAGAGTCTGAGGCTGTATTCCCTGGCTCTGCTGGCCTGATCTAGGATGTCTCCAGGCCATGAACCAAAATCTTGGGCTTCTCCAGCTGCTGGGGTTTACAGCTGTGATGTTTGTAATCCCTGGACCTGATGAGTTTGCCAATCCAATCCAGTCCAGTGCAGTCCAACTGATGTTCCTGAATGAGTGTGAACATTCAGGATAACCTTTTAAGTAATAAACTCCAGTATTTGTGTGCAAACGTTTTCTCCACAAATTAGTTATGTAGATTTTTACGCTCATGATTGCATATATACACACATATACACACAAGAAAACTGAGTAACATAATGACTTCACAAAAAAACAGCTCACCAGGTGTTTACTTAAAATCCAGAGAAATCTGTTATGTATATATATATATATATATATATATCTGTATTTTTTTTCCAAATTTTTGCCTTTTTTAAGGGACTTTTAATAAAAGTAAATATTTGGGTCATTCCTCATAAACACTGAGTTACCAAAAAGATGTTGACTTTTGAAAGCTTCCAATTAGGCCTGTTTCTTGATCTATTTTAGCAGTTTTATTGAACTAATAATATTGTTCTCCCTGGATTATGATTCTGAGGGAGACTATGATTCAAAGTGTTCAACAGAAGTTGAATGAAATCATTCACATGATCAAAGTGACTCATCTGCATATGCTTTTGCAAGCTTAATCCTCAAAAACAGATGCTATTAGTTTACCGGTCATACACAATGACCAGCTAGCTTCTAGCAGAAGAATGGAAAACAATGCTAGGAAAGAGTCTATTAGCTTTCATACTAACAGAGGCAAAGGGTACTAAGTACATTTTTAGAACATAAAAAAAGAAAAGGTAAAAAACAAGAATACATTGTCCTTTAAATATTCTACTATCTGAAGGCTGCTTACTAGACCAAATCCAATAAAATGAACTAGGTAGATTAGCTTAGTTCATTGCTTTTAATTAAATACATCCTGGGCTATGCTCTCAATGAATTAGCAAGGAACATTTACCGTTTCTCATTTACACCCTTGTTAAAATAACGGTTGGAGTTACTCTATTCCAACTAAGTACTGGGAAGGGGTGGTGGATAAGGAGCTAGGTGCAGGCTTTGTAAATCCAGTGTTTATCGCAACGGGAGCAGAAGGATGATACAGGTGAATTTTACCTTCGAAGTACCATATTTCCAAAGCATGTAATCCACCATGTAATCCTGAATCCTCCTTAAGGGCAGGCTTTCCTGCAAAAATATTATCCTGACCTTTCTTTTACTGTTGCTATGGAAAGAAATGCTTCCTGGCTTCTGGCAAAGGGCCAGTAATTGTATTTAAATGGGGTGTTGAACAACCATAATATGTGCAGTGTGCTATTATTTCTTTGTGGGAGGTTTATTATAGGCTTCTGGTATATAATCTAAATTAGATGTCTGAGGAAAAATAATGCTTTTAAGTTTGGAAATTGTATCCTCTCTTTAAAATTCCCTGATTTCCTTGATAGTCTTTTGAAGTTCTTCTGAAGCTGTAAATGTTATCTATATTCCTTAATCAAACCATCCTTTCAAACAGCTGCAACAGAATGTCTCTCTTTTATGTTTATGGGAACTTGGATGCAATTATTTTACAGAGATGAACTTGCTATAAACAACCCTATCATTTCTAGACTTTCAAATTTCATTATCTTGAGCACAAATCAACATTGACGCTGCTCTGGCCTGGCTCTGATATGCTGTTTAGAATTAACATGGGTGGTTGATTTTTATTCGATTTCATTATATTAGTGAGTAAATTTAGCAAGTAATTTAGCACAGTTTGGGAACCAAAGTTTTTCAAATTATTCACAACACAGATTGGTGGACACATTAAAATAAAGCAGACCACATTACCCTTTTCTGACACAGGTGCCCAGAAATGAATGATTTTAGACAAAGGTGTTCATAACTAACTGATTATCAGTACTTAAGGTTTTATCTTTCTCATGTCGGTTTGTAAGAATTAATGAATATTTTATGCTTAATTTATAAAATATGTTTTTCCCCTCCTTTTTTATTTTTTCTTTTATTCATTTATTTATTTATTTATTTATTTGTTTGTTTGTTTATTTATTTTTATTTTTAAAGACAACTTTGTTTATATATGTACATAATTATTCAAATGAATATACAAGGTGTATTTTACTGTTAATAAACTTAGCAACGCAAGTCAATTAGGCAGACATTAATGGCCCTAGTGTTGGCTTCTCATCCCATTGAAATCAAATTATCTTGATTTTGTTTTTGATAGATGCCTGATAATTCCAAATAATGCTGTTTTCTCTAGCATACCTTACAGTCTGTTCATAAAGATATAGTCATATGTCCATGAAATGTCATAGAAAAACAACTGAACTTCTTATAACTTGACATATGATCTGAACTTGCCACGTCTTGTTCCTCTTTCTCTGCATTTGTTTGCAGTGACTTTTCAGAAAAGGTTATCTTTCTTGACTCTCTCTTAAAAAACTCTTTCCTGCTGTTTCCATCTTCAGTGCCTCTGAAAGAGCCACTTCTGCTACAATCTGCTGTGAATCAGCTGTGTAATTATGTTCACTAAAAAGATAATAAATACACCTGCTATTTTCCCTAACTATGTTGTACTCAGTGATGCTTAACCATCCTCCACTGCAGGCGTACTAAGAAGTATATGTACCAGGGCAACTTAACACATATCTAAATTGAAATGGAACTGCACTGGTCTTCAAAATCAGGAAATAACTTCTGGTACCTCTGTTCCCTTTCTGAAAGTGGACAGTTTGGCCTTGTAATTACAGACAGGATAAATACAATGGGCCAAAGTTCACAAAGCCTCCAACACATGCCTAACAATGTCATTATAACTTCTAACTGTGTAATGAATCATGATGATGGGTTTAGTAGTAGCGTATGTAGGCATATAAAAGATGATAAGACTGGTCTGCTGAGTAAGGTCAAAGTTTCATCTACCTCAGGATTTGTCCTTCGAGTTACCAATAACAGATGCACAGGGGAAAGTATGAGAACCTACAAGCAGGTTGTGACACACTTCCCAAGAATGCTGAGTGCTTGCAGCTTGAAGGCTTCCTGAGTTGAAAGTACATTTTGTATGTAACGGCTACTGATTTTCTCCTTCTTTTTCTTTGTAACTCTAACATGTAAACTTCCCCAAACATGAAATTCTATATCTTAATTCCATGTGACCTGGAAACTTTTCATTTTTCATTTTGAAACTATACACAACCATCATTTGAAGCGCCTTAGTGCATGTCTTGGAGAGGAAATTTAAAAATCATTTCCTGCTCATACTCTCCATACATTATGGTTCCAGAGATCTTCAGAATTTTATCTATCGGCTTTTTTCCATGATAAAAAATACTACCCTATTGAATTGCTTGAAATACTACATACCTTTGACCTTTGATAATTGTCATGTTTGTACTGCCTTCTTTTAGTTAGACAAACTGAGCTGCCTATTACTAATTGTGAGCTTTATACAAATTATGATAAATAAAAAAAAAGGAATCAAGAAATTAAAAAAAAAATGTAGAAATTATAGGAAAAAACACGCATCCCCAAAACCAATTACTGTCTATCCAATTTAAAAGTACATCTCCTACACAAACATTTTGATGATTATTTAAGCTGATGAATATTATTTTGTAACTGATCTAGACCAACAAAGAGTATTGGGTCACCTTCCAAAGGTAACTGTGTACCAGCAGTTTTATCTTGTATTGTAACTTGATGACTGCCACACAACATTTTGGCACTTAATGTACCATGGGAATTAATTTGCTGAATAAGGAAATGCAGTTCCACAAATTCATTTTAACAATACTCTTGCTTAGAACTTTATATTGTTCATGAAATTCGTGAAGTTTTTGAAGTCTTCAAATATACATACCTTTTATTGCTGGCACTTCAAACTTCAAATACTGGCTAATATAACTATTTTGCTTTTTACCAAATAGAGCATGGAGAAAACCTAAAGAATGTTGCTGAATTGTATTTCACTTTTATTTATTTATTTTTTTTTCCCCACAAGCTTTCTGTGCATGCAGTATGCCATTGACATCACTCACTCACTCACTCACAATGTATGGTCTGAAGCAATCACACTAAGAAAATCTGGAGATAAAAGTAGGAAAGCAGCAGGGGGACTGGAGTGAATGAAGCAAAACATATCAATCTGTGGAAGATGCCTGACTGCTTCCAATTGTACTGTCATGATCTTCTGATTTATCCTCTCGGGAGGAAGGATTGCAATTATACTGTACCAACAGGTACAAAAATGGAAGGAAAAATACATCTTGAGCATAGTTAAAGACTTGTCAGTTTTATACAAAATCTCCTTTGGGGCCTTCCTAAACCTGTGTTAGAATCAAAATAAAATTCAACCAAGCTTGCTTTATGTGGTTCACAAAGACTAAATAGGTACCAAGTTGGTGTGGACTTAAAAGCCCAAATATATATGAATGATTATGCACTGCTCCAGACTCAGACATTAGGAACAGAAAACACTAACTGTAATTGGGAGGTTTGCGAGTGAATTAAACAGTAAATACTATAGTGTTTATCACTGGAAAGGTCTGATTCTTATCTGTTGTAGTAAGGAGTATCTCAAAAATAATCCCCTAAACTAAATATAATTACTTAAATTTTATGTTTAGTGTTGGAGAACTCATTCTCTCTGTGTTCTAAGTACCTTATAAATATTCTTCAGAGATCTTTTCTGACCTAGGAAAATTATCGCTATATTACTAAGAAGATAATAAAGTAGAAGCAAGCTAGATGATTTGCATAAGTAATAATAGCATGTCAGTGGTGAGAGCTAGTAAAAAGGCACCAGGAATCCCAGTGCTGTAAATGGTAGTCAGAATCTGTTGTCAAGAGAAGAAAAAAAATTAAAATCCTGTGATAATTTTTAGAGAGAACTGTAATTCCAATCAAACCCATCAGCCTGTGGTAAAAAAGACAAATAAAATAAACAGATTTTTAAAGAAATGAAAATTTGTATTTTGCTAAATCTTAAAAATTCATTCCATTCTTTCTGATTCAACAAGAAAACACTGAAAAAATCCAGTCCAGAACCAGTGTGAAGGAAACCTCTTTGTTAGAAACATCAACTGAAACTACCATTTGTGATTTGAAATGGTTGAAAACTTCTAGCCAAAAGAATTATTTGTTTTAATCAGAATTTTTGAATACATCTATATATTCAAAAAATCATAGGGGAATCCCATGGCCATTTTCCGAGCAGTTCTACCTTTGAACAATTCACTAATTCATTTCAATAAACTTATTCCATTGTTATCCAAAGGATGCATTTGTGCCTTCCAACAAGGGTATTTGTATTACACTACTTTCAACATTTCTATATGGCTTGCTGCTGTGTTTGTTTTGAGCCAGACCCTCATCACCACTCAGGTCCTTAGTCTATTCTGAAACAAAGAGATCATATAAGACTGGGTGTCGTCATGCTAAATTCAACTATGTCTTTTCCTCTCATATGGTAAATGGCCGGACTCTGGTGAATTTGACCTTAAAACAACCTCATAAGTATGAGAAATCACAGTCAAGATTTCTACTGCTCCTTTTTGCTGCACCTTGCCTGGCTTCATCTGCGGCTTGATTTTCTGGGCCACAGTAATGAGGACTTGGTTCTGTGATTACTTCTTAACTGTGTCATCTCTTCTGCTATCCCCTCAAGCTTGTGGAGGTGGCTGCAGGTTTCTTAGTGACTGATATGTGAGTGTGGTCTTGGCAGTTGTGTCACCCTATCAAAATACCTCACAGAGTTGGATGGTTTTGGGTGTTTGAAGACAAAGCTACGTTGCCTTTCCTTGGTCGTTTTGTTTCTTTCCTTTTTGTGAATAGGAGCAGGTATGAAATACATATGAGTTTGTATATCTAAGTGGGAGGAAGATATGTCAGATCCTGATGCTTTCTGCTGAATACCACTGGATCTGAAACTGCTTCAAATAATAACTAGGATAATGGATGCAGAAATAAACTATGGTCCTTTTGAAAAGAAGACCCATAAGAAACTGGGTATACAAAGAATGCATCTGAGATGAAAACCTTGCTGAAAATGGTTCTCGTTGCAGCTACTAAGAATCTGTCACTATATTTTCTGTGGAACCTTGTGCTGCTGTTAATTGGACACACCAAGACATTTCTCAGAATGAGCTGTTTAAAGCACAACTCCTTTCTCTCAATGTAGTGCAGTCAAAATAAACCCTTCCAAACAGCCCTTTCAACTTTCACTGTCATCACCTGCCAATGTGACTCTTTGAAAGAGTTTTTGTTTTAGTAGCTGTTTGAGATGAAAGAAGCGTAGTCATATCCACAGATAAAGCGCCTGTGATGAATCTCTGTTGCCATTTGGGCAAGAAGAAGTGCTTTTCTTCCCAAGATTTTATTGATTGTTTGTGAACTCATTGATAAAATAGGCTGTGTGCCTTGTTGCAAAATGCTGCCAGCTCTGCATGCCTTCTGGTTTAACAATGAATCCAATACTAAATGTCCTATTTATGACAGGAGCCTTATGAAAAGCCATGCTTTTAAAATAACAAATGGTACTTTGCACGTCATTTTACTGAGGAAATATTATTCAAAGAAAACAAGAATTAGAGTTGTAATGTTATTTATTTATTTACTTATTAACCTAGCACACATATTCTGTACATTTATCAGTGGAGAAAAAAAAAAGGAAAACAAACAAACAAAAACAAACAAACACACACATACACAAAAATGAATTTAAGCCTAAAATCACAGCAAAGAGGTTACACAATCCTGCCTGGAAAGAGAATTATGTATTCTTTTATCTGATATAAAAGGCAGGGAAATTAAAAGTCTGAAACTTCATAAAATCCTATCTGGAATTAATCAATAGGATTCCAAACATTCAAAGTATCACCTCGTGTTTACAAGGATTAGCTATATACATTGAACTACAGTTACTCTGGAAATACCAACTAAATTCAAAGTTACTTTCAGCTGCAGATAGGAAAGTGCAGCGAATTGTGTTCAGCGTTTGTCCTCATGTTTGCCGTGAGTGATGGAGGCAAGTCAGCGTAAGCATACACATTCAGATAATCAGTTACCTGACAGGGCTTTCAATGATAAAAACTCTTTTCTCTGTCTCCAGAGAGCACAATTCTTATTTCAGACATTTCCTGGAAGACAAAGAGATGGAAGAAGAAACTCTAGATTACACTGGGATGACAGTGATCTGCTAATAAAAATGTAAAGGTCAAAAGGCTTGATACTCCTCCAGTGTAAACCAGCATTACTTCAGCTATGACACCTGCTTACCCCTGCTGAGGATCTTGATTACCAAGGTAGTTTCTGTATCTTTTTTTTCTTTGATTGTCACACAGTAAAAAGGCCATACAGAAGCCACATAAGCACAGTTAGATTTCAAATAAAAGCAACTGCTGTTAACATACTAAGTATAATTCTCAAGGTATATTTAGTATGCTGTTGTCTGGCAGATTCCAGGGGGAAGAAAAAAAAAAAAAGAAAAAAAAAGGAAAAAAAAAAGGAAAAAAAGAAAAGAAAAAGCATACAAACAAAAAAATAAAAACACAAAAAATACACAACCCTCAAGTTCAACAACAACAGCAAAGACCATTGTGAGGCTTTCATAACATTTGAAGGGGAAATAACAGACAATCTGTGAATCACATACTTAGCTTTTAGTAGTTAAGACCATCACCACACCTAGAGGTGGATACAGGATACAGGATCCTAAAGGTGGAGCTGACACTTGCATGTAATATAGAGAAGAAATAAGGTAGCATCACTGTGAATTTGATATTTTTTTATACTTGATTTTATATTTACCAAGTGAATCATATTTATCTCAAGTATGTGCCTTCTATATTTAAGTGGCTACAAAACCTTCCTGAAGCTGTGTATATAATTTCTTAGATTTTCACTCAAATTCATTCTCATTTAATTTTTATTTCATATTCCTTTTTCAAATTCTTGTAAAGGAGAACACAGATAAATAGATATGATATAAAAGAGAGAAAAACACACACACACACACAATGTGAACTTCCACTATTATGTGGATGACATTCAGATGTATTTTGTCAAATCCTGGCGTGGTACTTTCTTGCTAAATGTTTGGAATTCGATCTGGAATGGACAGAAAGTCAATTGACTTGGCTTAAATCTGTCTCCAACTAAGTTGTTCTTGATTGGTACATGACATAAGTACAGAAGGGCGATTTCCCCATACTTGCATTTTGATGGACTTGCCTTGTTAAGACTTACTATTGCTGCTTCAAGGTGGTTCTTTTATTATTATTCCAAGGATGCAGTAAATGAGGTGTTCATTAGCTGAGGATGACTGGAGATCATTATTCCTACTTTCATTACAAGTAGGTCTGATTTGTGTAGGGTTTTTCTGTGTTGGCCTTCCTGTCACTATGTGCACTCTCCAACAGCTTGGAATTCTCTGGATAGACTAAAATTGCGATTGTATCACTCCTGCTCTGCTGTCCTCACAGTGCTTCTCTGTTTGACAGTAAGTAGTTGCCATGGAAATAATTGTGGTGTCACAAATTCAGTGTTATGATTTCAATAGAGGATCATGTAAAGTGGAAGAAAGGGTCTGCAAGAGTAACTAATACAAATGGCAAAGGAAACAATAAAAACATATCCAAGAGGACAACACTGTCTGGTAACTGTCTGTAAGGCTTTTCTGACTAGTCCTTCAGGTAGATTTTCAGGTCAGATTCCTTTTCTTCAATATTTCTGTTGATGGGAACTCCTTGCTCTCTGCCACATTTTCTATTAATCCTTCAGCAGTGAGATATTCAGTGAAGTGACAGCAGCATAGCATTCCACAGCAGCAGGTATCTGGGGCTAGACAAAGTACACCAGACAGCATCTCATTTGTATTCTGCCCCACTTATGGCTGAGACATTGCTTACATGAAGCACTGGTACATAACCATGGCCCTTCTGGCATTCAACACATGCAAAGAAGTCATGTGCATCAGACATGGAGGGAAGTGACAAGGTGTTTCTCTGCCAGCCTGGTGCTATTTGTTGGATCAGAGATATCCCATTTCTTTGTCTCTCTGCCCTTTTTAATTATTATTTTTTTCTTTGGTGTCTATTGGAATGTTTCTCATTTGAGTTATTCTTATGGAAATACTCTGCACAGACGTTGATTGTTATATATGGAAAAGCTTCTTGTCTACTAAGAGACCCCAAGCACTTTTTAATGCTGTAAATTAGTTTATGAAAATCTTCATATTCTGCAGCAAGGCTTTTGTCCTTGTTTGAGCTTTCTCAGCCAGCTTGATAATATTTAGTTTCTAAAAGTACTTTCTGAGGTTTAACTCTTTAATTATTGTAGGGTAACCAGAAGTCCCAGTTTGTCTGGACAAGATCAAGAATGCTGAAAATTACCATGTCATCCCAGTCAAAAACTATGAAAATTTATTTCTGGCACAGAATTTTTGCTAGGAGAAAGAGGACTTCTCTTGTTGTCACCCTTTGAGATGGTGAATGAATCATTCACAGAAAACTGAAATAGACAGAAACTTTGACTCACATGTAGCTCAACACATTACTGTTTCACCTGCATGGTTGTAGCCGGGAGACCCAGTGAGGTTCCAACATTAAGATGAATTCTCCTGCCTGTCCTGATATTTGAATAGAATATAGAATATTTGGGGTCAAGTTAGAGCCATAAACATGCATGAAGGCATAAAGGCATAAAATATATAGTATATACAGTAGACATACTATAGATTACTAGCCAGAAAGTCTATTAAGGGATATTAAATAAGTCTCTCACTTTTTTTAATTACCTGTAGAATGGGTGTATCAACATCTTCCTACCTCATAGGCACATTGTGAGGGTAAATACACTCATGACTACAAGGTACTCACACTGGTGTCCTGAGATAACACAGTAACCAGATAGGATTTTAGGGGAAGGGTTTCTACCAGTTTTACCAAACTAAGTACTTTCTGGTAAAATGCCAGTTACTTTAGAGCAGCAAAATTTGCCACTGAATTTTGACAGTTTCAAAACAAGTCTTTGAAGGTTTTCTGTAAGTTGCCCACATTATCTAAAAGCTAGGGGTTAAATTACATTTGAAATGTGTCCATGGTGTCCCCAGAGTACTCTGTTCCTCATGTTTGGGACAGAGCCATTCTCTCCTGGGTTGTGGATCTATTTGAAATAATCAACTTTCTCCTTGGGAGCATTTGCATGCAAGAATTAGTTTTCTCATGCATGGAGACTGGCTTTCATTTCTGAGAGAAATTCAAGGAAAGAATGAGAAATGTTTTGATTTATGCAAAGCAGTGAATGTTTTTGGAATTAATTTTTAAGTCTAACTACAAGTGGCTTACACTGATATAATTTGTTCTAGTCCTTGTTTACACAGAAATGTTAAACTAGTTTAAGAAATGACTAATATTAGGATTATATTCCCAGCACTAATCTTTGGCAAAATCATGAGAGAATTAATATGGGATACATAAAGATTTAGACAGTAGTACCATAATCAATGTAAATCAAACTGTTGTGGTTTTGTTGTTCCTTTTTTCATTTGTTTTCTTTTGTTTGTTTGTTTTTAAGAAAATGGGTCTTGTCAAACAAACTAGATATTGGGCTTTAAAAAAAAAAGTATTACAAGTATGGTTGTCAAAGATAAGTGTTGGTACAATAACCAGGCTGTAATTCAAAACAAGATTTAAGAGTGCTGTTCAGGATGGAAATGGCTGAAAGTTAGGGCCTTAGCTCTGTAAATCAAACATTCAAGGCAAATGCAGCTCTGCACCTCATATGGGAAGAGCTAAATGCTTACCACTAGGAATCCCAAACTCCACACATAAATTCTGGGGGTGTTAAAGAAAATCCCTTTGAAAAGTAAATACTTAAAACTTGAAGAGATGGGAGAAGTGATATCTACAGCAGCCTTCTAAGAGCAAATGTCTTATGCCTCTCAAAGTGAGAAACTTTATAGGAATGAATCAGGACAGGAATTCCTCTTGCTTTAGAAGAGTCTCCTCAGTCTCCTAACAACAGGGAAAGAAGGGGAGAAGAAGAGCATCCTTTGGCTTTTATTTCTGACTGCATTTTTCCATGTTTTCAGGGCTATAGTTAGGTATTTTAAACTTGAGTCTCACTCCTTGTTCTTTCACATTTTTAAAAAAAAATACTTTTTACTACTGAAATCCTGGCACAGTCTGCAGAAGTACGAGACTTGCTGGATGTAAGCTACCCTGTTAAGGTACACATCAATGGTGGACTGCGTGCAGCAGAATAGCCATAGTGGGGGAGACAATATCCACCAGTGCCTTTGGAAAAGACGCTCTGGAGGGAATTATTAACAGCACTCTGCCTGGATATGTCAGAGCACTTACTGGAGCAATCAAAAACCAGTTAAGAGTGGACAGAAAATTAAGCAGTTTAGATAGATGATGGAAGGTCCAAGAATCACATTCATACCCTTCCACTCTTTATTTAGTATTATATACATATTGATATAAGCAAACTATAGTAATGCCTGAACAGGTGCAGAAGCAGTATTTCTGTCTCTCTCCTATCTTCATGATAAAAGCATTTGTTTAGATTCTATCCAAGAAGCTGTCCATGTGACATCAGTATTTCGATATGAATTCAATGTAGTCCAAGCAGGTTAGTTTATATCTGAACAGCAAATACAATTGTTTGCTTGTTTGTTTGTTTGTTTTACCAAGTTAGGTAAAAGCTTGCTTGCTGTTTGCACACCAAATGGCATGAGTTGGTGCATTTCAGGTGATCTTGGAGGCCTTGGCATAGTAGGCTGAATTCTAATGAATTCCTGGACTACAGGTTATAAATGACACATAAGGTACCAGATCAGTTCAATGAACTTCTATTTACCTGATGTCTCAGACATTTGATATAGACCTGTATGACATTCAGATAACAAAATTATCACCATACAAAAATCAGTGAAGATCTCTTAAATGTATTAAAACTAGCTAAGTTTGGCAAATGAAAGCTTGCCAAAACTACAGCCTTTGTGTGGGGGTGAGTTGCTTTTGATTAATTATTTTTAAGCTTTGATGTTCTCTCTACTTTTTCATACGTTTCTCCTTTGGAAAGAAAGTGGAAAATTCTGTTTTTCAGGCATTTTGGTGGTTGTTGCTTTTGTTCAGAAATGTAGGGAAAATATTTTTACAATAAAATTCCATGTAAGTAAGTATAAAAATTCTTCAAGTGTTGAAAAAAACACCGCTCTTTATTCATCCATTTTCCCAGTTTTCAGCTTTTTCTTGCCTTTTTTTTTTTTTTTTCCAGAATTTGAGATGTCAGCATCTTGATCTATTTCAGGAAAGGGAAAAAAAAAATGTGAAATCCTGAAGATTTTGCAATATGGAGAAATCATTTGCCATCCAGCTCTAATTAAAAGCTTTCTCTAATTAAATATTTGTTAAGTGACAGATCTCAAAAATTGTAATAATGAATCATCGTACTGTGGAACTAGTCCCAGTGCAATCTGTTCTTGACCAAATGCTATGTGACATCCTTATCTGTAGTCCTGAGAGAGTATAGACATTGCTAGTAAAAATTACAGATGAAAGGAATAGGTGGTATAGTAAATAAAGAGGATGCCTAATTTCTATAGACAATTTTGGTAATTCCTTAGCAGTTGTTTTCATTTGAAATGCATGAAATGACACATCTTTTGGAAAGAAGCAAGTAGGTCATGAATGGAAACTGGTGGGCAGTACTTGAAATGCCAATGCACTCAAAAACTGTTGAGGTACGAAAGCAGCTTAACATGAGCTCCCTGTGTGATGCTGTAGTTAACAGGGCAAACAGCTTTGGTGCATGCATAAAGACTGAACATCAAATATTAACATGAAGTTGATTTCCACCCTGTGTGAAGTACAGCAAGAAGATATTGCAAAGCATTGTCTAGAACCTGTGTCTGTACTGCAGAAAAGGTGACAAAAATGTAGGTGTTTCAGAAAAGCGCCAAAAAGATGCTACTAGTTCTGGAAACCTGTCTTGTAATGAAAGACTGGGGAGTTTAAGGAATTTGCTAATCATTTATCTGAGAGCTGCTAACCTGATTATTGATACAATTACAAATCAAAGGAGATCAAGCTGAAGCTGTCTTTTAGTCTACTAGAAATAGGTGTAATGAGATTTCATGTTTGGAAGCTGAAGTCAGCAAAGTCTGGGCTGGAAAAAAGGCAAGATTTTTTTTTTCCCTCTCAGAATGCAAATAACAACTGAATTAATATTTCCTGAAGCATAGTGGCTTCTATAGCTTTTAAACTGTTTTAACTCAAGGCTAGATGATTTTTAAAATGTATACCTGACAGCAGAGGGATTCATACAGATGTTATTTTGATATGTAAAGCATTTTAGGATGAGATTTAAACATGCAATAAAATGACAGTGCCCCAGGCAGGATGGTGTTCATCAGGTGCCTTCCCTCTGCCCCTACTTCATCGTCTCTGTTTTCCTCCTACTTTTGTGTCAGTCATACTGATCGTTTGGCTGCAGAATGGGGCAGAAGAGCTCATTGATCTGGCTGGAAACTAACCTAAAAACAAACAAATAAAAAGCCAACCCCAGTGACTGAAACTACATGTCTAGAGCAGTGAACAGTTTTAGAACACAGCTACCTATGCAGATCTTTCTAAATTTGCTCTGCTCCCTCCTCAAATACTATAAAGATAGATACTACTTGGTCTTGTCCCCACCATCTCAGACAACATGTCCCATGGAAAGGTTCACAGTCTGGCTGTCAGTTAAAGGCACAAAAGGAACTTGGCAAGACAGACCAGACAGCAGCTATAAGCGGATTTATTACTTTTCATCAGGCAGAGTGGAGCCCAAAGCTTAATTGCCCAGCGTAGATACCTGTGTCCTAGAATACTTCCTTACTAGAGTAAAATCCTTCTACGCTTTCTGTTGTCTCTGGACTGGGACTTGTTTTCTTTTTAATGCAACAGTTCATCTTTGTGTATTGTGTTGTTGGGGACCAGGAGGGGAGAGAGGGCTTGCTGCTTTCCTGACCTAGAAAAGATGATAATCCCTGCTAAACAGGCATTTACAAAGTCAAATGAGCAAAAGTGCTTGTACTTTAGGCACAGAAGAAAAAAGAAATAACTCACTAGGGATTTTTTTTGACATAGAATTTAAACGAATGTGATATTTATAAAACTAAGTTATGTAGTTTTTTGTTTGTTTTTGTCTTTCTCATGAAATTAGGAAGATAAATTGTTAACTATTATATTATTTTGAATTTTACTGTAAATTGAGTAAACCCAAACCAATATGCCTGTTTTGGATGCCTACATGCCATAGTCATGGAGAATTAGGACATTGGTCTGGGATTTCTCTCTTCTAACACAAGAACTGGGAGGTATCAGGTAAACTAACAGGTGGTGGGTTCAAAACAAACACAGTGTTTCATCTTGTAAAGTTTACTAAAGATGTGACACTCCTTGTAGGTTGAGTGACAGAATTGACATAAGTTCACCTGAACAAAACCATGGAATAAAAATTCACTGAGGGTTATTTAATACTAAGACATAATTTCTCATTCTGGAAGTCCCTAAGCAGAAAACTGGTGGATGTTGGAGACATACTAACATATTCCCAAGACATACTCTTGGAAACCCGTATGTTTATCTCATTCCTATACTTTTCTGTACTCATCTCCTTCTACCTGCTTCCAGAAAAAAAGACAGTGCATGGTGATATTTTATTCTGACTCACTCTTAAATTATGCTCATCTAGTAAAACTACATGATTTTATAAATATACATTCCACATCTTACCCTGATAACAGAAATTTATCATTTGAAGAGGTGGTTCTTGGTATTGCCCTATCATTTCTGACTATCATTTTTAATTTGACATTCTATCACAGTTGGTTTGCAGTTGATCTCAGCTGTTCAAAATCCTCACATTCAACTACAAAAAATTGTGACTACTTTCATCCAAAAAGCTTCCAAAAATAAATGTGGAATTTACTACGAGAATTTTCTTCCCAAAGGAATGGCTCTCAGTTTTTGGCTAGGTTTTCTTAGATCTTGTGATGCCCTGCAGTTTGCCTTACAAATTCAGCACACTTGTCAAACGACAGTATTGCACAACTGAACTGGAAAGAGAAAAATACTGGCTCATTCATGTGGTTTGGAATTAAATCCATCAGTGTTATTCAAAGTGACAAGTAGAGCTTACATGTACAGTAAATCAGCCAGCACAGCATGATAAATTATGCTTTCCTCTCTGTCAAAGGATTTTTGAATCACAATTGAAATATTTTTTCCGTGTTCAGTCTGAATTTCCAAAGATATGGAAGCTAAAAAAAAAAAAGCCAGGCCTTGGCTTACACCCTGAGTTAAGCGACAACGTGATTTTAAATACAGTAAAGGTTTTGTCTACTTCAGAATCTTTTCTTCTAAAGTAAGCTACTTCTAAGTATCTTCAGACATACATCTCCTTATTTAAGACTGCATTAAACTGAACAAGAAAAACAAAACAAAACAAAACAAAAAACACTAAGCAGTCATTTCTGGAATAAGAGTAGCTACAAAGGGACACATTCTTATGAGAAAACTATTCTGGTCAAGTTTCCCATGTAGACAGACCTTTAATTAATTCACTGTAAAACCATGTGTGGAAACTCATTCTGAATTAAGCTCAAATTATATCAGTTTAATTTGTTTCCTTAAATTGACAGGTGCAAATGATATAACTAATTTTAATCTGGATAGTAGAACATTTCGACATTTCAGTTTACTTGGCTTTTACATCTTTTTTTGGATGAATCTATATTCGCAGTTAAACAGGTTTAATTTAAGAAGATATCAACATATTTAGGCAAACCAGTAAAAGAGACTATGTATTCAGCTCATATTCTCATCTACCTAAGTCTCACTTGATTGCAGCTTCATTTAAACTGAAGGAGAAGAAGGCTCTTCTGTCAGAAATAATGTCCATCAAAGCTTCTGCATTATTTTAAATAGATCTGTGCACGTTTGTCTGTTGACTTGCTTTCTTACGCTTGCTCATCTCTTATCTGTAGATAAAATACATGAAGCTCAGCTGCCTGTTTTCCTGTATTTAAGTGATACATATTCAAAAAAAAAAAAAGTTCTACCAAGTCTAGTGTAGGAAAGGAAGGGTTAGCAGGGCATGGACAGCTGAGGCAGAAATTTCACATGCCCAGTTTCACTAGAAGAGGAGAATGAGTAATGAGTAATCATGAATCTTGTACATCTTCCCTGAACAGAGGAAAATTCAAATCCACGTTTATGTCAACAACAGGCCAGCAGCACATAAACCTTTCCACCTGGTTCTCACTCCAGATCAGTCCCACAGGGCACCCTAGGCCACCCGGTACAGTTGCTCATTGTGCTACGTATGATAACTTTTTTTTTTTTTTTAAGGAAATCCTATTGTTTTGTGTTATTTATGTATCATCATGGTAATTAGCATTTTCCTGCTGAAATGCTTCAGATATACTCTGTGAAACCTGCATAGGCAAATCATTGCTGTGTGCCTCTGATTTCAATGCAGACATGCAGGCTTGTGCTCTAATATTCAGCTCTGTCCTCTCTTGTGTGAGGATGTTACAAATGAACTTGACAAGAAAAAAAGATACTGGCAATTACAATGGTTTTTGAGTGGGGGAGAGAGGAATATAAATGAGCAGAAAGGTGCCAAGATATCAAGACTAAACCATCTGGCTTAGTGATAGTTGTAAAGTGAATTTTTAATGTAGTGAGTTTTATTTTTGAGGTCCTGATTTGAATAGGATTTGTTTTCATGACCTGTGTAGCATAAACCTCTTTCAAAAAGGTCAGGACAGACTACATGAAACATTATTAAGAGAGTCTGTGTTTCTCTTCATTGCAGCTACTTTATCACAAATACTTGTACAATCCAATAGCTAGTTAGAAAATGGAGAGAAAGAGAAAACGAAAAAGAGACAAGACAGGAAGAAAGGACATTACCTTCTTTTCACACTTGGGCCTTTGCTTTTGTTTTGTAACGAATTCCTGCATTTCTGCAGTTGCACTCAGGAGAATGCTGGAAGGTTACTTCCTATAACGAACACAATCTGATACGTGAAGGGCACATCTGCAAATGCTGCTGTGAATCTAAAAGGTGAAAGCCAAGTGAGACGCATGTGGGATGATGAATGAAGGAAAGTAGATGAAGAGGAGAGACAAAGCTTACTGAGTGAAAAGGTGGTAGTACTGTGGGTTTGTCTATAAAGGATCAATTGAAATAGTATACAGTAGTTGTTGTTGTTGTTGTTGTTGTTGTTATTAAGGCTACACAGAGATGGTGCAAGAGCTTCAGGCCTCTTCTGCTTGCTTTCACTTACAGCCGTGTATCCTCTTTCCCTTGAGAACAATTTCCAGTTCTGTATCACAGCCAGTTCAATTAAAGTCCTGCTGAATTATATTATTTATTTTTGAGAGTGCCACAATGATCAGCAGGAAATCACAGGAATAAGCAAGTGTCATTAATTGCTGTGATCTTGAGGCTGGATGGTCTTGGGCACAGGTTTCATAGCAAAGACAATATAAGATGGTTGAGCACAGAGGTTTAGTAGCTTTTTCCTTCCATTATATTGGCTATAGCACAAGAAAATCACTTTTAAGATTTAGTTAGTATGGTGCCTTTGATAAGCTCACAGAACAGTTGGAGATTTTTTCTTTTAATATTTAGATGAAAACCTTTCTTGTGTGTGTGTGTGTGTGTGGGGGGGAGCTTCTATATCTTACTGTCTGCTCATGATCTTACATTGCCATGAGGCACTAAAGTAATCAGTGTATTTTACATATATGTGAGTACCTTCATTACATTTGTACTCTAAAAAAATTTTATTTATTTATTTATTTATTTTTCCTGGAAGGTAAATTGGTATCTTCTAAGGAAATATTGGATAATAGTTATTAGTTTTCAACTCATGAACATTCCCATCTACAATATACTTCCAGGAGTTACAGCTATTCATTCGGAGACCAAAGACAATACCTTGTAACCTGTCACTCAATGAGAGAAACAATGCAGCATAACTCTACTTTTTTTTTCTTCTTCCTAAATACTGTCAATCATCAAACAAACAAACAAAAAAAAAATAACCCACATATTAAATTATTTTCCAGAAATAGTGTTGTGGTTTAACCCGGCTGGCAGCTAAACACCACACAGCCGTTCGCTCACCCTCCCCCCTCCCTCTCTGGGATGGGGGGAGAGAAACGGGAAAGTGAAGCCTGTGAGTTGAGATAAAGACAGTTTATTAAGACAGGAAAATAATAATAACAATAATAATAATAATAGTGATAATGGTAATAGTATTAACAATAATAATGTGTAAGAAAACAAGTGATGCACAACGCAATTGCTCACCACCCGCTGACCGATGCCCAGCCTATTCCCGAGCAGCCGGCCCCCCCACCCCGGTCAGCCACCCCTATATATTGTTTAGCATGACGTCAGATGGTATGGAATACCCCTTTGGCCAGTTTGGGTCAGCTGTCCTGGGTCTGTCCCCTCCCAGCTCCTGCTGCACCCCCAGCCTGCTCGCTGGCAGGACAGAGCAAGAAGCCGAAAAGTCCTTGGCCTGGTGTAAACACTGCTCTGCAACAATTAAAACATCAGCATGTTATCAGCGCTCTTCTCATCCTAATCCAAAACATAGCACCCTACCAGCTACTATGAGCTACTTAACTCTGTCCTAACTGGAACCAGGACAGATATCCACCCCTTATTCCATACCATTTATGTCATGCTCAGGTTACACTCTGTCCAATACATTCTAATTAATCACCATTTTCATCTATGATATATAGCAATCATGGTAGTGATGACATACATTATTATATAATAATTAACATACTACAATTCAACTCATGGGCTATTCTCACCCAGTATCAAATCCCCTTGAGGTACACACCGGACCTCCCCATTCTTTTGCATTACCCACCAAGTGCATCCAGGTCCCTGAGCAAAAGCAATTCCACGAATGGGTTTGCCTTTTCCTGAGGCAGGAGTAACCCAGACTGTTTTACCCAGCATGTTTCTTACGTGCACTACAGGAACTTTATCCCCTTCTACAGTGCGTAACAGGTTTGATTGGGCAGGTCCAGCTCGGTTGGCAGATCCCCTGGTATTGACTAACCAGGTGGCCTTTGCCAAATGTGTATCCCAATTTTTGAATGTCCCAGCACCCATTGCTTTCAGTGTAGTCTTCAACAGTCCATTGTATCGTTCAACTTTTCCAGAGGCTGGTGCATGATAGGGGATGTGATACACCCACTCAATACCATGTTCTTTGGCCCAAGTGTCTATAAGGTTGTTTCGGAAATGAGTCCCGTTGTCTGACTCAATTCTCTCTGGGGTGCCATGTCGCCATAAGACTTGCTTTTCAAGGCCCAGGATAGTGTTCCGGGCGGTGGCATGGGGCACAGGATATGTTTCCAGCCATCCGGTGGTTGCTTCCACCATTGTAAGTACGTGGCGCTTGCCGTTGCGGGTTTGAGGGAGTGTGATGTAATCAATCTGCCAGGCCTCTCCATATTTATATTTCAGCCATCGTCCTCCATACCAAAGAGGTTTTGACCGTTTGGCTTGCTTGATTGCAGCACATGTTTCACAGTCATGAATAACCTGTGCTATAGTGTCCATGGTCAGGTCCACCCCTCGATCACGAGCCCATCTGTAGGTTGCATCTCTACCTTGATGGCCTGAGGTGTCATGGGCCCATCGGGCTATAAATAATTCACCTTTATGTTGCCAGTCCAGGTCCACCTGAGCCACTTCAATCTTAGCAGCCTGATCCACCTGCTGGTTGTTTTGGTGTTCTTCAGTAGCCCGATTCTTGGGCACATGAGCATCTACATGGCGTACCTTTACAACCAGGTTCTCTACCCGGGCAGCAATATCTTGCCACAATGCCGCAGCCCAGATGGGCTTGCCCCTGCGCTGCCAGTTGTTCTGCTTCCATTGCTGTAACCACCCCCACAGGGCATTTGCTACCATCCATGAATCAGTATAGAGATAGAGAACTGGCCACTTTTCTCGTTCAGCAATATCTAAAGCCAGCTGAATGGCTTTTACTTCTGCAAACTGACTCGATTCACCTTCTCCCTCAGCAGCTTCTGCAACTCGTCGTGTAGGACTCCATACAGCAGCTTTCCATCTCCGATGCTTTCCCACAATACGACAGGACCCGTCAGTGAACAAGGCATATTTCTTCTCGTTTTCCGGTAGCTTGTTGTACAGGGGGGCTTCTTCAGCACGAACCACCTCCTCCTCTGGTGATATCCCAAAGTATTTGCCTTCTGGCCAGTCCATAATCACCTCCAAGATTCCTGGGCGACTGGGGTTTCCTATTCGAGCCCGCTGAGTAATCAGTGCAACCCACTTGCTCCATGTAGCATCAGTTGCATGATGCGTAGAGGGGACCCTTCCTTTGAACATCCAGCCTAGTACCGGCAGTCGGGGTGCCAGGAGGAGCTGCGCTTCAGTACCGACCACTTCCGAAGCAGATCGAACTCCTTCATATGCTGCCAATATCTCCTTTTCAGTTGGAGTATAGCGGGCTTCAGATCCTCTGTATCCCCGACTCCAAAACCCCAGGGGTCGACCTCGAGTTTCCCCAGGTTCTTTCTGCCAGAGGCTCCAGGTGGGACCATTCTCTCCGGCTGCGGTGTAGAGCACATTCTTTACATCTGGTCCTGTTCGGACTGGCCCGAGGGCTACTGCATGAACTATTTCCTGCTTAATTTGTTCAAAGGCTTGTCGTTGCTCAGGGCCCCATTCAAAAGCATTCTTCTTACGGGTTACTTGGTAGAGCGGGTTTACAATCAGACTGTAATTTGGAATATGCATTCTCCAAAACCCCACGACACCTAGGAAAGTTTGTGTTTCTTTTTTGCTAGTTGGTGGAGACATAGCTGTTATTTTGTTGATCACATCCATTGGGATTTGACGGCGTCCATCTTGCCATTTTATTCCTAAAAACTGGATCTCTCGTGCAGGTCCTTTAACTTTATTCTGTTTTATGGCAAAACCGGCCTTCAGAAGGATTTGGACTATCTTCTTCCCTTTCTCGAAAACTTCTTCTGCAGTGTCACCCCACACAATGATGTCATCGATGTACTGCAGGTGTTCAGGAGCTTCCCCCTGCTCCAGCGCAGACTGGATCAGTCCATGGCAAATGGTAGGGCTGTGTTTCCACCCCTGGGGCAGCCGATTCCAAGTATATTGGACTCCCCTCCAAGTGAAAGCAAACTGTGGCCTGCACTGTGCTGCTAGAGGGATGGAGAAAAATGCATTAGCGATATCAATTGTGGCATACCACTTGGCTGCCTTTGATTCCAGTTCATACTGGAGTTCTAGCATGTCCGGCACTGCAGCACTCAGTGGTGGTGTGACTTCGTTCAGGCCACGATAGTCCACTGTTAGTCTCCACTCACCATTAGACTTTCGCACTGGCCATATGGGACTATTAAAAGGTGAATGAGTCTTGCTGATCACTCCTTGGCTCTCCAGTTGACGAATTAGCTTATGGATGGGACTCAGGGAGTCTCGGTTGGTGCGATATTGCCGCCGGTGCACAGTTGTGGTAGCGATCGGCACTTGCTGTTCTTCAACCCTCAGCAACCCCACAACAGAAGGGTCCTCTGAGAGACCAGGCAAGGTAGACAACTGTTTAATGTCCTCTGTCTCCAAAGCAGCTATGCCAAAAGCCCAGCGGAACCCTTTTGGGTCCTTGAAATATCCTCTTCTAAGATAGTCTATGCCAAGGATGCACGGAGCATCTGGGCCAGTCACAATACGGTGCTTTTGCCACTCATTACCGGTTAGACTCACTTCAGCCTCCAATACAGTTAACTGCTGGGATCCCCCCGTCACACCATAAATACAGATGGGCTCTGGCCCTTTATAGCTTGATGGCATTAGAGTACATTGTGCACCGGTGTCTACCAAAGCCTTATACTTCTGTGCGTCTGACGTGCCAGGCCATCGAATCCACACAGTCCAATAAACTCGATTGTCCCTTTCCTCCCCCTGGCTGGAGGCAGGGCCCCTCTAGTCCTGGTCAGAATCTTCATTTCTGTGTTTAAAGGACTGCCTGCTGGAAGTTGGAGCAGCAAACCTTTCAGAGAACTCCTTTTTCCCAATTGTTTTCCTTTGCAATTCACGTACCCGTGCCTCTAGGGTCGCAGTAGATTTTCCATCCCATTTTCTCATGTCCTCTCCATGGTCACGTAGGTAAAACCACAGGGTGGCGCGGTGTGTGTGCCCACCATATTGTCTTCCTTGCATAGATGAACGTTTACCCCTAATAGCTGAGACACTGGTTTGTACAGGTGGGGAGGAAAATAAACTCTCTTTAAGTTGGTGGATCTCTTCAGAAAGTTTCTCCAAGGTATTCTCTTTTAGCTGGTGAACACTAGTTCGTTCAGGTGAAGGGGAAGATAATCTTTCTTCAAGTTGGTGGATCTTTTCAGAAAGTTTCTCCAAAGCATTCTCTTTTAGCTGGTGGACACTGGTTCGTTCAGGTGAAGGGGAAGATAATCTTTCTTCAAGTTGGTGGATCTTTTCAGAAAGTTTCTCTAAAGCATTCTCTTTTAGCTGGTGGACACTGGTTCGTTCAGGTGGAGGGGAAGATAAATTCTCTTTAAGTTGGTGGACCTCTTCAGAGAGTTTCTCCACAGCTGAGACACAGGCCTTTAGGGAAGAGGAGAGATTTCCTTTGTACTGCCGGAGTATTTTAGTCACTTCATTCACTGTGGGATTCTCCTCCGTTTTCCAGGTTAGTATTGCCAATGAGTTGGCATATGATGATGGGGCACTCCGTACAAACTTCCGCCACATGGGTGGTGTACACTGGACTGCATCTGGATCTGTGGATGTTTGTGCGTCATCTAGGTCCTTATAAATTACTTCCCGTACGGCCAATTCCCTCAGGTACTGAATTCCCTTCTCCATGGTGGTCCATTTGCTTGGTAAACATACAAGTTCTTCCTTGAAGAGATACCTTTCCTTCACAGCTGACAGGAGACGCCTCCAGAGGCTGCGAGATTGTGCTCCATCTCCAATTGCTTTGTCAATGCATGCGTCCCTAGCAAGGGATCCCAGCCGCCTGGCTTCCTTGCCCTCCAATTCCACATAATTGGCTCCCGTGTCCCAGCACCGGAGCAGCCAGGTGACAAGCTGCTCGCCTATACAGCGACCAAAATCTTTTCGCACATCTCGTAGCTCACGCTGGTATAGAGTCCGGGTAATTACTGTTGATTTTCCGACATCCTCATCCTCATCTTCAGTCTCCTGCACCTTTGATGGCTGGTATGGAGTCCGGGTAGTTACTGTTGATTTTTCGCCATCCTCATCCTCATCTTCAGTCTCCTGCACCTTTGATGGCCCAGCCTCGTCTTCACTTCGCCCAGACTTAGCAGAAGACTGTCTGCGTTTTAAACGACCTGAGCCTCTATACCATTTTTTCACCTTGTCTACAGGGGCAACTTGCACTGCTACAGCTCGTTTCTCTGACCCAGCCACAGGGTCTGCCACAGGGGTTGGAATACCCTCTGCGGGGTCAACTTGCACTGCTACAGCTCGTTTCTCTGACCCAGACACAGGGTCTGCCACAGGGCTTGGAATACACTCTGCGGGGTCAACTTGCACTGCTACAGCTCGTTTCTCTGACCCAGACACAGGGTCTGCCACAGGGGTTGGGATACCCTCTGCGGGGTCAACTTGCACTGCTACAGCTCGTTTCTCTGACCCAGCCACAGGAGTGGGAGCAGCTGCACGAGCTGGGGCAGCTGCAGGAGCTGGGGCAGCTGCAGGAGCTGGAGCGGCTGCAGGGGCTGGAGCTGGAGCGGCTGCAGGAGCCGGAACGGCTGCAGGAGCTGGAGCTGGAGCAGCTGCAGGAGCTGGAGCGGCTGCAGGAGCTGGAGCTGGAGTAGCTGCAGGAGCTGGAGCTGGAGCGGCTGCAGGAGCTGGAGCGGCTGCAGGAGCTGGAACTGGAACGGCTGCAGGAGCTGGAGCTGGAGTAGCTGCAGGAGCTGGAACTGGAGCGGCTGCAGGAGCTGGAGCGGCTGCAGGAGCTGGAGCTGGAGTAGCTGCAGGAGCTGGAACTGGAGCGGCTGCAGGAGCTGCAGCTGAAGTAGCTGCAGGAGCTGGAACTGGAGCGGCTGCAGGAGCTGCAGCTGGAGTAGCTGCAGGAGCTGGAACTGGAGCGGCTGCAGGAGCTGGAGCTAGGTTGCTAATAACATCAATTGCAGCTCGATAGGCACAAGCCAGACCCCAGCACGCTACAGTGATTTGTGTCACTTTGGAACTGCCAGAGTCATGACACCTTTTTTTCAAGCATTCTGCCAGCTTTTTAGGATTTTGCAGTTGTTCAGGGGTGAATGTCCAAAACACTGGAGGTGACCACTGCTCTAGAAACCTGCCCATATCCTCCCACACTCCCTGCCACTCGCAACTACCCCGCCTCAAGACAGATCTCCGGATGAGATTCCTAAGTAGTTGTTTAACCCTCCACAAAATCTGAAGCGCATTCAGGAGACATAACAACAAGAGCAGGCTGGTCTGAGTATCCCAAGGATATTCAACATCTCGGAGAACCACCGTAACTAACTCGGGGGATAAGAGGGTGGTGGTGAAGGAGAAAGGGAGAGTGAACAGGTAGGGAAACATGTCTTCCCCTGTCCCCTTCACAGATTGGCTCCCTAACGAAAACAGGCAATAGGTGTAATTGCTAATAGTTTCCGAGATATGGGTTCCAAAGTATAGAGTCGACGTCAGTGCTGAGTACAAATACCAGGTTAAAGTCGTGACCAGATATCTCATCATTTCATAAGCCATTGCTACACCGCACAGTACCATAACAATCTTAAACCAGGGCCCGGAAAGGATGAACAGTGCAACAGGGAGCACATACAGAAAGTAACGCACCATAAAACTCAATTTGGAATACAGGTACAGCAGACTGGAGATTAAGGCAATCAACATCGTGACTAGCAACTATTAAGCAGGTCCAATACTTATACCAATTTTAGTTTAACACACTCTGGTCAGATTTGTCGATATCTCAACCCTTCGGGCCCCACGTTGGGCGCCAAAAAGACTGTTGTGGTTTAACCCGGCTGGCAGCTAAACACCACACAGCCGTTCGCTCACCCTCCCCCCTCCCTCTCTGGGATGGGGGGAGAGAAACGGGAAAGTGAAGCCTGTGAGTTGAGATAAAGACAGTTTATTAAGACAGGAAAATAATAATAACAATAATAATAATAATAGTGATAATGGTAATAGTATTAACAATAATAATGTGTAAGAAAACAAGTGATGCACAACGCAATTGCTCACCACCCGCTGACCGATGCCCAGCCTATTCCCGAGCAGCCGGCCCCCCCACCCCGGTCAGCCACCCCTATATATTGTTTAGCATGACGTCAGATGGTATGGAATACCCCTTTGGCCAGTTTGGGTCAGCTGTCCTGGGTCTGTCCCCTCCCAGCTCCTGCTGCACCCCCAGCCTGCTCGCTGGCAGGACAGAGCAAGAAGCCGAAAAGTCCTTGGCCTGGTGTAAACACTGCTCTGCAACAATTAAAACATCAGCATGTTATCAGCGCTCTTCTCATCCTAATCCAAAACATAGCACCCTACCAGCTACTATGAGCTACTTAACTCTGTCCTAACTGGAACCAGGACAAATAGTTTAGAGATAAATCAAGTATATCTGAGACACTTAGAATCTACTAAAGAAAAATCCACCAGCAAAAACATAAGCTATCCCCCTATTAAAAGATATGCACGTAACTCCTATGCAGAGGCCATATGTGTGAAATAGATCTACATTACAAATGGCAGGTAGCCGTTAAGCTGTCCCCACTGTAACTTCTATTAAAATTTTGCTTGAAGAAAGGTAATTTTATTTTTCCCTTCTCCACAATTTTAATGAAGATATCATTTAAAGAAATATTTTTTCTTACAATGCCATGTAAACCTTTATGTTTCAAAAGAAAATAGCAATCAAGCCTCATAAATAAAGTGTTATATTAGCAGTAAATTTCACAGTACTGTACATAAAATTGATTCAAATGCTATGTTTGACCTTGATTTTCATCCTTCTTTCACTAAATGAAATATCTAAAATGATGACAGATCAGTAAAAAGAAGACATACTTTTAAAGGTAAAAGTTGTGGTAAAGCAAAACATCTGAAATAAAAGAAATCAAAATATTTTTAATCAAAGGGACTAAGTCAACTTATTTCCCTGGTATGGAAAGACAAATGCAATAGAGCATGCTACTGTAGCTTAATGGGTTACTGTGGTTTGGTGAGTTCAGTCTAATATGTTTTATTTTAGCACCATTGGGATGAGCTAAAACCATGCTTATTTTCAGTTTCCAGGGCTTGCATGATGAGTGACAGTTTGTTATATAGTGATACCACAATCAGTTGCTGTCATTAGCAATCATTAGCTATCAATGTCTTCTATCTTTTAGTGCTTGCATTGGGGGAAATGACAAAAAAGAAATGTTGATTTAAATGAAACCCAATTTTTATTCTTAAGGTGATATTGCCACCAGGCAGTCTGATAAATCCCAAGGTGCTGATGCATGTTTATGCGTTAAGACATCAAAATAAAGACCGCCTTCTTCCAGAAGATAGAGAAATGCACCTATGGTGAGATTCATGACACAAATTCAGCAGTGTAAAAGTTAGGTTTTTGTCTAAGCTCAGTATTTAACATCTATCCCTGAGGTTTGGGACTTAAGTAAATTTCACAAGAATGAATATTCTACTCATATCGATTGTTATTAGCTTAGTTGAAAGATGTTACTTAAAATTGGAATAGAGCATCTACATTCCTCTTAAAAAAACAATGCTTTAAGTTTTTGTTTGTTTGTTTGTTTGTTTGTTTGTTTTGATAAAGCAGCATTAATACTGGTCTTTCAATGTGCTTAATTCCTTTTTTTTTTTTTTATTAGCTTTTTAATTATTTAATTAATTAATTATTTCCAGGAATGAAAGCCTAATTTCTAAAATGAAGACAAACAGCACTGTCCTTCCCTGCCACCTTGTTTTTCAGTGCTGACTTTATCCAAGAGTCTTTGTCAGGTCTTGTGTCAAATCATGGTCTGACACTACACTATGACTTCCATTAACCTAATGCATAACAACAGTGCTATAAACCTGAAAATACACTACAGCAGTAGCCATTGCCTGCTTTTACCCAGCAATCAATAGTATTTTTTCTTTTTTTTTTTTTCTATGAGGCACGCAGTGATAAGCTTTAATATATTTCTGACTTTTAATAGTACAAAACCACCGTCTGCCCTAAACATAACCCAGCATTTGAATGTGTGTGCCATGAAACAGGTACACAGTAAATAAAATCCTCCTATATGAGTGATTTACATCATAGATCTCAACACACTTTTCAAAGATTAGTAAAGAATTGAAGCAGAGAGACTGAGGGAAAACTAGTCAAGTATTTAATTATGCTTGATTTTACTGATGGCCCTGTAGAGACACCTAGAACCACAATTTCTGTTGTCTAAACACAACGAAAGTGGCATTCTCAGCACATCTTATGAAACCTGAATGTGGAGAATAACCACCCTTGAAAACCTTTGACTAAGGGCTAAGTACAAAAAAAGCCCCCCTTAGAAAGTGACAATACTATTTCTATTAAAAAAAAAAAAAAAGTAGGTTCTCTAACAAGCTCAGCTCTACAGGTGTCCAGGCTGTGAGCACTGTTTTCTCCTTGACCATGTCTTGGTGGAGTCATCTGGAATCTTGTCTTTTTGTAACAGGTTTCTCTCAAATTTTTAGAGTGAGGAAATGATTATTAAGACTTAAAAGGGCCCAGCTTTGCTACCAGCAGTGTATCTCTGTTTTCACAAACAGCATTCTTTTCCCAAAGTGAGAAAGTCCCTCATTTACTCAAGCTTAACATTGACTGTCACTGATTTTGATATTAAATATCCTTACAGATGGCTGTGTTTGGTAATACTTTAAATATACTTTGTTAACCAAATCCCTGCACAATGCAATTAATGACAAATAAAACCAATTTACAGAATATGAATTCTCTTTCCATCTGTATGGGGGTGTCACCTAATCATATAATCGTTTTTAAATTTAAGGTGGTGTAGGGGGAGGGCAGACAGATAAAGAATAGTCAAATAAATATTCCTGCATTAAGACAGAAATGTTTCCACCTACATCTGTTAACTGTGAAAACAGCATCTAGATGCTATAAAATAGCTTTTTCTCATCTGTGTATTGTCTTTGCTGGCATCAAATATACCTCACCTCCCCTTCATCTCAGCTCAACATTATTTGCTTATGCATGCATAGCTTGTAGAAGTGTGAAAAAAAAAAAACAACTTCTCTTGTAGGAGCTTAAGGTGGATAAATCTTTGATGTACACTGGTAAGCTATTCTAATCTTTGCAGGCACTGTATGAGATATCAACTCTTTAATATTCATTCCTCTTGGAAAGAGGCACAATTGATCTTGTGAAGATCTAAGTAAATCTAGGATTTACTGCTAGAATAAATTGATACACATCTTTTAAAAAATACTTACAATAATCAGAATGCTTCCATAATAATCAAGCATTATTCCATGTTAAAAAGTAGTATATTTATGGCCAAATATTTTTAAATTAGTGTACAGATTATTTATTTATTTATTTATTTTTAATTTCTTCAGTTTAGAACATACTATCAAGCCAATGAGAACAGATCCTTAACCATTGAAAACTGACAGATTTCAAGACTTTAATACTTTTTTTTTTTTTTTTCCCAGTTTGGAACTTTATTTAAATTTAAAATAACCATTAATTATATCATATTTCACATA
The DNA here is from genome assembly GCF_964034855.1 of Anser brachyrhynchus. Taxonomy (NCBI): domain Eukaryota; kingdom Metazoa; phylum Chordata; class Aves; order Anseriformes; family Anatidae; genus Anser; species Anser brachyrhynchus. Next base: position 13,231,895 of record NC_137695.1, read on the forward strand.
TTATTTAAGTATTCAGAGACTTTGAAATTGCAATGTGTCCCCTTATATTTAAGGTTTCTTCTGCATTTTGCTCAATTAGGCAAAATCAATATATTTAGTAGCTTTCACCATTACTCTAAGAGTGTTTGTATAAGAGCAATACTGAAGCAGTGTTAAGCATTACTGTGATCAGGGCTACCAAAACATTATGAAAATATAACTACGGAGACCATTTTTCTGATGCATGTTTTCCCCCCAAAACTAGATAATTACAATCCTATAATGAAGCCACCACACCATTATTAACAGTGAAAAAGCAAGTACTGAAGTAAGACTTAACATGCTGTCTTTTCAATTACAATATGCAGATGCTTTTGTAGCAAATAATAGCACTTTTATTACATGTGAAACAAGCCTTATCCCTTGTATATCAGAACCACTGGTGACTGTTTTGATCAAATGTTGTGTATAGTGTGTGTTGCAGGAAATCTAACTGTCTGGATAGGAACTCCTTCTTTGATACATATTGGTATATTGTTTAACACAATGAGGTCTTTGATTTAGAAATGGGTATAACTATGATAGATCAGCAATGAAAGATAATAAACAGTAGGAATTGTAATTGTCCTGTTTGTATTATTAATGTAGAAACTGCCTCGAAGATGTTCAGCCATCTCACTTGTATTCTCTTGTATCAATTGATCCTCTGCCATTCTTTCTTTGTCAATTAGGCAGGGGTATGTAGCAAATTAGGATGAATTCCAGCTCTGCACACATTATTTGATTGGTTCCTCCCATTTTCATTCAGTGTTTTATACACTCTTGATGAGAGAGTTGGAATTCATGCATCTGGCCCCGTAGCCTGGATAAATACAGCAGCAGCCCTCAAAGGCCTATTTTGAATGAGAGACAGAGACATTAAAAAAACAAAACAAAACAAAACAAAACAAAACAAAACACATAATGATTTAATGAGTTTGGTTTATAGAGTAGCTGTATGAGAGTCAATGTCAGGGATTTCCTCCCCAAACTCCCTCCCCTTCTGACTTTGGTTTGCTTGTACTCACAAACATTACTGGCAAACTGGGAGGATGGGTCATTTCCTAAATAATATCAATGGCCCAGAACCAATGGTATTCTGGCCCAAATCACATCCCGCTGGTCCCTTTCATGTGAGAACTTTGAGTATTCTAGTTCATTGTCATTTACAGTTTCTCCACAACACGTACAGTATTATTGCCAGTCAAGCCAGACTGTATGTCATTTGATTTCGTTTGCATTCCTGGCTTGCTCAAGCTGGTTTTACTGAGATCACTGAAGAACATCATTTCCTTATTTAAATAGGATTTGCATTTCTCAGGCTTCTTGTACAGCTTCTTTTGAACATTGCTTTTTGAGGATTTACTCTGACGTTCCTACCAAGCAAGTCCACAAAAGACCATTGTAGGCTCTGAAAGTCCTTCATGCTGTTAACCTAGTGGAGGGCATTATGACATGGGGGGGATAAATAAAAGTTAACAGAGATAACAAGGACCTTAATACAAGGAAGCATTAAGATCTCTAGAGCAACTCTACTGTAAAATCTCAGTGACAGTCCTGGGTTTCTGTCAAAGCTACAGCAGCTACAGCAAATTGCTGATGATGTTAGTTCAAAGTGTAGTAGTGTATGTGAGACAAACACACACACCAACAGAAGTCAATTTATTTGTGCTTTTGCAAAGGCGCTCAAGGTGGCTGAACTCCAACCCTGTGCTCAAGGATTCCCTCTGGACTTGTGTTTTCTTTCTAGATAGGGCTGACTAATGCTGCTGGGATCCAAAGTACCTTGAAATCAATGTGAGAGTGATACTTCACAGAAAGTGTTACGTATTATCTTGAATGGTTTTGGAACAACAGGAGCTGAGATGAAAAAATATGAAGGGTCAGATTTGAACTGATTTTTTCTTTGGTAGATATACCCAGATATACACATATAAGCTGAAGTTCTGGAATGAAACATTTAGAATTCAACATGAATTCTGTTCATACAGAATATTGAATGTCAGGACTTGAATCAATCCAAAAAATGTAGGTCACCCCTGGAGCTGAAAGTGCTGGGAGCTCTGTGTTTAGTTCAGGTCTTGCCTAATTACCCTAACTAGGAACTATAACTGTGTCTGATCTATCACATATGTACGTATCTCTTCCAACCTTATTCTCCCTATAGAGATGAATTGTAGAATGATGTCCATAACTATTAGGCAATTCTTTATTTCCAGAACTGCATGACCCAGTTTGATCTTGTGGGTTAGTAGGTGGGGGAAGAGGAGATGAGATATTAACTTTATAGCTACTCAGACAACCTCAGAAATTAAACTGTTATCCCGTATTATCATATATCTTTGCAATTCCTTTGTACTTGTGAACCCCAGGTCACAAACTAGCACACTATGAAGTGTTCAGCAATTTCCATACCATAAATCCTGCTAAGGATGAAAGATTCTCTTCTGAACAATACTGTCCAATTTCAGTAACATCAGGATTAGCTTATAAGCTACTAAAACTGTGACTGTTTAACCAAAAATTAACCTCACAGAGTTTTGGGAAAATCTCTGAATAACAGCTATTTCCAGAAATGTAGCATTACGTGTTTTTTTTTTTGTGGCAATGATGTCTGTGCTGAAAATTCCTCTCATTACCACTCCTTTGAATAGTGGTGAACAATACTTGGACCAGATCCAAATCCTAGGCAGTGCTGAGTATCAGTAATGATTTTGATGGGAAATACCTTTAAATAAAATATCTGATTCCTAATGATAGAGTAAGTTCTTGAGGTTGATTGGGAATTAATTTTTGTTCTATAAAAAATGACAAAACTGAATAGCTGATTTGAAAAATAAAACACCAAACCAAGAAAACTTCAAAAATATCTGAGTTTATATACCCAAACATATGCCAAATACTCCAACTTGACTATTCTGAGTATATTGACAACCCAAAAGAAAAACAAGCAAACAAAAATTCATTAAGAACATAACATTTTCAGTAAAAAGAAATGTTTCATTAAAGTAGGTATTTCTTAAGGAAGTTCCTATCTGACAGAAACAAAAATACAAACAAAACTAAAACAAACAAATGCTTATCAAATAATTAAATTGATATGCCGTCAGCCTTAATTATAATTTGCTGAAAAAAAATACTGAAAAAAAAATAAAATAACTGTACAGTGTGGCTTATTTGTATGCTGTTGGAAACTTACCTAATCTCGTAAAGAAACTGGCCCCCTAAAAGACATTAAATAACAATCTACCAATTTACCAGTCTCAAGTTGATATTATGCACATTGTACCTGCATTTCCAAAAATAAAGGGGTCATGCACTTTTTTCTTCAAAAGGGCACATGGAGGTTCTTAATGAAAAGCTGCTGAGAATCTAAAGCAGTTAAAGGCAACTGTGACTAGAGGAAACCAATTTGTAACCATTGGTTTCACAGCGGGCTGTCATCTCACTGCCTCTATTCATTTGCTTGTTTTCTGGTTCAGTAAAAACTCTGTTCTACTATTATGATTTAATGGCATGGTAATCTTTATAAACCTACTAGATTCTTCTGGAATATATTTAAGAAAAACAAATGTATAGGAGCTGGTGGCATATTCCTTCATTAAGATTCCTCAGGCGTGCGGATGCGTGTTTGGAATCCAAACTGATTCACACTTCCTACACACAAACAAGACTTTGGTTGGAGGTAAGAAGCTGATGATACTGTTTCCTAACACCCCACATTTTAATAATTAAAAAAAAAAAATCAAGCTGGAAGTATTTTAACATAATTTTAAATCTGAGATATGTTGGTGTCTCTGAGTGATAATGCAGACTTGTGCTGCTGCAATTGCATTGTCTGGAGTGAAACACACAGTTACTTGAAGTCACAAATTGGGGTTGTAGTAGCAAGGGGTGAGGGAATGCGGCTGGACCACTTCTTATATCAGTTTCTGTGTAACCATCAAGGAAATTCCCTTCTGGAAAGAGAGCTCACAAAGACATGCAGTCACAAGCCTGGAAATGCCACCTTGAGTGGGTTTGTCACGGGAAATATACTATTTTCCAGAGGTTAAGGGAAAGTGCTGTGCCAGAGTTGTAGTACTCTAAAAAGGATAATGTAGGTTCTACTTCTTGGCCTTCTTACCATTCAGGATAAATACCACAGCTGGACACAGAGGATAAGAATGAAAAAGGAGCAGAAATGAAAACATCACAACTGCCTCGAAAAAGTAATCTTATGAGTAAAATTGTACGTGACAGGGAAAATGGTAAACAAAAATAAAAATAAATCTCATTTTCCTTATCCCTTCTTTCCTAACACAATAAAGCCAAAATTTGGCCCAGGCAGCTTCCTTGGCAGGGGTAGAAATTAATCTAGATTAGACACTCAAGAGTATTTCTTAGGTACAAGGTATTCTATGTCTTTAAGTCCATATTCCCACAGGATAAAGTCCTACATTCAGTCCTAAACAAGCCTACAGGTCATACTCGATAGACAGCTACACTCTGCTGGCTGTTTCAGCAGCATTAGCTACCTATCACTATCTTCACAGGGCAGGACATTAAGTGTACAGGCAGGAATATATAGAGAAACTTTTCTCATACCTGTCCTAAATTACCAGCCTAAGACTGTGGAAGAGAGATAGTTAGGCACACTGCAAAAACATTTCCCAATATTTTTTAATTCATCCTTGTAAGCCTATTAGCTTTTTAGAACATTTTATCATGCCTTGCCCACTTCTCCAGAAATCGCTGTTTGTGAAATCAGACAGATCACTTTGGTTGATTGCACAGTAAATCAGTGGCACAGCATTACTTACATACCATTCATTGCATACTTTAAAATGTCAGCCTCATTTTCTCTATGAGAGAAACAACACCAGTTTCCAAAAATGTCAAGTTTAGCTTATTTTTCATCCTTGTTACTTCACAGTGAATGGACAAATAACCTGGTCACACACAAAGCCCTCTCTCAGAATGCTCTGAAAGTGTCAGTGGTTTTCCCAGAAATAATGTTAAAAGCCACATGATGTTATTGATCTACTTGGGAAAGGCCAAAAGCCATAAACATTAATTACATAAAATAAATAAATAAATAAATAAATAAATAAATAAATAAATAAATAAATATGGTGGTACACAAAGACTAAAATAAGGTGTGAAAAAAGCAACATTTTATTATACCAGCCATAAAAAAATAAGTTTTTGAAATCTGTTATAAATATCTAATCAGCTGATTCCTTCAGTGTTTTCATGACATGGACATGTTGGTAGAAAGCCAACGTATTGCCTGTGCAGCTCATAGGCCCATTTAAGTTCATTTTTATAGCAATGAACATTACCCACAACAAAACAATTGAAAACCTAAGCATTTAAAATATTTAAAATGCTTTTTGTTGTTGTTGTTTTCTCTCTCTTTTTTTTTTTTTCCCCCAATGCTATAATTCAATATACAATTGGCCTTAGGGATAAAATCAGCATGACCAAATTACAGGTAACAATATTGAAAGCATTTTAAAGGACTTTTTCTGGATACATACCAACCCATTCATACCAGAAAGAGAGAAAACCATGACAGAAATAGAGACAGAAGTGGTAGAAAGCTTTGAGGAGAAACTGTTGCCTGTACTTCGGTCTTTGACCACACAAGATAAGTGCTGAATGCAATTTTTGGATGGTCTACCCTTCCAGAGAGAATTTTACAACTAAAAGAACATGGTCCAGAGAAGAAGACACCCATATCTTTATTGCAGTGCCTTTCCCTACCTGCTAAGACAGCAACCACAGCTTCAACATCACTAATAATAATTCATAACCAAACATTTTTGATGTATGCAACAGCATCTGGACTGACTGTCACTGAACTCTGAGCCACAAAAGGAAACTACACAAACACCAAGATGAGCATTGAGGATTTCATGTCATGGATTAAATCAGAACTTGCCTTGAAAAATTAATTCTTCAGTCCTCTCTATATCAAGAAAGGACTTCCCTTTACTTTTACTTAGATTCCTGCACTGGTTCAACTACCACTTTATTAATACTGCTTCATCACTGAAAATTAAATCAGTATTAGAAAAAGACTAAACATTTATTCTGATAGAACTCATTCTCTAAAAAGAGGTCAAAATGCAGAAAACCTTGACCCAGGTTCCTCTGACTGTCCCAGTCCTCTGAGCATAGGAAGACCCTCTAGAGAACCACTCGTACTGCAGTTTTCTAACAGCTCTTCAGGATTTTTTTGCTCCCTCATTCACCTTCTACTCAGTAAATCTATTATTATTGGTAAAGTGGGTTGGCCTAGGTTAAGCTTATTCCCATTATCAACATTTCTCCTATTCTAAAATGGATTTAAATGGTGACTAATAGCATTTGTCTTGATCATTTTTGCAATTAACTGTGCACACCTATCTAGTTGGAAGATACAGAAATAATTAAACCAGACATTTACATTCTTTTTCATTTTCCTTCCAAGCTTCTTTCCTGTTATCTTTGGTAAGCCATCCCAGGACTGAAAATACTTTTTGTCCTGAAATAAAATCAGATGTAAAAAAGCATTTTCAAAAAGTAACTTGGGAAAATTTTACAGGCTATAAGCCTACTCTCAATTATGCTACAGCATCTTTGCATAACTTAAGGCATCTTTATTAAGCCCAGTCTTTACTGTAAATAAGAATAAGATCTGAAGCCTCTTATATTGTCAGTTATTAATCGTTATTCATCTTTTTTATTTGTTTGCATTATCTAAGTGTCTGAGTCACAGATCAAGATCCTACTCTAGTGTGTTCTGTACAGACATGGGGATTTAGGCATATCCTTTTGGGTGCCTGCCAAATGGTTGCATATTCCTATAGCCTAGAAATGGATAATGATTTTGCAAGAATAATGGGAATGCGTGTTGCTGTTCAGTCAGCTATATTATGCTCCCACTTTCCTCTTGCACAACCTGTGTAAGAGCCAAGATAAACTACAGGCTGAAGTGTGCAAAGGCAGCCAGCCTAGCCCTACACCCAAGGATGCTGAAGTGCCACAAGGGATGGGAAAAGGCCATCATGAGGCCACTTGTCCAGGTGCCCTTCTCACTGCTGGGGGAGCAATAGGAGCATGGAGTCCACCTGAGGAGTTGTAGACGAAGGCTACCTGTGAGGCTTTGCTTACTGTTTCACCACTTCCCACTGTGAAGCAGAAATATGGGGACTGTGTGCTACATATGTGGAGATCCAGTAAGACACTGGAGATGACAATTATTTTTCACATAAAATGCTGGATGGAAATCTGTTTTTACCTTTCACACCTAAACCTGGATTAGCTGCAGGATAATTTGGTATGTCCCTATCCTGTGAGGGGTCTCCGTGTGTGTTCTTAGAGACTATTTGAAGCCTATGATGCCACCGTGCCAGAGGTCACTCCCAGGGGAGAAATAGCTCTCCAGCAAGAATTTCAAGAAATTAGACCAACTTGAACTCCTTCAGATGACAGTCCAGACTACCTTTCTCTCTATTTATTATGAAAGGAGGCTAGGGAGATTAACCTCACTGGACCACCCTTAGCCCACGAACATCTCCTTTTAAAGCTTTACAACACAGTTTAGCTTAAGCTAGCAGATATTTTCCCTCTCTATTAACTGTCATACTTACAGAACTGCTAGTTCGTCTTCTTTTTTGTCATTTACAGTCTTTCATAGGAGGAAAAGCTATGTGTGTGAGAACATCTCCAGTCCAAAAGGGGGTTGATTTCCCAGTATGCTAACACACTTCATATAAGAGCAATCTTCCACAAGTTGTGCTTTTGGGAACAGCTGAGTTAAATAAAATGTCTTCTCTCACCTTTCTTCTGCAGTTGTGAAGTTCTTGGCATGTTTACCTAACAGTTCTACTGTTTATCGCCTTGGAATTAATTTATACAAATACATTAAAAATCAATCAATCAATCAATCAAACAAACAAAAACAAGAAAAACAACCAAAAAAATCTCCTTTTTATCCTATTAAAAAAGCTCATCTTCTCAATCCAATCAATATCAGCAGCAAATCCATAAAAAGTAACAATATATAAAACGTCATAGATTTGGCTCCAAGAGTTTAATTAATTTAGTCCATTTGGGAGTAGATGACAAGGCTTTTTCTTCTGAAACCTTCATTGATTCATTTTAAATAGTGCTGACACAAGTAGAAGTAATTCAAATTAATGTCAGATAAAGTTCTACTTTGGGTTGAGATTCCTTAAACGGTTTAGACTATAGTCAGTATTAATCCACCCAAATTTAACACTTGTATAACTATAAACAGAATTGAGGGGTAAATAAAGAGGAAGAACTTCTATTCTTTCCTTCCAATTATCTTAATGTTCAGATGATTGTTTGTTAGACCTATTCTCTGTGTAATGATATACAGAAAGCACTTTCCCAAAGATGTTGAACAGGAATCTGTGAAGAGGAGATCAAGACTTACATAAATAGTCTAAATTATTTATTAGAAAATGCTCTGTGCCTGGAATTGATAAGGATAAATCATTTCAGAGAAAATAAGAATCTTACTTCCTTTGATTATGATGATAATTAATAGTTATTTGCATAATTGTATCAAACTGGGTTTATTTGTGTACATACAAAAAATGGTGGTTGCTCAAATTTTAAACCCCTTTTCACAAACATACCAAGTGACATTTGCTTGTTGATACAGAATTATTTCATTCATTTTCTTAAGGATGAATATGAAAAGAACTCCTCAGTTGAAGTTTCAGACAAAGCATTAATAGGTAGAGAAAGACAAACTTTGTTAGTCTGTTTTATAACCCTGCTCCTTACCAGCACCTAACAATCAAAGATAAGCCACCTCAGAAAGATGTTCGTGCCTGAACTGGTAGAATTTAAGTCATTAGTAGCATTGACACTTAACTGAGTACCCACTTAAGCTTTAGAGTAGACCCGCCATTGCGATAAACAGGATAGATCAGTGCTACCTTGGATCTGCTGCTTTATCGTATATAGACCCAGGAGCACTGCACTTCTGCTGAGCGTGTTTGGGGAGGTCCAACCAACACAGATGTCAACTGCAACAGCATAGATTTAGAAGAGAAATTAACAATATATTATAGTTTACATGATGGTTTCCTAGGAAAAGTACAGTCTCTCAATTATTTGATGTTATTTAAAAGTTTCAAAACACTGGTAGGAGTGATTGAGAGATGCTTGAGCTGGGGGAAAAATTGGACTAGCTGACCTCTCAAGGTCCCTGGAACACTATTTCTGATTCACAAACAGAGAAAAATGAATTCTGCCTGTGGCTTAAAGTGTGAAGAAATTTACATAGGAGGGAGAGGATTTAAAGCTCTGCAGAAGGATTAAAATTTGCTATGAGCACCAGCATAAAAGTGGTACTGTTAAGCAAAAACCTTTATACTGTTAAACAGCACCCCTGTCCTCCAGAGTAATACCATTTACCGATAAGAGAAATGGTCTTTCAGATCAGAGCAAAGGTCACTTTCATGGTGAGTTTGAACGAAGATTTAGACTTGCCTTTGGATTTTCATTTGTTAGTGTACCTACCTGTTTCTCCACTTTCATGGGGATAAATTCTTTACAAGACTATTGCATTAAGAAAGCATGTGATGCTTTCTTAAGGTGATGGCAGCCCAGTGGTCATGCACAGAGCAATAGGAGCTCTCTGAGTTTGAAGTGAGGAAAGCAATCTCAGCTGTGCACCAAGGAGAATAACGCCGGGTAGCACAATCATCCTTCATTACACACTTAAGCCCAAATTTGCAAAGTGGGCAGCAATTCCAGTTGCCTGCATTTCTATCACTTTGGGCTGACCTAGATTTGAAAGAGGAAGGAGGGGGGAGTGAGGAGTGGATATCGAAAGGTTAGAGTAAATCTCCTGGGATCAAACTTTTGCAGTTCCAGTCCAGAGCAATTTTGGATTGAACAACATAAAGATGATGCATTGAAGAACACAGCCACCAGATAATTAAAGCTGCATCCTTATAGCTGGCCTAGGAGTTGGTCTTAAACTGTGGCTTCACCAGTTATGGTACAAAAATAAATCCAATGTCTGTACAAGAACAGATGACCCAACAGATTACCTCACTAAACCACACCAGCATTCAAGGCAACAGCACAAGTGAAAATAAGTTGGCTACCAATACTCACGTCACCTTTGTCTTCCCAGCTCAAACTAGTTTTTTTCTCATTAACTCATATATAGTCATGTTTACTGGGAAAGCCTTCAACATGACACTGGAGCAAGGCTAAACTGCCTCCATAATAAGATACCTTCCTCCACGAGTCTCTTGTCAGATAAATCATGTTGTAACCAATACAAAGCAGTAAAAGGTGAATCTTTCTTATTGTTTGCTGTAATTCAGAATGCAAAAATGTCCTCAAAGTATGATACAGCTTTAGACTTTCCATAAAAGATCCATAGCATAATTTGAATATTCAAGTACTGGTACACCTCTCTTTCAGCCTTGCCGCAGAGGAAATGTTAGGATCGGGGAACATAGTCAACAATGCCAGCCATCTCACACTCTCTTAAAGGTCTGTAGCAAGTCTTGAGTAATTTACAGAATTCATATAGAGAGTTGTTTAAAACATATATTCTCTATTTCATGGGAAAAAAATATATTTTTTTTCATCACAACCCCCCCAAACTTTAAATATGTGTTTTCCCCTTGCCCCAAATCAAGATGTTGCTCATAAGATCTGTGATATTTCCTGTACTAAAATATATATATATATTTTTCTTGCCAGGGTAATCAGTGACTTTATTCCCTTAAAAAAATAATAACGCTTAGCTGGAATATGAATATTCTACATAAAATAGGTACAGTGGTGGTCAGAAAAAAAAAAGAGAGAGAAAAAAAAAGAAAAAAAAGGAATAGAACTAAGGCTGACCCTTCTTATCCCCTTCTCTAGCTACTGTCAGGATTTGGAAGCTTCACATTCTCCTGTACTTCTTTAAAAGAAAGGATAAAAATAGCCCTAATGAGCAGCTCTGTAACTACAAACAGCAAGAATTTCAGTCAGGAAAGAAATGTCACTGTTAAGCTTTCAGTGGTTGTTATATATAACAGCAATTTAAAAACATATAGTGTAAAATGATGAAAGCTACCTTGACAGGGGTGCTTTTAAATCTGCAAGATTTATGGAAATATAAAATAAATATTTAGCATGTTGATTTTACATGCAAGAAGGAGTCAAATGCATGCCATTACCAACATGTTTCCTCCCTCCCCCACTTCTGTTTTCAAGGCAGGGAAATGCATCTCACCATTGTACATATTCTGCTATTTCTTTGTGCTTGGAGACACTCATATGGATCATTATTTAAGAATAAATGAATTAAAATCTGGGGTATTAATTGTGTGACATAGAATAGTTCAAATAGAAATGAGAGCTTATTCTCATCACCAGGTACACTGCCTAGTAGGTGACAGTTTCAAATACTAAATAACACTGGAGATGAGGGAACAAATATTCTCTGTGAATAGGTATAGAGTTAATTGAAGGCTGCCCTATTGTTCTACCACTGTAATCCAAAACACACCTGCAAGGGCTTCCTTCCTCTTTTGATTCACATACACAACTGTTTGAGGTGGAGTCGGGGGGGTAAGGGGAGGGGGAGAAGGAAGTAAAATGAAGTGAAGGGAGGGAAGATGAGAATAAGGAAAGAACTTTGTTTTTCTTCCCATCATATGAAAAGAGTTAATCAAAGTAAAGTGTGTGTTGCAATATTGATGGGGGGAGGGGAAACAAGCTTAAGAGATTAAGTGCATAAATGGAATGGAATTTAGCCACATGCCATTACAGTCAGTAATAGAGGTTTTTTTTTTTTTTTTTCCTCCCCCAAACAAATATCACGAATAGAACCAAACAGTAAGGGATAATTTGGGGTGGTAGTTCTGAAGTCCTCTATTCAATGTCAAGAGAATGCATGAACAGTGATGCATGCTATCTGGCTGAGAAAAGGGAATTCTAAAGTAGGCTCCGTTCTTCATGGCCAGACAATTTCTTTTTTGTGTTCTGCCAGAACTCTAATTGTAAAGGCCTTTTCAATCGCACCAATCAGCCATGTCTTTCAAGTTGGCTCCCCCCATTCTATTATTCAGCTGACAAGCAGTTATAAAAAGAGAGATTTTTTTTTCCACATAGGCAGAAGCTATACGAAGATAAGTGACGCCAGCTACATTTAAATTTTAAAACCAGATTCTTTCATAAAATTGTAGGTTGCTGTCATTCACTTCTTATTTTATCAACTAGCAACTGGCAACACTTTCTCCCTTTAAACAATAATGAAAGGAGATAAGCTAGTGAAATACCTCTGAGTAGGAGTACAGACAAAACAGAGTGCCATAGGAAAAGGACAGATTTTAGCCAGCCCAGAATAAAAAGATTGTAGAATATTTCATGCTACATGGAAAAAAAAAAAAAGACCACACAATTTTAGAAAACTAGATATCACATGGTTTTGTGACTGATAAAAAACTTCCACTTCTGAGACTGATATTGCAGTCAAATAATGGCACAGAGCTCACATGTGAAAAAAATGTGGAAGAAAAAACGAGTTGGGTGGAACATGTTTATTTCAGTGGGGTGAAGTCATACATTTTAATGTTACAAAAAGGTAATTTTATGAAGCCAGATCCTTCTCTTATCCTGAGTTATTAAATTACTTATTTGATTTCAGTGGTCTTATTTAAGATAAGCAAAGAGCCAAAAATCAAGCATAAGCTGTCAGTGCAATTTATAACTGTGCGCAATATTCTTCCACTTAGTATACCTGGATTATGGACTGTCCAGAGAGGTCTGCAGGACAGAGCTCCAGGAGGATAAAACAAAAAGGAAGGATAGAGGAGATAATATGTCCTGTTTTCAACCTTCTGAGGTTAGATCAGCTGCTTCATGCAAGCTGTGGATACTTAAAATCATTAGTATGGCCATTCAGCAGACAAGAAATAAAACGTTGGGTTTTATGGATGAATTTAAGGGAGAAGAAAGGAAGATAAATAGGAATGACTGAAGATATTCCATAAATAATAGGTAGCATCATATTACCCAGGATACGGAGAAGGATGAGGTTCTCAGTGACTTCTTCCTCAGTCTTTACTGGCAAGAGTTCGAACCACATTGCCCAAGCCCCAGAACGCAAAGGCAGGGACTGGGAGAATGGTGAACCACGCACTGTGGGAGATCAGGTTTGAGACCAGCTAATGAACCTGAAGGTGTACAAGTCCATGGGTCCTGAAGAGATGTATCCGTGTGTCCTGAGGGAACTGGCAGATGTAGTTGCTAAACCACTATCCATCTTATTTGAGAAGTCATGGCAATCCAGTGAAGTTCCCACTGACTGGAAGAGGGGAAACAATCCCCTTTTTTTTTTTAAAAAAAAAGGAAAAAAGGAAGAGCCAGGGAACCACAGGCCAGTTAGTATCACCTCAGTGATGAGTAAGATCACGGAGCAGATCCTCCTGGAAACGAGGCTAAGGCACATGAAAAATAAAAATTGATCGGTGACAGCCAACATGGATCACTAAGGGTAGATGACATTTGCTTGACCAGTCTGATGGCCTTCTACAGTGGGGTTACATCATTGGTGGACAGGGGAAGAATAACTGACATCTACCTGGACTTGTGCAAAGCACTTGACATTGTCCCCCATGATATCCTTGTCTCTGAATTGGAGAGGCATGGATTTGACAGATGGACCACTTGGTGGGTAAGGATTTGGCAGTGTAGTAACACTCAATGAGTAGTGGTCAATGGCTCAATGTCCAAGTGGAGATCAGTAATGAGTGGTGTTCCTCAGGGATCAGTATCGGGACTGGTACCGTTAAACACCTTTGTTGGCAACGTGGCATGTTGGGTTTATGTGGCAAGGGTTTAGTTGCAAGGTGTGGCCTCTGTGAGCAGAGCCCAGCAGCTGCCCGATGTCAGAGCAGAGCCAGCTCCTGCCGGCTCCAAAAGGGACCCGCCTCTGCCCAGAGCTGAGCCATGAATGATGTTGGTTGGACTGCTGTGAAAGAAGATTTAAGAAAGGGAAAAAACTACTGCACAACAGCAGCTGGGAAAGTGAGGAGGGAAAAACAGCCCTGCAGACACGCAAGGTCAGTGCAGCAGGAGGGCAGGAGGTCCTCCAGGCACACAGCACAAGTTCCCCTGAGGCCTGTGGAGAGGTCCCTGGTGGAGCAGGCTGTCCCCCTGCAGCCCATGGGTCCCACACGGAGCAGATCTCCACGCTGCAGCCCGTGGAGGAGCCCCCGGTGGAGCAGGTGGATGTGGCCTGGAGGAGGCTGCGGCCCATGGAGAACCCCCGCAGGAGCAGGCCCCGGGCCGGAGCTGCAGCCCTTGGAGAGGAGCCCACGCAGGATCAGGGGGTCTGGGGGGAGCTGCCGCCTGTGGGGGACCCGTGCTGGAGTAGTTTGCTCCTGGGGATGGATGGACCCCGTGGTACGGAGCCGTGTGGGAGCAGTTCTTGAAGAGCTGCTGCCTGTGGGCAGCCCCCGCAGGCTCAGTTCGGGAAGGACGGCATCCCGTGGGAGGGACCCGCGTGGAGCAGGGGCAGCAAGTGACTGGGAAGGGGTGACAGAGACAAAGTGTCATGGACTGATTGTGGCCCCCATTCCCTGTTCCCCTGCGCTGCTCAGGGGGAGAACACAGAAGAGGGTGGATGGGGGGAAGATAGTTTTAGTTTCTAACTTCTCTAGCTTGTTAGTAATATGTAACAAATTTCATTAATCTCCCTATACTGAGTCTGTTTTGCCCATGATGATAACTGTTGAGTGATCTCCCTGTCCTTATCTCAACCCTTGAGCCTTTTTCATTATATTTTCTCTCCCTTCCGTTTTGAGGGTAGATAGTGAGAGCAGTTGTGGTGGAGGTTGGCTGCCCAGATGAGAAAAAACACCACACATGGACAGTGGGATTAAGTGCACCCTCAGCCAGTTTGCTGCTGACACCAAGCTGTCTGGTGCGGTCAACACACCAGAGGGAAGGGATGCCATCCAGAGGCACCTGGACAAGCTTGAGAGGTGGGCCTGTGTGAACCTCATGAGGTTACAACAAGGCCAAGTGCAAGGTCCTGAACCTGGGCCACAGCAATTGCAAGCACAAATGCAGGCTGTTTGGAGATTGGACTGAGAACAGCCCTGAGAAGGAGGACCTGGGGGTGTCGGTTGATGAGACACTCCACATAAGCCATCAAAGTGCACTTGCAGCCCAGAAAATCAACTTTATCCGGGGCTGCATCAAAAGAAGTGTGGCCAGCAGGGCAAAGGAGGTGATTCTCCTCTACTCTCCTCTTGTGAGTCCCCACCTGGAGTTCTTTGTTCAGCTTTGGGGTCCCCAGGACAAGAAGGACATGTATGTATTAGAATGAGTCCAGAAGAGGGCCAATATTATAAAAGGCCTGAAACACTTCTGTTCAGACAGGGTGAGGGAATTGTGGTTGTTCAGCTTGGAGAAGAGAAGGCTCTAAGGATACCTTACAGCGGTCTTCCATTACCTAAAAGGGGCCTACAAGAAAGCTGAGGAGGGAGTCTTTGTCAGTGAGTGTAGTGATAGGACAAGGGGGGATGACTTTAAACTAAAAGAAGTAGATTTAGATTAGATATTAAGAAGTTCTTTACTATGAGGGTGGTGAGGCACTGGTACAGGTTTCCCAGAGAAGTTGCCCCCATCCCTGGAAGTGTTCAAGGCCAGGCTGGATGGGGCTTTGAGCAACCTGGTCTAGAGGGAGGTGTCCCTGCCCATGGCAGGGGGGTTGGAGTTAAAAGATCTTTAAGGTCCCTTCCAACCCAATCCACTCTGATTCTGTAATTCTATGATTCTTTGCTCAGAGTATGTTGGAAAGTATTTTCAGGAAGAGAGCTAACAAAATATAAGGAAATGCAACTGGTGAACCCACACACAAAATAAGAAATACGTTGAAAGAAGACGAAAGGTCTTCTCCAGTCTGGGAAGAGACCAGAGTTTAAGTAGGTAAGAGGACACACATTCTAGACATTATAGTTACCGGCAAGCCACAATCATCAGAAGACCAGTTGTCATAATATCCAAACCAAAGGAGTAGGAAGGGTTGAGGAATGAAGAGCTGTCATGGAAACCAAGAGTCTGAAAAAAAAACCCTTATAACAGAGATCAAGTTGTCAAGGAACAACTAATAGAGATCATAACATAAGCAAAGAATTTCTTTGAACAAATGCTCTCAACACTTTCTTTAGTTTCTTAAAAAATAAAGAAATCAGTGTGTGGGGAAAATCTAACAGTTTTAAGGACCTTAGAGTTTCAGTTTTGCAGACAAATAGTTCAGCAACAACATTCTCCAAACATAATGCAGCAAGAATTTTTAATAAAAGTATGCAGTTACAGATGTATAACATTTCATGAGAGAATAAAAACAAAACTAAAGCAGCCAACCCCCCTAAAAATCCAAATGGATAAAAAGAAAGGTTTACATTCCTGTATTTCCAGAGCTACCTTGCTGAATGATGATACAGCTAAAGAGAAAATAAATGATTCAGCCAAGACTGTAAAGTAGGTCAGCGCAGACTCGAGCATAAGGTTCCTAGTGTGTCCTTCAACCATTAGACATTAATTCTTTGACAAAGCTGTCACTATGCAATTAGACAGAATAGTTTTACTTGTTACTTTTTATTAAAAATTGGTTTCTGGTGTCTTCCTGAAACTCTACTCCTTCATTTTATCCAAGCAGAATATATGTCTATCACTTAAGCTGTTATCAGACTAGACAGAGAAATAGAAAATTGTATTCTATGGGTATGGAACTCAAGTCAGATACATTACAAATTTAGAAAACAGCCAGGCATGATTGATTGACTGGTTATTCATCTGAACCCACTAGGAAATGCAGCATCACTTTATCAGCATGTTCTCATTTCAGGAGTGCTATGGCTGTTGGTTTAAGTGAGCTATTTTTCCTCGAGAGCTCTTCCCCTCCCTCCCCCCCCCAGAGCAGAATTTTCTACTGAGGCAGAACCCCAGCAGAAATTATCCCACAGGACTCCATGGCTCTATTCTGCTTCTTGGCCTTTCCCAGAGGTCTGCTCATATGATTTGTAGTTAGCTTGGTTCATCATTTTTACATGCATAGGACAATTGTTTCTCTTTAAGTGTCAGTGAGCAGTCCAGGTATCTGACTGGACTCATGGATTTCATTAAGTGGAGAAGTACCTTAAAGTTGGTTCAGCATGCTAGTCTCTCCTATTCCATCAAGACTGGAGACCCAACTGATAGAATGTAAAGTAACAAAGAATATCAGCCCACAAACAGCAAAAAGCTCACAGGTGAGAGGTTGTCTTTTTTCAAGGCTTTTATTTGCTTGTTCATCCCATTCAGAACTGCAGCATCAACTTAATGCCTGCCATGTTCTTTGGAGTTTTCTAAGACTGTAAAGCACCTTTCTTTGCACGTGTAGTTTTAAGTACTAGTGACGGTTTGAAATTCAGCCTGTGCTGCACCACATAATGAAAGATTGTTAACGGGACTGCTGAAATATAAAGGTACTGCAATAGACTGAATCTTGTCAGTGCAAGAATATGCAAGGTACCTTATGCTGACTGACAGATGATGAACACAAAAATCTTTGTGCTTGTGAGTAAAAAGCTACCAAGGAGAGGGAGAAGATTCTGTTACAGAATCTGTTACAGAAAGCTACATCAGAAATCATAATACAGATTTCAAAAGGTGGAAAAGTGCTTAATGAACTCATTTATATTTCATTAAAATTAAGCTTTCATTTCTCTAACTGCTGTTTCTAGAGCCATCTTGCTAACAAACATGCAACAAGGAAGCGAGGTAAGACATAGCACTGTCACATTTTCTGAGACTCTTGTCCTACCCCATCCTATACCTCATCTTGTGAATGGCTAGTAAGAAAGGCGCTAGGGGAGGATTCTCATCATTTCTGTGTCTGAACCTCTCATAGCAGCTTTAGAGCCAGATTGGAGCCAGCAGAGCCAAGTGACCACACAACAGAGCTACAGATGCACATGGTACCTCCCTGTTAATAAACTCATACCTCATCTGAGAGACTTCCTTCATGGCTTTGGAAGCATGCCTATAACAGCTCCCAGACCAGCACTTCCCAGAAGATTTTTGATTTGTTAGTGGTGAAAGAAGAAATTCATAGGAGTGGATGGGAGAACACACCCGACAAGTTTTAACTGCAATGCTGTCAGACTGAAAAAAAAGGAAGGAAGGTATGTTATAGATGGGAAAGGACCAGAAAGCTTGAAAGAATGATACAAGCCATCCATCAATAGAAGATATGCAATAAGCCATTCACAGGAGAAGTGATCAGTGTAATTTGTTTTGTTTGAATGATTTGAAATATTTCCCCAGATACATTTAATCATGTAGATATTTTTGCTATCCATAAAAACATTCAATTCTTTCTGGAATCCTGACTATGCCCTGCCATTGGCTGCAGCAATGTCTTCCACAAGGAAAACATAACCTGTGAAAATATTTCTGGTAACCAGTTGTGAATGCCATTGGGTAACCTCCATTTATATTTTGGGAAAAAAAAAAAAAAAAAAAGAAAAAAAAGGAGGTGAGTAAAAGGTCAAGATCTGCCTTTTTACACTTACTTTGTATATATTATAGTGTTTCCTCATCCATTAACTTTGACAGATTTTTAAAGCTCTTTCTTGACAGGCAAATCAGTATTTTCATGCAATCTCAACCAAATTAGATTCACATGACAGCCTTTTTAATGCTGACTAACAAGCATACTAACCATGCTAATGCATTTCAAGCAAGTGCATGTGACTATTTTGTAGTCCAGAAGCATTAAGACAGGGCCACAGATAGCATTATTTGCTATGTCCTGGGCCCATTTTCTTCTTCACAGCCTATAAATACTGTGCTTGTCAAACCCTGGCAGTGTGGTAGCATGGTATCTGGATTTCTCTACAACGAGCAATTGAATGTCATTTGAAAGTGGTGTATTTTAATTACCATGATTCTAGACACCACCAGGCATCTTAAAACTGCACAAAGTAGTTGTGACCAAATTGTATTTGGTCAGTATTCAGGAAAAAAAAATTAAGCTTTGCAGGAAAATTGCACTCTATCTAAAAAAAAAAAAATAGCAAAATGTTAAATTTGTCACAAATACTCACTGACATTTCTGTCATGTCTATATTTTTTTATTTTCTATTTTTTCCAAATTTGTTCTTGCTGGTTATGCTTGTTTTTAAGGTTAATGTAACTATATTTGACTACACACAATTACAAAAATTGTTGATAAACATGGAAAGAGATCCAATGGCAGCCTTTCCCATTAAGGTCATTTCTGCAAAGTTAAGCCAATCCTATGAACTTTTGAAAATCCCCACCTCAGAGGGGCACAGGGCATGTTTTAATGAGTATCCACAGTAATAACAGTATCTGGTTAATGCAAACAAATAATGTTTAACAAAACAATTACATCAGACATGAAAAACAGCTGTGGCAGAAAATACTCTGTGGTTACTTGTGCAATAAGGAAGGTTTAAGATGTTTTAGGGACAAAATGTTCACTAAGTCTGTTATTTCTTCCCTTTTCTGTAGGATGACTTGAATACTGTAAATATACAATTTCACAATAGAATCTGGTATATTTCTAGTTTTGGATGGCATTTAAAAAAAAAGTTAACGTACTGTATCAGATTGAATTTGGTAATACAGTACTGCCTGTTTGTGCATGTACGTGCATAAGGATATGTATGTATGAGCAGTGTATGCTATGGTTATGAAAGTTTTCTGTTGATCTATTTTCTTTCAGTAAAATCCTAAGCTAAACATATGGACACATATAAGCACTATGAAAAGAAAACTTTCACAGCAATACGAATTTATGCCAAAACTCACTGAAGGTAGTGAAGGGGCTGTTTGGAAGCACTGTATCCCAAGGCAGAGCAACCTTCACAGAAAACTCAGCACCAGGATTCATTGGGTAACCAGGCCTGCATACTGCAAGCGCCCCCAGTAAAATTAGGGCTTAACTTCTAACATTGGAGCACTACACGTGAATTCTTTAAGCAGTGAGTGCCAACAGGTCATCTTCCCACCATTTCAGTCTGAACCAAATGGAAAAAAGTACACACCCAACCCCAAGGAAGCCACCGGTAACTGCACAGCTTTTGAATAAGTGTTTTTATTTTTAAGGCATGTTGATATATGCTGAGAGCTGCTTTGGTAACCAGATTTTAATTTGTGAAAACTTTGAAGTTAGACAAGTTTTTATTGGGAGGTGGATGACGGAGAGGGGAGAAGATATCCGTCAAGTTAAATATCACATTCCTCCACCATTAAATTGAGGAAATAACTGCAAATCCTTTCATATGAAAGGGAGAAATAGAGTAGAAGCATCCAACGTCTTTTAGCTGTCTTCTCAACAGTAGTAATAACCTTGATTGTATTGATTATACTTCTAAGGTGACTGCCTCAAATACCTTTATCTCTTGACCATCTGAGTTATTTCTACATCATGTAAAATCATACAATAATATGCCACGTAGCCAGGATGATGTTATATCAAAGGACTATAAAAAACGTGAAAAAGTTTTTAAAAATGAAAGGCATTTCCTGCTCAAATATATATGGTATTTGACTTAGTAAGGAGTTTTCTTTCAGAAGGGTTTTAAAACAAATGCAGTTTCCATTAAAGTGAGTTGATATTCCAAGTGCAGGAAAAAAAGCCTCAGTTTAGCTGAAATAAAGTTTTGATTTGTTGAACTGAACTGATGTGTGTTGGTCTTCAGATTCTAGCAATTTATGGTGAAAAGACACTCTATGGAAGCTGCTGTTTGGATGCCCCATGTCCATGGACTCTCATGCAGATTTATCCTGGCTGATCTGTGTTTCCTGTGATACTCCACATGACTGTTCTATCAGAGCCCATCAGGAAACAGTAATATTTCCCATGGATCTGTTTTCACCGAGATTTTCCCACTGTCTCACTGCAAGCCTTTTTCTGTGCCCCAAGCTAGGAAAACTCTTGACTACGTAATTTTTATTCTACCATAAACAAATCCATCCTTTTTTTCCCATTTTCTGTAAATAAGAACAAGTGCCCATCTTCCCAGTATGCATTAGCTTACCTTTCTTCTTGATATTCAAATCTAAAGTTTCTCTGTATTCCCTATTTGAGTTTGTTATCTCTCCAGAGAGTCAACCAAATCACCAAGAGAAGAGCAGAGGTAGTGTTACGGGTCTCACAGACTTTGATGAGCCTCAGCTTTACATTCAAGTTCTTCTATGACCATAGCAAAAATCATGCTGTCCCAGCAATGTATGTTGGCTCCTAATGATCAAGATAGCCAAGGAATGGGCCTAGAAAAGGATTTTAACATCAAGAATTCTCATTACAGCATCTTTTGAAGACACCCTATGAACTGCCATTTATTCATTTATTTTACATTAGGGAGGGGGCAGAAACAGAATGAAAACACAGGTCTCACATACCATAATGTATGTAAGTCATTATCTTAAAACTATTTTAGCTGCAGTGAAGGAACAAAACATTCATGGCATCCTCCTCACACTGTGGCAGTAATATGGGGCAATATGAAAGGCTCATTCCTTCCTTCCCTGGACAAGTTGTACTTTGCCTGGCAATACAAATGCAAAGGGAAGTCTGTTCTTGAATTACAAAATTAGAAATATAGTAATTTAATCAAGCATCTTATTCAGGAAGAATGCTTCAATAACCAAAACAATCCTGGAAGTGAAGGTTTTGAAGATATTTTGCAGAGCATCTACCGTGACTGGTAGGGATTCAGAAAACTGCTGTTGCATTCAGTTAAGTGCTGCTCCTTTTAGTTTTCCACCTCACTCATAGTGTGCAATAGTACTCTATGTCAGTACTGTAGTGATGAAGGTATGTGAAACAGAATATAACATATAGCATATAGAATGGCTTGGGTTGGAAGGGACCTTAAAGACCACTTAGTTCCAACACCCCTGCCAGGATGTCCACCCACTAGATCAAGTTGCCTAGGGCAACCTGTCCTTGGACACCTCTAGAGATGGGACATCCACAGCTTCTTTGGGCAACCTGTTCCAGGGCCTCACCACCCTCTGAGTGAAGAATTTCCTCCAAACATCTAATCTAAATCTCCCCTCTTTTAGTTTAAAACCATTCCCCCTTGTCCTGTCATTATTTGACTGAGAAAAAAGTTGTTCTCAGTCTCTTTTTTAAACCCCCTTTAATCAATACTTAAGTATTGAAAAGCTGCAATGAGGTCACCCTGAAGCCTTCTCTTCTTCAGGCTGAACAGTCCCAGCTCTCTTAGCCTTTCTTCATAGAAGAACAAATGCAGAGAAGTTAGAAGGAGAAGCAGCTTGTCTTGGAATCCTTTAGTAAATGATATGCAAAAAAGGAAACAAAATAAATAAATAAAATCCTCGACCTGCACTTTGAATAATGTATATACAGTTAAGCAGTTTGTCCTCAGTTCCTCTCCAAGTCTCCTTAGCACACTACAGAATTTACATCTCAATTCTTTAACCCAAGTAGTGGGAGAAATATATATCTCTATATATACACACATATGTATTAGTACATCACAGGATGCAGTGTATCTGTATTTTAAATGAGACGATGGAAGCTGTATTTGAAACGATTATTAGCATGTACGGGGTTGCACAACCCTGTATGCAATAGTCTTCCCATTCACTTGAAGAGTGAAATTAGGATTAGCTCGAGGTCTGGTGTAAATATTGAGGCTTCTAGTCTAAATAAATTTATCTAGGCAAATACTGACGAATGGGCTAAGAAGAAAGAACAGCTGACAGAGTTATGGACAAAAAGAGAATAACTTCGTATTTTCTGTGGCTAAGGAAAAATTATCATGCCACACAAGGTAAAAGAGGATATGTATACACTATAACTCCTTGAGGGATAACCTTTTTAAGATCAGTTGTGGAGAAAATAGGGGGAAAAAGGTCATTCTTCATAGGAATTAAAAACAAACAAACAAACACCTTACTGTGGTTCTCCAAATTGTTTTAATTTATAATGGGTTCATGCCCTATACATTTTTTTAGAACAGTATTTGGGATAAGTCTAACAAAAGCAGTGTCTGACTTACAGGAGCTTAGTACCCACTTCTGTAAAGCATCATATTCCTAAAGCTAATTGGAAAGTTCATTTTATCAAAGAAAAATAAGTTCTGTTTAATCAAAGTATAATTTAAAGCTTTTACAAAATAAAAACCTCACTATTCCTTTTTAAATCTCTCTCAAAGTTTCCTTCTTCTTCAATATTTTTTTTACCAGATATTAAAAACTTCAATTTGATCTTGAAAAAAGTTTCTTTTTTTTTTTTTTTTAAAAAGGACATTTCTCAAAAGTTTCTGTGCAGATGCAAATATGCCTTCTTTAAAATGGCACTGCAAGTAATTTAATTCTATTGTTCAGATTATGGATGACTAAAAACCAATAATAAGCAATACAACAAAATACTCAGTAACTTCCATATTTCCTTTCACAGATAAACTGTCAATGCATGTTTGATAAGCACAAGAAAAGTTTAAAATACACTAATGCTGTGTATCTAGAGAACTGTCAAAAAGCACCTTGCAAAGATTCACATTACCAAAGTTCTTCCAAATTTGCATATTTTGCTCAAAATAATGAAGTGTTAAGATAAAATGACTGCTAAGTTTTGTTTAAAATTAATGGATTTTTAGACGCATGCTAGGATATTATTTGTTAGGACTTCACAGTTATCTGATCTTGCTCCCATTCATGTTTAAGCATCTCGGACAAACCAGCAGAATGGCAATACAGAAATAGCTGGATGGTGGGTATCAGTCTTCCTCAACGAGATAGAATGAGGAGTTAAATTCTGTATATACAGGAGAGGCTCGGAGATGAAAAAGAATGGAAATATGACCTTACCTTTGTCATTATGATGTGAGGATCTTAAATATAATCATTTCAAATGGAAAAAGGAAGATAGTTTAATTTGAATCTTTAAGCTTTAACTTGTCCTCTTTTTTTTTTGTATGTAAGACAAGAAGAAAACCCCTTTGCTCCCAAAAAACGTTAAGTCAGCATAAATTCATTGGTGTTTCAAAATAAGTTTCTCTCAGGCTTTGTCTAGGAAAAAAAAAATAAAAGGATTTTAGGATTTTCCTAAGACATCACTTGAGTGAAGAACTGAGTTAGCTCTCTTGGTGCTAAAAGAAGCTCCTAGCTCTTACTTGTGAATTGAAGACAAATCCCAGCTGAAGGGTATGAAAGTATACCCTTGCAAGTCTCTTGTGTCTAATGTATTTCTCACCAAGAATCTTTTTCCTTCTTTGCTATTCTCCAGGAAAATATGAGAAAAGAGAAAACAAAAGAGAAGAACAAAAACTAATTCCATTATTCCTTCATCTGGGCTGGGGCAATCCCAAGCACAAATGCTGAGAATGAATTAAGAACAGCCCTGAGGAGAAGGACTTGGGGTAGTTGGTGGATGAGAAGCTCAGCATGAGCTGACAAAATGTATTTGCAGCCCAGAAGGCCAACCATATCCTGGGCTGCATCAAAAGCAGTGTGGCCAGCAGGGTGAGGGAGGGGATTCTCCCCCTATGATTCTATTTTCTTCCAGTGAGGTCCACACATGCAGATCCTAGTAGAGGGGACCAAGATGTATTTAAGTATACCAAATATAACCTGATTTTCTTGTACTTCACACTGACTTAGTTAAAATGTTCATTTATAGCTGCAGCATACTTCTTGTTAATGTAACAAACACTCTGTTTCCATTTTTGTTCAGACAT
Source organism: Anser brachyrhynchus (assembly GCF_964034855.1). NCBI lineage: Eukaryota > Metazoa > Chordata > Aves > Anseriformes > Anatidae > Anser > Anser brachyrhynchus. The sequence goes on from NC_137695.1 coordinate 13,256,668, forward strand.
GAGGCATATTGTTGATCTCTACCTGGACAATGAGCCACTGACCTCAGTTCTTTGAGTATGACCAATCAGCCAATTCCTTAACCACTGAGTGGTCCATCCATCAAATGTATGTCTTTCCAATTTAGAGACTAGGATCTAATAGGGGACACCATCAAATGCTTTCAACAAATCCAGGTCAACGTGGTTTAACTCAGATGGGCAGCCAACGTCCACCCCAACCACTATCTCACTACCCATCCTCAACAGGAAAGGGGGAGAAAATATAAAGAAAAGGGCTCAAGGGTTGAGATAAGGATAGGGAGATCACTCAACAATTATCGTCATGGGCAAAACAGACTCAGCATAGGAAGATTAATGTAATTTGTTACACGTTGCTAACAAGCTAGGGAAGTTAGAAACTAAAAACAAAAACACACCAAAAACACCTTCCCCCATGATCCTCTTCTACATCCTACCCCTGAACAGCACAGGGCAACAGGGAATGGGGGCTGTGGTCAGTCCCTGAGACTTCGTCTCCGCTGCTCCTTCATGGTCACTCTCTGCCCCTGCTCCACGCGGGGTCCCTCCCACGGGATGCCATCCTTCCCGAACTGAGCCTGCGGGGGCTGCCCACAGGCAGCAGCTCTTCAACAACTGCTCCCACACGGCTCCGTACCACGGGGTCCGTCCATCCCCCAGGAGCAAACTGCTCCAGCACGGGTCCGCCACGGGCGGCAGCTCCCCCCAGACCCCCTGATCCTGCGTGGGCTCCTCTCCACGGGCTGCAGCTCCGGCCCGGGGCCTGCTCCTGCGGGGGCTCTCCATGGGCCGCAGCCTCCTCCAGGCCACATCCACCTGCTCCACCGGGGGCTCCTCCACGGGCTGCAGCGTGGAGATCTGCTCCGTGTGGGACCCATGGGCTGCAGGGGGACAGCCTGCTCCACCAGGGGCCTCTCCACAGGCCGCAGGGGAACTTGTGCTGCGTGCCTGGAGCACCTCCTGCCCTCCTGCTGCACTGACCTAAGGTGTCTGCAGGGCTGTTTTTCCCTCCTCACTTTCCCAGCTGCTGTTGTGCCGCAGTTTTTGTTTTGTTTTTCCCTGTTTTCTCAAATCTGCTCTCACAGTGGCACAAACAACATCTCTCATTGACTTGGCTCTGACCAGCTGCAGGTCCCTTTTGGAGCTGTTTGAAACATGCTTTATCTAACATGAGGCAGCTGCTGGACTCTTCTCACAGAGGCCACCCCTGCAGCTCCCCAGTACCAAAACCTTGCCACATAAACCCAATACAGCAGAAGATGTCAGTTTCTCTTCCCCTGTCCACCAATGCTGTAACTGTTGTAGAAAGCCACCAGCTTTGTCAGGCATGATCTGCCTTCAGTGAAGCCATGTTGGCTATCCTCAGTCACATCCTTATTTTCCACATGCCTTCACATAGTTTTCAGGAAGATCTGCTCCATGATCTTGCCAGGCATAGAGGTGAGACTGACTGACCTGTAAATATTTCTAGTGTTAATGTCCTTTTGTTGAGGTTTAACACCAGTAGTTAACTAGGCATCACACTGCTGCTCTCACCCTCCTCCTCAGTGAGAGTAGATAATAAAATGGAAGAAAAATTTGAGGGTGGGAAAAAATTATGGGTTTAAGATAGAAGCAGGTTAATGAAAGAGTGATCAAGAAAAGCAAGCTTCTCATCTCTACTTCCCACTAGCAAGCTTGCTAAGTCCAGCCACTTGCTAAGAAGCAGGGCCTCAATACACATAATGGTTGCTTTGGAAGACAAACACCTTCATATTAACATCTTTCTCCTCCCCCTTTCCCCCCCAGCTTTTATTGCTGAGCATGATGCCCTATGGTGTGGAATATCCCTTTGGTCAGTATAGGTCAGCTGTCCTCTCACCACCTCTTGCCCACTCCTAGCCTTTTTTTTTCGGGTAGAGAGGGAAGGTTGGAAATTGGAGAGAGAGCCTTGATGCTGTGCCATCACTGCTCAGCAACAGCCAAAACATTGGTGCAGTATTAACACTACTCTAGCTAGGAGCGCGAAGTGCAACATGGTATGTGTTGCTGTAGGGAAAGTTAACTTCATCACAGCCAGACCCTGTACATCTTCAAGGCCAGGCTGGGTGGAGCCTTGGCCAACCTGATCTAGTGGGTGGCATCCCTGCCTATGGCAGGGGGGTTGGAGTTAGCTGATCTTTAAGGTCCCTTCCAACCTGAGCTATTCTATGATCTTTTTATCCCAGACAGTGGAGTATTCCCACAATTTCTATTGGACCCTTTTGAAACTAGATGGAAGTTCATAATCCTCCTCAGATGATGGCATAATGCCATTGTGTTCGCAGCTTCCCCATTACCAGGAAATTTCTTCAGGGAGATGGCTGCTCAGAACTTGTGCCATGTCAATGCAAGCATGCTAAATCCATCCACTTTGTTCAAAGGACGAGTATTTAAAACAAGCTGCATTTACCCTGTTGGCCATCATCACAACCTTCTTTATTAATTAGTTTTTCCAACAGAACTTTTTTTCTTGTTCAGATTAAAAAGGTGCCATTTTAAAAGCAACAAACCCTGTTAAGCTATGATGCTCTTCAGCATCTCCTGGTAATTCTCATGATTTTCCTGCTTGTGTCTACAGCAATGCTGTAAAGAATATAAGCAAAAGCAGGGTGTTCAGATAAAGTCAGATTTACCTGGTGTAAACTGAAAACAAAAATTCAGAGCTCAGTATACTCCAGGTGAAATAAGGATGATTTCTTTCCTAAATTCCATGAGTACTACACAGAGGACAAGTACTCTATTGGTTAAATACATGTAGTGCAAGAAATACTAAACATGTACCTGGTCAAAAGTAAATCAGGTGCAGATAGCCCAAAACAAGGAAAAATGAATTAGACAACTCTGCAAAACATTTTGAAACGTTACAGGCCAGGACAAACCAACAGCAGAGTAAACCACAATACGGGTTTACAAAGAACTGACCTGATAGTTTTCTAATAGGCACCAGCATAAGGAAAGCTTGTCACCATTGTGCCTTGTGCTAGCACTGGAAACCCTCTGATAATTTGCAAAGCAATTCAACTCACTTACCTGGCACAGAACTCTTTTTAAGGGGTGAAAATGGGGGCAAGGGAGAATCACCTTTCTGAGTTTAATGAACTGAGTCAGATGCACTTTCAGACAGGTGCATCAGAGCTGAAGTAAGCAACAAGAACTTGCAACTGCAAAAGGAAAGCAAGGCAGGATGACACTAGTCTATAGCCACAAACTTGAGATAACTGATTTCATAGGGGGAAAAAAAAAAAGCAGAATAGATCTAATCTTGCTGAGTTTCAATAAAACACTTGATATGCAAAATAAGTTCAAAGGAAAATGGCACCAGAGCTACCAGGCAGATAACAAACAGGCAAGTGAGAATACAGCAAGCGTTGCAATTTAGCTGGCTGGGCTGGTTTCAAAAACAAAAAACGTAGGTGAAAGGAGTATCTTTTCATCACTGCATGTGATGCACTGCAGCTCTTCAGGCTGTTCTTATAATGGTGGTTGTTACTTTGCTTCAAGCATGTCTCCAGGTAACAAAGGAGGAGCTGCTCATAAATACAACTAGCAAACCAGGAAGATGTTCAGCATTTCTCTTGGCCAGGACAATGTTTCTACAGCTGGTCCAGGAGATAGGGGAAAAAAAGGAAGTGGTCTGGGAGTCCCTGAGAGTGCCTATTTCTTTTCAAATGTATATGCTAAAAAAAAAAAGGCCTGGACTAGCTAGCTAGCTTTTTTTTTTTTTTGTTTGTTTCTTTTACAGTGTTGTAAAATGTCTATGCATATCTCTGAAATACCTAGATAAACCAAGTTGAACCTTTTACCTCAAGAAAACTCAGCCTCAGGTTTGGAGCACACTATTGTATCTGTTCTATTGATTTATTGATTTATTTTTAATTTAATATACATGCTTATTTTGCAACATGTGATGTTTAATGCATACAATAATGAAAGTTTCTGAACAGAGGGTAGGAAAAGTCAAAAAAAAAAGTCAGTGAGACTGAGACCTTTCTCCAAGAAAATTGAATAGTATAACCAGGTTTCATAATAGCAAGCCAACTATGACTGTGAGCAAAGTTTTTCCGTAACATTATATTTGTTAGCTCATATGGTTCCTGACTGCAGAGAGGAATCCCCTTCTCAGATGATCATCCAGGACTAGAAAGAGATATCAGTGAGACTTTTTACATTTGCTCTGTTGATGTTGTACTTGGCACCAGTAACATCACTTCAAAGCAAAGTTCATTTCCTCCTGAGAGCACAAACACATGCCCCACCATGAGTTCAAATGCATTTCAGCCAGTGCTCCTCAGGACATGGAGACCAAGGCTTTAGGGAGGCCCTTTGCCTTTGTTTAGAAGACACTGTCATAGCAAACACGTGCATCCAGAGATTCTTCTCTTGAAGAACTATGAATCTCTAGGTACAGTTCAAGAGCTGAGAAGCAACCCAGTAGGTTGGAAGTGACACTGCGCAGTGGATAAAAGAATCAGAATAAAGTGCTCAGTAATGTTCACACCGTAGTACAATACAGAACTGGTTAAAGATTCCAAATAATTTTGTTTCAAAATAGGTAGCGTATGAACGCTGCACTGAACTTCAGGGCAAACTAACCACATTAGTGAACACATCAGTGAAGCCTATACTGTCTATGTACCTTACGTTATGAACATAACTGTATCTCCTTTTCAAGAAGAGACCTGAAGGCAGCTGAAAAACATGGAGAAACATGAAAACATGGAGATAAACATCAAGGTGATATATGATTACCTGGTGTAAAGGCTAGATCTTTAACTAGAGTTGAGTCAGCCAAGCTCTAGTAGACTAGCCTAAAGAATTTAGCCTTCTGGCTCCCAAAATAAAAGATTGCAATATGAAGCCACAGTGTTGTCATAGGCCTGGAAAAAAATATGAAAGAAATCTGTTGTTGGACTTGGGCCACAGAGTATTATCGTAAGCCCAGCAGCACTGTTGGCAAGAAGGTCTAAGGCCTGGAAAGAAGGACCAGCCGGAGAAATATTTAAAAGCCTGTCTACTCACCACACAAAGACTTCATGTTACTATGAACTGATCTCAAACAAACTACAATGTTTAAGCTGCAAATTGCATTGGATCAAGCTGCTCTGCATGCTGGTACAAAAGTAAAACTAGACTTGGAATGCTGACCCAACACATTTTCACAGACTTAAATATTTTAGGTTGTAATAAGGTAGAAGCTTCAGTTACAGATCTTTTAGTTAAAGATTTTTCTCATCAATACTTCAGGTGCCAGCGCTAACATAGACTGCTCCATGTTCAGCCAGCATGCTACAGGATTTTATACCAAGTTAATTTCTATTTGCTTCCAAAGTAAACCAAGAACTCAGATTAAAAAAAAAAAATCAGAACTTGCAATTGTTGAATAGGATTAAAAAAGATCTTAGTCATGACTAACAGTGTTTTCCAAGTTATTTCTGGGTTCAGGCTTCAGTCCTGACTTTCAGTCAGCAAAAAGAGTTGTCATGCAGAGTAGTGTAATTTGGATCATAAGTTCCTTGTACAATCCTGTTCAAGGAGATTGCACATTTTCGTAGGTGAAGGTTTGTCTTTAAATGCAATAAAAATCTTTAACTAGACAAGTATCATACATATTCAGAAGCCTCAGTTTGAACATTACATGTAATTGACGTTGCAGAAATCTGTTTCCACTGGCATGACATCAGAGATTGTCAGGTTGGGAAATCAAGGGGATGAGGTTCATAGTTGCCAACTTGTACTGTTCAACTATATTGAAAATTTGTCTTAACAAATCCCAGTAACACCACCCCTTCTCCAATCCCATCATAATCTCTAGGAAGAGAAAGAAAGACTGCTGGCTCACATCTGCCTACTATCTAAGAACAGGCAGCTATTGCCTATGCTTTTTTCATTGTTTATAAACCTGTTTCTTGCATTCTTCTTTAGAGGCATCAGCTAGGGCACAAGATCACGGGAACAGGCATACTGCCAGTTGAAATAATTGTATGATCTCCAACCCTCTTCCACCAAGGGGAGAAAATTATGGGAACTTAGAAGTTCTTCTTTAAGAAGAACTTCAGCTTTGTGATACTCCTCCTCAGTGTTTTATATATTTCTGATGAAGGCAGCAACAGAGCAGTTCCATTAAACTAGTGAAACCTCAGAGAAGCTGAGCAGAGCTGGCTCTCATTTTCTGTAGTTTCCATGAGGAGCTTGTGATATCAAGACTGAGGTTGAAGATGCACGTACCAAACCCAAAACACTGCATGTCAAAACCAAACTCTACCACTGTGTCTCATACCCTGTTATCCGGGCTCCACAGTCCACAAGTATAACCAGTTCAACTAGAAATAAAGGCTTTTGTTCCACTGTTAAACAATATCTGCAGAAATGACATAAGTGTTTAGGATCTGGCACCCTGCTCCCCAGCTCACTTCCACAAGGAGCCTAACCACAGCCTTCTCTTCATTTCTGTCTCCCACCAACATCTTGGCTCTGCATTCTTCCCATCCCAGTCTACTAACTCATCTGTCCCTTTTCCCTGCTTGACCCAGCTCTGCCCAGTCCCTCACTGAAGTGCAAAGAACTGGACAGTATTCTCTAACCCACCTGCTGCCCAGGGAAGCAGAGGGCAGGCAGAAGTGTGCCCCTATCACAGTGAGGAACAGGGTACCTCAGGGGAGACGCTCTACTACCCTCTGAGATCTACCCCTCCAAAGGGCTAGGAGAAAAAGGCATGTAAGTTAGTTTAACTGAGGGATATGGGAGATCTGGCATAGATTTAAATGTATATATTTTTTCTAATATATATATATTTTTCTCTCTATATATATATATTTTAGAAAGCATTGGTTTACTGCATAGCAGAAGCCAGATGTTATCACTTCTTACATCAACATCCATGTAGCCATCCTATAAATTCTCAAAATTTAAACAGTATTCCTCATACTACAGACATGGCTTACATACAAAAAGCATTGCAAATCAGTGTTTTAGAGTGAGTTCTTTCTGCAGAATTCAGCTAATACTGCCTGACCAGAAACAGTAGGAGGACAGAAAGTGTTCAAACCAGAAAACATTCAGCAGATGCCTGTTTGCAGTTTCTGCAATGAAATTCCAGGTCCACCGTAGGTATTCACTTACAGTGGCTTGAACTCTCAATTCCAAAATGAGCAGAAGAGGACTTAGTCACTTTGCCTTGCAGCCTGATCATGCAGTCACACTCACAGCACCAGGTTACTAAGCAGGATGAACAAGATCAGGCAAATAATTTATTGGAGACCATTTCAGCCACTGAGCTGAGACACAAGTAAGTAACCCTTGAAAATAACAATGATTTTTCTATACATCAAGTACAACTGATGAAAGAAGCCCAGCTACATTTAAATTTGTGTTAAGTAATGTACTCTCTATATAATTATAGAATACTTGCTTGTAGCTGTCATATTACTCAAAGTGCTTCTTTTAAGCATCTCCAAATCACTCAGGACAAATAGAAGGTTTTCTTGAAAGCTGCCAGAAGTCAGACTTTGTCTTTTACGTTACCTTAAAACGAATCTTTTAACATGAAAAACTATAAGGTACAGTTCCATAGGTTACATAATAAGGATTCAAAGCTACCTACAGTAATTCCTGCACCTACAACATCATGCAGCTAAGCTTAGATGCAGCACAGCAGCATGAGACACAAGCATCACCAAGTAGGAGCACCAGACTTGAAAAATTCCTTGTTCAAGTGTTTACAAACATAGGAGGAAAAAAAAAAATAATTAAAAAATTTAAAAAAATCTCCACAGACACAAAACCTGCTACTCCTTCTATCACAGAGTTAGGCATATCTCCAGTCCCAGACTACCATTGCTACTTTATCTAATAACCATTTGGATTGGCTGAATTTTCACAAAATCAACCAAAACCTCCAGGCAATCTGAAAGGAATAAGCCAAAACCTGAATGTACATGTGTACACAACTGTAAGTAAGAATCAACTCAAAGGAGAATAGACACCATTCTTAGCTCCAGAGGCAGCACCTTTGCTAAATCTAAAGATTTAGATCTAAAATCTTCCCTCACTTCCCATCTTAATATGATGTCAGCTGTTATTTAAGTCTTTCACCTGGGTCTTATCTCTGACAACTGATTCTTCACACCTGCATGCTGTTTCCCATGTTATTAAGAGGCTACCATTGACTACTTACTCAACAAGGGTAAAAGCATCAGAATGGGGCCAAAAGCAAACACGGAGTAACTGAGTACTTACTGCTCATCTTATTTACTAGTGCTTATTGTAATGATTTCTGTTACATATTCATGAGAAATTAGGAAGCAATAGCACACACAATTGTATACAACCAGTACATAAAGATGCCAAATGAAAACTTCTTTACTGAAGGAGAAAAAAAAAAAAAAAGGAAAGAAAGAAAGAAACAGCAACAAAGACATCTGAAAAATCTTTGTCCTGGTTGGCACGCTATCAGTGCCAAATTTCAAAGCATAAAGAATTGCTTAAATTCCCAGCTGTTATAGCAGAAAAGCGTATGAGACAAGCAGAAGATTAATAAAAGTTAGAATAAAAGAACATAAAAGAGAAAATGCAAAGTCAGAATGTGGTATGTGCCAATAAGAACAGAATTAGAGTAATAATTTGGATAGGTTATAGGCCAGAGATAAAAGCCTGATAAATTCCCAGAAAACTAGATTACTGAGAAAGCTATTTGAAATTAAAAAGAAACATAAATCAAAACTGGGAGATGAATGACATTTGGATAATATTATTGGACTGATTAAATTAACTTTTATTTAGTAGAATAGTGTGGTAAGAAAAAGAGATATAATAACCATAAAATATTTCTACAGCTATAAACAAAACTATTGATGAGCCCAATGTGAATTTCTTCCTTCACTTGAGCTCTTTATTATCTCTACAATGCTTTTTTTTTTTTTTAATTTCTGCTCAGAAAACAGTTCAGAAATTATTCCAGTTTTGATAGAAAACGCACTTATGCCTAGGTCAGCGTTGAAACTGTTTGCTTAAGAAAATTCAACTGAATATGGAATAAATTTACTTTAGAATTGCTCTGCATGAAACTCCAGTATATTCCCAGTCATATTTCTTAGCAGTCATGTTTTCAGAAAGTGTAGTTTTGAATGAATTGTTGAGAATATGAATGATCAACAAATTTGGCTTTAACAACCATAAATATTTGCATCCCCAACCATTTTCAGTGATTTATATTAAAACTGTATCATGTGATTTACCAATTCAACCAATGCCAACCACATACTTCAGATTTTGAATATGAAATAACCATAACTGTTATTTGAACCTTCAGTAGACTATAAATTATTTAAAATTTTCTTTTAAAGAATAAGCATATTAAAACTAATTGTAGAACATTCAGATATAATTCACAGACAAAAAAAGCCTAATTTGACTTTATTATTTCTTTCCTCCAACTTGTTCTGTCAGCTTTGGATACCATGTAGAAGTAATAGTGATGAGATTTACAAAATTGTTTTCTTCCTGTACAAATCAGAATGATGTCAAAATGCTATAGCTTTCTATTCACTTTTAATCTAACTGTTGATATGATGGCAAAAAGTCAGAACAATACTAGCTCTTAATGACCTTGTGATATATAACCTACACATAACTTCAGTGATCTCTCAGTCCAGCATAGAGAGGATAATTATGTACATCACAGCCAGGGAGCAAGAACTGACCACACTTGATAGGCAGCCATATAAGTAAGCTCATGCTCCATTGCTAAGAACAAAAGGGGGAGATTTTCCTAACTGCCTCCTAAAATTGACGTAGCTTGTCTGTCATGATACTTCTATGCTTATCAGAAATGTATCAGAAGAGTTCTTTGCCATAATGGCTGTGTATAAGTATGTGCATGGAAGACTAGTACTGTGTTTACTTTGATTTTTATTACTAATTTTTGAGCTGCTGAAAGAATTTTGGTTCCTTTGCAAATAATGAAAGAAAGCACATTTCTACCCAGAGAAGTTTGGGGTCTGTAGACCAGACTTTCGTGAGGTCCAGTACAGACTGAGGTCACAGGAGCAGTCCTCTCCTGGGCAATGTCAGCCAGTGTCAGCTCAATATCAGTTTCTTGCACCCAGGCAAGCAGAGGGCCTGTGCTGCTGTCAACTCTTCTCCAGAAGAATGAGCTGGGCAAAGCAGGACTTTCCTCTTTTCCACATCCGCTTTCCTCTATGCACCCATTCTGGTCTGCCACAGTGGGCAGATCTATTTATCTGTCTACACGCAATTATTAATATTTGCAGTTAATAAACAAGAGGTAAGTTGATGATGGTTATAACCATGAAATGCAGTTTCAACACTAGATTATTGTGTGGTTCCTCCTTGATAGCAGTGTCCACACAACAATATAAGTAGTACTATAGAACAGTTCACCATGGACATCCATACCTTTACGGGAGGGGTAATGGGGACAAAGCAAAAGACAACTACTTATGAAGCTGATGCACAGTATGCAGATATCCCAAACTAACTCAATGTTTGCTGCAGAGTGAAGGCTCCAAGGATTATATAATAGAAGAAGTTAGAGTACAGTAATTCCGAATATATCCATATTTCTGCTTTAACAGGAAACATTTTCATTGACTAGCTCTTAATGTTTAAATACATTAATCAGGGAAAACAACAACAACAACAACAAAACAAAACAAACAAACAAAACAAAACAAACAAACAATCAAACAAAAAAACACTACCTTTCCATGGATCTCCTTTCATCTGGCTTTTTTCATCATGAAATAATTCTTTTGGAATCTCATTAAGTCACATGAACAACTGCACTAAGTTGTTATGGCAACTAGAATTTTAAAGGTAAATTAATTTTGCCACAAGGCGTTATTAAGACCAGGTCAGGATGGCCTTGAATAATAATAGCTTCTTATTGTTCAGAAAAGTTATTCTATCTCAAACTTTATCACTGGGCTTTGCTTAAACCAACAATCCTTTTTATTAGTACATTACAATCTTTAGAACAAATGGAAAAAAAATTGCTTGTAGTATAAATTCTTACATTAGAGTTTCTAGTCAACAGCAACATCTTTTATTAACAGGGATTCTATATTTGATGCTCAAGTAGTTTGTAGTCCACTTACTAAAAGCAGAAAAGATGAGTTTCCCAAACTGGCATAAATCTAGAGCAACCCTGCTGGTTTCATTGTTAGTGTAAATGTATAAATGATAAAAAGTCAATCTGCTGATATTTAAAGGAGGATTTTATTCCGTCATGTAAACAAATTCTTGCCCAGTTAATTATCCTTGAGGTCAGATAGGTGGGGATGGCTACTTCTCTCTTTTGGCCTCTATTGTGGCAGGGATATGACTTCCCTCTTGACATCACCTGAAAGGTTTCTTTAATAAAACATTAGAATGACAGAATCATTAAGGTTGGAAAAGACCTCCAAGATCGTCTGGGCTGACCATCACCCTACTACCAATGGACTCTGAGAATACATGGATCTTTCCAATTAAATGCTTGCATCCCAGCTGATGATAGAAACACGCCTAATATCACTCCAAGTTAATATTTTATCACTGGAAATACTTACGAATCTGATTTTCAACTAGGATGTTACCATAAATGTACTGACTATTTTTGATGAAAACTAACTTTGAAGGCCTCAGCTTAATTTCAAAGTTTATATGTTTGTTTTTTTTTTCTATATTACTAGAAACTAAACATAGAAATAAATGATTTTTTTTTTTTTATAAAGAAAACATCAACTTCATGTTGGTGTAGGAGAAAAGTGAAATGTGTGAATAAATGATCAACTTGATGTGTTTCATTTCATTCGAACAAATGAATGTTCAGTAATGAAGTTTACACACTTGAGAAGGAATCCTGACATAAGGTAACCAGATTGTTGCAATAGTAATGACTGTAGGTCTCATCCAACTCTCATTAAAATCAGTGAAAAATTTCCAGATGGAAGTTGGATCAGACCCCACTAATATAAATCTAAACTTAAGTTAATGGGTTTACTTTGGATGTACACAGTTAAAAGTGAGACTAAAATTTTGTGCCCAGCATTTAACCACCATGGAAGAAGGCAGGCACTGATGTTTTGCCTTAGGTGGAGTTGTGCTGCATAGCAGTGATTCACAGGAATCCCCCTTAGTCACTGAAGAGTCACTCCTCTTCTCTGCAAGCATACTTCCCTTAGCACTTACTTAGGCAGTCAGTGTGGCAATGACTAATTTCCTTTGTGAGTCTGGGTCTCCCAGCTGTCAGTAGGGAACTATGGAAAAGCAGCAAAATAGCAGAAGTTAACTTTTGTACAGATAACAGATAATAAATGCAAAAGATTGAATTTCACAGAAAGTAGTCACTTGGGGAAGCTCTGGCCAGTCCCAGTTTACCATAAGAAGAACAATTTATCAGAAGAAAAACAAAACAAAACAAAAAAAAAGGAAGAAAACTATTACATGTTTTAAGAAGGAAGTAATAAAGTAAACAGTATAAATAAAGCAGAACAGTCTCAGACTAACCATGGCACTTTAGCAAATCCCATTAGACAACTATTTTCACCTTTAAGTAACTGAGTGTTTTAAAAGTCTGGCCCTCAAGCACTCAGGTTGTATTGAAAGTGAATGGGACTTGGGCTTTTAGATTACTCAGGATTTCTCAGAAATTCCACACACCATGCTTACCTTTGGAAAAGGTTTAAAGGTTTGCATGAAGTCCTATAAATCAAGGAAAAGTCAGAGTAACTAACGTAGAACTTCAGCACACAGCAAGAGAGATTGTATTAGGTGTCCCCAAAGGAAGAAACTTGGAGGAAAAGCTTAATGTATAAATGCTCTCAAAAACCTCTTAAGATATATATTTACCTGTGATGTTACAATTAAGCTCATGAAACTTAGCTTTGTGCCTTTAAACAGCATGTTCAGCACTCAAGCATGAGAGAAGGTAGTCACTGTTTTGATTTTCTCTGTCATTTGTGGAAGTAAGCTGTTTCAGACTCATCTTTACAAAGGCTGTAAATTGTGGCTGCCCTATGTTTCTATGTGAGGTTCCTGCAGATATGTTGGATGAGTTCATGCTGAAGTTAAATTTATAAGGAAATATATTATTATGCCATAACAACTACCCTTTAGAAATTACTGTTCTAACAATTTCACTCTATTTATTTGTTATAACAAATTTAGGCATAATACTCTGCTTTGTTTATACACTTAATAATTTACTGGGAGGCCTAAAAGTCTCTCTGTCAATGGAGTCGAAACATAGAGAAATTTAGAAGTCCCACTGTAACACCAAACAAAAGGGAATTTTGTAAGTAACACAGACAAGTTTATATGTGTGTTTGAAGTAAAATGCACTACAACAATGCACTTCAAATGTTGAATTTAATGTACATTAATGTCAACTTGCATCTACTATTAACTTACTCTTAACTCAGTTAACAACTGAAACATATTCCTCTGGATTGGGTGTAACTGCTGTTGTAAGACATAGTAATATCCAAGATCTTTTTTACACTACCTCTTCAACAATAATGTTGAAATTCTATATGTTTCATTTAAACACCTGAATATAGTCTTGTGCATGGTTTTCTATTGGGATAATACTTTCAGTCATCTCTGGCTTTCCAGAGCTGGGTGGTTTATGTTCTTTCAGTGTCCTACTGATCAAGTGTCCATGAGATTCGTAGTTTGCTGGTTTTCACAAGTTCCTGTCTTATTCTCATATCCATGAGAATCCATACAGTACGCTGAAGACTACATGCTACATAAGGATTTCTTTATTCAAGACATACATCTGCTCCCTGGGACATGACTTTTTCAGAAAATAGCTTGAACCTGAAGTAGTCTCTGTGTTGTGATGTATTAGTCATAGGAAGTCTTAGCCTCTGCATACCATTCTTCTTTGTTGTTTATTCCACATGGACAATCTTTCTAAATTGAAAATTTCTTACAACTAGTCTTTGAGCAGCTTAGAATCTAGGCTTGGGTACTGTAAAGCTCAGGCTGCAGGAGCAAAAATCATAATGTTGATTTAGATGTCAGGCATTCTTTATATACTGTGTAGGGATGTCAAGATCTACCATGGGGGTTTGCAGCTGCTGAAATGGTAGGTTGCTTCAGCCAGCCTGCTGAAAGTGATGAAGAAAGAAAACATTTCAAAAAACATTTCCTGTTTGGACCTAGAGCTTATCTGATAGTTGCAGCTGTCTGTCTTTGAGACACTGAGATTCAGTATCATGGCAGGGATTACATACCATTTCTCTAAATACACCACTGGCAGGAGTGTTGCCTAAGTTGCAGAAGTAGTAAGAACACTTGCCCAAAAAATACAACTTCCCCAGCTGACCCCCTAATTTAAGGAGTTAAATGAACAGACATCATTCCTTTTGAGTGACTGGGTCATCATGCACCCTGGAACACAAGAATTAGGGACTCTGGAGATCAGGCAAAATGAACCTGATTTTAGCCTGGCAGTTTGTGTCCTTAGGATACTTTCAGAAACTCATGCTCCCTGGATGTGCACTGCTGTTCTTTTCTTCACACAACAAGCATCCACAGCTAGAGATTTCTTACATTCTGCATACAGAATTCTTGATTTCCCCCTAGAGGGCACTTCAGGATGTGTCTAAACTATAGCCTCTATAATGACTGCAACTCAGTTAGACTTCACCAAATGGCTTCAAATTTGCTGGCTCAGATAATGGTAGGAGTGCAGCTATACTGTGGGTATTGTAAAAATGATCCTGGAAGAAAGACAGATAATAAGGAAGTTAGTCTATTCTAAACCAAGATCCAACCCACTAGTTTGTAGAAGAAATTCCAGCAGAGATCTCCCTAGCCTAGGTTGATCCTCAACACATGCATGTTGTCTGGGACATCTCTTGAGTTTCCAGGTATTACCTGCAGATAGGCCTAACTTGAAACTCAGGGCAAGAGGACGTAAATATCCCCCATACCTCTTAGATGACTTAGTTTCTAAGATTCTGAAGTTATATAACTAAATAAAAAGAAATAAAAAAAAAAAAAGAAAATTTGGAATAAAATAATTAAAAGCAGTAAGCAGAATAGCAGGGGGCTGGAAGGCTCATAGTTTTAAATACATGCAGATATGGGCAAGGAGAATGAACTTCCCAGAAAGATATCACAAGCAGTTGGTAAAACTGCAGAACAAAGAATATAGGAACTGATACATTAAATAAGATGACAGAGGCTTCTGGAGGAAGCTGAAAAGTTCATGATGAGTAGAAACAAAGAAGATATGACTAGAAATAGATTTTCTACTTCCTTCTAAACTTTTTTCTCTAATGGGCATAATACATGGGAATGATAGTTATGTATTATGTATAAAACGACACCAGAAGTTATATTATTTTACCAGGATGTACAACATGTATCTGTTGAAAGCTATACACTACTTAGTGTAAATGAGTAGTGGAGACAGTACGGTAACAAAGTTACTTAGACTACTTCCTCAACCTAAAAAAAGGCGTTAAATCTCAACCGATTTACATCAGCTGAAGAGTCAGTCCTTTGGAGAGGAAGGAAACAACAGGGTAATTAGTGGCCCCAGCTGTGGGTTCTATGTATTAATTGATGATACCTTTCACACCACAATATTTTTTTAATTTTGAGAGTTTTCCTACCACCAGTCTTTAATTAATTAGAAAATTAAGAGATGAAATCTTCTGGTTTATTATCAGCTAAATTCAGAAAGTGTGTGTGTGTGTGTGTGTGCGCGTGCGTGTGCGCGTGTGCGCGTGTGCGCGCGTGCGCGCGTGCGTGTGTGTGTGTGTGTTTCTTTTTTTCTGAGGTCACCCTCTTGCAAAATGTGTATCTAAGACCAGTGTAACTGCAGGTAGAGTTTCTGATGCCACCGCGAAATGCTTCTAACAGATACCAGAAAAAAAACTTTTGGAAAGTGCAAGGTCATATGTGTTCAAGATGTTTAAGCATTTTCAGTTGCTAAATAATTATCTACCTTAGAAAAATTTGTGAATTGTGGCAGGAGTTGCTTGATTGGATAGTTGATTATTACTGTTTAATTTTAATGTAGTCACACTGGAAGCAATCAAATACACTTTAGGTAAGGGGACAAGAGAAAGGCAGGAAAAGAATATGAAAACACACACACACAAAACCTGTTTAATTTTAATATTCCATTCAAAACTTCTGCCTACAGGAGCTAAAAATAGTACATGGTCATATTATTAAGGTTTATATCATAATGTGTTGGCACTGTGGAGCATACTTAACCTTGACTGAACAACTTGAGTTTGTCATTTCTTGATTTTGGAGTAGCTTACTTTTGTGTATACATGGGATTGACATGAATGTGGGAGGTTAAATTTAAAGGTGCCTGTTTTGCCCAGTGAAATAAAAAAAGAACAATATGACGCAATTAAGGTCTTGCCCTCTATGCTGGACTTTTAAGAGCCCTGTCAGGTGTGACATGACATACTCATGGCAAACCTCACCCCTTAAGTTTTGTGTCTTGACTGGTGAACAGGAACAGTGAGGAAAAATAAGTAAAGATCTTCCACTTGCTGCTTCATAACTTAACAATACCTAAGCTTACAAGCACTCATCTATTCAAAACTTTGTAAGGAAGTTATTTTGATAAAGGAAATGTCTTATCTTTTATTTATCACTGGGAATATGAGAAAGAAAGAAGTGACTAGCTCAGGTAGCTGAGTAAGCCAGTAGAACAAGCAGAAATAGAAAACAAAACCTAGTGTAGTCCTTCAGTCACAAAGCCATAATTGCTTACCTAAATATTTGTGTATATGTGCACATAGAAGACACATCTAATTAGCCAGGATACCTTTCATTTTCTTTTCTTTCCAGTGCAAATTATGTACTTTCCGTAATTTTAAATGAAATGGTAGAGTTCTGTGTACCTTAAGAAATATCTCAAATAACAGGCTGGCAACAGTTAGGTATTAGTATGTATCTAATATTGTGCTGATCAGTCTTTGCATCTACATGTATATGAGTATCCATCATCCCCCAAATTTCATTTTGTTTTTTCATATTAAAAGCTCTTTGAAATAGTGCTTGTGCATTATCATATGCATAACATTACAGTAATTTAGTATAATATTAATAAAGATAAAGGCTTTGTATATATGTGTATATATATAGAGAGAACAAATAACTCATATTTTAACATTAACATTCAAAGTGTTGGACCTAGGTGCGACTATTCCAAACCTCTTTAATGTTTCCACACAAAAATATACCCTTAAAAATATCTCACTAGAACAAAGAATTTGTAAAAGGAATGAAGACAGAAGGTATTTGGAATAAAGCTCTACTATTATATACAGACAGTATACTTCTGCTGATAAAAGGTTTTGAAGAATCTATGACTTTATGAAATTTCATGAAATGATTCAGATGTATGTTATGACAATACATTAGCTGACCATAATCAAAAATGTTTCCTTTTTAATTTTATTTTTGTTAGCTGCCTTATCTGAGAAACAGGAATGTAAGCTAAAAATACATTGACAAGAAAAGAAAAATTAAATTTATCTTGATTGTTTAAAATTAATGTGGTAGCATGATAAAAATACAAAAACACCTGAAGTAATATTTTGAACTTATATGAAAGAGTAAGACAGTATCTACAAATCAACTCAATAGTTTTTGTTTTGCTTTTTGGTCAGGATGATATTAAATCATTATAATGTGTGAATAAGAATGAAATAACTGCAATTATAAAAAGAAGCTAAAATTTTAATGGCCGACATGGAATTTATTTAAGTGGTAGCACAATAGGCACTGTCTACAGGAACATCAATGTGTCTCAATAGGAGAAGAATTTTTAGTTAATTCATTTCAAAAAAGAGTATAGACTGATCACAACAATAAAATGCAGAACAAGGTATTAAGAAACAGAAGTGAAAGTATATTTCTTTGTTGCAAGCAGCAGTTTTGTGCTGAGATCAGTTAGACTGAGTTTGCAGTTCTATTGTATTTTCTAATCTATTATTTATTTGGGATTCATTTTGCAGCGTTCAGGTCTTTACCCCTTGGGCTTCCCCCACCTAAATTAGATCTGTGTGACATGTCATCTGTTTAAAGCCTCCACAGCAAGATGGAAATAATTTTTTTCTTCTTTTCCCATGACAGAAATTAAAATAATTCCCATTTAAAGAAAGTGAAATTAATGCCCCTTCCAGGCCTCTTTATAACCATACAAGAAAATGGACTTTTTCAAATATTGGAGTTGAATTTTTATTTCAGAACCATGCAAGATTTGGACTTGAATTCATTATTCAGAATCACTCAACCCTGATTAGTCTATATATGCCTAAATCACAACTCTGTTAAATTTAAGTCTAGGAGACAGCTGAAATAACTTCTTAGTCCAATTTCCTGACCAGCTTGGTAACTAGAATGTCACCCAAGAATTTCATTGCTGAATAAGGTTTTGTAGAGCATAAAGGTAAGGCAGGAAATGATCTTGTTTGTTCAGAGGAACATACACATTATCAGAGGTCCAGAGTATGCACTCGTTATAATTCACTTAAAGTTTACAGAGATTTAATGAACTTTTGTATAGCTCCCATCTTGATATTTTGTATAGTATGAGGGAAGGCACAGCCAAAATAGTCCTATGGGAAACAGTAAGGAACAATGGACCAGAAAAAAAAAAAAAAAAAGTTAATTTCTGGTATCACTACAGGAAGTTATTCTTTCTTACAGATTACAGCACTGGTAGGGGTGACGTTCCCTTTTAACAAGGTCACCATCATTATTTGAATATTTCCAGCGGCTGTTTCAGTAACACCGAAAGCGGGAAACAACTGCAGCTATTTAGGGCAAGCTAGTGAGAATACTAACGAGCATCTTACTGAATTTTCAAAAGATGTGCCTAGGACTCCATTTTGTGAGGCCAGGGCAGTTATGAAACAGGATCCACGTTAGTGTTTGTAAGCAATCTCCTTTGTCTGATGTGAGTTGAATGCTTGACACAGGTGCTGACCTGATAGGGAGAGCAAACTATGAGTCCCTCAAGGCCAAGCGCTTAGAGCTCCCCTTGCATGTTTTTTCTTTCTGCCACACTCACACACACTCTTTCTCTCTCAACAAGATGGGGAATACTGCATAGCTAATTGCAAATGAGAATATCATCAAACAGCAAATGATGATGCTGTGACAATTAATACCTCACAACAATACCTCGGGTATTTTTTTTGTTTTGTTTTGTTTTGTTTTGTTTTTTTCATTTAGCCTGGTCTGTAAGACTATGTTCATTTTCACAATGCATCTCTAATGTCTGTGCTCCACTTCCATCGTGGCACGATTGAGCCACCCCATAGCCCTTGCAGAGTTTGGGCTGACATCTCCTACCATGGAAGAAGTGTCAGAAAGCTCAGGCAGCCAAGCTGTCTGATCCTGCCGCTGCACCACCTCAGGGCTCTGAACTCTTCAGATCACATAAACCGAGTAGCCCTGCCTACAGGGAGGTGAAATATTTAGTGCAGGATTTTTTTTTAAGAATATTTTCACGCTTGATAAATTAAGGGCTTGATCCTGAGAGATGTTGCCCAGCCTGGCTGTGGGCCAGCAGAGCATATGCCCTGCCTGAAACATGACAGAAATCTCCCACCTCTTCCTGTGAAGTAGCTGACCCCAATCGAAATGAAAGTCGTGCAAAGTCTAACATGATCAGGCTTGAAATACTGAATGGTGGGCTGAATTGTAAGAGAAGAGGAGGTGTGCCTGCAGTGATTGTGTGAGCAGAGGACAGATGAAGCTGTAGGCGTATTCAGTATATGTCACTCACATGTTGCAGCACATATATGTCTCAGTCTTGCAAAAATTAAAACATGCCACTGCCAAGAACAACAGAAAGGAGATAATTTCCCACAGGAAAATGTTCTCTATCTGAGCAAAGATTATATATTGTTATTTAAATAATATATATGAGTAAGAAGCAAAACACCCTCCCATAGGATCATTGGCAATATTTTATTAATTATTAACATATCTGTATGCATATAATGCATATACGTTTTCCCAAGTCGATGTTCCTTCCTTTCCCTCTAATAAGTTTTCCTCTTTTTCTATGCCATTTTGGTACTTGCAAACAGGAAATTTTTGCCCACAGAATGTGCCTGGGGAGGTGTTTATGTTTTCCCATTATTTTGGTTATGGATTGGAGCCAAACGTATCTATTAGTTTGAAGAGGAATCCCATGCATTTGAACAAGATGTGCATTGCTTTTACAGGAAAATTACAATAACAATAACAGTACCTCCCTCAGCCTGTGTTTTCCCTGCATGTGTGCATGATATTGACCTCAGAGCCCCTCCTCACCACCCCCTCTGTTTCCCATAGCTGTAACTGTCTCCCAGGGTCTCTCTCGGGAGTGTACCACGTCAAAGGGCCCCCGAGTGAAGAAACCTCTCAGCTACATGTTCCCAGACAGGATTTAACTCCCCTTTTCCACCCACTCAGTGTGACCTGCTGTGCCCTGCGTGAAGACCAGCCATGTCCCCTTCTCACTCCCTATGAAGCAAGATGGCTATGGGATCTGCCTGAGGGCTTGCCAGGTAAACTGACCTGGAAAGGATCTTTTGGCTCAGGAGTAGTGACATGAAGCAGTCCATGCAACCTCTCAACACAGTGCCTATGAAAAGAAAATCTGAGTGCTGTCCAGAAGAGAAATAAACAAAGGAACTAGTATTTGTCATATTCTCGTCTTCTCCATAGGAAGAAATCTCTGTGTGAGGGAATGGCCTGTTTTAATTTTTAAAAATGATTTGTACATAGACTCCTATCCAAATACACAAACATGTATTTACTTTTCTTCGAGGAGGGGCAAGGCCAAAAATAAGCTTGTGGTAATAACAGTGAAAAAAAAAATGAAACTGACAATGATCCTTCCTCTGAAAGTTTTCCTTCTGTCTTGGGATAGATATCCTGCAGCATTCTGCACTGAAACTGCAGGAAAGAACATGTGCTATAGGAAAAAAAAAAATCTGAAAGTCACCAGAAAATCAATCATGTATTGCATGGCGGCTGTGCCAGCTGCAATTACTTCACCTCTTTAAGTACTTCTCTTACTGAGAAGTTGGCTTTTACGAGCACAGGCCTTCCATGCTATTATTACGACAACCAGACATCCCATATAACAAGAGATTTCCCATATTCCAGTTGGAAAGCTCATATCACTGAAATAATTTAGGATATCACTTTCCCTGTAATTTTGGCAGAGTCAAGCAGTGATACATAGGCTCAATCCAGGTTACAGTGTCATGGGGCTGACTGTGGGCATGACTGCTTGGCTTCGTCATGGTCAGCAGGACGATGTGAAAGGATAGATGCAGAGGCTTCCTAAGTCTCCTCCCTGTTCCTGGCAGCATTGCTCTCCAGGCCAAGTTCCTTCAGCCCTCATTCCCTCCACTTTTTCAAGCTTTCTCATCCAAGTTTGCTCTAGTTTGTCATCCAAGGGTAGTAATTGTATCTCAGCAAGTTTCTGTCTGCAGGAGACAGTAAGAAATTGGTAGAGAAGACTCCTGAAAAATAAATAAATAAATAAATAAATACAAAGTCTTTTTATTGCCAAACAAACCTCATTGACCACCCTGCTGGTGAGGAACTAAAGCAGTCCTCAGTGATCAAAATTTGATTTTATCATACATACATATATATATAATTTTTATTTGTAATAAAGGTAGCAAACTGTGGAACTTGTGCCAGTGGTAATATGAAACTATCTTCAAAGTAACATATATCCCAGCTGACAGCTAGAACCTGTCATTCCCAATGATTATCTGCTTACAGAGACATTCTTGGCACGGGCTGGCACCTGGCAGTCTGTGAATCCTTGCTCTGCATTTTTGGATGCACCTATCCAACCCGGTGGAGATCAGTGTTTTTTATCTGTAGGTTTTGTATGGGTGAACAGTGAAAGAAACTGCTGGAAACTTTTATAGTCAGCTGCTAAGGTCTATTGACGGTGGGAGCTCAGGAAAACTTTACCTCAACTTATTCATGCCCATGTGGGCACATGAGGTAGTAATGCTTCAATACCTGAAAAATGTTTAAACAATGTTGATGATTCTTATGTTACATCAACAGTTGTCTAAAAAATTGTATCTGTTTTAAAAAATAGAAAGCCACCTTCGGGCAAAGACCAAACAGAAAAATTTCATGCCAAAGGGTAAATGATATGGAGATTTATTGTGCATCATGGCCAGCTCTTGTGGTTCTCTATTGCAATATTAATGTTTTTCTCTTTAATCTTTAGATCAATAAGTGAAAATTTCTGCTTTCATTTTTTAAAGAAGTTTGTATTCCTTGACTAAACAGAAAACATCAACAGAGTAAATAAAACCCGAAGATTATTATTACATTTGTAACATACTTTTTCAGTTTCATTGTCATCCATTGCTTTGGGCTGGCATTAAAACACGTTTTACTAGAACGGAATGAAAAAATAAGGACTGTGAGCTGAAGTCTCAGAAATCAGAAAAATACAAGTTACTTCTCATTCCTTTCTTCCTGACTTGCTTTATTTCCAACGTCAAAACATGAGGAGGACAATGCAACTGCTGTTCCTGTACCCTAACTGTAGTTCTCAAATAGCTATAGAGGAGACAAAACAAGTATTTTTCTTTTTATAACTCAGTCTACCTAAGCCATAACAGGGGAGGGAAAGAAGGAAAGGAGGGGGGGGGGGGGGGGGGGAGGAGGTGGAAGGAAAAAGAAAAAAGAAAAACACTTTACCTGTTGGATGCCTTACATCTTGCTACTGGGGATATTACAAAATAAGCTCTATCTGGAAACCACTCCACTCTGCACTGGTATGTTTATGCATTGCTGATAAATGTTCTTGTACTTGAAATCTAGAGCACTTAGAATGAAATCATTTTCAAGTAATTCTTTATTTTTATTTTTTCCCACATGGGTATTTAACTTTTGAAACCAAACAGGATGAAAAAAACATCTATCCTACAAATGTAGTTGATACATACTGATAAACATCTTCACTTTGGCCTTTTCTGTAGTGCTTCTGGGTGTTCAATAAACTGAACAACAAATGCTATTAGTATTAAGTGGCTAATAAAGTCAGGTTTATGTGCTCACGTTAATAATAATCTGCTTATGGAGTATGCATAGTTCCCTATTAGCAACTTAGTTAGAACATGATTTCCAAGAATATTGGATTGTTTTAAAGAAATAATAGCCTGTCTGTGGTCTAGGCTTTACTGGTAAATGGATAGATTGATCAGTGCCTTAATTAGCACAAACATCAGCTATTTAACTGCTTAAAAGCTGCAGAAGAAGAGAAAACTCCAGAGAGTTTTTTTTTTTTGAATTCATTTTTCCTCTATTAAACAGCTCAAGACTAAACATGAAGGAATTCTTGTACTTTACCTGTATTTCATTTCTTCAAAGAAGAGTTCAACAAACAGATCTTATGTAGCTGATTCTCAAACTTCTTTGAGAAATATAATCATAAGTTGAGAGTCACTATGAACACATTTGAATATGGTGTCCAAATGGATAAATTAACTGTTAAAACCCTTATATATAGAGAGAGGCAATCTATGAGTTCTTAGTTTGTACTACTCACTGGAAAGTTAAAGGGAATCCTACCATAACAACACAAGCCCAGGCTAGTGAATCTACATTCAGCAGCAATTTAGAGAAGCAAACAAACAGATTTTTGTGAGGATAATGAATGGCTTTTGTAGCAAGTGGTGAAAATCATGTGGTTCCACAGTCACCAAACATCCCCGCAAACTCCCACTATGCAGGGTGTAACTAGGCTGCTCTGGTGGGCAGGTGGAGGACAAAGTGTTTTTTAAAGTGAGCCCACACCAGAAATGAGGCTTCAAGCAGGGGTTCAACTTTTCTCAGCAGAGTGTAAACTGGTGTCATCTGACATAATATCAACCACATAGTTGTTCTGGCCTTTTACTGGTATTATTATTTATAGTTGTCTATTGTACAGGCAATGTCATATTCTATTTATTCATGACCATCTTTTGTCTTTTTCCTCACTGCTAGACTTGCCTATACTTGCAAATCAGTCTGGATTAAGGCATGCTAGTTTAGACTTTATTCAGTTAAACATCCTTAATACTCTGCCAAGTTCCTGTGTGTACATGTAGTGAGAACATGACTTAGTTACATTAAACTTTAACAACAGTTTGAACCTTTTGTGAGACTCTTACCAGAACAAAATGATTTTCTAACTTTTCTTTTTTGAATGGGTGTGGATCTTTTTAGAACAGTTCTGAATTAATTACTGACCAGAGTTGATCAATGATACAAATAGTCCATGAGCACCAAGTTGAAAAAACACTAGATTCCCAAAATTCCAAAATACAAGCATCATCTTGCTTGTCTCTCGTAATTCATCAAAAATATTGTCTTTTTTATTTTATTTTATTTTTTTTCCTAGGTGTAAGCAAATTACTCTTCTGCCTGGACACTGTCTACTAAGACAAGAGTTTATGCTTTAGCATTTCCTTCCAATCTGAAACTAGGTAATGGCATGCCATTCTTCTTCTTGGTTATCAGGGTTATCAGTTTTTATGAAACTTGGGAATAAAAGCTTATTTTAAATGCTCTAGTCTGATGCCAAATTACTTGTAATCGGCCATCATATTAAGAAAGTAAGGACAACATACAGACAAGCAGACAATACCTTTTTAATCTGTCCTCCTTAAAAAAATCAAGAAGAAAAATATAATTTATATCTTGTAAGAGATTCTAATATTTTGATATGTCTTCAAATGACAAAACAAAACAAAACAAAAAAAACAAACAAAAAACAAACAAAAACACTGTAAACTGAAGTGCTAAACTTTATACAGAGATGAAAATTTTACATTTTGATTAAATAAAGATTTTATTCCATTTTCAGTCAAGGTTAGCTTTAAAACTGACAGAAAGCCAATGGTGATACCTTGCATTGACCTGACACTTGAGGTGGGCCTGCATAAATTTTTCCTTATACTGAGCTTCCCAAAGAAAAACACATTGCTTTAATGACCACACCATATACTACATTAGAATATAAATGAGAATACAATTTTTACAAACACTGAAAGTTCAAAGTCAGTATATTCGGAAGAAGGACCATCCACTTATATCTCCTTTGCACACTGCAGCTTCTCTTGTTGTTGGGGTTTCAGATAATTTGTGGGCTTTCTGAATTGCAGCTAAACTTAAGCAGTGCCCTCTGAAGAGGTCTCCTTTTTCTGTTTTGTTGCTGTCTATCTCCTCATCACAGAGGTCTCTTGGACTCTGCTGTCCTGGGTTGCTGCTTCTAGCTATGACCCTCTACCTTCTTTGCAACCCTCTTCAGTTTGGCAGTTTCTCTCCCTTGCTCATCCTTAACTGCTCCCCATGGACAGCCCAAATCAGAGGTTC
This sequence comes from Anser brachyrhynchus, assembly GCF_964034855.1. Taxonomy (NCBI): domain Eukaryota; kingdom Metazoa; phylum Chordata; class Aves; order Anseriformes; family Anatidae; genus Anser; species Anser brachyrhynchus. The sequence continues at coordinate 13,282,093 of NC_137695.1, forward strand.
ACCTGACCCCAGCATCTTTGTCTAAAAGAGAGATAAGATGTAAACAAAGTGCAAACATACTGAAGAGGTGACTTCCTTCACAAGGTCAATGGAGTTTGCAAAGAGGAATTCAGTATCATTTTGTGGTTCAGTCCTGACCTGGTTTGCAAACTCCCAACCTGGGAGCAACATAGTATAGAACATCTTGGTCTCTGGAAACTCCCAAAGTGCATGTGAAGACTGAGGAAGGCCACACAGTAAAGGCAAGAACTCACCTTCTTACTACTAGGCAACTATGGTATTGGATGTAGAGGTAACATTAGCCCCACAAAACTTGCTTGGTTTGGGTTTTCTAAACCCTGCTCAAATGCTGCATTTGAGTAAGCTCAAAACAAAATATTTCAAATGACAATGTATTTGAAAACCTCATGTGTTGAAAAATTCGAATTAATTTCTGTTTTAATAAACCTCTGTCTTCTGATAGAAAAGCATTTCATATGCAATTTTTGTAAGTAATCCTAGTAAACAGATTATGTTTTTACTAAATGCAAACACTCTAACTGATTGTTATTATATACATCTTGGGACATATCTGTATCATTTTATCTCCTCGTGCTTTAAGAACTGCTTCGTGTTTTCTATTTGCATTTAAATGAAGGTAAGTTTAAATCTTTCTGAAGCAAAAGTGCTTTGCCTTAATATTGATTCAGTAGTTAAAATGGGAAAAAGAAGCTAATCATTCATACTGATATTAAACTAGCCAGATGTCTTCTTCATGAACTAGGTTTGATTAACAATTATTTGAAAAAAAATCTGTTCAATTCTATATTGCCTCGATTCCCATGTTCTTGGGAAATATGCAGTTTTATTGGGTTGTACATTTTATAGTATATGAGAGAATATACTTTTTCACAATTTCCAGGTTTATTACTGCAAAGTCAGTTTATTAACTGTTAGCATGTTCCTACAAAGAAAAAAAAGAAAAAAAAAAAGAAAAAAAAAAGGAAAAATAAAAGAAAAAAGAGAGAGAGAGAGAGGAGAGAGAGAACCTCTGTAAGGAATGAGGGGATACTAAAGCATTTCTCTTAATGCCTACTTCCCATTTAACAATGTGCAGAGAAAAACACCTCAGGAAGACCCAAGACTGCTAGGCAAAGACATCTCAGAATTGACAGAGGGACATTTCTTGAGAAGCAGTTGTGAACATAATCTTTTCTTAAAGCCTTCGAATAAAGAGAAATGCGTATTCTTAAAATAGAGATAATCTGAATTTAAGGAGTTTGTCTGAAAGCAAAACATATTCCTCAAGAGAAAATGGTAGCATAATAAAATATTTGGTGTTAAATTTCAGTTTTGACACATGGAGCAGAGAAATGCCTACTGATGTCTGATATACTCCCTCAGTTTTTGTCATACATATTACTTAAGCTGGACTTCAAATCGGGGTTGAATTTTATGCTCCTCCTTTATTATTATTATTATTATCATTTTTTTGTCTTTAAATTTAAAAATCCCTTAATACACTGCTGTCCTTAGAAAGCTCTAATGATCTTCAACATGTCTCTGACAGGAATCCATTTTCTAAATGGGCAGGGATTTTTTTTATTATTATTTATACAGTCAAAGCTATTAAAAATATGAGCATAAATTTCCAAGAGAAAACTGACAGGCTGGGGCCAGGTACTCAGCAAAATTCTGCTGAATTAGGGAGAGTTAAACCAGTTTTCCCCAGCTGAGGATCTGACCTGACAGTGCTTTGTTTGGAATTACACACATTTGTCTGACAGGCAGACACATAGCTTAATTTAACAGCTTCTCATCCTTCTCCTCTCCTTTCTATATTTGTACTAAACATCAGTTAGTCTCTTTGAATATTCATATTGAGTTTACATGCCCTTACTTTTCACATTCAGCTTTCGAATAATTATGTTCCGAGAACTGCAACAAAGGCAGCAAAATCATTTGCAAATCTGAAGAGTCTTGTGTACTCTGTTACCTTGAGGCCGTAGTCCTTCAGTTCATCATTTCTGACGCTTTTCCACTGGCAGAAGGTAAGGGTTTCAATAGCTTCATGTTGTGACTTGTTTTCTTTTTATGGAGCTTAATCAAGCTTCCTATAACTCATATGTTACCTAAGACATTATTATTTGTTATTATTATTATTAATTAATTAATTAATTAATTTTTAATTTAAACATGTATTCTGAGTAACACCAACTAATGTATAGTAAAAAGTACCCAGTTCTGCCATGATAGATCTCAGGTAACCAATAAATATAGAGTTGAAGCTGCATTTTTGCAAATGATTTAGGCATTGCCACAGTATGGATTATCATGCCTAAGATTTAGATACGGGAATGAAATTCCCAGTGCCAAGTCACTAGTTCCCTGCAGTGAGCTTATGTTTTAATTGTGCCAACCTAAATGTATTTGGGAATTTCATTGGGAAATCTCCCACAACTTTTGGCATCTGAAGAATTCCTTTGGATGTTGACCACTTACTCATGTCTACCTCAACCAAAACAGTTTCCTGAGAAAACATCTTATTTCTGTGCTGCAGGCCCTTGAGGTCTGTCAGTCTCAGAAGGATGCCAAAATGTTAAGTTCAGCAAAAATGTTGTAGATTTTGGGCAGAATCATAGAGAACAGCTAAAGCAAAATTGAAAGGAGCTAAATGTGCCCCAACTTAATAAGCTGTTGTCCAGACAGAGAAGCTGCAGATCCATGTACAGGTACAACTGACCAGGTTGGGAAAGGAAGTATTGGAGGTATGGAAATACCTTTGGAGTGAAGGAGACCTCAGCACAGCAGGTTAACTGATTCTGGGTGTGCGCAGAAGAACTGATAAAAAGATGGTTCTGAGCAGCTGGATGAGATCTGAAAGACCTCCTAGAGCTGTATTAGGTGATCTCCCAAAACTCAATGGGTTTATGAAGTTTTCATCCCTGGCCTCTTATTCTTGACCACACCAAGTGCACTAATACCATTTTGGAGATGAGATTAAAAACAACTGGCTGAGTCTGTAATAAAAACCCTTCTTTTGGAAGAGTCATTGGCATGAATCTAGGGGAACAATAGCAACACTCTGAAGGTGACTTTATTCCTGAAAGTGATATCTCGTTCAACTACATTTTACTCCAACAGAGTAAACACACAGAGAAATTTAAGTCCCACAGCCCAGCTTATCAAAGGGAAATAAATTCATAAACTTTATTCTACCTGTCTGCAAAAGAGTGAATTACACTGAAGAGTTTCCTGAGGCCTGCTCTTAGAAATGGCATTGCATGATCTTGTTCCAAATTCTGATTCTAAATTTTTTTACACTCTGCTCTCCTGTCAGCCCCTGAGTATTTACAGAAGGCCCAGTGTCCTAGTTAAACTCTGTTAGAAACCAGAAATTTAAACATTTCAATTTCTCACTGTGACTGATATTCTGCAAAATACAAATAATTCTTAGAAAAAATGTCAGCTAATTGAGAGGCTGAAAACCATGATACCCTAAGAAACCATGGTTCTGGTACCAGTTCACATACAAACTCACTGTTTCTCCTCTGGCAGGAGCTATGGCTCTTTAGTGGATATTTTCCCACCAGGAGCACAGTACAGTTTAAATGTTCCACTGATAATTCAGCATATCTGCTTTCCTGTGAGTCACTTTTGGTATTATGCATAGATTTTATGGCCTGACCATGGACCTTCAAGAACTGTTCACCTAAGTGATCCTTTGAAAAAATTTGCATTTTGTTGTCAATTATGCAGTGTGTTGAACAAGAAACTGAAGGGTGGAAGGACTAATTGCAACAAAATCCTACCCTCTGTGAGTAGAAGCAGCTCTGGGAGGGAAGACAGGCAGAACAGAGCAAAAATATTATTTCATATGCCAGTCACAGATTAATTGAGATGGAGAAGAAATACTTGCAAGCAGATAAGGCACTTGCTGTAGTTTGTGGATGCAGTGGGCACTTTTATGTTTACATTTGTGAAGCCCATCTCTGTGTAGTTATAGATCACAAAGCTTTGATTTTGCTGTTCAGAAACCCAAAGATAAAGTACCCAGGATAGAGAGATAGATCTGCAGATTGCAAACCTTCCAAAGACAGTACCTTTGTATGTAATTTGTCTAGATGACTGCTGCACAATGTAATAAGTAAAACATTCCACTGTGTAAGAATATGCAAGTCACTCTGTCTTAAAAAAAAAACAAAAAAAAAAAAAACCAGAAACTGATTTAGGGTCTGCTCCAAAGCCTGTGAAACCAGAGGGAGTCTTTTCATTGATTCCAATGGGATCCAACTTTAAACATGATATATTTCTTGATGGAGGCACTGAAAACTGCAGTAGCAGTGTGATCAATGTGTCCCATATATGCACAGAAGAATTTTGTCTGGTAATTATTATAATACAAAAGGCAGTATAAATGGATATTTTAGTGGGTATTGACTGGAAATTAATCTGATTTCAGGAGGATGCCAGACTCTAGAAACAGGAAAAATGAAAGAGAAATGGGTGAATACCAGGTTCAATACAGTAAGTTTGCTCAGCGTCTCTTATAATGATCATCTAAATGGCTCAGAAACATAGACTATCAAACAGATAATCATGGAAGACAGAATATATGTATATCATATATATGAGTCTGGAATATATATATATATTAAAATGTCTACTAATTTAGTTTTGTCTATGCATGACTCAGTTATACGGCTGAGTCCTGACTGACTTCATGGCTATGTATAAGCCAAAATGAATGAGTACAACACGGATACTTGAACCTCCCTTACTTGAGGCCTTTCACAATGAATATTTGGAATGATTAGGAAAGTGTGTTGTAGAGCTCTATTCATCTTTCTTCAAAATCTGCTCTGCTGATCCCAGAGCATTGACAATTACAACAGTGCTAGCTGGCACCTCTCAGATAAGTAAGGAACTTTTCTTACAACATAAACTCATTTGGCAAGGACTTTGGCCAGTATTTGTGCAGCTCCAAAATGCTTTGAGAGTACAAGTCAAAAATACCTTTTACCTCCTCTCATATGGGCACACCCATGTATGAATGACTCCCCTTTGTCCTCTAATATCATTTACTGAATCATGATGAGTAACTGTGATACTATTTGATATGCTTGGTAACATTGCAAGACCAGAGAGATGACTTTGTAGAGAATAATCTACTGGAAAATGTGCTTGAAGAACAGGTTATTATGAATCTTTTGTTTAAGTCACCCCTTTATGTAAGACAGGTAATGACATTTTTTTTTTTTCCTTTTTTTTTTTTTCTTAAGGTAGGAATATAATACAGTATAATGTCTTGATATAAATATCTTAAGGAATTCATAATCCGAGTGAAAAGAAAATGTAACTTCCAGCTGACAAAAGATCTTCAGTCACTGAATTATCAGCTTGAAACAACCTACTCTTTCAGCAAATCCTGAATAACATTTCTTTGTTTGACAAAGTACAAATGGAGTGAACCTTAGCTGCACTGCACAGTGTGCTGAAGTACAGTTCTGCAGCCTTTTTCACAGAAATGCTTTGGGATCAAATGTGTGTGACTGTATCACGAGCTGTATATGAAGCATCGTGTGTAGCTAGCCCTGAGTGATGGCCTGGGACACATGCTGAGCCTGGCAGCCTGGACTTGGCAGCAGCAGGGCTGGGGAGCCCACCTCCCTGCTGCAAGCTGGGAATGATTCCGGGGGCATTTTGCTGTCACACATTCTCAAAGTGAAGGAGGTTCCCCAGCATTCCCCATTAGTTATTCCTGACAATATGTATGTGAAAGTTGGTTCATCTGATGCAGCTGAGATGTGCTAGACTCACTGAGTGTGGTTTTCATCAATATATATACATAGGCAGTAACTCAGCTTTACTGAACATAAATGTGCACTACCCACACAGTCTCCTTGGCAAACTACATATTAAGATGTGAATGTGCCCAACGCGTCTGACTGCAGGTGACCCACAGCTTATTGTCCTGGCCTGCAGATTTTCGTTTTTTCCTAAATGAATTTTCAGAGAGAGAGAGAGGGAGAAAGAAAGAGAGAGAGATTGAGAGTCAGTCCAAGGAAAGCAGTAAAATAAGCAATACACCTGGTACTGCATTTTTGCTTTTTGGAATAAGGAGGTTACCAGGGACTCTGAAGATCTCCCAGTCTAGCCACATATTTTAAAGAGCATTATAATGTGACTTTTGAAGCCCAAGCAGGGTTGGAATCTGACTGCACCAAGTTTATAGCAGCAGATACTGTTTGAAAGGTCCAGGTAGACTAAAGATATATATTTGGTAAACTGCAAGGGAAAAAAGAAAGTGCATTGTACAATATAGCTGTAATCATAAAGCACAAGATGTACTGGGTTACTTTACGACCTTTTTCTTCTCTAGTGAAGAAAGCCCTAATAAGTCACTTCTGGCTGTGCCAGTCATGAATTATTGCTGTCTGCACAAAGGAAGATAAATATCGTAACACATCATAGAACATCTCTCCCTTTAAATACTGTAAATGGATAAAGATATAAAATCCGGGGAGATACAAGAGGAACCTGAAGTCATAAGTGAAAAACTAAGCCAAAGGATAAAAAACGAATTAAGCTGGAATGTATCACTTTGAAAGCAAACCTTTGATATGAAATTTCTGCTATTCAAACGATGGATGGGGAAAAGAGTAAGAGCACACTGTAGTTGTCCATGGCTAGCAATGAATTCTCCCATCAGCCCTACAAAGCAGACTTTGTGATACACTTCAAGGTTTGCAGCCATCAGTGTAGTCTCCATGCCTAAGGAATTTTCCCTGTCTTGGCTGTAGACATCATCACCCTCTTGCTGCTCAGCCCCACCCCCGAGCAGCAACTATCTGCAGCAGAAAAGGCAGAGGAGCTGCTTCTATGATTAATCCCCTAACCTGTTTTACAAGCCCATCTCTTCTGAGATGAACCAAGCTTGCTAAGAGCTATTTAAGCCGTTTAAGCAAAATATGACTTGTGTTTGCTGAAAGGCATTAGAAGGATTCCCTTGAATAGCAGGGACAGCATGTTGGAAGAGTTAATAAATCATAGCAGAAACAATGACAAGCATCATGGGGACAGTCCCCATCACAGCCAGCAAAGCTGCAGCCGGGAAGATCTGGGCAGATACTTCCTTTCATTTTGCTCAGCAGAAACAATGTTAGTGCTAGTGTATATTGCAGAAACAGCACAGAAACTGCAGGGACCCTCAAAAATCTAGAAATGAGAAACAACAAATATTTCTAATTTATATGAAAATTCTATCTGATTGCTCTCCTGAAGCAACAGTTAAGGAATAGTCTCATTCAGGGGCAGAACCTTGGATGAACATCTACATATATTTAGAAAAAATAAATAACAAAAGCACAAATAATTAATATGAACCTGATGACAAACTGACAAATCTGGGTATTGTGTCAGATAAAGGACTGTCATATACAGGAAGAAAAACTAATATGATTAAGAGATTGAGTTTAAGATTCAAATAAGATTAAGAGATAGGAGAAGTGAGCTTCACAATGAAACAATGCTATGTTAGTAATAAAAGTCAATAATTATTTAATGTTTTCTAAATATGTTCAATTTATATAGTACAACAATATTATTCAGAGCAATGTTTAATATGATGCATATTATTTTTTTTTTAAAGAAACTATTTTCATGGGTAAAGAGAAGTTTCAGGGAAGTCTTGAACACATGGATATACTTAACTGAACTTTTGGCTTGTTAATATTACTTATGATAGATTAATAACCTTAATTTTAAATAATGTTTGAGAGTTTTTGAAATTTTAGAGGCATAATAAAGCTGATCTCCTGAAACTCAGACTATAAGGTGAAAGTCAAGGTAATTTCTACAGCTTACTTTGAGCAGGGCTTTGGACAAGATGACTTCCAGAAATCTTTTTATGTATCATTATATGATTTTACAGCATAAAATACTGAGCAATTGAATGTGGTAACCATTCGTGGTAACCGTTTCTGTTGTTGTTGGTGGTGGTTTTGTTCTGTTTTGTTTTTGCAGGGATCGTGTGAGGAAAACAGGAAAACCCTAAAATTTCAGTTTCTCAGATGGGTCTGCATGAAGATGTTGATTTCTCCTTTTCATCATGTTGCAGCAAGACTTCATCCTTTGTACACGGACAGACTCATGCTCTCCCCTTAGGGAGAGCTCCTGACAACCCTGCAGCAAATGTCCTACCTTACAAAGCGTTGGCCTCTCTTTATCTAAGGCCTGGAAGAACTGCAAAGAATTGGAAAGATATTCCCTGAATTTGGTGGCCTAGGCAAGCTGATGCATGTCTGTAACACATGCCTCAAGGTATACCCTGAGAAATTTTCGGAGAAGTGGAGTTTGTTGGCTAATTTACTCAAATTATTTAAGCCTTTAAAAAGACAGAAATATGTACGAACTTTTCTTGTTTCATGTTTTCCTTACCAATCATCTAGAGAACATTTTTTTTTCTTTTATCTGTTTCTATTTTATAAATAATAATTGCCTTTTGACTCAATTTGTTCTGTGATTGATATTAATTATATATGTGAAATACTCTTAAAATATATGTATATATATATAAATAAAAGAAGTCGTATCTCATCTTTCTTTCATTCCTACACAAAAACAACAGGAAAACCACTTACTCTGTATAACCTAGAGAGACTGGTAACCTATTATGCTCCCAGTTTGTTTATTCTGTCCAGATCCAAACCTGAACACATATAGAAAAATATAGGACAACCAGTTTTCTTGTATATCCATGAATAATAGTACTATTGGTTCATAATCCAATTTCTTTGATAAATCTACAGTAAAAACAGGGACAGTGTTTGTGTCATTGTATCCTTCAAATTTCAGATAGCGCACTTCTGTTTCAGACTGTATCAAGGAAAATTCGGAGATACCAATATGAATTCTCTGATCTTTAAAACCAGAGTAAAGTGCTTTATTATTATTATTAATAATAATAATATTAATATTAATAATTATTATTATTGTTGTTGTTGTTATTGTTATAATTATTATTTAATTACTTTAGAATAGAATCTGTGTTTGGCATAAAGAAAGATGTATTAGTGTTATTTCCATTATGGAAATTCCCTGAGGCATGTTTCATTCTGTTTTGTCTTGAAATCACCACAGGTATGTTCTTAATTTTAATGGCTAGTTTACTTGGATTATAATGGAAACTGGCACCATGTAGCTAAATCTATTCAAGCAAATGATTTCATCATTATGGCTTAGAAAAAGATCTTCCTGATCTATTAAGAATACTTCACTGTTTGTAAGGACAATTTCAATGACCCAACTCAGGAATTATGTCACCTCTTTAGGAAAGTGATTAATTAGAATAAAAGGAACCTGCTGAGACAGTGGTCTCCCACAAATTATGAATCACTGTCTACATTTCCCTTTAGATCTAATTCTTCACATTAAAGCTTAACTCAGCCAAAGGTAAACTTTAAACTTTAATATTTGTACTTCTACTATTTTTAATATCACATATTGCTATGTTTTTTTCTTTCTTTCTTGGTCAGTTTTTTTTTTACCTTTTAAAAGTGTGCACATTTACACTACATTGGCTATTTTCATTCATTTTTTCTCTTACTTTCCTAGGTAGCTTCATTACGAAGTTTTTGTGAACCAAGCGGTGAAGCTGTAGGCCTTTGTATTTGGTTCTTCAAAAAGAGAGGACCACATGTCCTGGCCGTTATGGTCCTTTGCATTACTCCAGAATGGAAGAAAACACAAACAGTTTAAATGTATTTTTAAGGAAAGTATCTGTAAAGTATCTGTATTTTTAAGGAAAGTATCTCTATAGAGAATCCGATCTTTAGTGTCTATTGAAATTTTACAGACTGCTGTAATCCTACTTAAAATTATTCATTTTCTGTTTATATATATAAATATATATGTTATGTAATATGTTATGTATAATATGTTATGTATAAATATATATGTAAATATATATATATATAATATATATGTATATATATGTGTATATATATAAATATATGTTTATATATATAAAACCACTCAGACATTGTGGAAAAGCAGCTAGCAGAAAGGTAAGTGTTAATAGAGACAATAAGCATTTCCTATAGTTTCTCTTTAGGGTAGATAAAGATGGCTACTATTTTAATCAATGGAAAGAGGAAGAATTTAAATCAAGAAAACCAGATTGCCTCCTTCAGATCTTCAGAAGCACTTCTGCTTCCCTTGGCTTAGCACTGCATGCAGGAATGCCCTGCTACATTGCTGTTGTCCTGCGAATTGTGCATTTTAAACTGTGTTGTAGACTGTGAGTTGGACTCGATGATCCCTGTATGTCCCCTTCAACTTGGGATATTCTACTACTATTCTCAAAGACCTCTAAGTTAAAAGTGTTATTTGCTTATTTTTTTTTTTTAAAGCTGCAGAATAAAGCATCTAACACCAATACAGTTCAGGATGATATTTATTTCATTCAAAGATTTTAGTTGTACTGAATATTAAGTGGAATACAATCAAAACAGAAAAATAACACTTTAATGATACTCATTACAAACTTACAGCAATATCTTACATACAAATTGTACTGCTTTCAAAAATATTGATCAAAACAATGTGTACAAAGTCTCCATGAACATTCACAATATTTTTTTTTCTGTCTCTCACTACAGCTAAGACTCCATGAGTGTGACTGAATGTTTTTGTACATCTCTTTATGACTAAATATATATAGACACATACTTCCTCTTTTGCTCCCTGTGGAAAACCAGGTAGGATGCTCACATCACTGTATACTTGGTAAGATCAGAGTCCAGCTGTGTACTGCAGCCTGCTGTGGTTCTGATGAGGTTAGTGGATCCAGTGGACAAAGCCTGTTCATGCACAGCAAGAATTTATGAAAACTAAAGTGTTTACAACAATAATGGTCCAGTCAACCTAAACAGTGTAATGACTGCAGAGGATATTGAAGGTTAAATCCATTTTAGTATTGTATTTTGGTAGAAATATGCTATTGATGACATAGTTTTTCATAATCTCAGAAGGATATTTCACTAGCTGATCAATTTATTCTTTTCACTTCAAATTGTCACTAGAGGTGACCCAGGGGCTAAAGAAACCAAGATTAATTTGGCAGTTTGCTTTCAGACAAGAAAAAATCATGATGTCCAAAAGATTTGCCAAGGATAACATTTAGTTTTAGAACATAGTGAGCATAAGAAACCCTAAGCTACTCTTGAAATAATACAACATTCTGCAGCTTAAAAAAAAAAAAAGAAAAAAGAAAAAAAAAAAAAGAAAGGAAGGCAGGAAAGAAAGAACAGGGAAAAGAAAATGAAAGATCAAATATTTGTGTTAAAGTCCTATAAGATATTTATTGACTTGAACTTTGTGTTTTATTACTGAAAATAGATGGAAAGGAGCCTGTTCTTTGACTAGATTCTGAAAATGAACAATTTAATGAAGAAAAAAAGTCTTCTAGTTTTACTGTTCAACAGAGCTCTAAAGAGCTTTTTTTTTTTTTCTTTTCTATTTTTTTTTTCAGTGATGCAGGTGATAGGTGATGGTATTAATCTCCAGAAATAAATACTTTGTCTGAGGAAAAGTGCATATAGTACAAGACCAAAAAGGTTGCTTAACATGTGGCCTCTTACAGATCAGTTATCCACTTTGTTTCCAGATCATAATCAAGTCCATTCTATATTTCCTGCAGTTGTTATCCCCTGGGTAATTGGGTATTATTTTTAGAAGTTTCTTCTGTGTTTCTGTGTCTTGCTTATCATTGTATCTGTCTTTTTGTGTGTGTGTGTGTGTGTGTGTGTGTGTGTTTGTGTGAATAAAATAAGATTGCATCTTATCCATGAAGAGTCCAAACCTAAAGTCCAAAATTAAGAAAACTAGAAGTCCAAACTAAGCCAAGGTATATGCTTCAAGAATGCAGTAAATCCACTAGAAAAGTAAAATTTTGGAGAATGACAATATTCCTGTGTGGTAGAAAAAAATGTGTGACAGATCTGGATTTTACAAGACTGACTGCACAAATGAAAAGAAGACACACCACAGTATTTCCTGTTGGCTTATACAGGTAGTGTTGAACATGGCTAGATTTGGATTGGATTGGCAAATCAAAATATGGGACTACTCCTGATTAAAAAAAAAAAAATCCATTAAGAATGACTTTAGTTCATATCTGTGTCTTAAACCTTGAGTATATCATGCCTACCGACTTCAGCAAAAGTTTTTTATTCTTCTCCTGGAAAGCAGGAGTTAGAATAAGGAAGGTAGGGTCACAATGGTGGTCACATAGCTTGCACAACCTGTACTGTCCTCCTTGACTGATGTACTGAGAGGTCTACTTTTGTCTTCATTCTTCTTTAACAGTTAGAGAGTGAAATTTTACTTTCTAAAACAGTACGAAGAAGAAACATTCTGCTCCACACAGTAAGTTGTGCAGTTTCCCACACAGTGACATATGAACACGCTTGTCAAATAGACTAAGGAATAAAGAATACCCAAACACCTGGCTGTGAATTTACCCTTTTTTCTTGGAAACAATTTCCCATTGGTTATTTAAGCCACGATAATTTTTGGGACATTAAAAATTGCAGGAAAAGGAAACATCAGCTGCTTCTCTATTTATTAATATTCCTACTAAATTTATGTTATTTTTTTGTACTTGTTCCTGGATAAATCCACAGATATTATTTGTTCTTTTAAATAAGTAGCAATAACATAGTGCAGTTGATCAGCATTGTCATTACCTTGCAGCTACAGGCAGAGGTTGGCTGCTGGCCATATTTTAATATATTAATAATAATACTTAGCACTGTTCATCTCAAAAGCAATTTACACACATTAACTAATTAGGCCTCAGAACATTTACATGATAGGTGAATAACATTCTTCCCACTTTAAAGAGGGGTAAGTGGAGACACAGAGAAGATAAAATCACACTTTCAATAAGAGTCTCTAATTCTGAATGTCCAGCTTATGACACACTCACTCCATTTTCTGAATTGTTAAGCATTTAAGCTCCAGCTGAACTCAAAAGAGGCAGCCAGTGGTTTTCATCTGTGTACATCAAGATAAAGGTGCATTTTGGTTTCTGTTTGCAAAAGGAATCATTCAGTAAGTGCTTTGAGAAGTGTTAGTTATCATGCAGATTCACTGTAACTCGTTGCAATATTCTGCTTACTGATCTAGGTACCAAAATACTGCTTCTTTCCCTTTATTTTTGCATGTATTTGAGATGTAGGTGCCAGAACTTAGGACAAAATCTGGAATGAACCAGCCATAAATAAGGGAGTATATAAATTCCCAACCATACAGCCATACTTCTTTAGAAAAGAGGATAAAAACACTGGTAACTGTGTAAAGAGGAACTAACCTGATATATATATATATATATATTTCCCCCAAGAACTCATGACCCATCCTTTTTTTTTTATTATTTATTTTATTTCCCTTCAGGGAGAATAATATGGATTCCTGAGGTAGAACCTGAGGTCTTAGCCTTATGGCAATAAAAAATAAATGAAAATACAGCAAAGTCCATATTGCATATCCTGAGGTTTTCCAATCTCAGGTGAAGACTTGGCAGAGAGGATATTAGAAAGGGAAAAAATGCACCAATATCTTTTGCATTCCTTTGTACAGGTCTTGAAGCCCAAAACAATATTTAAAAAAAAAAACAAAAACTATACCCAAGGACTGGATGAAGAAGAGAATGGCTGATTCTTTGGGAGTGACGCAGAGGTGTTCATTCTTGTCTGTGGAGTTCAGACACCAAGGAGACTGGCACTTAGACTAGAAGTTGGCCCTGGTCTGCACTTTGGGTCTCCTGTCACAATTCCGTGCCTGACATACATTGATTTTGAGACTATAATGCTTTCTGCTTGCTTTTTCAGAGTGTTTACATTCTTGTTCTCTGTTTTGCATTCAGCAAAAATGTCCTTCTGTCATAGGGGATGTTTTGGCATTTTTGATAGATGGACATTCATGATGCCAGCATGCTACTTACACACCTCAAATAAAACTCCCAGAAATAGAGTTCCACATGGAGAACTGCCAGCCTCCAAGGGTGATAAATAAAAATGGGGAGATAAGAGCTCACCTGGTGCTGTTCCACCATTGTCAATGTGCTGTGCCAAGAATTGGCTGCCAGCACATCCCACCACATAGAAAGCAGCTTTTATTTTTGTTTGCTTTTAATGAATCTTGTGGAAGTCTTAATCTGTGCTTAATTACACATTCCCTGCCCTTTCATTAACTGACAGACAGATAACACAAATGTTTTGACCCTTCGGCCTTTATCAAGGTAAACACAATAATGTCCTGAGGTTCAGGGTGGGAAACTAGAAGGCTGGTGTCAGTCTGCTATTGTAAATAATTAAAAAAAAAAAAAAAAAAAAAAGAGAAGATTATTTAATTAACCAAGATCTAAGTCTTCTTCATTCGCGTTTAAAGGAAGCATTACTCATTGTAATGGGATGTGCTGGCAGAAATCCTTTGGAGTGCTATAGAGACAACATAAATACACCTTGAGAACACTTGTTCTATTGAAGCTCACTGGCAGTTTGCAGCCTTTGAAGAATATCTTTTGAATTCTCAGCAAAAGAAGCTATTTGTTGCAACTCCTGCCTTGGTTTAAAGAACTGCTGACACCTCCTGGAAAACATTAAAAGCCATCTTATTAAAGTATTCCAACAAATATCCCTTTTTTTGTTATGCTGGTCCTGTACCTTGTACCATTCTTCAATTAAATTATTAAAGGCTGACAAAGCACGAACAATTCTAAAGCAGAAAAAATAGCCTGCTGAGGGGTTGTTTGTTTACTTGTTTTTGTTAGTTTTAGGATTTATTTATTTTATGCTGTCTCCAGGGTATATTGTGTGATTTGTACAAAATCCTACAGTACAGGTGCCCTTCAAGGGAATCCACAGGAGGAGATGGTGCAAGACTACTGGCAGGGTGAGTGGGATTTTATTGATTTGCTGAGGCCATACAAGAAGCTCATGCCATCACTCCAGAAGTCCTTCTTGGTTTCTGGAATTTACTGTGCATCCGGAGAGATGGCAAGAAAAAAAGGGGAGAAATCTGCCCTGTGTTTGTCAGGGCTATATCATCCTTAAAGGTACACTATATTTACTCCTGTCCCTTTAGTTTCCAGCTGTGCTGGTGGTACCACCTCTGACAGCCTGCTTGTTTTTCTGATTGCCAGTCATGGAGGAAGCAGATTTCTGGATGAAATAAGAACTAGCACCACATATTCACCCCAGGGTCTTATAAATCAGCAGAAATAAAAAACAACAAAAGACACTGAATTTGTCTAATTTTTATTTTATTTTTTATTTTTCAGGTTTTAATCAATTTGTCCAGCCTGTGCGCAATGCCAGTGTTTGAGGAGAGCCTACAGGTCCAGAATGGATGCTCTAGGCCTGGGATGGTCAGCACTACAAATGAGATGCGTTTTCTGGATTAGGGATGTCCAGTCAGTGGGGTCAGTCCTTGGCCTTGCTTCAGATGAGAAGATATTGCTCTTCTGGGCTGGATCAAGAAAGGAATTCCACCCAGAGACTTTGAGCCAAGATTTCAAAAAGGAAACTCCAGAATTTAATTTTAGTTATAAAGAGCAGAATCGCTGGTTGGTCTTTGTTGTTTTATTTTGTTATGGTTTTAGATGTGATTTTCCTGTCCCCCCAGCCCCAGGATATTCCTAGGAACTGAAGCAAACATTTCACTGACCATTATACATATGTTTGTGAAAAAGATATATATATGCACAACTTTTAAACTTAAATGCAGAAAGCTGATACTGTGAAACATGAGGAGTCACTAACAGTACTGAATATAATCTTAAATGTTTCACTCCCACTTCCCATTCCCATCTGCTCTCTTCCTGAACACTAACACAAAGAAGGATTAGAAGACCCGTCTTTATTTACCACCACTGTTTTTGAAAGTGTTAGTTCCTCTCAGTCACAGGTGCTAAACTTCCAGGTGAAAAAAATTCCAGGAGTTTAGGCCTTATTTCTGCTGGGCACTTCCTTTAGTGGTGAAACCTCATATGTACATGCAAGCCCTTTGTATGCAGCTGACACCCATGCTTGTGTACTTGTCTAAACTTGAAGAATCATAGAATCATTAGGGTTGGAAAAGACCTCCAAGATCATCTGGTCCAACCATCCCCCTACCACCAATATCACCCGCTAAACTATGTCCCTGAGTACCACATCCAACCTTTCCTTAAACACCCCCAGGGACACACGGGAGGACCAAAAGCTAATGCTAGACAATGAAGGTTGCAACCCTGCAGTGGAGCAGTGGCAAGAGGAGCAAGGAAAAAACTCCTAAAAGAAATATGCATATAATTGAAGAGGAAATCCCTTTCCTCTTAATACTATCAACTTGATCCAAAAGAACACAGTAAAATATAAGACTTCAATGGCTTACTTGGGTTATTCAGCACAATGCCGTACAGTTATGGTCAAACTCTTAGTGTCCAGTGTTAGCAAAATGTTCACTCTACAACACTATATACCATTGGCTATAAAGTACTTCTTGACAATACATGAAAATTCTAAGCTATTATGTAAAAAATCCAAAACTTACAATAAAATAAAATAAATCCTACTTTTTGCACTGGGAAGAAAGGAGGAAAGCTCACAGGTAGCCCAGGCAGCAGAGCACTGGTTTGATGAAAATGCTCAGTGGAATACGATACATAAGATCCTAAAAACACTGGTTACCAATATGATTCGAGGAAAAGTTATCTTCTGATGGCAGCTGAATGAGACAGTATACAGACCATCACAAGGTGGCTCAAAATTCATAGGAGAGTTAGCACTGCCTATTCAACCTGCCACCTCGCACACTGCTTACTTCTCCAGGACTATATGGCAGAACCCCCTGATGTACTCATTAATGAAATAGAAAAACGCTTGCAACAAATTCAGTCAACAGATGACAACCATGACCTCCATAAGGCCACTAAGGGAACACCAATAAAATGGGTACCACACAGCTTTGTCATAGGTTTTAATTTCTGTGTCCCGGCAGTTTAAAATAATCCAGTTCCTTAACTCCACCAGAAGTCTTCAAAGAAGCCTTGCAAGAAGCAGAAGGCTTCAAACTGTGAGACTCATATGTACTCCACAGCAAGGATACAAAGAGGAATAAGGAATGGATTTCCACCTCATCTCTAGAAGATGCTGCGAGTAGGACAGAGCAGGAGATGGAAGCAGGACAAGCAGGCAAATAACAGAGGAACGTTAATGATGTTATCAGTGGCAAAGGGCAGTGTGATAATAACAAGGTCATCAAAGTAGGTTACAGAGTATGGATCTACCTCCTGAATGTTGCTGCACCACAGACTGTGCAGGGCATTTCTGAGCCAGTGTCACTGAGAGCCCAGAACAACTCCCTTGCTCCTGCCCTTGCCCCTCTCTGAAAGCTGAGTTTTTGGTGTCAGCCAACACAGGGTCCCACAGTCTGAATCCTGCCATGAGTTTTGTTGTTGTTGTTTTAAGAAGTGCCTCTGCTATCAGAGTATCATGTACAAGTTTGACCTATATAACAGACCAAGTAGGTCACTGAGTGCACATTGGACCATGACAAATTGATTTTGAGCCATCACTTATCTGGCTCTGTTGCTGTCAAGGAGGATACATCAGTGTGATTAATAAATTATTTACCAAATAGATAAAAGCATGCTTCCCCCACCAGAGATTCTGGAGGGTTTATTGTTTTAAGCTGCTGCACTAATTGGGCCATATATTTACTTGCAGTTCCAAGAGAGATGAACGTTAGAGGAACAATGCTCTTTACTGCACACGGTGGTGACACAGCAGAGGCATCCATGGACGCCTACAACAAATGATGCTCAGTTTAGTGTTTTCCTGGCACAGCTCCCAGCAATCCCTCCTCGCACTGGTCTCCATCCAGGGTTGCCTCCAGCCTGGCACAGGGGGGGAGAATTGGCCTCACAGAGGCACTGAAATGTTTTACCTCAAACATCACCAAGACGTGAAAGACAGCTTTAAGACTCCATTCCATAGCCTTCTTCTCTTTAACTTAACAAAGATCCTAGACTACTTCCCTTGGGATCTAAAGCATCACATTGGAGAAAGCACAGTAACAGGCATGACAAAGAAAGAGATGTTGGAACCTTTTTCCCCAGCTTAGAAGGAATTGCTCCATCCCCATCTCAGAACTCAATTTAAAAAAAAAAAAATGGAAAGGAAAGGAAAGGAAAGGAAAGGAAAGGAAAGGAAAGGAAAGGAAAGGAAAGGAAAGGAAAGAAAGGAAAGGAAAGGAAAGGAAAGGAAAGGAAAGGAAAGGAAAGGAAAGGAAAGGAAAGGAAAGGAAAGGAAAGGAAAGGAAAGGAAAGGAAAGGAAAGGAAAGGAAAGGAAAGGAAAGGAAAGGAAAGGAAAGGAAAGGAAAGGAAAGGAAAGGAAAGGAAAGGAAAGGAAAGGAAAGGAAAGGAAAGGAAAGGAAAGGAAAGGAAAGGAAAGGAAAGGAAAGGAAAGGAAAGGAAAGGAAAGGAAAGGAAAGGAAAGGAAAGGAAAGGAAAGGAAAGGAAAGGAAAGGAAAGGAAAGGAAAGGAAAGGAAAGGAAAGGAAAGGAAAGGAAAGGAAAGGAAAGGAAAGGAAAGGAAAGGAAAGGAAAGGAAAGGAAAGGAAAGGAAAGGAAAGGAAAGGAAAGGAAAGGAAAGGAAATATCTGTCACTTCGCAGACTGTCCAGACTGTCAGGAGGAAAGAGAATAAAGGAATCTCTTCCACTCCCAAGGTATGTATCATCTGGAGGTAGGGTGCCAGTTAGTAAAACTAACTTCTGCAAGGTTATTTGTACCCTAGGGTAGAAGAACAGATATCCAAAGAGGTTTAAAGCATCTAGTCATTTTTGTTGTTGTTTGTTTTTTTGTTTTTTCAAGGAGGAGGAGCAGGAGGAAGGCAAAATGTATACAAGACAGAAAAAAAATATAGGGGAACTATTTTTCTAATTGTAGAAAGGAGATAGAAGTAGAATGTCTGCCCTTGCCAGAAACTATTTGCAGCATCCAAGCATTCAGCTTTTTCTTTCTGCACTGCCTTGAAAACCCCTACAAAGGAATCCTGGCTGTGTCAGATTCTCACAGGAGAGAGAGTCTGCCTGGATTTGGGTTTATTGAAGAAAAGAGCTTGAGAACCAGTCCCCGATAAAGATGTATAATATTCTGGCACTTGAATCTATTTATTAGCCTCTTTCCTGTGGGGTATTCAGTAATCCTGATCACTAGAGAAAAAGACCATATTATAATGATTCTTAATTTGATACAGATGCAACAGATTGATTCATTATTTCCATGTGCTGCTGTCAGTATTTCACAGTGTTTGCAGTTCCATTAAGTGAGTATGCTAAATTCCTGCATGTGCTGTCTCTGTCATCTAAGATAGTCCCTCTGCCCCCAGCATCATTTTTTGCCCAAGTGCTTGTATTTCTGATTCCTTTTGTAAGCCTTATCTGTGACATTCCTCTTTGCTGGTATTGTTTTATATGGGAGGACATTTGTTCACCTTCAGACACTGAGTTTGTCCTCAGTGAAAAAAAACTTTTAAGGAAGGGAAACTGCGAGGTAGTCTAAAATATATTTTAATCACTGCAACTAATTATGAAGAGCGGTAAATCAGTAAGGGTCAGAGCTGTAACACCTTACTCCAAACGACAAAGAGTAGTGCAGCTGAATGTAATGGGATTACTCCTGTGAGTAGCTGCTCTTTACTTTCACTACAAGATTCATAGTCTCTTTAAGAAACTATCTGAAAGACCATTAATAAAAGAATAATTAACTAGAAAACTGAAGCCATTATTTCAAGAATTTCTGCAAACAATGGAAAAAACTTCATTTATAGTAAAGTCAATGTATCAGAGCAGTGAAAATCTGGGTAGCTCTCTGTTGCTGATTGATACTAACAGATGTAATCTCATTTTGGGGGCAGGCAGGGTAGGAGGAAAAAGATTTGTTTATGGACATATGGACTAAATTGATAGCTAAATTAGAGGAGAAAAAAAGCATTAGGACAATAAATGAATTTTTATAGGTTTTAAGTGCTTTGAATCTGAGGAATTTTGAAAGGGATCTGATTTTCTCATTGCTTTTGTGAAATAGCTACCTGAGATTTTTCCAACAAAATAACTGAAACATTTCTCAGAAATTTAATCAAACCTATGGTAGGTGACCATCAAAAGCCGATCTGACACATCAGCTCATCCGAGAGGCTTTTTCAAAGATGAAGGTTTCCAGGGATGCTATCTCCAAGGCAAACCACTCAAGTGAAGTCCCTGGACAAGCAATGCTGGGCCTCCCAAACTGCTTGGCTCCACACAGGTTTATGGCATGGAGCTTGATGTCTCATGGCTGTGGCTTATCAGCTCCTGGACAATGCTGTTTGAACAATGCAATTATTCTGTTTGTGCCTGAAGTCCTTCCTCTGCTGTGCAAGTGGAGCTGTCACCTTACCCTTAGCAGAGCTAGATCACCTGTGTCTGCATGCACGAATGTAGACCTGCCTGTCATTTCTGTCTTTCGGTCTGTGCTAACTCTTTACAGCAGTGATCAGTGGTTACCAAAGTATATTAATATATATATATGAAAAGGCCTCTTTTACACATGCCAGTTCTCAGACTCTTCCCTAGGAGCTCATAGACATGGGTTGGAGGCACCACCTGATAGCTGAGGCATTCTTAACGTTAGAGCATCCTACCTGTTTATGGAAACAAAAGGTGGGGATTTGATCAATTCAGTAGGTTCTGTGCAAGCTGTCAGGAAGACAAGCTGAACGAGGTTGGGAGGCCATCTATTCAAGACGTATCTAAAATTCACCACCTCTTCCAAAAATAATAATAATAATAAAAAATCAACAGAAGTTGTCCTTGATTCCCTGACTAAACATCCTCAAGGCTCTGCATTTTATACGGTCATTTTAAATAGTGGAACAGATCAGAAAATTATGTATGAAGACTCAGTCACTGTTTGGCTTCTCCCATTCACTTGTTTTTCTCAGCAGCATTATTCTGCCTTCTAGATTTTACCAGAACATTTCTTTCTGGAAAAGTGGGAAAGTAGTTCTTCATCCACAGAAAGAGAGATCCAAGGTGTGTGATTCCCTCAGCTCCAAGTCTTTGACATGAACATGTGTAGAGATCTGGAATATGCATTGCTGCCATCAACCACTGTCACTTCCGCATGCCATGACCCAGACTCATGTTAACACATTTAAAATAATGAGATTGCATAATAGATGTGATCTTGCAACCTCACTGGTTAACAAAACACCTGAGACACCTGAGCTGGAGCCCTGAACCTGTCTGATATGCCATAGTCTATTAGTACCCCTGGAGGCTGCATAAAATGCATCTGATATTCTCCCCAAATCTCTTCACAATGCGATATTCAGACATACAGGGCAGAAGGAAAACATGCAAAGGTAAATTCATTTTTTATTATTTTATTTATTGTTTTTTTTTAATTCTTTTATTATTCTCTTTTTTTTTTTTTTTTTTTTTTTACATAACAATCCAAGTTAAAAAACATAAGACAACTGGCATTTGTAACATTTGTACCTCTAAAAATATACAGAAAATCTTAAACTAGGAAAAGACAACTGTAAAATAAATAAATAAAAATAATAGAAATAAGACACTTATACTTGATTTTAAATCCTGTCCCTTAAAAATTTCAAGCATCTTGTTTGTTGTACTGCATTGGGCTTTTGTTTCTTGAAGGCTTGATCTATAATTAAGAATTTTTGTGATAGATGATGTTACTGTATTCAGCTTCCATGAATCCCAGTGCTGTTTTCCCTCAAGCTGTTGCATCAAGACAAAGGCATGGGAAAAGTGAATGACATTAAAAAAAAAAAAAAAAAAGACGAAGAAAAAGTGAAAAAGTGCCATTAGATTGCTTTTGCTATTTATTATGTTTGACTAAGAAGTTTACCTTTTTCTTTTTTTTTTTAATCTTTTTTTTTTTTTTGTCTTTCATTAAAATGCAATGTCCTCTAGTTGATAGCATTTGGGCATCATTCCCAAGTCTGCCTGACAACATCAATGGTTAGCTGTAGCGCTGCAGTGACCCCGTAAGCAAGCTGTCCTCTGGTATTCTGGCTGCACCTACTATTACTCAAGCAGTGGGAGCCAAACAAATACGACATTTGGATCTTTTCTACTTGTTCTGCAAAGCGCCACACCACGCGTGGTGTACGGATGTGCTGTATAAGGAATCGACAATTCCCTGCGATTACACAGTGGGGCACGAGCACTGGCAGCAGAGCTGAGAACTTAACTCTGGCCTGACAAATGCAGAGACATATTGATCCTTGGCAGTCTGTCTCATCAGCAAAGTAGTAATGGTCTGCATATTAACACAATAGCCTATGATGTTAGGAAAGACAAGAAAGGACGCTGGAGCTTAGTGCCTGGAGGATAAGCATGCTGTGCTAGTTCCGCGAGTAATGCAGAAGGTTAACCAGTCACCGCTGCTTGGCTCAGAAGCCAGCCTCACCAAAGTTTATTTAAGTAGAAGGATTAAAAATGACTGCTTTTGCTAAAATCCTTGTGCCAAGGTGGACATCGCTGGGACAAGGAAGTCTGTTGAGAACTAGCAAGAATTCACAAATTAAGCAGAATGGAAATGAGACCAATGGATGCTGGACAAAAGTGTTGGTTTAAAAGTACTGATTAAAAAATTACTACTGCTTAACAAATAAGCAATAACGTCCATCTGGCAGAAAGGAGGCACTCAGCTTTCACTTGGTTCCTGGACAGTCAGATGACATACAATAATTCTCTGCCTTCTAAGTACAGGCTGGAGGTATCATTGTAATAACCAGTCCAGTGGCAGAGAAGCTATGCAGTGACACTGAGGAATGATGCTGCAGTGTTCGGTGATTTTGGGGTGATAAACACAGCATAATGAGTGGCTCCTCCACTCATCCTCTTGGTAACATCTCCAGCCCCTGTGCAGAACTTGTGTAGGTCTGTAAACTGTCTAAGAATCAGACTGCATAATCAAACCTTTGGAGAAGTTCAATTACTTAATCAGTATGCAGATCTGCCTATTATAAGGAAAAAAAAAAAAAAAGGTAAAACACTCAATGGAACATCATGATATCCTACAAAATTTTAGTTTTCTATTAAAAAAAAATAAATATGGAGCGAGCTTGAAACAAAAAGGCATTGTAGAATAATGTGGGTTTTGACAGGTTATTGGTAGAAAAATGTGAATACTGAAGTACTCCTTTAGCAGTACTACTACAAACTATTAATACTATTTTAAAAGAGAAGCACCATAATACTGTTATTAAATTATGAATCTCGCTACATATATGCTGTATCTCACACATTAGAATGCTATTAAGATAAAAACTGTGGTTAATGATCAAATAACACTACATAATTAATTTACTTCTTGATTATTATTATCTTTTTTCAATATTACTTGGTGGGGACTGTTAATACTTTCCATTACAATCTCAAGGTGCCCATTCTTTATATTAAAATTTCTCATGAAACAGAAATTCTGTTTCCCAGGAAACCCTGGCATCTTTTCTATATATTTTTGACTTCTTTTTTTTTCTATTTGTTTTTATATAAGATTTGCCTAGAGTTTTGTAGAGAGGTCCTCTGGAGTCCAGGGTAAAGAGTTCTAAGAGGCTGTTTTCAGGGTGTCTGAAAGTATGGTTTACATTAGTCAGACAGGTATTTATTGTTTTACTGGAAAAAATAAAATAGGATACTGAAAAAGCTCACAAACCTTTTTGTAGCTCACAGGTATCCTGGCTGAAGGTTAGGGCTTTTAGTCATCATACTCTCATAAATACAATCCATAAGACTCAACAGCCAAGTCCACCTGGGTTCTAAATTAACTGCTAAATATTTTGTGAGGACAATCTGCACTGGGTGATGAAGAAAAAAGATGATGAATACAATGATTTCATAATAATTTTATCATCATAGTGCATCACTGATATTCTTGCACATGTACACGCCAGGCATAATGAAAAGAAACTAAAAATATTTTAAAAGGGAAAAAAAAAAAGACTATATTTAGGCCTACTGAATATCATTTAACCTCATTGTACTCCTTACAATCTGTGCTCTCCTCTGGACTGGCAAAACTCAAGGGCTGCACTTTGTCCATCACCAGGAAGGAAAAAACTCTTAAACCAGGCAGGGAGGTAGGAGGGGGAGCAGGTTGATGCTGAGCCACTTCTCCAGCTTGCAGGCCTCCACAGAACAAGCACAGGATGATGTCCATGGTCAGCAAGGTTAGTGTAGGGTTCCTTTCAGGGTAGGAAAGATATTGCTGTGAACAGGAATCTCTATCACTCTGCCCACATGGGATCTAGGAATGTCTTCCTGACCCAAAGCCTCTGGGGGCTTAACTCAGTCCACTTTGAATAGATTTTGTTTGCACAGCCTGATGAGAAATGTCCTCTAGCTCCTACCGACTGGTCTGGTACATTGATTTTGAAGGCAACATCTCAATATAACTGAGATCAAAATCTGCCCTGTGGGATAAAGCAGATTCACAAATTGCATTTCTGTTATGGGTTTTAATCATAGTCTTGACATTTTCTCTATGCATTCTTGTGTCAGAATGAAATATTTTCACTTCTTTTTTTATTTTTTTAATAGAAGAAAGGAACATTGCAGTCAGTTGGATCAATTGCCACAACATAGTCAATAGTATTGATTCTATTATATTCAGTATGGTAATATCCAGTACTGAAAATATCAATGTTCAACACCTATTAGATAATTAGGCATATTGATAATAACAATAATAATGAATAATTTAATGTTCAATCATATTATCAATGAAGTTAGTTAGCTGCATGTTCTTAGATGAAATCAAGGCTCAGACAACATCCCATTTCACAGCATTAACAAAAGACACTTTGGTGTAATCATAAAATATACACTCCTGTAAATTGCTTAATAGAAGTTTGAAAAACAGTGAAAACCCAGTTGAAATTTAAAATTCTTTTTAATATCTATTTTTTTAATTTATTATTATTTTTATTTATCCATTAAGTTTTATGATAACCAAATTGTTTTCCAGCACACAGGAAAATTTTACACGTAAATGGCCATTTTCTTCTTTTCCAGATATGTAACGACTAAATAATCTTTCTATATCAGTTTCTGTTTCTTGACAATGAATGGCCTTAGTTGTTTTGTATGACATTGTTCTTTTAAGTTGCTGCATGCATATACACACACACATCAAATACGTAGATATTGAAATTATATGCACATGCACATGTATACACACAGGAATTCTACCATAAAATTTTGTGTTGAGATGCCCACCAGCTAGAATGTGTTAAAGCATAAAGCATTCAGGTGACAACCTTACACCAGGTTACAGACTTGATTCAAACTAAATGGTATGTTTCCCTCTAATTCCTCATTTTTAATTATTTGCACACAATCTGTACACCAACAGTGACCGTACCCCTACAGAGCCTCAAAGCCAAACCAAATATAGAAACGTTAGTAATTTTTTGCAAAACGCATGAGGTTTATGCAGTTTTTCATTCTTCTGCCAGTGCTATTTGCAATCTACCCTTTGGCTTTACAGAGGTTTTAAGTGGCTATTTGCGAGCTAACTGGCAGTAGGCAGTCCTCCCCCTGAAAAAGCTGCCTACAACTGCAGACTTATTTAAATGTGAATGTGTAGCTGGTCTCTTGCATGCAAAATAAAGCAGGTGCTAAAATATTAAACTCTACCACTGTCCACTATTCATTGCATCCAACCGGTGCTGTCAGAAGCAAGCTGCTTGACTAACCAGAGCCTGTGATTTAGTATGACATCTCAGCTCTAATTACTCCCTCCTCCTGATTCATTTTCTCAGCCTCAGACTTTCCAATTCAGCCTGGATTCAAGGTGTTGTGGCCACTGCTTTGCATAAAAGCCAGAAATGCAATTGCCTCCTAATGCAGAAGACATTGGCTCATCTTGGGGCTGCTGGAGCGGTGTGCTATGAAGCTGTCTTTTAAGGGGCAATTTAACCTTCTCTTGGGTGTGTTTGTGGCTAGATGTTAATTCACTCTTTGCAGACATGTCATCTCATGTACTAAGCATGGGAGTCACACAGCTGGCTCTGACCCTAACTCCCTGCACTGCCCTCTGTCACCCACATAGCCTATCTGCTGCTCTGCCCCATCTGCCAGGCACAGATATGACTTTTCCTGGCATGAAGGATTGCAAAAGTGACGGCTCGTGTATTATTCCCCTGTGCAATGCTGCTCTCAGATTTGTGACAAGGGATGATTCAGGTCATGTGGCAGGGCAGCTTCACACTTCCATGCTGCACATCTGCACCATGAACAAACCACAGATAAGAAATTGCAAAGAAAATCATCAGAAGCATTTTGAATACTCTGCTCTGGGGTTAACCTTCCTGTATACCTTACATTTCACAAAGAATAGTCCCCAATGTCCTATGAATCAACAGCACAGACAATAAAAAACAACATCTTTAAACTCTCTGCAGGACACTATTTTCTTTAGCAATACTTTCATCTTTGTTGAAGAAAGTGAATATTTTGTTGATACTTCTAAAATATTAGGTTTTTTCTCTTGAAATTTTCCAGGAAAATCAGAAATGACAGGGACCGTTTTTTTGTTTGTTTGTTTGTCTGTTTTTTTGTTTGTTTATTATTATTATTATTATTATTATTATTATTATATATTTTTTGAAAGTAGATGGGGAATAAAACCTCTACTTTGTCTTTCTTCTATTTCTTCTTCATCTTTTTTCAGAGGAGAAAGAACATGAAAGCTTTTCACAGCAAAGTTAAAACAATATTTCCAGGTTATTTAGAAATATTTTACCTTTTATTTTATTTTATTTTATTTTATTTTATTTTATTTTATTTTATTTTATTTTATAGCTCCCACATAATTTAGAAGGTTAAAATAGAAACTCTAAGGATACTCAGGTGTTATTTTAGCTGGCTAACATGTATTAATTATATTTTCCCAGCATTTTTAGGTTAGGTTAGGTTTATATTATATCAGTATTCGCTAGTATACAGGAAGTACATATCTTTTTCATAAAGAAAGAAATACACCTCATGGACCATTAAAGCTGCCTGTTATTAAACAGCGAGGTATGGGACCTAGAGTGTGTTTCCCCAAAGCCCACATTTCAGGTTACGTGACAGGAGCATGCCCTATGTCAGGTAGTGTAATACGACGCAGGTGGCATGCCACTGCCATTTGGGCTGAGCATACGAAATACTTTCTTTGCTACCTGTGAGATGTCAGTTCATTGCAAATGCCTCTTGATACCGAAAGGTATCTCATTAAACTTTCACACTTTCTTCCTAAAAAATACTGCCCACTGAAGCAGTGAGCACCAAACTTTTATTCCCTGAGTAAGCAGCCCTGTCTTCCCTCCTGCTAGGAATATTTTCTGGTGCATGAAGAAAATTTCTCACAAAAATAAATAAATAAATAAATAAATAGATTGAATGTCATGAGGCTGAAATGTCTAAATCTGGTATTAAAAATTTTATCTGTAAAACACAACAGACTGCCCTTCAACAGCTGTTGAACAGCTCTGGAACCCCTCCACCAGCTTTTACTTCAGGTAGAAGTGGAGCAATAAGTTCTTATTTTGTTCTTCTAAAACCATAAATTCTTATTTGTTCAGCTGTCACCATTGCCACATGTACTGGATTTACTAAGGAGTATACGCAAGATGAAGAACTTAGATAAGAATGAATTAATATTGGTATTAATAATTCCTATAAACAGGGAAAGTGAAACTATCTGAAATAAAGCTGGACAAATCAGATCTCTGCCATTTATCACACAGTGGACACCTAACCCTTCACAGCCCTTTTCTACTAAATAATAATAATAAAAATATTTCTGTAATCTGCAATCTCAATTCATTTGCACACAGTCTGCACAAATTTTCTCTGATAATAGCCCCAGACTCGAAAGACAAATAACGTCATTTTTTTCCCAACCCCAAGACTGTGATATTTTCTCTTCTATGTGGGACAACTCACAGGACGTTTTATTTTTCTGCTCTTTTTTTTTTTTTTTGTCATTCTTTATTTCCTTATTGTGTGCCTCTGTGATCTCATTGGTCCCGTTTCCCATTGTAAAACACTGATTTTACTACCATATATTGTGAGCCACTTGTCTGAATATGTCAAATTTTCAGCTAGAGTAAATAAAAAAATAATTCTTCGATAGTTAATTAATTCATTATCGTTATTATTTATTAAGTCCAATCTGCTACTTGTGAGGATTTAGTCAAGATAAGGACCATTTTCTGCTGTGTATTTTACAAATATACAACAATATATTGTTCCTGCTCCAAACTATTTATTGTCCGGATAGACAAAGGACAAGGCAAAAACAAATAACATACAAGGAAGTCAAAAAGAAAAAAAAATGCCATCAGTTGTGGTTCTAGTTATTTATATTGTTTAGGAACAGGATTGCATTTTTGTTACTTGATCGGAATACATATAACTTCTCTCTTAGTGTTTAGTCCTATTAAGGAAAGTAAGAGAGACATCTATACCCATTTTCTGTTATATATTTATTTTGTGCAATGGTTTGTGAAAGAAATTGCTGACTTTTTTTTTTTTTTTTTTCGGTTTTAAAGCCTTTTTACAGTGTGTGGGGAAAACAGCAGAAACGGAAGTTTAATGTTGTTGTTGAATTTATGATTACCTTTAAATTTAAAAATATAGCACCATTTTAAACTCTGGACAATGTGCCCCTGAGCAGCTTTCTCCCTGGTGTCAATCCCAGGACAGTTTCTCAGTGCCTCCTATGTGCACCCAGTTGTCCGTGGTCTCCACAGGAGGAATGGGTCCATGGCCATTTGCAGCAGCTGAGATGTTGTGGGTTTGGTTGGATTCAGATAAATTGTAAAGCTCGAGAAATTGTTTCCCTCAGACAAAGCAGAGGTATTCCTGGTACCCCTTGATTTGTCTACCACTCCATTTTGAATCATCTGAGAGCTTACAAGATATTTTGTCTTTCCATTTCTGCCTGGAAATATGTGGGGAGAAAGTGAACCTTTTCCATTTCTTGTTTCAAAGTCTGTCTATAATATACATCAGAGAACTGCTCTGCTGTACCAAACCACCACTGACTGAAGATCAAATCTAAAAAAAAAAATCCATTCATTGTAACCTGCCTATTCTTTGTTACTGTATGCCAGATTATATGTATAAAAGTTTGATTAAAGACCATAATACAAATAATTTAAAATTTTCTATTTCTTCCTTTTGCAGTGCTGTCATACAATATAATTATATGATTTCTAGAGGGTACTTAAAAATGAATTATAGGGTGTTCCCTTCATGTTCCTGGTTGCAAGTGAACTGCAGAGCTTAGTATTGCCTTCTGTAAATATAATTCCAAATAATCATGAAACATCCTATAATTCAATTATAAATAACCTCCGAGAACCATAAAATGATATATTCTAGGCTGGTGACACACTCAGACGTATTCACTGTCCTGACTACAAAATGAAACCTAAAACAAACCCAGCATTTTCACTTGCTTTTGATCTGTAATGTGCCTCTGTGCATGAAAAACACAATGGAGCCTACACAGCTTGTAACGCTCTCCTTGGAATTATTCCTTCTGAGAAAAACAAAGTCAAAATCAAAACAAAACAAAAAAGCCCACTGTGCTTTCAATTAAAAATAATTAATAAAAGCCTTTATTCAGTGGTGGCTGAGATGCAGATATGCAGAAAGAATCAAGAGCATTTGCAGGAAAAGAATAGATACATTTTTGTGACACTTCTTACAAGAAATTATGATATGACATTTTAAAAGATGGTGCTTTACTGTTATTTGTGTATTAACTCCTCAGGCCTTCCCATCTTGCTGCTTGCTGCAAGAAGCCCTTTTTTCACCAAATGGCAAAACAAGGTTTTAGAATAAATGAAAATTGGACAAATTGATGGGACACCTAATTTGAGGCAAAAGATGGTTCTTCACCAGGTGACCAATGCTCAGTAAATCTGCTTAACAGAGGCATCTTCAATAGAGTTTTGTCCTAAGTGTGAAACAGGAAATCATAGCACAGAAAGCAGAGATTTAAATACAAAGGCAACTGACATTGCTGTTGTTTAACACTGTGTTTGGAGTGCTCAGATGAAAAGAAACGTGGAGTTGGAGATCAGAGAGTACCGGGAGAGGAACACCATTTTATACTGCAAAGCAAAACTTAAGAAGAAGCCAATAAGTAGCACCCAGGGTTGCAGTAAGTTAATGGTGGTGAGAGAAATGAAAGGCTGTATTTTGGCAGAGCCCCCATGTTACGTGTGTGGATCACACACACACGACTAACCCAGAGCCCCTGACCCTCACAGCACCACCTCCACCTCCTGGCTCCTGAGCCTGAGCTTGTGGGCAGCTACCAGGAGATGGCTGCTGAGCATGAACCTCCTGGGGCAGGGTTGGGGATGCAGGGGCCAGGGATGAAGGTGTCTGACATGGTATGTGTAATCAAAGAACAGAGCCATACACATCTTGAAAAGATGTGGAATAAAATTGGTGATCTTCTCCTTGCATACCTTGGTGAACTAGCTTTGATAAATAAGTGCTACCGTTTTCCTGAAAGCACCTGGCTCCTTCCTACGTCTCATCTTGGGAGACTTTTCAAAGGACTGTTTTTGCCCAAGAAGCAGCTGAATTCCAAATCCCAGGTCATCCCCCATCTGTTTGCAGAAAACAAGTTAGTTAATTTTGGGAATGCTAAATAAACAGTTTGTAAAAGCCTCTTTCACATGGATGCTCCCCAACATTGGAAGACAAGGAATACAGGGGAACAACAGTTGGTGGAGAAGTTTTTTTTTTTTTTTTTGTGGTATGAAAATTGGATAAAAGTGTTCTTGTTAAAGCACATGAAGAATATTAAAGGCAGATTCAATGATTGCCTTTTCCCTCTTGGGCTATTATTACCTACATATTGTGCACCTGGCATTGCTTACCAGTAATGTGTGTTAAACTGTTTTATTGTACACATTTGGAATAGGGTGGCAGAGACTCCCTGTTTTGTGGTTTGTAGCTCTGTAGTTGTTTGTAACTTTGGAGCTTTCCATCTGCAAACAAACTCACACTCACTGGGCACAATGCTGTCAGGAAGACCCGG
Organism: Anser brachyrhynchus; assembly: GCF_964034855.1. Taxonomy (NCBI): domain Eukaryota; kingdom Metazoa; phylum Chordata; class Aves; order Anseriformes; family Anatidae; genus Anser; species Anser brachyrhynchus. Next base: position 13,313,251 of record NC_137695.1, read on the forward strand.
ATAGGCTGAAGGAAGCCTGAAGAAAAAGAGCAGAAGTTATTGTGAGGATGGGAGGAGTGATATATAAAAGATGTAAGTATGCACAGCTTGACTAAACAATGACTAATTGCTAAGGCATAATAACAATACTGAAAGGAGTCTTAACTGATTTATCTAAAGAATACTTAAGGCTTCTTTTAAGATGTTTTACTATTAAAATTATTTATCTGTCTAGATTATGGGTACAAATGAAGGCTTCTATCCTTGTATAATGGTTGAAATCAGGTAAAAGTAAACACATACAGAACCATAACCATTAGAGGGTTATTCAGATGCCAGTGGTTCTTAAAATATTATTGCTTGAATAGTCCTGTGTGTCACCAGAGGAAGCTAATGGGTGTCCTAGAGTCTCAGACGGTGATAAACAAAGACATTAAATGATAATGGTTACAGGAGTCTTAACGGAGTGAATTAGTCTAATCCAATCCACAGCCTGGCATGGCCTATGAATTGCTGTGCACTGAGGAGCATCAGCCATGAATTCTGGGTGAGGAGGTTAGCATAAAGTATGCAATGAAACTCACTAAATGTAGGGAGAAAGTATATGATATTCCTTCCAAAAAGTTTAAAATATTAGTTCATAATACTCAGATGGTATAAAATGTCATAAAATGTCATAGCTGCATTGACTTCAGCGGCACTGTGTTGATTTGCATTAGCTGAAGTTCTGTCCCTAAATTGTTTAAGAAAACCCAGAATGAAACTATAATGAATTTATTTTTGGAAGGACACCATCTGGTGTTTTATTGCTAGCTGACAAGAAGTAGGAAAGGATAGTCTGACTGCTGGTTGCAAGAGCAGTGCAAGATTTGCTTTTAGCAGGAGCTTGTGAGGATGTGGTTAACCAAATAACTCTTTTTAACAGGTCCCTTCACCATCATCTACAAGCTGGAGATGAGCTCAAGCCAAGTCCAGTGACCTGGATATCATAAACTATACCTCTTTAAAAGTGGCATAAAATGGGAATAATAGTACAATTCTGTCACGCTTCAGAGGCAAATTAACCCCTGTCTAGATCTCTATTGTGTCAAACCAATCATCTCCATTTAATGGCTTCAATATTTCTGTTGATTGTAAAACTGGCTCTGAATATAAGCTAAACCACCTTTCAGGATTCATGGCCCACTGTAAAATTGAGGAACTTGAATCCTCACCTGGATGCTAATTTCATTGCATTCTCTGATTCCCTCCTTTTTTTTTTTTCTTTTTTTTTTTTCCCATGAGTCTTTTTCTGCACTCTAAATCATTTTTTTTTTCAGTTGCTGCAGCACATAACTTGCTGTAAAACTGCCCCTCATACCACATTACAGCACAAGCAAGGAAAAGGTATCTTTTATCCAATACTGTAGTTTAGTGTAGGGAAAAAAAAATATTTAAGATGTGAATTTAATTTTGTTATTTCTGAAACTATGTCAGATGCACCTCTTTTTATTTCCTGTTTAATGATAATTTTAGAAGAGCCTTTAGGTAGAGGCATCAGATTAGGGGATGGCAGAACCTTTCTGAGAAAGATTAAATGATGGTGCTCTGAGAGGCAGCCAGTTTCTTCTTCACCTCAGGCAACAGCCACAAAAAGCAAGTGCCAAAACAATGTCTGTAAAGATAAGCATGAGTGCAAGCTATTTAGTAAGGGAGAGCTAAGAAAACAAAATGATTGCTTTATTTGTCTATCTTTATCACAAAACACAGACATGATTGAATAGTACAAAACCATGGAAAGTGAGGGCACCACTTCCCTTATGAAAATGCGCGTTAGATAAAGGTTCAGCAAAATAAACTTTCTTTCAAGGTATTTGTATTAATTTGTGTGATTAGCAAGCGCAGGCTGTAGGATGTAGTAAGAATAAAGGCAGTTGTCTGAGCAAGTTTGAAGGCTTTTCATTTGCTTGTGTATTTCTGGTTTCCCTGATGAGGTTTTGCTCTTCTCTGCAGGCAGGGGTCAGATAGCTGCTCTTCTTTCTGCTGGAGCCCATCTCTTCTCGGCCTAGGCTGGCAGCAGGAAGCAACCATCCCAAGGTCTGAGCTGTGACATAGTGGCTACGTCACGCTGAATTCACTGCCCTGAGTGGAGCTGTTCTCAGCTGAGATTGAAGAAGGGGTTACAGGTGTCTGGTCTGTATTTGAAGGCATTTGCTCTGCAAGAGCCCCTGAAATCATTGCTACCACAGCTGACCCTACAAGCACTGCCATGATAAAATAGATGCTCTTGTTTCCACTAGACACTGGTCTCAGGCTGTTTGGAGTTAAATTGTCATCTGTTGCCAGAGAAAAGCCAGACCATAAGAGTTATATGCAGCCAGGGGACTGCATATAACTCCTGATTTCTAAGAAACAATACATAAGGATAATCCCATAGCTTCAGTATTGAGAGAGCTAATACTTTAATTATCTTTATTTCTATTAATGCTGCTTGGAAAATACAATGTTAATATATAACTGTAATTATACTATATTTGTGATTATAAATATGGCCATAAATATTTTCCCTTAGTCAGATTTGAGAATACAGCAAGTGATGTGCTTGCCCTTCTGTACTAATGTACTTAACGGGAGATAGTCTTGATGGAAAGCAGCCACACAGAGACTGAAATGAATAAGGTTGTTGGAGCCTTATATGCACCTACCAACGTCACATTAATACAAAAATCACAGCCAAGAAAGAGAGGACACAAAGAACATCTTCCTAAATGTAGATGCAGAGAGATCCAAGCTCCTTTGTCCGTGTGAACACTGAAACTGGAGCTGTGGGCAAGTGCAGCTGAGAGGCACCTGAAGTGGTTGCTCTTGAGGCAGCTGGGCTACTGTCACAGCCTAACTCCTTCACATGGCTGTGGTCCCAGAAAATCAGTCCTGATTAAACAAAGGTGTATGAGTTTGGGCACCCCACAGGGCCAGCAAACTGCAGCCAAACTGGAAAATGAGCTGGTGAGAACACATTGCACTGTTCCGTGTTAATGGATTAACTGGGACATATTTCCACTGCTCTGCACTCCACTTGCTTCTGTACATACATATCCATTTGCATAGCAGATAAGTTAAATAATTAATGTCCTTCAGTGTCTCCATGACTCTGCCATAGAATCCCTGTGTGCCCTTGGGCAATTCGTTTCCCCTTTCTGGCCTTCAGTTCACCATTTACAGAATAAGTATGCAGTCAGAGCTCAATTAACAGAGATAACACAGAGGTGGGATAACCCAGAGAAAGAGAAAATACAGATAATTGAAGCCATGTACTACAACAACTATATATACAATGAGAGGATGGAGACAAGCAAGGTCTGTGACAGTGTTGACTGTGGAGTGCAGGAATTCCTGAACTAGCCCAGAGCTGAGACACTCAGTCCACCCTATATACTCCTGACCAAACATAGTTAAACCAGTGCATGCTTGCACTGACCTACCTGGGGTATTCCTGCACTTACTGCACCAGTAATTTGTAATGTGGATAGGCCACCTAGGGATAACATACTGAAGGGTATTATGAAGTACTCAAATACGCATGAAAAATGGATAGCGTCTTCCTGTACTGAACAGCATTGTGGTTGAAATGGCTCAATATGTGATGGTTAACCTTGAGAGAGAAAATATTCTTCTGCTGCAAAGTACATTATGAGAAGCAGTGGATGCATCAGATAAGATGGACCTCTTGCTCCAATCTTTTTCTTTTTTTAATATATCAAACACAGGGTTTTGTGAAGGAGCCTGAAGGTACTGGAATTAAGTCAAGTTAGACACAAACTTTAGTCTACCTCCATCTGAAAATGATGATCTGTAATAGAAAGATTTCCCCAGATTTTTTTTTTTATTATTATTTTTTATTTTTTAACTTTGCATTTGAGTACATATGTAAGTCATACCCTTTGCTACAAAGGCAAACAGAATATATTGTTAACCCTGGATAAATGGTTGAAGTGAAAATATTTTCAAAGCACTGGGAGATTTAGGAGATTATATATCACTTCAGTCTGGGATTTATTGTTATACATCATTATACTTAAACACACATAACAAATGTTATCCAAAACCCAAAGTAAGATAAAGAATGGGTGATTGAGAGACAATTCCTAATATCCTGAACTATGATTAGGCTGGTGGGAGTGTTGCTGTGAGAATTAAAATCACAAAAAATAACTCTGTTTTCTCTCTTCTGAGTAATTCAATGAATTCTCACTTTGCTGTTATGGTTAGCTGTAACTTTTTTCTCTAACTTATTCAAATATCACAAAGGTCAAATAAGAACATTATGCTTGTTTTCTTGGAACCAATAACAAAGATGAAGTACAGACAAAGTAAAAGAATAAGGTATTTTATGAGCAAATATTCTGCATATTATTCCTGCCAATAGCAGGAGGGTTGGAATTAGATGGTGATCTTTAAGGTCCCTTCCAACCTGAACCATTCTATGATTTAAAAAAAAAATAAATAATAATAATAATAAAATCTTCTAATTCCATCCACCCCTGCCATTGGCAGGGACACCTCCCACTAGACCAGGTTGCTCAAAATCCTATTCAACCTGGCCTTGAACATTTCCAGGGAAATCCACAACTTTTCTGGGCAACCTGTGCCAGCACCTCACCACCTACATAACAAAGGATTTCTTCCTAATATCTAATCTAAATTTACCATTTTATAGTTGAAAGCCATTATTCCTTGTCCTGTTACTACACATAAAGAGTCCCTGTCCTGCTTTCTTGTAGCCCCTTCCAACCCCCCCACATTTATGTACTGGAAGGCCCCTATAAGGTCTCCCTGGAGCTTTCTTTTCTCCAGGCTGAACAACACCAACTCCCCAATTCCTTCTCAAACTGGCGAATCTGGACCACATCTATATTTATAGGCTTTCTGTTACAGATGTAACACATCTGCTCAGCCTTCTCATTCAGCCTAACAGTATGCTTTGTTGTGGAACACTCTCATTTCCTTGTCCGAAACACAGGGCACAATTCTACAGGCATACCTGAAAACCCATGATTTGTTGCTGGACACTTTCCAAGCTCCAAAACATTCTTTTGGAACTCAAGGTTATTGTCTTTTATTTATTTTTTGTATGTTTTGTTTTGGCTTGGTTTGTTTGTTTGTTTGTTTGTTTTGTGACAACATGAAATAAAAATTGAAAGGAATCTTAGAAAAGATATTGACATTTACAGATCACTCTGAGATTGCCTTCAGTCTTAGAACATCCAAGACTTAGAGGTTTTTGAAAACTAAAGTTCTTTATTTCTTATTTTACCCTTACTGTTACAACAGGATAACCTCACTTTTCAGGCCGTGTGAATACTTCAGCAAATTCTGGTGGTGTATCTGTATCTCCCTATGCAGCACAGCACCCTGGTCTTGAGTTACATTTGTCTTCCTTGCTTGTACTCATATGGACAGCAACTTCAACCTCAATCAGATCCTTCCTAGTACTTCCCATACAGTATCTGTAAAGAAAGTATATTTTTCTACAGAGGTGGACCAGCAAGCGAGAGGCAGTCAAAAGTTATATGCTTTCATGCTGTCTTAGTGTTGACCTTCAATGAGGTTTCAAAAATTGTGCATGTGTAGAGATTTTGTCTTCAGGGCAAAAAGTTAGTCCAATATAGAGATACACCACTCTGTCACAGCAGTCAGATCAGTGTGAGTGGATGGGAAGGAATGAGGAGTCTGATTTGTGTTCTACTCTGCTGAAAGCTGCTTTTCCAATTGTACCATTCCTGATATCTTTTAAGGAAAAAGGATTTCAAATTAAGTCAGTAGTCACTTTCCATGAAATCTCTACCAAACCCATTTTTTCCAACGGATTCTGATTTACGACATTTCCAAATCAGTCTTGCCGTGTGGAAATTCTTGTTTAGTGTCTCTGGTGTCTCTGGTCTGTGAATATTATAAAAGAGAGAATGGTTATGCAAACATAAGCATTAGCTTCCTTAATTCTATTATTTGTGCTTGTGATTACAAAAAAAACCCACATATATATATATATATATATATATATATATATAGCCAATGGAAGAAACATAATAAGAAAATAAATTAAAGGTATACAAATGAGATTCAGTACAGAAGCAGTTCCTGGACAAATACAAGTGTCCTTTCTATGTCACAATGTTTCACTAGAAGAAAGAATAGAAAGATCTAAAGTAAAATAACAGTTTAAAAATTATGCTGCATTTGACCTTTCTCAAGGTGTATTACCATCATACAATCATGTGATGGTGATCTTTGATTTTCTTTTCATGATGTTTTATTTGACATAGCTGATGAAGAAAAAAATAAATCTATATTTATTGAATATTGCACTGCAGTTGATTCTGATGTCAAACTGCAGCCATCATCTCAAATTATGTCTCCCTGAGTGCAAATGCTCATAGACAACAGTTGATGTTTAAACCTTCAGACAATTTGATCTTCCAAATCAAGAAAAAACTTGGGTGCTACTGGATAACTTTTTTCTTTTTCCTATTTTAGGAAAAAAAAAAAAAAGTCAAAATTAGATTAACATTGAGTTTCCTTGTAGAAATAGTAGTTGAACATCTCACAGAACTTACAATGCTAATGAATGAATGCCAAGGATAGTCTTATATCAGAGGAGTAGCCAAATGGTAATGCATGATCCCAAAGTAGCTTCCTAAGTAAGGACTGTGTCATTTGATTAGCAGTAGAAGTACACTGGCTGAGGAAAGAATGAGGTTGCATGTGGTGTTGTCGCTGAAGTTTCAGGGTTCCTCTGGGACTTCTTGTTCATCAGTTCAAATTGTGAACTGCAAAACCTCCAGTAATCTCTCACCATTGCCTTCTTGAAATTTGTTGCCCATGCTCTTCCTTGCCTTTACTTTCAGACACCTCTTACATTTCTTGACGAGATGTAGATTTTTATCAGCTTGTCTAGTAAGCGAAGTCTTCCAGCTTTGATATAATACTGTATCTCCTATGTTATGAATGCAGAAACTAGAGGGAAATGAACGGATTTGCCTGGAATTAAATAGACAGTCAGTAGCAAAATCAGGAAACAAAATAAAGATGGGAGTCACTTATCAGGCTAATATCTCTCAAATTCTTAACTTTCATTGTAAATAACGTCATCTTTCCTGTCCTTTAAATCTAGTTCTTTTACAATGCTTGTTCCCAGAGTCACCCCTCCCAGAAACCGATAAATTGATACATTTTCAATAACATGACTGTGTTATTAGAAGAAAATAGAAAAGGGTTATGGAGGAGGAAGATGATGTTTTATCTCACTTTATACTGGAAAGGATAGATGATATTCCTCACAATACTAACAACACAGTGCTAGCACTTCAAATTCACTTTTTCCCCCATCAAACAGTATTGTTTTATTTGTCATTATTCATGTAATCAATATATTTGAGCAGGTGAGTGCTTTTGTTGTTTTAAGTGTCCTCAGGTCTTGGGTTTTTTAAAAGACAATAATTATAATGCATGGTACTGACTTCATGTACATGGGTTCTTCTGTGTGTAATTATATTATGATTATCTTGATAATTAATGGGTCTATCTGTGTTCCATAATGACATCGCTGAGAATCTTCATGATCAGACCTTCATATTGTCTCTTTGCCTTCATGTAGATGGTATAAATAACACTTGGAGAGTCAAATCTTCAGTTTTTATAAACCGGCCTAATTTCCCTGAGTAAAGTTTATAAAGAAAATATCCACATAGCAAGACTAATTCTTCGCATCTTCAGAAGAATATCATCAGCTCCATGTTATGTGTAGCTGGATTAACATGCTTAATTAAAAGCTGACCTTTGTTTACACCAAATTAAGCTGGATAAAGTTCCATTATGGAGTGAGAGTCATAGGAACAAATCCACAGAAGTACAGTGCAAATGATAAAGAGAGGAGGTCAAGGAAGAAAAGGGCCAGGAAGATAAAATAATTTGTTCAACTAACCTGTGGCAAAATCAGAAACTGAAAACCGACTGACAGATTGTCATTGAGTGACAAGTGCCGTGGCTCCCTTCACAAAGACATCGAGACCTTGCTCTGCTTCAGAGATTGCTTCATGCACAATCTTAAGAACTGATCTTGCAAATGTTCATAGCAAGCACAGGTTTTACTATCCCACTTCTGTCAGTGGTATTATTGTAAGAAGCAAGCTAAGAATTATATATGGAATTGTTTGAGAAATTAGTTGAAAACATTTGAATAATAATGAATTGTAAAGAATTAAGAGTTTTGAGAAGAAAATGTGTTACTGGGAAGCAGCATCTATACTAGTTTAGGTAAACTTGCTGGTATATTATTATTTTATTTTTTTTACATGTACATGGTATTCTTTTCTTTTATTAGAGATATGGGAATGTCAAACTTACCATCATGGATCAAATCAGTGGCTCATAGACTAGTATCTGATCTGACACTGGATAGCTGTTTCAGAGGTGTATTAATCACAACCAGTACTTAAAGGCAGAGTATACAAAATTATAAGAGAGGGAAAGAAGAAAGATCACTAAGCAATATCCCACACAAGTCAATTCCTCCATCTCTGAGAAAGTGTTGTAACAGAAATGTTATTGTTCCCATTTAGTACTCTCTTACTGCTTGCACTTAGGATTAAATCAGCAAATCACTAACATGCATTAAGTTGATGAGATTTAAATATAATTATTTTTTTTTTCTGATTTAAGTCTTTATGCACTCCTGAATTATTGTGGAATTCAAATACTTGAGTGCAGAGGAAATCCATCAACATAATGGACAACACAATTGGACTGAAAGAAGAACAAAACATGGTAATCCTGAAACTGACAAATAAGAAAATATGTATATATGTATATATAAAGAGAGCAAGAAGATATCTGAATCCAAGAAATAACCTTTGGAAAATAGAAAAGCAGTCCCAGCGATCGCCCTAGGGAGACATCTAAACAAGAGCAACCAAAGTATGGCATAAAATTTATGAGACAATTTAAAGAGCAAAAGGACTTAAAGAACAAATCAGAAGAGGTAATGTAAATATATATATTTTTAAAGAATAAACCATGAAACTGTGAGAGAGCTAAGGGGCAATTAAGGAGGAAAATATATATAAGAAAGAACCTAAGTGAATTCTTGGCACTGCTCTCCTTTTACTCCAAAGGATGTCTGCATATAAGAGGCTTACTTACTCTTCCAGATAGTAATAATGAGGCACTCTCAAAGATTGTGGTGTCAACAAAAAATGTTGGAACAAGCAGATAGAATAAAGAGTAGCAAGTTATCAGCATTGAACTATAAGAGTTATCATAGAAAAATATTCAAAAAATTGAAAAAGACAGCACTGTCTAACAGGTTCTCCTTTCTGTCATTAATGCAGTGATATTCAATTACAATGGTTAAAAACCAGTTACAATGGTTAAAAACTCAGAATATTAAAAGTAAATCCCTGTGGTTTTTTTTTTCTTTTTTTAAAATCTCAACATCTAGCAAAGTTTAGCCTTTCTCCAAGATGTTGCTATTATCACACATTTGCACATTTGCAATAGGTATTCATACAATTATGCAATGGTTATAATCCTTTCCAACATTAAAAAATATGGAAAATATTAGTGATACAAACATTTGAAAGGATCTTACGGTGGCTATTGTTAGTAACTGGATATTGGACTAAGCAGACCATTGGTCTGCCTTTTAGGACAATTCCTAAATGTTTAAATTATCACTCATCTTCTGTGTCATGTTGGTATTCTTAATGTCAACTATAAAAAAAATAAAATAAAAAATAATTCAGAAATAACAACATAATGTTGTAAAACCATAAAGAGCAAATAAGATTAGAAAAGCCATTTCCTTTACTGGGATTTGTGAGCTAAAGGTTAACTTCCAATTAGAGTTTAAAAGGAAGAACTTTTATTCTGCTTTGGTTGAGGCTTTTAGCAAATCACATTTATATGTGCAGAGCATTTGTATATTTCCTAATAATTTTCCATTGCGTTAAAGGCTGTAAGCAATATAGCCAATTTGGACATAAGATATGCAGCGATAAGATTTGTTAATATTGCATTATCAGATGCTATTGCCTTGAGATTGATTGCAATGATGTCAATGATGTTACCATTCAGTTGCCAGGTAAATCCTATTCACCAACCTTGTGTTGCTAAGTGTAAATAAGACTCGGTAGAGAAAGATTAATTTCTATGTCACATTCATATAGCAGTAAAACAGCAATAATAGTAATGTATTAAAAATAACATAATGGAAAAAGATAAATAGTGCAAAACAATAACTGACATATTTAAATAATAGCGGGCCCAGGGGATTAAGTAATACTTTGCATTTTTATAGTGCTTTCAATATAAGGATCTCAAAACACTTTGCAAACATTAGCAAAATAAGCCTCCCAACACTCTTTAGGTAGGGAAATATTATTATCCTCATTTTACAGATGAATAAGCTTATTTATGAGGAAGATAAAGCCAAGTGAAGTTCCCAAAGCCACAAAGCATGTCAGAAGGAGAATTACTAAATAGGCTCCGTGCTTAGATTACACAGACAGAGACCTTGACTGATAAAACAGAGTCCACAGATTCCCTTGAAAACCAGGTCATGTGTATTGTAGTCACAGTTTTCATGAAAATGACTAACAAGAAAAAGCTAAATTTTAATTTCTGAAGTCAAAATTAAACTATAGTGAACACATCACAATGCCTGCAATGACTGCCCATGGAGTCTCAAGGCAAAGCTCTGCTTGTTGCTTGCTTCAGAGCATACGTACCCCAGAGGTCCTAGGTTCAATTCTCTGAAGGCTGGTCCCATACTACCCACACTGCTTTAGTTTGTCTCATGTGCACCCAAGCCCCTTTTCTGCCAGCCTGATGACTTTTTTCCCTTTTTCAATTTTTACATATATATATATATATATATTCCTGTCAATAATGTACATTTTTGAGTGGGTGCATGCCAGCAATGAAAGAGGCATTTTTTTTTCTTCCTGGACATACCCTTCTCTTAACTGATATAGTTATTCCAGAAATGTATTTTACAGGTTTAACTACAGTATGAATCACTAAAAAATTTGCATCATATCTGATCTAGTAGGTAAGATAAGAAATAGAGAGTCCAAGCCAGATATCATGAGCCTAATTATGACAGAGCAGTTGTACAGGAAAATCTGGAGCTACCATGAGTTTCCACACCCTGAACCTGATTACTGGCATAAAAAAAAAAAAAAAATTATAAGAATGTGGAAAAAAATGGTTCAGATACAGTTTTCATTTTTTACAGGATGTCAAAGTAAGAAAAGGCAGCCAGGACAACTCCTTTGGAAGGTGCAAAGGAATCTGGAGAAATTAAGAAATGACCTCCCTTCCCTTCCACTCTTTTTCAGTTGTTATAGATCTGACTGTCACTGCTGCATTGTTCACTGTCAAAGCATTAGGGAAAGGGGGTGTATAAGTACGCATATATATATGTGTGTGTGTACATAACCACATATATACATATGAGTTCCTATGTATGCATCTACAAGGGGACCTCATCTTTCCAGGAAGGGTCACAGAATCTCTCATCCCCATGCCTGATGGCAAGTCTCCCTTGACTCTCACAGCAGGACAAGTCTGCCCCTTCAACTCAGTAAAAGAGCTCCTGAAGCTCTTGTTCTTGGGAAGCATGCTTAAGCCAGCTGTTCACGTGAACAACTGTTGGGTTTTTCTTACAACAAATGTAAACAAAACAAATAAATCAAATTAAAAAGAAATGTCAAAAAAATGACTGCTTTTCAGAGGGATCCATACCTGCTGCACCGGTCTCGCGACTATTTCAACAGTATAACAGTCCACTGTTGTTTCAGTATAAAATAACTGCAGAGACACAGTCTCCATATCTGAAGGGTGTAACACTTTTTCCCAGTCAGTCATTGGCAATTTCTCATTTTCAGGAAAACGTTCTATTTAGAGCTGTTTTCGATATGGACATACACATACACCTCTGCAGAACTACTTCAGTGGCCTAGCTTCAAAATTTTTTGATAATGCTTTTCCTTTCCATGAATGAAATGAGAGACGGGACAAAGGCAATGATAATTTTTTTCATGACATAATCTTTTCATTAACTATCACAAATGTCAGACACTTGGTTCACTGACTATTTGTGACTCAAGTAGAAATACATTTACCATGACAGCAGCAAAAGCCAATCTTTAAAATACTGTATAATAACAGATATACTGATATTTTATTTTTACAGAAGTTTGTTTGTTTGATTGTTTGTTTGTTTTTCAATTTGTTAAAAAGTGTACAATATTCTCATGTTGCAGAGCAACAGGCTTGGAAGAGCTTCCTAAATCACGGTTCCTTAATAGAAATATTGTTTTGAATAACCTGAAATCTTACTAAGCAACTACTTCCAGTGAAAAGTCCTCCATTTTGCAGTTTACCGCAGAAAGGAACATAGGTGAGTTATGTTCCTGTAACAGTAATTATAACATGAAATTTCCCATATAAACCTGAATTAATAAATAAATATATGTATGTTATATGCAAACAAATTCCAAGTCATGTTAAAGGTAGGAAATTGAGGAACCCTAAGACCACTGATCAAAATGTCTCAGAGATCTCCCTGTATTATCTACTCATACTTCTGCTTCAAGATTCAGTTATGAAACCTGTTTGTTATGTTGTAGGCACAATAATGATTCTGTTCATCAACATCCTCCACTAGATTTCAGCAGGTGTGAGAGATTCCTTTATCAAATCTTACTGCTACAAAGTTTCTCCAAAGTCAGGGACACAAAACAAATACTTTGAGGTCACCGGGGAACTAGCGTAAGATCTCTAACACTCAACAATCTGTAATCCCAGGAAACTGTCAGATCCATTTCAAATCTGACAGGAAACTGTTGGGATTAAAAAGTCAGAAGGAGGTTTCTAAATGGAGAGTGAGCAGCTGGATCCACCTTTTCAGCGGAAATTGTTTGGAAAATGGTGATTCTTAATGCTCCATGGTGAACATACTTCTGCTTTCAATGTACTGCAAGCTCAACACAACTCCAGCTGTTGATGGTGCCCTGACCCTGGCTCAGAGCTGGAATTGGGATGCAAAGAAGCAAGCCAAAAATAAATAAATAAATAAATAAATAAAATTAAGAACTTATTCTAGAGATTTGTCCTGAGTTTACTGAATTTAGTGAAATAAGGATAAAATAACCTACTGTAAAAACTATAGCTGGATACTGGTAGTGGAACAGAAGAAATGGAAAAGAAAAAGGTGAAGAGTAAAAAACAACAACAACAACAACAACAGAAACTAGAACTAGAACTAGAAAAAAACTAGCATGTTCGTCTTGAGAAAAATCATTTAGCATCTTCAGGATCTAAAGTACAAAAACCTAAAAATCTAAAAATCTAAAAATATATGTTTCTATATGCATGTACATATGGATAGATAGATAAATATAAATGAAACATTGTATACATTTGGAGTCAAGAACAAATACAGTCTGCATGATTAGGAGTGGACCAACAAAGGATTGCACCTAATGCTTCCAGAAATGTAACTTAAAGAAATCAATAAAGTTTGTTGTTGTTGCTGTTTCTTTTGTTATTTGAAACTATTTGTCCTTTAGGTGTGTGTGCTGAATATGCGGCTTATTTTCAAGACAGAAAACATTTTCCTAACTTGTTTTGGAAGAATGGCTGTCTGCAAATGCCTTGCTCCAATAAAGATGGGGAAAAGGATGTTGGACCATCTGTTTATATGTTGTTTGTGCTTATTTTGCACCTGCAAAAAGAACTCAGTTCCCACGCTTGCCCAAAAAAAGAATGAGCCCATAAACAAATGGTTAGGCTTACACATGGAAGACTTTTAAAATGATGTGAAGTCTCCTGGTATCCTTAGGAGACTACCCAACATCAGCCCAAGAGCCAATGAATTGCAAGGATTTCAGATGCTGAAGGAAATCCCTACCTGCATCTAGACCACATCACTGCTAAGCAACTAACAGGTCAATAATCAGAAAACATCACTATATATCAAATACAGAGCATTTAGCCTAGAGACTCATTAGTTTCTCCACACTAGTGTGATGTGAGGAAAAGATCTATTCAGGTGGGCTCACCCAGGGTGAAAAGGTGAAGCTTCACTGACTCAGGCAGAATTTTTTCCATTTACTGAAGTTTCTGATCTAGTTTTACCCAGTCAAAACTCCAGCAGACTCTTCATCTGGAGTCCGTTCAGTCATTTCAGCATTCATGGGAGCAAAAAGTGCAGAAAGGGACAGTATTTAGAATCTGGAATAGAATAGAATAGAATAGAATAGAATAGAATAGAATAGAATAGAATAGAATAGAATAGAATAGAATAGAATAGAATAGAATAGAATAGAATAGAATAGAATAGAATAGAATAGAATAGAATAGAATAGAATAGAATAGAATAGAATAGAATAGAATAGAATAGAATAGAATAGAATAGAATAGAATAGAATAGAATAGAAGAGGTTGATATAGGAAATCTGAGTCTTCAATAAAGCCAGTACAGCTTGCTAAGATTCAACGGCCATTTATCTTGTATGAAAGAGAAACATTTACAGACAAATGCATTGGTGTTGCATTTACATGGATACCATGGCAGGGAAACATATAGCTTTTAGGCCTCTCTTTGACTGTAGGATCTCTTACATAACTTGACTCTCATAGATTTGGACTTTTTCATGGCTCAGTATTTGATATGATCAAATTCGTGCTCCTCGAAGTGCTCTTGTCATTTTTTGTTGGACTGACTTTCACATTGCACTTATGTGCAGATGTTTTGCTGAGATGATTGGCTAGTTTCTATCAGACAGATATAGAACTGACCGAGCAAGTACAGCTACCCCATATTAGAACAAGATGACTGGAAAATCTCAAAGCTTGTGTTCACTGCTAGGAAGGTATGAGGTTATTACCTGTCAGTAACTAATATATTTGGACTAATTGGAAATGAAATAAAACACTGAACAGAAGACGCGTTAGGATTTCTTCAGGGTAATCTATGTAGAATCAAGACGTGGCGGCTAAACCTATATAGTTTAGTTTGCAGTATATTTACTTTGTCTTGTGGCACCTCTCAGCAACACTACTCAGACTTTGGAGGAAAAAAAAAAAAAGACGAACAGCAACAACCCAGACAAAATACTCTGTATCTAGACTGTTTGTAAATTAATTAGAATATTAAGTAATAATGGAATTTAGCAACCTAAATGACAAATATCCCAGGGCCCCCTCCCCCAAGTGTCTGATGTGTACATCTATCTCTAATACCGTTTCATTGTTTCAGCCTCCAAGAAAAACAGGATGCAATATGCCTTCTGTCTATGATAAAGTTTCCTAATACAGTACAGTAATGCAATTTATTTTCATACAGCATCCTGCATATAAAATATTACATAACCCTTTATGAGAAGATAATGCATTACAGACTCAGGCACATTACTGTCTTGCAGGAAGAAATTGAAGGATAATGTTGTGGGAAGGGATGGAGGAAATAGGAGCTGAGGTACAAAAGTAGTTAAAAAAGAATGTAGTAAACATGTAAGTATCCTTCTTCAGCCCCTATTATAAGCATGACACTGGCTTTAATAGAAAGCTTTAGCAGAGGGCAGGTCAGTGTTGCTGCCAACAAGGTGTAACAAAATGTTACGTACAGATAGGAAGGGGTGGCTGTTATCCCAGGGGTTTATGCTATAAATAGATAAGCAGGATGACAAGGTGAGTCACAGAAGTACCATGTGCATTCCGTGAGATCAAAGAGGCAGCTTGTGGTTCAAGTGAGGAATGAACATGAATGTCAGAAGTCCAAACAGTGAATTGTCCAAAAAATGTTCTCCCTGATAGAAGGACCGTAACTGCAGGCTGAACCGTTTCATGAGCTCTGGGGAGAGTCCCCCTGCATTCAGATTATTGCAGTTTGGAGCTTCCTCTGAGTGCTACAATGTGAAGGCCTAATGCAGATGGACAGAGCAGGCCTTTGTGCCAACTCTGGACTGAAACAGGGAGATTTCAGATTTGAAAAAGAAAATTACTTGCAGGAGAATTTCCTCATTCTTTGGACCATTGGAGTAAGAGTTATTCCTGATTTCTTTGCAGGAAATACGACTGAGCTAAAGCTGAGGCTGTGGCTAATCTGGAAGTAAACAGGTGGTGTGGGGAGAA
Source organism: Anser brachyrhynchus (assembly GCF_964034855.1). NCBI lineage: Eukaryota > Metazoa > Chordata > Aves > Anseriformes > Anatidae > Anser > Anser brachyrhynchus. Next base: position 13,329,406 of record NC_137695.1, read on the forward strand.
GAGTGTGAGGTAAAGCAAGCCTTTCTGGGTTTGAAAATATCCACTCACTCCAAATGAAGGGAAAGATATTTAATGTTGGCACCTCTTACCAAAACTACTGCAATTTATATGTATACAGCATAATTATAAAACCTCAAAATCCCAGGATTTCATTTTAAGAGGCAACAAATGGAGCTGCCCCCTTCTCTCTCATTCTCTACCAAAAAACACCCCCACAAAATCTCACAAACCTTGCCCCACGGGCTCAATATTACACTAAGCATTGCAAATGTATAAATAACTTCTAGAGAAATGAGTTCTTAGGAAATTCGAACTCTTCATTGAGACTGTTGTGCTTCCCACGATTCAGGATTCAACTTTGGGAGAAAAATAATTAGGGATATAAAGGATGGGAAAAACACAGGCCTGCATACAACTACAGTGTGATTAGCTTCACTACTATATGGATGCACAAACCACTGAACATATGTATACCGATGTACTGGGTCTGGCTGGGATGGAGTTATCATTCCCTGCAGCAGCAGCCCATACAGTGCTGTGCTCTGCACCTGTAGCTAGAGCAGCATTGGTATCACACCAGTGTTGTGTCTATCGCTGAGCAGTGCTGGCACAGCGTCAGGACTACCTCCAAAACCCCCAGAGCTGGGCGTGGGCAAGAGGTGGGGAGGGAACATCACCAGGGCAGCTGACCTAAACAGCCAAAGGAATTTTCCATAGCGTGTGGTGTCACACTCAGATATAAAAGGTGGGAAAGGAGAAGAAGAAGAGAGGGGAGGCTCCCATTATGAAGATGTCTGTCCTCCCAAAGAACCACTACATGTATTGAGGCCCTGCTTCCCAGGACATGGAGAAGCATTGCTCATTGATGAGAAGTAGGGAATTTTTTTCTTCTTTCTGTGCTTCAATATGTCCTTTGTTTGTTTTTTCCCTCTTCCTTTTCCCTTTAATTAAATTATCCTTATCTCAGCCTGGGAACATATTTTTTTTTTTCCTTTCCAGCATACTTTCTTCCCCCCTCCCACTCCACCTTCCTGCCCCCCTTCTTTCAAGGAGAGGGAGTGAAAGAGCAATTGTGGCGGAGTTTGGCTGAGGTTTACCCAGCAGTGAAAAACCACCACAGCCAAATGGGGAGAGAGGGGAATCTTAGATACATTCTTCTCATCCTGTAAATCCATCCCTTCAGCATGGACTGTTTTCCAGGAGCTCAAGGCCTTCTGGAAACTGGCGTGATTGGAGATGGCTTTCTGCCATGGCTGCTGGTGCTCACCTTGGACAATATTTCTAGATTTGTCCAAGAGGGTGGAAGCAGGAGTTCCTCTGCCAGTGCTCTGAGACAGTGAACATCAGCCAGCTGCCATCTGGGACCCATATGCCCCAAAGTCCCTATGCTGACACATCCTCTGTATCAGGAGTCTCCAGGTATGGCTGTCTCTCTCTCAATTCTGCGTTGGAAGTCACTGCCCCAGCAGCAAGCTTGGATAGGCACAGACACATCCCCGTGTCTTGACCAGTCCAGCACATATTTCTAGATCTTAGTATGCCTCCTTTCAGTGAGGTTGAAGCTGAACTGTGAAATGGAGCAGCTGATGCAAGAGCACATCTGCTGAGACAGATGTAGGGGCAGTAATCTCTGGTAGAAGTGTAAAGCAGACAGCTGGTGGCAGTAAAGTTTGAAGAGGCCACAACTAGATTCACCCAAGAAAGACTGTCAAAATCCTAATTAGTTCACTCACAATGAACTAGCGCAGCAATAAGGCTTCTGCATCACAGCTGATTCTGGCTGCACCCATCTGTGTAAACACACTATAAATCTCTCTTTGATTTTTCCCCCATCTGTGAAATGGGAGCCGATCACATTTTTTTGAGTATTTTCTCCCTCTGCAATTTTAGCTCTTCAGGACTGGGCTCTCACTTATTGTAGCCTTGCTCATTACTATAACAGTGGGAGAGATACTTAATAGCTGTCATAGCTGAGTATTCTCATTGAATTCAAAGGCAAAACTGACATTGACTTTAATGGGAACCAGAAAGGACATTCAGAAAACCAAGAACTACTCCATTTATTAGAATTATGTGAATTGTTAATATGATAATGATTCAAAGGGCTGTAAGATCGGGACATATTTCAAAGGTGCAGCTTTACCCAAGCCTAATCTCTGGATGTTTACAGATGTCTTATGTGCTTATGAAAATCCAAGCAGTTCTCATATTCGTGGGATAGAAGTATATATATAGCATAGCCTGCACTTTAAAGAAATCATAGCTTGCAGAGTCTTATGAACATTAACCCTTGACCCCTTTCTCATGATCCCTCCCACTTTTTTTCTCTCTCTATCCTCAGAAGTCGAAGATAAGTAGTGAAAAATGATAAAAGCACAGAATGAAAGCTGAAAATGAACATCAGAGTTGTGCTGGATTTCTACAAAGCTGCTGCTATTTGACATAGGGCTAGGGCAAGGTTTGACGATGAGGAAAAAGGATCACAGGAAAGAAGATGCCAAAAGAGAGTGTGGGATGCAAAGGGAACATGGTTTCAATAAGTTTTTGGTGCGGACACTGGTTTGGGGGAGCCTGGTCTGAAGCTCAGCATAGGAATTTTGTTTAGGTTGATGCTTAAATTTATCCGTTAGAGAAAGATAGAGGCATGAGCTCCCCTTGGAATGGTAGTGAAAAGTGGTCTACCAAAGCAAACTGATAAAACAGCAGGACAATTTGTCCATGAGATCTTTTTGGTCTCAGACATAGTTTCATTGTCTTTTCTGAAGCTCAGGTTGATGTTAGGTTTAGTTTCTAAGTTAGCGTTGAGAGAGAAAAACGTTTTAGAGCTCCACTTGGAAGGAGATGGCAAACAAATTCTTGAAAAGAAAGTGTAGGCTGTAAAGACTGAAAGACTTGTCCTAAAAACTTTTTTGATGTGGGCAATGACCATATGACCTCGTACAAGGCTCACCTTATATTTATATTTAATATTAGAATTACAGTTGAAAGAAAGAGAGAGCTTGTAGCTATAGTTGTAGTGGGGCTGAAAAGAGGTTTCAAAGAGAAAGAATAGGCTGCCAAGATCTTGTTAGGAAAAAAAAGAAAAAAAAAAATCTGGACACTGGTTTAGGGACCCAGTCTAATATTTAGCTTTACGACTGAGTATGTGTTTGGGTGGAGGAAAAAGAAAACTGAGAAATCTAGTCATAGTTAGGACTGGATAGGGGCTGCCAAAAAAAAAAAAAAAAAAAAAAGGCAGAATGCAAAGAAAACTGATCTGTGAGAGATCTTTTGGGAAGTCACTGCCTGGGATTCTTTGTGTAAGGCTAAGCCTCTAGCTAAGATTGCTCCTAGATTTGAGAGAAAGAGATCCTGCAGCTCTAGCTGGAGTGTCCCTTCAAAGTGACTGCCAAAGGAAAGCACAAGCTGCAAAGAGAACTAGTTTTCAAGAAATTCCTACTTAGGTGTATTGTTAGAGTGAGGGTTAGGGCTGATGAAAAGAGGAGCCTGGAAGGGGACTAGAAAGCAGATGGCAGAGGGAAGGGTGGGGTACAGTGCTTGTTTGCAAGAACGTTTTGGTGTGGCCACCACCTTGGAGCCAGGTCCAAGGCTCAACCTAAGGTGATCTGACATCTCCGGGTGGTTGGGGGTTGGAAAGGTTTGCCAAAGAGAGGCTGTGGTGCAAAGAGAATTTAACTGTGCAAACTTTTTCATCATGACACTGGCTGGGACCCTTGCTTTAGGCTCAGCTTATGATTAAAGTTGTGGTTAGGTTAGAGAAAGAAGTCTATCACACACTGAAGAAGCAAGAATAATTGCTTTACAGAAACTAACTTTTCATTTTAAATTTGAGAAAAATAATTACATTGACGTAATATTTTAATAGATCAAAAATTACATTAAAATATATGGAAAATGTGCATTTATTACTAACATTATTGATCTTCTAGACCACTGGATGCTATTTTCCATCCTACAACTCAATACCCGAATTATTTTGCAGAGAATTGAACTTAGAATAAACATTTAAGTATTTTTTTTCTCTCTCCCCCTTCTTTCTTTTTTCTTTTCTTTTTTTTTTTTCTGAAAGAGTTACTGTTCTAAAGCAGAAATTAATAATAATAATAATAAAAATCATAGTTCCTCATGTCAATTAGTGAAAAAAAATGAGAGTTTGGGGCAATATTCTGTTGCTATTTCCCATGAAATGAAGAAAAACAGTAATTCTTGGCCCAATTCAGCAAGGAGGAGAGCTCTGGAACCCACTGTCATTTGTGGGTTACTTAAAAATAAATTGTATATGTTTGTTTTTTTTTTAAAGAGCTGTGTAAAGATGAGTGGTAGGAAATCCAAAAATAATCCATACTGCTTTAATATAAATTAATCAAAGAAGTCTAGGCTTGCTTACATTCATGACTCAGCCTGTATTTTTGCCCTTGTGTAGCATCAGAGAACCTAAAAAATCACACTCTTAACACCCTTTGAGGTAGATAGGCATTTCATTCCTTTTATAAAAGAAAGCAGAAGCTAGGAGGAAGCCAAGATACTTGTGGTTAGAAAGCTTCAAAGCACATGCTTCCAATCAAGTTTTTAATTCCAAACCTTTCTTAGATGTGGCATGGTACTTTAAGCTACTCATTTCACTGTTTGCATTTACAGTTTTCCTTCTGGAAGATTAGACAACCTTAATAACAGCCCATTGGTATTATGAAACAGAGTTATTATGTGAAGAACCGTAGGCAGCACCAGGGCAGTGAGTTGGTGATGGAAGTAGAGATGAACACAATGCTAGGGAATACTCTTAGTATTTTTATTGCTGGACTATTTTCACACAACAGGTTTAGACTCCATTATGACAGGAAGCCATAGGGATATTTCTGAAGACGTGGTCTCTTTTTAAACAAACCTACATTTTCAGGACACTTTACCTGAAATTAATATCTGCTCCTTATTTCTTGGCTGTACCTTTTTCCTACTCTGAATGCAGCATTGAGTTCATGCTACAGTTCAGCTCATTTCAGGACACGCAGGGTGAAACACCCGCAGGGTGAAAGGGTTGGTTCACTGCAATGTGCCCAAAGTTTCTTTGTTGCATTGCAGTGCAACTATCATTGGGCTGGCAAGTCACCTTCCTGGAGGGGTGCTGATGGGTGTTAGGTGCCATGCAAGCCAATAAGATATACAAACTGTCTAAGCTAAGGTCCTCTCAAAAGGCCATCCTGAACTAAGGGTGAAGAAGGTTTTCTTCCCTAAACACTGTTCATTTTTCAGGATGTTGGGCCATCTGCATGAATATGTAATGCTTCTGCAACATCACTGATGACAGTAACTTCAGCTGTCCTAGCAGTCCCCAGTCTTATTTACTCCAGGATGTTGCAGCAATTGTGAACATGCCATGCAAGCACTGACAAAGATCCTTTTTTACTCAGTACAGTCCAACGTGAAAACTGATCATCCAATCAGTTCCAATCAGATAATTAATTTTGTGCTGCAATGCCTGTATTCTGAGGCAGAATTAAAGTTAGCATGACTCTTATTTGGTTCTAATCACTATGTTTACTCTGTAATATTTATTTATATTCATATCATTTATACATTATTTTACTTGTACAGACAGCTATTTTACTGTCAAGGACCTCATCACAAGGAGATATAAATCCATGCTACTGGCCCCTGGGAAAACTGGTAAATTAAACCATGTGTGCACAGACTTTAAAACGCTGAAATCTATTATACCTTCCCTTTCCACTGATAAATGACAATGGGTTTTACTTGCTGAATACTTACTTATGAAAGACCACTGTTTATTAATACCACCCTGTATAAATATTAACATAGGAAACCAATACAAAGAATATGTGAAGGGTCATCTTTAAATTGAGAAAAGTCAGGCTATTCAGCACAAATGTCCATGCTTCATTCTGTCCGGAGACTTAAGCAGCCTCATCACCATAGTATCTGGAAGGTGCACACGAGTGTGACATGATTAGCATCTTTCATGTGTAGGTCTTTCTATTTGTTCTGCACTCTCAGGGGAAAACTGCAAGGATTTTTTTTTAAATATATGATACTTACACTGTACTGTATGTTTATAACAGCAAAGGCAAGGTCAAAGATATGTACTTTACTCCCATCTTTCAGTCAACTCATTTTAAAAGATATGAACACAGAGAGCAGTGTTATCTGTGCCAAATATATATGCTCAGATACTTTGGCATATTTCTTTAATTGTTCCTATTAAGGATATGAACAAGGACTGAACAGAAAGTAGTTCAAATGTCTTTTATTTCTTAGAATGCTGAATATGGCTGCTCTTTTCCCATTTCATCTTTTCATGGTACTTAAAAGAATAGTAAAGATTTCTGTGGAAAGAAATAAACGTTTCCCCAGTCTATGGGTCATTGGTATAACAAATGTAATGGTTCCCACATAGCCATTATAGGCTGTTGTGTCAATGCATATTATTAGGCACCTTTTGTCTGTGAGTTATAGACATGATAGATTGCAATAGCTCTTTTGAACATTTTCTCACATAAAGCAAAACCAGCAAAATTGCCTCAGGTCTCCTTTAGAGGAGGCACTAAACATAGAACTCTCCCGTTCCTTTCAGTTTTGTATGAAATTAAAGATTTGATGACAGTTGTTAAATGCATTTGAGGGTGACCCTGTCACCTTGGACCACGTTTTTCCCTTCTATGTGTCTCTCCTTGCCCCACAAGAAGAGACCAAACCTTTGCTGTTGGAGCAAGGCTGTCCTTGGCTGTTTCCATGACTACTCCCTCAGCTGAGGAAAGGATGCAGGGACAGACGCCAGGATTTAAGGAAATAAATATGCACCCACCTTCATTCACTCCCTGCTGAAGTGTTGCTGCCTGGTGTGAAGGACACCCCCAAGCTCACAGAGCAAATGCAGTTACAAGATGTCCTCCCTCCCTTTCCCCAACTCACCAGCTACAGACAGCTAAGAGCTTTTAATTTTTTCTATTCCTACTTTAATAAAAAAAAGCCATTCTTTTTCAGGCAGGGGATATTTATTTTTGATCCTTACTATTCTTTGTCAGGGAAGCTATTTTGCAGTGGGTGAAAAACAACATTTGCAGAAGATCTTGCAGAAGATCCTCAGCACCAGGTACTACAAGCTGAGAACACCGTAGTCATGGTAGTTTGTAAAAGGTGACTTTGTGACTAAAATGCTTTAACCACCACTTGTGACCTATCCAGATCCCAGCACAGAGGGCATCAGCTCTTCCAGCTAAGGAGAGAAGCCACAGAGAATGAACAGACCTTGGTCTGCATTGTCATCTAGATCTTAGGACAAGTCTCCTTGGTCCTTCTTATTCAGCTCTGTCTCTGTCCTGGTTTTCCTCACAGTGTGGCTTTTCCTTGATGTTAGAGGCAGTGGTGATGCCACAAAGGTTACCAAGCACCTTGGTCCACACAGCAAGGAGAAAATATGGAGATTTGTGTATGGACAGAGTGTGATATACTTAATGTATTTTTAACAATTATTAGGGAGTGCTTGGATAGCACTCTAGAGAATAGTGTTATCTGATATTTTGGGCAGCCTGAGGAACTAAAGGAAAATATCTTTATGGGCTTTTGTTGCTCATTTCAATTACCTGAAGAATTTTACACTGGGATTTTCCAAATACCAGATGAACACGAAGCATCTGTCTCCTTTCCTCTCTTCTCATGTCCCTGCTAATGTGAATTGGCCTTTTGCTGTGCACTCTCTTGTGTTGCTTGTTTTCTGAGATAAGTAGTCCAAACCTGAATACCTGAATAATATTAGTATCACCAATTTATGTAAGGACATATTTTCCTTATTATCATATTTTTCCTTTTTCAGGCAGGCTAACATTGTACTTTCCTGTTTCTGATATGAAATGAGTAGACATCTTCATTGAGCTCTCTGAAGAGACTCAATTATTTTTCCTGAAAGGGCATGACTAATTCAAAGCCAGTTACTGTGCTTAAATCACTAAAAAGACTTCTCTCATGGTACATTACTGTTTACCTTGCTTTTGACTGGACTTTGATTTTTCTCTAGCATAAATGGAAAGCCAGGCTTCAAAAGAGAAACTGGAGAAACAATGGTCAAGAGATGAGTGATAAGTGGTTACATCACTCTCACTGTCTACCATGCAAATCCTACGTCTAAACCACTCAGAAGCGGAAGGAGGTGGGGAGGAGAAAGCACTGACAATTCATGAAGTAGAGAGTAAGTTCAGTGGATCAGACACCCTCCCACATGTCCTGTTTTCTACACTCTTTGGGTTGCTAGCAGTCTTTCTCTTCCAGAAATGGCAGTGGTAACTTATCCCTGATGACATTTCACAGTGCACACTTTCACGCTGCTTTCCCCTCTTCACTATAAAAAGCTCCCTGTAAATTTATGCAAAGCCATTATCATTCACTGGGTCTTAAAACTGAAAGGGATCTCCCTGCAGGTCATCAAATCCAGGCTCCTTTCAGCTTTGGCATATTACACGCTGCCTTTCATAAGCTGCTTAAACTCCAGAATGTGGAGTACACGTTAAGGAGCTGGTGTGCTCTGGGCAATACCTGTGCTGTGTGTACTGTGCTGGACAGAGGTTTCCATGCCTGTATCAAATAGCAGGTTGTTCTGGCACTTTGATATGGGTGACTTTGGGGATCTGTTCTCCAGGTAAACCAGTAGCAGAGCTAGAAACTTGTATTTCTGAGCCACAGTACAGTTCTTTGCCTAGGATTACACAGTAAAACATAGTCTTGACCTCTAGCAAAAAGTATGAGATAAAAAATAGTAATTCTATGTCCTACATTTCAAGGAGTGCAGCACTTAGGGAGTGAAGAGGAGAGTAGTGGCTTATGTTACCACTGTGTTTTTGGGGCATTATGGATATTTTCTGACTGAAATCTTCTCTGGCTTCATGCTCTCCAAACAGCACAGAAATGAAGGGACAGGTCTGTGCCACTATAGCCCTGGTCTCTTGCCAAAGAAGGCATCTGTGATTTTTCTGCGTCTTTTTCCAAGCAGGGACAGGTGGAGGTGAGTGACTGACTGAAATCAGAGTTCCCTAACATTTAAAAAGGTCAGGGGGAGAGAGAAGGAAGGATAAAATAAGGAGAGGAAATAAGAATAATTAATGCCTGATGCAGTTCCCTTTCCAAAGATCAGGCAGCAAGGGCAGTTATGACAGCTGTAACATTTCTATTTCCTTCTGCTCTGAGTAGTGCCACTGGGGCAAGTGAAGGACAGCAGTGGTCCTGGAAACACTGCAGCATGTAAATTCAGTTAGCATGACTGCAAGAAAAAAACAGCAGAGAGCTACAAGGGCAATGAGTGAGATGTCACAGGCAGCCAGCACAGACACAAAGAAGCAGTAGATTTTTGTGCATGATATTTTCGAGCTGGCATTTCCAGTCACATTTCCCCTGTGAATAAAGTGGTAAGATGTGCTGAGAAGCAACAGACTGCAAGAAGGATGCAAAGAGCAACCTGTCGACTATGCAAGGACTGAAAAGCAAACTTGCAGACTCCTGCCACCACCTTTCCCATTGCTAAACAGCATTGTAAGTCTGTCATTGAAAATGCCCTTTCCCTTTTCCCCACTCATGCTCACCAGCTCAAAAGGAAGAAAATGGATGCTTTGGGCAGAGGTGTAACCTTAGTGAGGGCATAAAAAAGCAGAAGTGGATTGACTCGCTCTGACTTAGCTAACTTTCTCTCATGCTTATGTCCAGCATAACTCTCAGTTCCTTTTACAGAGAGTGGATAAGAGTAGTCCCCCAAGACAAAGCAAGTAAATACCCCCTACACAAACCCATTTCTCTCAAATAACTGAGAAGAAAGCCTGCAAAGATTATCTCAGACTTTCACATTCAATTTTGAAATGTTTGGCACTTCAGGGAGATGAATCTGACCCTATAAACAAAAAATGCGGAAGCCATCCCACTCCTTGGATTACCACAGCTGAAACACAGCTCAGCTCCTTTGCTGTGTTACCAATGCCACCTACAATGACCAGTAAGTTGTGAAAAGAATATGAAGACAAACAGAAAAGTCATATGTCAGGCCAGCTGAACCTTATCATTGAAGTAACCACAGGGTACAAGAAGTTCCAAAAAAAAAAAAAAAAAGGGCAAGAAAAAAAAAGAGGAAGAATTCATATGTGCATCAAAGAAAGAAAGAAGGCAGGAAAGAAAGAAAGCAGGAAAGCAGGAAAGCGGGAAAGTGGGAAAGCAAGAATGAAGGAAGGAATTATGTTTTAATACAGGTACCCATCCTCTCTCTACATTTCAAATCCTGTTCTCTGCAGCATATTGACTTGTGTGTTCACTTACACTCAAGCCAAGGGAGATCCCATATGAGGACTTGAGAAATTTAGATTCAATCCCAGTCTCTAAAACATGTTTGCTGGGTGCTGTTGAACAAGCTGGATGATCTTGTCTCCATACCTCAGTTTCTGTCTCAGAAATAGTAAAGTGTCTTTTGATATAAACATTATAAACATTTTGAGTATTGCTTGCATATTTCCATAGTGATAGCATTCTGCATCCTGTACATATTCATTTTGCATAATAAATAAGTAGTCATTATTGCTCAAAAGTTCCTAAAAGACATTACTTATTGTGAAATAATTTAATGGCCTAAAATAACAAGAAAGTGGTCTCTGATCTCTGCATCAGTCATAACCATATCTTTGCCTTGTATCTGCTTTAACAAAAGTATCTTCAGATTTTTTTATGAACACTTTGAGCACTTTGAACACTTCTATGAACACTTCGTTGTAAAACACTGAAGAAAGGAAAATAAGTATGAAGTCAACGTGCTTTTGTTCTCAAGAAAGTAGTTGAAACAACTCAAACAAAAGTATACCTGCTTTGCTTCCTTAAAGTAAAGCACTCAAGGAGGTGAACAAAGACAAAGATGAGCAATGATTCCCTTCCTCTCAAGTTCTCACTGTAGCAGCTGAAATTCCATGAATCAGCCCATCAATCACTGCAGAGCAGACAATACAGTCACCCCAAATGCCAACATCCGGCATCCATGCAACGACAGCAAAAGGCAAAAATCCAAGCCAAGCACATAAGCAGACCAAGAAGTAAAACAGAGCTTGGCCTTGGGATTACATATCAACCCTCAAAAACCTCAAATTGAGGAGAAAATAATAATAATGATAATAAAGAGCAGGGAATAGGCAGCAACATCCAAGCTGGAAATTCCACATCTGATGCAACAACCGTCAGTGTTACAATGCAGCTCAGCTCAAATCCCCAACATGAAGATATTCACCAATGACAAAGGCTGTGGATTGCTTAGATCAGAAGACTGGTTTCTTACCTCTTTCCTATAAATTATGCAGTGTATAAGATCATCCTGGTTATGGTCTGAAATTCCCAGGAGCTGCTGTATATTATATAAATAGAAAGCCTGATAGATCTCCAGGATCAACGACTGACCGTGCAGAAGTTACCTGTGTCACAGCAACACTTCATATGGGCTTGATACTTGATACTACGTTTTAGAACCAAGTGGTGCAGCAGGAAGAACACAAACACATAATGGGGAAAAAAATACTTTGTAAGCTAAGGGCTCTTTTACCTCATATTAGATCTCTCCTGAGCTAGCAGAACATTCCCATAGGAAGCAATATTTGGAGGCAAGGTTCCAGTAGATAACCACTGAATGGGAAAAAGCATCTGCAGGTCATTTCTTCAGGCTACTGTTAGCTGCCTGTGCTCACAAGGATGATGCAGCACCAAGGGTTCAAAAAGGGAGAAAAAGGAATTACAGGTGATCTGCTAAAAGGTTGCCAAAGAAGTTGCAGGGGGTGTGTAGGGGTCTGATGAATACTCAGAGAGCAGCAGAAAAACTTAATTATAGGTTTTCCTGCACTGTAGGGTTAGGAAGATGTGCTTTCTGCTGGGGTATTGATGCTCATCCAAATTGAGCTTAGACACTGCCAGTAAACAGAGAATTAGTGTTAATTTATTCAAAAAGGGAGGATAAACAGGCCTGAAGGCTATAGACCCTTTCCTTCATGGAGGGTTCACTGAGAGGATATAGCAAAGGTAACTGGGTGTGATAGTGAAGTAAAAAGCAGATTATCCTCCTTGTGAGAAGGGGATAATTAAAATTCCCTAAAACTGGAATATGTGTGATGCAGTAAAGTATCAGGGATTTTAAGGACCAGTGTCTCTGGTCTGATATTAAATTAGCTCAAATTAGATAATGGCTGCTTACCTTAACATAATATTAAGCCCATAGAAATAATAGAGCTTTAATTAGGTTCATTCTTGTAAACAGCTGCATTAAAGTTAACATAGGGAGCGCTGTATTCTTTCCTGGTAAAACCAACAAGCCATAAATTTGTCACTTGAGTTCTAAGCACATGCACAAGTATTCGAAGAAGAAAATCTCAGCAGCTTGTTATCATAAAGTTGCTGTAGCATGGAGCAAATGAAGGAGAGTTATCTGAGATTTATTTTCAGGGCCACACATTCTTCTCCAAATCCTCAAATCTGTTGGATTTCTTATCCACAAGCTACCTCACTCACGTACACATTTGGAAGAAAGACTTACCCCTTGACTGCATGCTCACCTTACTCAATACTTAACAGATCTTGTTAGTTAATAAAATATTTACATCATATATATCCTACAGTATCGTTACACATTCAGTGCTGTCAAATATTAACTTGTCAAATACCCTAGAAGATGTATACTAGCCTCACTGATGTCTTTCAAGGACACTTACTGCTATAACTTCATTATCTACTTTACAAACCTTTCCACCACAACTCATTAATTCATTACGAGGTTAACTGTTCTTGTTACTTCATTAACTGAAACAACACAATTTTTCTTGTACTTTAATAGAAGATTTAATTTAATAGTTTAATACAATTTATTTCACTCATATTCCCAGAGATAAATACTCCTATATCTGTCACCAATCTAAAATATTTTCAGAAAAGCTGATCCAAATTGCTTTCGATTTCTATTTCTCTTTGTTGTAAGAGGCTTTACCATAAGCAACAAATATGTTAGTACAGTCAGTATAGAAATAACAGGTGATGTACAACAGTCTGTGTGGGAAAATGTTAGAGGGGAAATGGGATTAGAGAAATCTGGCTCTGCTACATGGTGTCTTGTTGCTAGATTTATCAGAGGTTTTAGAGAGAGGTTACCTTTATTTCACTGCAAGAAAATATTAAGGCAAGACTTTCTTTGTGTTTGTAATATGAGATACTCTGCTGGTACTCTTCACTTTATAGACAATATAAACCTGAAGATATCTGAAATCAACAAAATTTCATGTGCGGTGAACAGAAATAATATCATATGAAGTTCTTGATTTTCTGCCCAGAGTTCTTCAGGTATGTGGTAACCCTAGGAATCAACATCAGCAATAAAAGTTGATGACGTAAAGCTCATGGGAATATATCCTCTATTGCTGTAAGCTGGCAAAGTTCCATTTAAAGCACTACAACAAGAGAAAAGATGACCCAGGGAGTAGCAGTAACATACAATAACCCTCTCCAAGGATTCCTAGAAAAAGATTTCTATTAAAAGAATTCACAAAATAAAAAGCAAGGTTTCATTCCAACCTCAGAAAAAAAGTCTGAAAAATGAAAACCCTCTTGAAGTTAATGCTGCAGAGAACATATTTGATCTTTGTGGCCAAGGTGGACTTGACCTGTGCATTTATGGCCTAAGAGGGGGAAATTTAAAACTGAAGTGGGGAGAATGGCAATCAGAGTGCATTTCTGGGGGCTATTAGTACATTCCCCTGGCAGCTTCTACCAGTGCTGTCTGTGGGGACCTTGGGGCAGCTTAAATGCTCTCCCCACTCCTGTTCAAAGGATTGCTTTTAAAAGTACTCTCTAAGCTGGTAATTTATACTGTAAAGAGGGATTCAAGGCCAAAAATGCATCCACAGAATAAGAGCTTGAAGCAATAATGTTATCTGACCCCTTGGTTGCCACCATTAGATACTGTTGTTTAATGCACAGTGAGTGTTTTATTTTGGGCTACTTTAGCATTCAGCAAAGAACATTTACAATGGTTATTAACCCCATGTTCTACACTTCAACTGCAGTAAATATTTTTTCTAGATATTATATAATATTAATGATATATTGTGGATGTAAACTTTTTTCCTTGGAGCTGACCTCTTGCTTGAATAAACAAGTGGTTGGAGGTTATTTGTATGTGCTGTTCCAAGATCATCTTCCTCTTCTAATTCTGTGCGAAAGATTGTTTCCTCTCCTCCAGTGAAGGGTATTAGGGAGCAGATAATTTAGATTCAAGGTCAGTTTCCTTCAAAGCAAGTAGCCTGAACTATTACAAGTAATCCTATGACATGCAAGGGAATTGCCCAATATGAGTAAGATTGCAAAATCAGGTCATGCCTGAACTGATGATGTTGAGAAACTGGAGGTACTTCCTTCCCTTAAATGACCTTGTGGGATGTTACATGCCCAACCTTAGCCAAGAATGCAACTGGGGAACTAGCATCAATTTTCAAAACTAGGCTCCCACTTAATGGTGCAGACTGCGGAAAATACCACTACTTGCAGGCAGGATTAATTATTCTAAACAAAGGAACTGTCTAGTTACTGTTCATGCCAAACAACATGACATACTCACCTGTGAATTTTCCCAGCCCAGGAAAACCACGGTGGTTAAGGTAACTCTTTGTTGCATTGCATGAGAATATAAAAATGAGTCATGGAGAAAACCTACAGAGAACTTCAATTGAAAAACTAAAGTCACAGTACATTCTGTGTATGGTGATACATTAAATATGACACAAACTTTATTAGAACCCAGTATGACCTAAGGGCTGTAATCTCAGTTTGGGTGCACTGTTTGAGCTGTGCTGAGTATGCATCAGTCCTTTAAGGTTTGCAGAATTCGTCTTAATTAAAACAAGATATTTTTATAAGACAGTCTCAGCTGCCCGTCATATTGCTCTAAACAACAGCACTCCATCAGATCTGTAGACTTTGGGCACAGACAACAAATAACAGGACAGTTTGCATGCCTGATTTCTCAAATTGTAACCTTAAAAAGGAATTTTCTAATCTAGCTGTGAAACCTGCTGGATTGCACTTGTTCTCTTTTCCTGCCCCATCTCAGTGCTCCATATTTTGTCGTATCTGCAGGTTTTGTGCAGTGACAGTTTCCAGTAAGGGTAGCTCTGTCCTGTCCAGTAGAGCTCCATGTAACGATGACCACAGGTAGAAATGGATCATCATCAGCATAAGCTGTCTCTGTGATTCTTAGACTGAGCTGCTTAGCTTTGTTTCTAGAACTTAAATATTTCTTGGTAGCTTAATACTGTGCAAAAAGGCTAATTCAGAAATCTCTCACATGGCACGACAAATAGACACAGCTGGAAAGGTGAGGTACTGTATGCCTCTCCCAAACCAGAGAGAAGTTCATCCTAAGCTACCAGAACCACTTTACCTGGATTTTCCTCACACACCTGAAGCCAGATTATTAATAAGCCTAGTGCGTCTCTCCAGTGGCAAAGAACTTGTAGCCTAATTGTAATGTCTCCTTGTATACAGTCTGAAATGTTGAAGTGGTGAAAGAATTATGTTTCTTTGTGTGTATTTTGCAGTGCTGAGGAATTGCACTTTGCAACCAAATTGGAGCTGTGCTGTGCACAAGCTGCCAGTGCACACCCCCAAGCAAGACAGCAAGGCTTGAAAGCAGCCTTGGATCAAGACAGTGACTATCACGCACTTTCTGCATTACTGGCCTGAGGCTTGCATAGAGAACAGGTCCTCGTTGTGGTGAGATCAGGGCTTCTCCCTTTATTATTTAGAATCCAGTCCAACAGTTCCTCCGCCATACAATTCCCATGTCTCTCCATGGCTGCTCGTTGCATTAATTGGCCCCAATCCCTCCCTATTCAAAACTTCCATCCTATTAAGACAGAGGCTTAATGTTTTCTTGCTAAAGTCCTGATTTTGCAACCTCTTTACATGTGGCATTCCCACCAAATTTGATGCAGATAAACCTGCACTGTCTAGTCTTTTCTCAGGCTTTGCACAAAGCATAGCTAAATATAGAAAACAGATTCAGAGAGGAAATGGTCTTTTTTTTTTTTTTTTCATTAAGAGTCACCACATGTCCACAGTAACAGTGCTGAGTCAGAAAGTTCCTCACAGGTGCAAAAACCATGTGTCATAACAATGGTTTAGTTACTTTAAAAAATCCATGTGGCAGAGGTGTTGTTATAACATTTTTTTCCTGAGACAACCGAGACTGCAAACCTGATTTCCTGATTTTTTTTTTATCATTTTTTTTCGGGGGGGGGGGGGGGGGGGGGGGAGGACAGGGGATGGAAGATGGGGAAAAAAAAAAGAAAGAATGGCATTTTATTAAATTCACCATGACTTAAATCAATAGTATCTCTTTGACAACAGCTGTTTGTTTGTTTGTTTGTTTGAATGAATGAAAGTTGCACACTCTATTTCAGTTATATTCCATTACAGTAGAAGAGCATTTTAGATCTTTTTTCTTTTTAATATCATATCCTATTGTTTCAAGACTACTTCTCCAAATTTGATGACTTTTGAAAGAATAGCATGAAATTATCTTAAAATGAAATACGAGTGTAATTACAAAGTGCTAAGCACTTTCCTAATGCACTTGTTGAATATACTATGCCAGTAGCATAAAATATGTCACAATTGATAAAATTTAGAACATGCTTCAGTAATTTCACTTAACTCTTAAGAGCAGGATAGAATAAAAGAGCTTCTGTGCACCTTTCTCACTGCAGTTATAAATGTTTCATTGTTACTTTGGAAGACTAGATTGATCTTGAGTATTTTAATATTCTTTGCATCAGCAATACTAGAGCAGATAGGGAATTTAGTGAAGTTAAAAATAAATGGTAATATTCTCAACTAGTGTAAATCACCACTGAGATCAATACAATTATGTCACTTTACATCAGATTAAAATCTAAAGAAATAGGTACTAAATCACAGCACTTCCCTGCCTAATTAGCTGCTCTACCTGTGAGCAGACAAGGTCACCATTTCATGGTCTGTGTGATAAACTGGTTGACGTCCCTTTGGCTTTGTTCAGTAATTTGAGAATAGAAGCAAAGCAATGATTTCCCTATAATATCGTGTGAATAAAATAAATAAATAAATAATATAAGCTTTAATTTTCCCTGATGGTAGTAAAGCAGCAAGCAACACAGCAGCTGAGCTGGTGGCGAGAGTTTGTTTTCAGGCCAGAAGCTGTTAATTAAGAGGAGCATTGCCATGGCTCTCCTGTAAGGTGGCTGCAAGAGAACCAACTGCAACGGGGAGCTGCTGATGCTCCTCTCTTGCACATGAACTTTCCTGTGTCCTTAGAAACATAGGAAAGCTTGGTTTTGAAGGGACCTTAAAAATCAATCCAGGTTCAATCCCCCTGCCATGGGCTGGGACACCTCCCACCACACCAGGTTGCCAAAGGCCCCATCCGGCCTGGCCTTGAACACCTCCAGAGACTGGGGCATCCACAGCTTCTCTGGGCAGCCTGTGCCAGGGCCTCACCACCCTCTGAGTGAAGAATTTTCTCTGAAAATCTAATCTAAATCTCCCCTCTTTAAGTTTAAAACCATTCTCCCTTGTCTTCTCATTATCTGTCCAAGCAAAAATTTGCTCTCCATGTTTTTAATAAGCCCCTGTTAAGTATAGAAAAGCTACAATGAGGCCTCCCCAGAGCCTTCTCTTCTCCAGGCTGAACAACCCCAACTCTCTCAGCCTTTCTTCATAGGTGCTCCAGGCCTCTGATCATCCTTGTGGCCCTCCTCTGGATCCACTCTAATAGCTCCACATCCTTCTTGTGCTGGGAGACAAATAGCATGATAGTCATTTCATAACATGACAGTCATTTCAAAGTTCCAGTAGGGTTTAAAATGAGGCCCAATGAGCCAGCTTGCCCTGATGAAGGACATCTTTTCCACGCTATAGATGGTGGTGCCATGTTCTCAGTCTGGCACCAGAATATGAGCACACTGTAAAACCTACATTTATACAGTGAACCTGATCAGAGCAACACCTAGATTGGATTATCAATTATTTCATTTGTGTGCTCTCCGTCATTTTAAAGCAGAATATATTTACAAACAATGCATTTAGCAATGCAATAAATCACAGTATAAATGATCTTTAACATGATTATCAATTCACAAAGTATAATTTTGTCTTCAAGAGTCTAGAAAAAAGGTCTACTGCATACCCACTGTACAGACAGATAAAATAGGATACAAGAAAGAGTGCATCTAAAGACTGTGGAATTCTTTATAAATGTAAATTTTATCAAATGCCATCAGCATCTTGTACATCAGAAAAAGTGCAGAACTGTAGTAAAGTTCACACTAAAAGGGACCTCTGGAAATCATTGAATCCAATTTCCTTCTGAAGGTGGTTCTACCTGCAAAATTAGATCAGGTTGCTCAGGGTATTTTCCAGCTGAGTTTTGCAAGTCTCCAGGGGTGGAGATTCCCTGACTTCTTGGCAACCAGTTCCATTGCTTACCACTCACAGTGAGATTTTTATTTTTTCTTTATATTCATGAAAAATTGCATTCTGCTGCAAAAGACAGAGAGTGAATCAGAAGTGGAATCTAAAGCTAAACATCTCTGGTCCAACCTTTTGAAGCATAGTGTTGGCCCTTAAGTTTCTCCCACTTATTCCAATATTAATCTCAAACATTTAGTTATCCAAATTATTTCTTTCAGAAAAAGATCCAGACTTGATCTGCAGACATCAAAGATTCCCTTGTTTTCCTTGGCAAACTATTTCAACAGCAAATCACCCTCTTTCTTAACATTCTGTGTCTTATTTCCCATTTGAATTTGTCTGGTTCTCTCTACCAACTACTGGTCTCTTTCATTTCACCATCTCTAAATTAAAAAGCCCTTTATTTTTCAGCATTTGCCCATACCCTGTGATGGTATGACTTAGAGGCATATTCTGCAATACAGAAGTGACTGCAATTGCCTTTTAACCATGTGAATATAAAAGGCTTGAGGAAAATGAGTTCTGCAACACAAGTGGTGATTTTTGTCTTCTGCCTTGTTCACCTGTAAGGTGTAAGAAATGATGAGGGGGTTTTGGGTGCTATAATCAAGTTGCTTTTTGGTCTGCTTTTTGTTCAGCTAACCAGACTATCTTCTTTGTGTCTCTCAGGGTAAGGCATTTATCTCTGCATCCTCTCTAATTTTTCAATTGCTATTTTAACATATGGTTGCCAGAACTGTAGAGTATAATTTTTAATACACATCAAGGAAAAACAGTGTCCCTCTTCCCCCTCATTCCTGTTTATCAGCCAAGGATCAAATAAGTTTTCTTGTTTTTCTTTTTCTGTTTCTTTTCCTTAGCACACTATTCCAGAGCTTAAACCAAGATGCTTGCAAGCTGTATGACTATCACTTTTATACAGCCACTGATTTCCACAATATAGTCCTTTACTGTAAATATATGGCCTGCAATCTTTATTCCTAGAAATAAGAAGTTTCATTTTGTGTATTGAAATACATATCTGTGAAAGGCAATTGCTCTCTTCATCTACCTCTTCTTATTTTTTACTATTCTTTCCAATTTTGTACCATTCGTATATATTTTTTGAGCAACAGCTATATATTTACTTGAGATCATCAAGTGAAATGTTAAACAGCACTGGACATAACACAGATACCTGTCAAACATGACTAGAGCATTCAATTATGATTCCCCATAGATGACTATTATTTGAAACCTGCTAGTTAATTAGTGGTTAACTCATTTAAAGCATGATTTATTTGAAATTAGAGTATCTTATGGAACTAAGTCAAAGTATATATCCATGGGCTGAAATTATCATTGAATACCAGGTAGGAACAATCATACTAAAGACTAATAATGAGGAGCTTATAAATATGTATATCTACATTATTATTATTATTTTGGAGCATTTCATTCTGTTGCTGTGAGAGAACTCAGTTCCCTGCTTTACTTGCAGATGATTGACAGTTCAAGGGTCACACATTGGCCTGTTTCTCTTCCTAGAGGAGGAAATCTAATTTTAGTCTGAAAGAGACTTAAAAAGTTCTAGAGCAAGAGGTCATCCAGCTTTATTAACTGCTCTTTGGGCTAAAATCTTTGATGGAAAACTGTGAGTTTGGAAGTGTAAAAAAGGATTCTTGTAAAATGTTGATGCCTACATATATAGCATGTAGGATCTTAAGAGCACCATGAGTCACAGTAGAAAAACTGTGCACTTGTTTTATCACAGAGTCCTTCAGGCAGCAGGAGGAATGGGAGGGATTCTGAACATTTGCTTTTGTGAACACAAAGCATATGGCACCAGAAATACCTCTTTTGTTTCCCTCCTTTCCTTTGCCTTTGCCCTAATTATTGAAGGCAAGGAGGGGATTACTAGAGATTGAAGTATTAAAAGTCAACCCCCAATAGAAAAACATTAAGAAGTAAACAAACAAAAACAACAACAAAACAAAGAAAAGCATACTGGATGTATAGGCAGACCAACTGATATTTTACTCCAGTAAGTGGATTTTGTATTTTTATAGTGTTGCAGTGAATAAACCAGCAATATACATCGTCCCAGAGTAGCAGACATGGACATAGGCATGTACAAAGCTTACTGGAGTTATAGGAAGGATTACCACTGGCTTCAGATGGATTAGGCTTCTTCAATGAGATCTGTAAAATTTCATTGATCTGTACCTGTTACACAGAGGTTCAAAGTCTGGTATCCTGCGTAAACCAAGCCACTGAATTGCACCTACCTGAGTTCTTGACCTAGCTAACATGTCGATTTGAGTTTAGATCCTAAAACTAAACTAACATCTTTCACGAGTATCTTTCTTCATTTTCAGGAGCCTGGTGGTTAAAGGATTCTCTTAAGATAGGGGATGCTTAAGTGCAAATCTTTTTCTGATTTCTGAAATAGAGATTTGGGGGTTAAATAAGCATTGAGAAAATAGCTCTGCAGCCTAGGAAAAAAAAATTCCAGGCTCCTTTTCAATTAATACTTTCTTAATTTATATAGAAAGAACAGTTCCAGTTGGATATTGAATTTCAACACCATTTCAGAATCCTCCAAGGAGAGTGATTGCTTTTCTGAACTGTGGAAAACATTGGTGCAATTCCTTGCCCAGTGGTGGGTTTCAAAGATGTATGGACATGGATCTCACACATACCTAGAGTATCACTTCTGCTGTTTGCAAAAATAGATGAAGCTGACAGATGAATTTAATTCCAAGAGTCATTTGTAGCTGTGAATCTGAAATGGAAGAAGGTGTTTTCCTCTAACCCCATGTTTGTTTAACAACCCTTGATGGCAGAGCAGGAGTCTGAACATTTCTTTGTCATTTCCTACTGCTTAATACTTCACACAAAGCACTGGCTTCTTTGAACCCCATTTTTAGGTGTCTTGTTCTGCCCATAAATTATATAGAGAGGTCTGATTTCACTAGGTAGAAGCCACCTGAAAAATGTTTCAATTCTCTTTAGACTTTATCATTTTTCCCCCTTCAGCCTGTTTCATTTCAACACAAATTCTAAAAAGACCAGAGACTGAGATTCAAATGTAGTACAAATTGATGCACCTACTGGGCTACCCTAGTTCACAGCAGCTGAAAAGAAAGCTCCAATCTGGAAGTGACAGTCCACTATCATATAATCAGACAACATTGCAGGAAAATACTATGAATGAAAGCAGGGCTATGTGTGAATTAAATGTGTAAAGAAAAATAATATATAAAATTAATAAAGTTCACTGTTTTGTTTTGTTTTCTTAAATGAGAATTAGATTCTCAGCGAGTAGCTGAACTGTCAGATTTGGTGATGTGCTGATTGAAACAAAGTGAAGACAGCTCAGATTATTTCCCAGATTCTTTTCCTTTCTTAGCTGTTACATCTTGGGATGGAGATGGAGAATAAGCAGAACTCTCACTGCAAAAGAAGAAAAATCAGTAGCAGCTGAAGAAGATTCCTCACCTACTTTGGAGAGATTTTACTGACCGTCTTTGTCTCGTGTTTTCACATTCTTCTCATGGGAAATAAAAAGGTATACTCTTACAATACTTATGAAAGAGCTTAGAAGCACATTCTTTTACTCTTCTTCCCTGAATTCCAACCTTTAAAATTGACAGTGTCTTACAAGTCCACTTCTGGGAGGAGAAAATATATTTTCCTAAAGGGAAATTTGTCAGTGGCAGGGCCAACTCAGCAGAAGCTGAGTCACTTTTTCATCAAATGAGTCTGGCATCAGGTTAAGGAAAAATAACATGTGGAGACAGAAAGGTATGCAGTATATATTTTTACTCACCCCCTACACTAATCATCCATTGTCTTATATCCTGCCTTCAGTCAGCTGACTCATTTGACCCACCAGTAAAAATAAAATGTTGTGAAACAATTAAGGTGCCACACTGATGACTTGTTTAATACTAACGTGAATCCACAAGCAGGAAACTTTTTTTGTTTGTTTGTTTTAAGTCTTTATTAAGTTTTCCATTTATTTTAAGTCTACTTTTCTTATAAAATAAGTCAGTGACAGCAAGCTATGTAACTTAAAACGCAATGAATATATATATACATGTACGCACACACACGTAGATATGCATACAGGCAGACAAATAGTCTTTACGACTCTGACAATCCAAGAGAGAGATTTTTGAGGAAATGTGGTAGGAACACATATAAGGAAGGTCCCGAACATCTAAAAAGCTGGGTATTTCAGTTTTAGGTGACTGACCTCAGAATTGTGTCCAAACCCCAGCCTACAAAAATGTGTCGCCTGCACTGTGTAGAAGCAGACTTAGGCCCGGCATACAGACACCCAAACCAGCCACCCACAGCTGGCACCCTTGGGTGGTCCTGGCTGCCTCTTCTGCCCCAGCTCCACCTGACTCTCCAGGGCCAGTGGTCTGAGTCCAGAGCTCTTGGGTGCAGGAATGCACCTGCTGGTCCTCAAAGAAAGCCCATTGTGGAGGCTGCTCTGTCATTCTCCATGTGCCCTGAGACTGCTGCAGTGTTTGCACATCGCAGAGGATCTGGGTGGACTATCATTGAGATCAATGCTAAGCTCCCAGATATCTTTCAAGTATAACTCTTTGGCAGCTGTCTCTTCCCCAGCAAGCAATTTAAGCCTGTTTATTATATGCATGGCCTGAGTTCAGTCTTGATGAAGATGGCAGATGTTACACAGACACACAGGATCACATCCTGCTATCATGTCAGTTTTACACAGTTCTGACTCTGCTGACATTGATGGAGATATCCCAAATTTAAACTGGCAGGAGGGGAAAGAACCCATGATACTTCTAAGGAGCTGATGTCCTTAGACACTTGGTTATGTACTCATTTGACATACTACGTATTAGTGTATGTATTCTAATGTTTAGATTTAATACTGAAATTTTAGTTTTAGTTCAGAAAATAAATCTCTCTGCCGTAGCCTATAGGCCTAGCAGCTGTGACTGTCACACAGTATTTTTCCATGTAGGAAATGTAGGTTTCTGTGTTCAGTTATTTCTCATAACATCACAAAAAGGAAATCTGGGTCACTTCAGTCATTTGCCTCCACTAATAGTTAAGTGTGAGTTACTGCTATTGAATGTATTCTAAAAACATGGATTTTATTTATTTATTTGCTTATTGGCACCTCACAAGCAAATAAACACCACCAAGAAAAAAGATCCTTACTAAACAGTTAAGACACCCTTTATTAACCAAGACTTGAATATGACATGAAAAAATTAATATTTATACACAAAGCTCTCTCCTCAAAACCTGCACTTTAAGGAGTCATTCCCTGTACCCCAAAAGAGCGGGGAAAAGAAGGATTCTTCAATGTATTTATGAGCTATTTCATACCTAACAAGTTGAAGAAGAAAAGGGTTTGTGACAAGAGTGAACTTCACAATCCAGTTGCTCCTGCTGTTCCAGTTAGATTTCTTCCCACCTGCTTTTGATGAACCAGTGTTTCTAGAAAGCTGGGCCAGATTCAGCACAGTGGGACACAGGTAGGCTAATTTAATTCCCTCATTCCTTACAGGTCTGACTGTTTGACATTCTTTGTTTGCAAGCCTTAACAACAAAAATACACCTTTTGTGTAATTTTTTTTTTCTTAAGCTATGGCCTCTCATTAGGAATCCACAAAAAAAAAAAAAAAAAAAGAAGTTGAGACTGACAAAATCACCAGGAAATACCGAGGCAATAGCAATGCAGATAATGACACACTGCGTTACAGTAACATTAATGTAGAAAAACATGCATATAACTGCCAGAACGGGAAATGTCCTTCCACTATAGCTGTGAAAGCAAATGCAGGTGAAGGCTCCAGAGGCAGTGATGGGAGAGCAGGGTGCTGGGTTTCCATAGGTTGTCCGCAGCTGCATGGGCACCACTCCATGCCTGAGGCTGGTCCTCCTGCCAACAGCCCCCATGCAGGGATGTGACCACCAACATATGCTATTTTCAGGGACAATTTTCTCTTTGAAGAGGATGAGGAGGGAGCCACATTCCACACTGTGTTTTTACCTTCACATCCCCCAGGACACCCATTTCCATGACACTTCTATATGATGCAAAGAAAGTGAGAGTGAGGGAGCTGCCCGTGTAGACTATAGGTTGACTGACTTTTTAAATACAGTGTTTATTTTTTGTCCCCTACCCCCAAGAGATTTTACTGAAAACAAAATTATTTTGCCAAAGTAGGAAGTTCAGTCTTGGCTAAAATTTTGCCACTTGCACAGCTTGAAATCATAAACAGTTATCATTTCCATTTGAAGAAGCAGAAGACTGTAAAAAGGGAAAGATATAAGAGCAAAATACATATTTTTCCTACTCTGTCCTTCTGAGGAATTAAAAAGGGAAGGCGGGAAGAAGAAAGATAACGAGAAAAATATATATACAAACTCTGCATTTAAATATTGAATTCAGAAATGAGGAATACCACATTTAAAAAATATTATTTTTCACTTTTTATTATCCATCTTCCCTTTTTCTCCTTCCTCCAGCACTACCTCCCCCACGTCAGCTCAATCTCTTTGTGTGTGTGTAATAATAGATATCCCAGCAAGGTATCATCTTTGTTAGCATATTTCTGAAGCTCTTCTAAGCTGCTGTTTTCAGTGAAAAACTCTGTATTGCAGCTTTATGATATGATATCTTTCATTATCATTCTCCCAAATGATTCATATAATGATTGTGGTTACTTGCAGGCAAAAAAATAAAATAATAATCATAAAAAAAAATCATCCATTATGCCCTCAAGAATTGCACTAAATCCTTTCTGACACTAACCACACATGCCACTCTGTATCCTATACACTGTTTGACTCACTCATATTTTGGACTGACTTCTGAGCAGTGATTCAGCTATGTCCTGCCCAGCTTTCCATGCTGATAACACAGGAAAATATGAAAAAGCAGCAACATTAGCCTCATTGTGTTCTCCCAAAGCCAAGAAAAAGCCTCACTGTTTTTCTGTTGCGGTTTCGTTGGCACGTCCTCGTTGTCCATCGTATCGGAACATGGTCATTATTCACAGCCTTGATGACTGGCTTTAAACGCACTTTCCTCAAAAGTGAATTAAGTGATAGAGAAATTTTTAGCATATGCGACTCCTTCTCAGGGTGCTGCGTTTGTTGATCTTACACTTGAGGGTCTCCTGCAGACCCAAGAGAGAGGCTAATGCACGCTGGTGATATGCACGTGGAAAACGAGACACGGACAACCAGCCTTGGCCTGGCAGTAAGATCATCTTGAAGGTCAGTGGGGTCCCGGGGGCTGCCCACCCTTCCCAGGGGTAGAAGCCCCTCCACGTTCTACTGCTGGGATGGAGGCTGTGTCCCACACCACTGCCAAAACAGCATCCCCACAACTTCTCAGCATAAAAGATTTGGTCCTTTGAAACTGAACAACCTCCAGTGGCCTTTTATTGTCTCAAACCTATCCACCTTGAACATGATTACTTAATTACATCCCAAACTGGGCAGACTAAAATCTCATTTATGACATGATCCTTTTGGTGTATAATAGTCTTAACAAGCCTTAATTTTCCACTCTGTCTTCCTGTCATAGTAACTTACCACTGCTAAGAATAATAAGATAAAAATGTTAGGTGGAACGGCAGAAAGGAGGAAAAAAAAATCACTTCAGAGTAATGCTCATGTAGTCTTTCCACAGAGAAATACTTAATGAGGTTCCTTAGGCACTTTTAAGGACCTTTCCTGGATTTTAGGTGAAGAGCATTGTCAGGTTTGGGGGATATTTTTGCTTTAATAACTTTTTTTCAGACATTGTCAGCCTGAAAATTATGGCCCATATATTCTGGCCTATGAAATCGGGAGAACTCAACGGCTTTACTCTAGCAAAGAATTTTATTTGCATACATTTGCCTCAAGGTAACAAGTTCATACCATTTTATAGTATGACCTTGAATACCTATTGTCATGTGTCTTTTTTTTTTTATTTTATTTTTTAGTTTCTTATCTTTCCTTCTTTTAAAAAGAAGTTTTTAACCTTCATTGTGAAGAATATCATGAAAACCTATTCTGAATACACCCTACTGGATCCAAAATCCAGAATTTAAATTAAAACAAACAAACATAAAAACAGTGTCATATTATCATTTATTTAAATTCTCAGACATTTAAGGCAATCTTGACCTTTTTTTTTAAGACCTGGTTCCTAATTTAGGGATGCTTGGAACTATGGCTGTTTGACAACATCCATCAACAACCTCAATGCTGACATGCTCAAATTACCACAAAGTGTTAAATTCAAAAGAACTCTCATAGCTGACATTTTTGCATTTAGTGTTTATTATTATTATTATTGTTATTATTATTATTTGCATACATCTTACTAGCACAGACTGTTTCATTTTGTTCAGTGTTTTCATCTGGTTTTGTATTACACCCTAATTTAAGGCTGGTGTATTATTATCAGTCCTACAGATGATTCTTGAAGGACACTGTTTTATTGAAATGTAACAGTATACAGAAAAAAAAAAATCCTACACAAGAAAATCTGTTTTCATTTATGTGCATGTGTGCACATATCTATATAAATTTTAACCAAAAAAAAAAAACCTGAGCATTCTTAGGATCCTTATTTTCAGCCATTATTCTTTCTTTATTAATGAATTAAAATTAAGAACATAATTTTAGCTTTAAATATTAACTCATACCTACATGTCATAGATGGAACGTACATAGAAAAATGCATGGAGGATAAGGGAAATACTTGCCTCTTCTTTTTCTGGTATGGGTTACCTCTAAAAGTACAAAGGTGATGCTCACACAAAACATTGAAAAAAGACAGTATTCAGGTTGAAGATGTCTCAGCAAGTCTGCTCTGACATGTTTTCAGACCCCTTGGTCACAAAGTGCTTCATCCTTGCTCCCCCAGACCTTGGCTGCACAGCCCCAGGAGGCATGAGGACTTCTGGGGCTCTACCAGCGAGGAAGTCCTGCACTGTTTTTTGGTGTCTCACAGGACAGCAGGTGAGGGTCCGAAGACTGTTTACATAGAGGTTATTACAAAATCAAGGCATATATCTGCTTTGAATTAAACAATCCGCACGCATGGATATTTGCCTGAACAGACTTTGGGTGCTGCCCTTTGTGTCAAAAGGAGCCGTATCCCACAGCTCTTTATTCTCTTTTTAATCTTCTTCCTTCTGTCCTGGCTAAACACATTAGTCTTTTATGACTTCATCATTATCCTGCGATACTTAATGTGTAATGGAAAATATATTTTTAATATTGAATTACACATTTACTTTTGTTTGGCGACTAGTAGTTTTAGCCTCTCAGACAGATATTCAAACTGTAGTGCCTAATCTGTTTGGATAAATGAAAGAATATACAATCACTTTTTTTTTTTTTTTCCTTTGGTTTTAAATTGTGCATTATAGTTAAGATAAATAATGTCCTGTCAGAAAGCACAGAGACCCAGGTCTGGGTATATCCCATCTGTGTAAGTGCTGGAAACCTTATTGCAGAAATCTCCTTTAGTCAGCTGCTTTGTTGTGTGTTACCACAGAATTTTTACCTACAGGCATCCAGGCTGAGTTTTTGCCCTACAAAGCATCTGTGGTCTGGACTTTGGGGACTGAAATTAGAAGAAGCTACAGGAGACTTCACATGTGCTGTGAAAACACTACATCCCTTTGTCTCCTTCTCACCCTCCCTTTCGTTAGCAGAGTGGGGCTGGCCAGTGGCACACGTATAGCGAGGAGCACAGCGCTATAGATTTCACCTGCCGTGCCTTTTTGTGCGGAACCACTGTGGCGTTCAATGCCTCTCTCTTCTGCTTGATTAAAGATAATAAGGGACAAGTCACTGACAACCCTTTGAGGCAGGGTGGTTTCTGGAGATAACTAAGGGTTGGATTTGTATAATCATATTTATATTTAGGATTTGATTAGGTTTTGCTTTATAATTCTTGCTATATTTTTAGTTTAGCTTACTGAACATTAGAGCAGCCCTCTCTGCAGTGACCAGTCTAATACCTCCTAAGCCCCACAAGGGGATGTTGGGACACTAAAGACCATCAATCCTTATGAATAATGCATCTATTTCCTACTGAGGCTCAAATTCCATTAATACTATAACATTATTACATCTCTTATTTACTCTTTTCTCTCTGTGGGATTAAAGATTAATTATTAACAAGTTTTTTTCAAATTAAGGAGAAATCTCAGTACATGCAAAAATTTCAGACAGAATATACTGAGCTTATTGCCAGAAGAAGAAAGTAAGAAATAGAAAGTAAAATCATGAAATGACAAGAAATATCCCAGCTCCATGATACAGGGATGGGCATTACAAGATCACACCTAAAGATGCTCACTGAAATGCATTGAAACCCAGTGTTCTGTGTGGTGATTTCTCATCCCGGTGGCCAGGGTGAGTCCATCTGTGAAAGGCAGATGGGATTGAATGGAATTATGGTAAAATATCAACAGTATTATCTGTCTGACTGGGAAAAGGAAAACCACTGAGATGATCAGACCAGTTCACAGAACTGCTTTCTCTCTCTCTGCATGTGAGTAATTCCAAATGTGCCGTGGTCTAATTAGGCAGAGCCTGGATGAGTAGCCTCTCTCCCTGTAGGTTCACCACGGTAAGACCTCAGCCTCCTCTGGATGTTTGACTACTACCGTTAATACTTCTACTGCTGATAAATAATTAATTACAGCGAGGATCTATTAAAATCCTGTTGCCCTCAATGTCCTCTTCATAGTTAGCAAAAGCAAATAAAGGGAAACTTAGAAGACTGAATAACTTGCATAGTGAAGTTTGGAAATGAACAATAGTTTTTGACTATCTGTGCAGGTTCAAAGATAAATCTTATAAATTAAATAACATACTGTAAGGTGAAGTACATAAAATTCAGAAAAATACAGCTTTGCATGAGTAACTAGATTTTTTGATATATTCAGTATCAAATCCAAAAAGTAGCACAATACAGGAAAAAAAATTATGTTGCTGTATCCAGTGCAGATCTGCTACCTTCCTGAATTATTACTGAAGTGTTTGTTATGTTACAGAATTTTGTAAATACATCATCTTCCCCAGCCTGGTTGGATAATTTGCCTTTGTCCAGAACTGACCACACATTCTGCTTCTGAAATGCACAGAGGCAATAAAAAGAAGATGGAGGTTTAGCAAGTGAGGCACTGAGGGACTAATATTCAGCAATGCTAATTCCAGCTAAATTTATATTGTATTGAAAGAAAGTGCTGTTAAAGAACAGCTTGGCTTACATCAAGACATGTGGTTACCAGATTACTTTCTATCTCCGCTCAAAAACATTTAGAGAATTTCTCATTAAAATTATTTAAAGTGAAACAAGTCAAATAAATCTACTTAAACGTGTTGTTGCACTGCCTCATTTGTGCTGAAAAAATGTTGCTTTTTTTTTACCTTCTATTTTAACTGTACGTGCGAGGCTTT
This sequence comes from Anser brachyrhynchus, assembly GCF_964034855.1. Classification (NCBI taxonomy): domain Eukaryota; kingdom Metazoa; phylum Chordata; class Aves; order Anseriformes; family Anatidae; genus Anser; species Anser brachyrhynchus. Next base: position 13,359,370 of record NC_137695.1, read on the forward strand.
ACTTGCCCATTAACAAAATGCATCACCTCCCAATTGCTTTCTATACCCCCTTAAATGTTAAACATAAACACATATACCATCTGTTTCCTATCATGACACCAATCCAAAATGGCTGCACTAGACACCTCCGCATAATAGATCATCTTAAAACACCTTAGCGGCTTTGCTTTATGGAGTTATTTTTCCTGTGACAAATTATAAACCTATATTTCAAGAACACGACCAAGCTGTAGCCTCCATTACAGTTTTGGAATAGTTTTTCCTTATTTTAACAAAATGTACTGGCTTGTGTCTGATGCAGCACTTTTTTTAAAGCCATAGGCCACCTTTGTTGCTATGGTATCCTACAAATCCAGTTAATTTCTTCAGTTATTAATTCTCGGCTAGTAGTTTTTGAAGCATTCAGATTGAAAACATTACAGTTGAAGGCAGTCACTGCTGTAACCTACAAAATGATTATGTAGCTGTTGTGTAACTGAAACTGCATTGCAAATTGCAAGTGTTTATCATCAGTCTGCAATCAAAAATAAATTTCAGCAAAAAAAAATCATATTTCTGTTAAAAAAATCATTTCTGTAATGCTTGCACTTGTAAACTCCAGCTATCAAATGTTCAGGGGAAATTGATAAAATACAGTCATAAATGTCATTGAATCAAAATTTGTTTTTGAACGGATTTCAAATCTACCTCCTCCTCAGGTTCAGCTCTATGGAAAAATGACCGTGTCTGAAGCCAGTTGAATTCAGTGAGGAATTTCTCCTTGACTTAAATGAGCTTTTGACCAAGGCCTCACAATATTAATGCAGCAACCTGCAAACCCTTATTTCCCAGGGTACCTCCAATGAATCCTAGACTGATTAAACCTCTGTAGACCTATGTGCAAAAGCAATACTCCATCTGCTCATTCTCCCTTATATGTAAGAGCTCAAATGGTTATGAGACAGTATTGCTACAAGTTTGATCAAAAATAAATGTCATATACCTAGGGACCATGAATAAGGGATGAAACAGCCAGTGTAAAGGGTAAAAGAGATAAAGGGAAAAAAAATAAAGATACTATTGCCTTGGATTTCATAATCTCAGTGGAGTTTCTTGCCATGTCAGAGGCTTTATTTAAGAAGTACCTGTTAATGCCTCATGGCTACACGATCCCATAGGATGAAGCAAAAGCAGGCAGACTTCTACAGAGGTAGTACAGGCTGCTAGGTATCTTGTCGCCAGAAATAAAGAACTGATGTATTGGTTCCATTGCCTGCCTTATAAACTGATAATACGTGAGGAAGCAAAGCTGGAGAGCTTGAGGAAGAGGTGTTGCAGAGCTTTCTTTTCCAAACCATTTTGTCTCCAATGAATTCTTGAAGAATGGAGGAACAAGGAGGGAACGTAGTTCCTTTTACACTTTTAAAGGCAGAGGGCAAACCTTTACCTGTCACCCCTGTTCCTACGTAGTTAGAGCTCCCTTTACCTTAACTCTTCTCTACATGCAAGGTTAAGGAGACCTCCAATTGGTGGAGAATGGACCTTTCCTCTTATTGAAGGTCATCTCTCTCTGTTGTGAGAATATGTGATATTACATACACCTTTGGGGATGTATAAATAACACTCAGCTACTTTTTGAAACAGTCACCATAGTGTTTTTCCTTCTTCTTGTCTCTAATTTCTCTACTGTCATTTGTGCGATTTACAGAGGTTGTTTTTATTCCTCTGGGCTTTCAGTGCAATTAAAGAAAATAAAGAGTGAATGCTGAAGTAGTTGAGAAGAATGAGAGAGGAAAAAGACAAATACAAAGGCAGAGGTACTGTAAACAACTTCTAAAGAGGAAAGGATAAAATACAGTTTGTCTTCAACATGCTTTCACAGGCACAAATCTAGATTCAGCTTGTGACAATTCATAATATGGTTTAGAGGGGGAGAGATGGCAATATTTAGACAATATGAACATCCAATTTAAGAAAATAACAAACATTTGTCTATTGTGAACTTTAAAGTCATCTGTACTTACAATAAATGTAGTCATTCAAATAAGTTGGTAAACTGCGATTTGCCCTACTTGCACTGACCGCTTTTATGCCAGGATTTTTTCACACCCAAGTTAAAAAAAATAAAAACAGGTTCTGTTTGGGGATTTTAACTGTTTCATCTTGACCTTTGAGTGCATGTAAGTGTGCCTAAGTGCACAAGCATGCTGTATCTGACCTCTATAGTAAGAAGCTAACATGTTGGCTTAGAAGCTCTGTCCTCTTTTTCACTTTGTTAACCTCCCTTGAATTTGTTGGAACTTGCTGAGGCTACTCATCAAAGTCTGCACTCTGTCTAAGCCACCTGACATTTTTACTCTTAAACTCATACCCCTTCCCATTTGCTCTGGGTTTCAAAACCTGGAATTAAGCAAGTCTGCAGTAGACATATATGTTGAAATGCACTAACCCTGAAATGGCTATTGCTTTCTTCTTTGCTATTTCCTTGTTGCCCAATAGCTCTGTCACTAGCATTTTTTTGTGAACACCCCCCGCTTTTTTTTTTTTAACAATCTGAAAAGAGGGGAGTGGAATATCAATAACAGCCGTAGCAGTGGAATTATTGGGCCTTTTTTTTTTTTTTTTTTTAAGGTACGGTAAGACACAGCCCTAGAGGACACACACCCAGTAAACAGACAAAAATTTGCCAGTCCTTGTTCTGCATTACACACCCATTGAACATTTTGGGTGGAGAACCCCCAAGGTCAAGCTCAGTTCTTCAAAAATATTTCCATTTCTATCTTGTATACAGTTGAGAAGGCAAAATGTCACAATCCCTAAATCTCTGTAACCTTTATTATTTCTGTTGCAACTGTGACTGAGTTTCCCAGAACAGGTTTCATTGTGCGAGGTACTGGAAGCGATAAAATGTGGTATCTCCCTCTCATTACAGATCAGGATTTTGTTTAAATTGCCATTTTCCTTGCCTATACAGAGGCATATTGTCTGCTTACCAGCCCACTGCAAAGCTGACGTAGGTGGCAAGGGTCTCTCCCACCTACCCCTTCCACCTCAGTTTGGACTTATTCATTCTTTTTTCTGCTTCATTTTTATAACATTTCTAATTTTAAACCATGAGCGCTCAAATCCTGTGAACTCATTTCACATGTTTAAAGTCAGTTTCTCAGCGTGTAACTTTGCTATTCCTGCCAATGGTTTTTCTCGATGCTTAAGGGACTTTTACCACAACCCTGAGTGAAGCAGAAGCCACAAGGCAACATAAAACAAATTCTGCATGCGTCCAAAGTCAGTGTACATGCCAGTCATGCTTTGAAGAGCCATTGTTCTGAAAAAATGCTGTTCATATAGAGGCTTGCAGTTGGCTGGCTGAATGTTACCAGCATGTGGGTCAAGTCAGCCCCACAGCAGGCTCGGATCTATGCATGTAGACCAGGCAGGCTTCACGTGGTTCCTTCCCAGAGATGCGCCTTGGAGGTTTCGGGCTTGCTTTCTCAGTGATGGGACAGCTCAGAGGCCCACAGCCAGCTGGAGTAGTTATGGGCAGGTGCTTCTAGGCCAGCCATCTCCTTTCTGTTTATTTCCTTCACTTTAAATGCCCACTGAATCACATTTCCCACATGCATTCACCTCTTCAGAACAAGCGATTTGGAATAAAGGTGTGGTCTTGTAGTAAAAATCGTGTTAACTATTTATTCCGCTGAGAACAGAAGTTGAATCAACAACAGCTTTTCAGATATGGAAGATATGCTTCTACTGCCAAAGTTATTTTCTCACCAGTGCTTGTCTTCCACGAAGTGACCTGACCCAAAGATATTTGTATGTGAGATCAGATGGCTCAAGAGAAGGCATCAACATAGTATTTGACATTGGTATGTATGCCTTCAGAGATGGGAAAGATGAAGCCAGACACATGATGCTGATAAGAATTTCTTTTTATGTTATTCCAATAAAAAATACATTCATACAGAAATATAACAATCTTGCAAAAAACAATTTCAAATAAAATCTTGTAAAACAAAATTTTTACAAAAATCTTACAAAGAGATTCTTTAGATAACAGGGTGCTTCAAAAACAAAAAAAGAAATTTCACTAATAGAAACTTTTTCTTCTTAAATTTCAAGCAAAAATGTTTTTTTTTTTTATTTTTATTTTTTATTTTTCAGCTTGATTGAGGCTCAGTTATCACCTGAACAAAATGTACTTGCTTATTAAGAAAATTACAGGCATTTGACATATGGCACACAGCCCCACCCCATCCACACAAGTCTGATGGTATTTCACAATTGAGACAAGCCAGTGCAAGTTTAATGTTTTTTGTTTGTTTGTTTGGGGTTGTTTTTTTTTTTTTTTGCTTTTGTTTACTTTCTTATTTTTCAGAAGTATGGCTAAGCCAAGGACATTGCAAACAAGGAGTTTTAAAAAAAAAAAAAAAGAAAAAAGAAAAAACACACCTAAATAGAAATCCATTTATCCTCTTTTTTTTCGGGGGGGAGGGAAAAAAAGTGCATTTTCAGGCAATTTAAAACAAAAATGAAATGAGAATGATTTAAGCCTGCATGTTCCTTAGAACCAGATCACTTGCATATACTTTTTCCTAAACCACTTATCTACATACATTTCCAGGAAGATATACCAAAATATTAGCATAGTAAGCAAGACCAATAATAAATAGAAAAAAGAAACAGATCACATGTTTCATTGCATCAACTGTAGTGAGCTGGTTTTAAAAAAAATAAAAATACTGCTTTTGGACAGACTATTTCTATTCTAGGAAAAAACAGTCTTTATTTTAGCTGAACTATGCAAAATTAGAGCTCAACCACCACAACAACTAGCTCACTCACAGGTCCTCCCATAAGCCGGAAGGCCAAAATATGAGTGTACTTCATCTGCACACAGCTAATATTCTTTTAGCATGCCAATACTCAGTTCATATCATTCTTATATGGCCACAGATACGCTATTCCAGACAACCTAATAACTACAAAACACAGTCAGCAGTCTGAGAAGAACTGAATGCCAACAAAGCCTTTAGCATAGCATTAAGCTAAAGGTAAAGCCTCTAAAAATGCTAGATTTTAATAACTGTATCTTTCATTTCTTTGTCTCCTTAATGACCATGTTGGGGGGGAGGGGATATTTTGACGGGCTGTGGCATTTTCTAGCTATGTGTTCTAATTTTTTTTCCTTTTAAAAAAAATATTTATATATTATCTATATATATACACACATACACAGACTGTACACACAAATATACATACACAATTATTTTTCTGCCCACTTTTTAAAAAAAAAGTAATATAGTTTCTTTCTGTATGACCAACAGATAGCTAGATATATAGATGTGAAACTTGTGCCTTTTAAGCAAATACATCTTTTAATACTTCTGTATCTTTAATATGTATGAAAACTTGACATATTAAGTACAGTTGGGGTGTGTATATACACAGTTGTTGTGCAAGGTCAATATAAAAAAAGTCTCAAGGTGGCAGAACTGGTCAGGTATTCAATTGGCATATGCATTATACTGTAACACAGTCAAATTGTCTAAGTTAAACAAATACTGTACTGACATGAATGACTTTTCTCTATATTTGTCTTTGTAAAGGAGGACCCTGGAAGTAACCTTTTTTTCCCCTCATATTATACATTTGATACAGTACAATGCCAGGTGAAAAGAGAGCCTTAATAAAGCATGCATCACCCATACCCCTGTATAAGACCCCCTACAAGAGAAGGTCACTTGCATAAGGCACCATTATTAAGGTCAACAGTGCATTAACAGCTAGAAAACCAGAAGTTAGTCCTCAAGGCATAAATAAGAGAAAAATTAGCTGCATGAGAAAAATCAGTTTCTAACCAATAGTGGTTTTATCCACCCAACAGAAAAAATTATTCATGTTCCATACATTATGTAACATTAGACCAATTGTATTTTAGCTGCTCTTAACTGGAATCAAAACTGCAGTCCTGATTAAAGAATGGAAAAGCATATAGTTCCCCAGAACCATGCAATAACCTTTGTATTATAATGAAAAGTTATAGTTGTGTTACATTTGTAAATACACAGCTTATACAATGGATTACAAATGAGCTCTGTAGCAAGTAAAACAAGCTACTTGACACATTGCACGTTTAATAGCTGCACCAGACACCTAAAGCTCCTCTCACACAGGAACGGGGAGGTCCCCATCTCCATTCTGGCATCCTGACTCTTTTTATTCCCCCCTTCCCCTCTCCGTTTTCCCTCGAAAAAGGTGCAGACACCCCTCCCCCCACCCCTTGGAAATGATTGGTGGTCGTCCCATCTCACAAGATATTCCTCACATACAAGACATTCAGACTATTTTTTTTTCTCTTACAGTTATAAAACAACCACAAGAAAAAAAATGTGCCTCAGCATACAGTCGTCAATAGATCCTCATAGCACACAGTCGCCCAATCATTGACATTCTCAGTGCACATGCTCACGGCAAAAGGCTTAGGAGCCACTCAGAAGGTTAGATACCAGTGTATGAGTCCAGGAAACCCCAAACATCACGCACCGCGGTTGCTATGCCGTTTCTTACATGACTTATTAGCCCTCAAAAGACCTTCAAGGAAGAGAGGTCCTGGAGGCAACTGGGTAGGGTGCAAAATGGCATGCTTTGGCTGGAACACGCATCCCTCTGCTCAAGGCTCTTCAACCTTGACGCCTCTTAGCCCACAGGATTCACCTCGTGACCCACTCAGAGGTGTCTCTTCATGTGAAGGGCCAGGTGGTCGGACCTGGAAAAACACCTGCAAGGAAAGAGAAAGATGGCGTGTTAGATGAGGGTTGGGTGCACTCATGGCACATTTTATGAGGTCAAGATTCCCCCATGCTCTGCGGCTCCATACCGCGGCCGGGGGAGGAGGGATGGGGCAATCCTGGAGACACCGGAGCACTCAAGGCGTCCCCAGGCACCTGGGTGCTCTGCAGGTAGGTGGTAGCACTGGGGATTTCACAACACTAATCTGCACCATCAGGCTACAAACTATATCCAGGTGATTAGTAAAACATTTTTTTCCCACTATGAAGGCATAATAATCCCTTAAAAATACTAGACACAATTGTGTCCCCAAGCGATTCCTTCACAAATGAACCTTGTGAAAGGCAGCCTAGACTCACTTTCCAGCAAGTGTTAAAAATAACTATTTTAAAAGGTGCATTTCAGTCGCATACCTGTCACAGTGACTACATTTAAAAGGCTTGGCACCAGTGTGCTTTCTGAAGTGTCTGGTTAATTCATCACTTCTTGCGAAACGCCACTCACACCCTTCCCATGAACATCTGTAAGGCTTTTCCCCTACAAAGAAAGCAGATTATATGTTAGTCACGACTTCACTCAAACAAAGATCGGTGCTATCCCATTCATTTTCTATGTAAACCTCCTCCACCCCCTAAAGACCGTCAATTTTATTTAACATATCTGAATGCTTCAAAACATGTAGGCAAAGAAGGCAAAATTCATCCACCTGATTCCTACTTAACTATTGTGCTGCAACAGCACATCAAATAATCTCATTCTTGTTACAAAAAGCAATTAAACAGGTTCTCAGGAAACAAAGAAATCCAACCTTGTACCATTCCTGTTCATCTGTAATAGCACCCTGACTCCCAAACAGGTAGCATGGACCTCACGAAGGTGATTAAAGACAGCGCAGCTAGGCTCCCAGATGCAATTAGGCTACTGTATTGCATCAAAGTCCTCTGTCACTCACTCATCTGTATAACATGCAACCTCCTTCTGCTGAGCTACATTTTCTTGGAAAAGCCTGCACAGCACTTTGAACATTGCTATTTTAGCATTCAAGAAATACCACTTCCATTCACAGGAACGTTCTCAGCCAGACAGCACCGGGACAACAGTTCTGCAATACTTCTGAGGCCGGCAGCTATTTATGTCTGCTCAACCACCACGGTTTCAGTGGAAGTTGCTCTTTCCTCTCAAAATAATCTCGTTTTATCGGACTTCTGCCTGACAATGGGAGCATCCAAGCTTGCTCAGACTTCCCATAAAAGCCACAAAATGCTGAGCTCATGAGTCAAAACAGGATCTCTTCCGTGAATTCTCTTTCCACATCATGGGGAAAAAAAACTGCATAGGTCTTTGGATTTGCACACCAAGAACGCCTAACTAATTCCTCACATTAAGCGATGACTACTGAGCCAAGGCAGAGCTCTACACATCTAACTGCTGTCATAAAAAGATGTTGAATATTAATACTCAAACAAGCAAATCAGCATGCTACTTCAACCATAAAATATTTATAAAAGTCCTGAAGTGTCTACCTTCCTCACTTTCTTTCCCAATAACACACAGGATTATTTTTTTCCATTCAGATTCCATAACAATAAAATGCTGTTTCTCAGTATTTTGGGATAAAATTATACAGTCAATCATACATTTGCAAGTCCAATTAGGCAGATATATTAGAAGAACTACAACGCACCATGGCTTTCCAAGATTTTTGCTGACAAAATGGCACACAAAACTGTTAAATTATTTACAACTATAGCTGTACTTTATATAATCAAGGCCTTGGGATGTCTGGTTGAATAGACCCAATGTACAGTGGACCATGAAGACAGGCTCTTATGCTACTTTGCGATCCCGATCCATCCAGCTTTTGGATATGCCATTCCTTTTTTTTTTTTTTTTTCTCCTCAAGAAAGTCTCAGTTAGCTTTTGCTTTGGAAATAAATTGTGAACAGAGGTATAGCGTCTCTTTTGGCTAGCGAGTGCTCCCGAAGACCACATGCCTCTGCAGTTTCCCAAGGATTGCCTAGTTAAACGAGTGGCTCATATTTGCTATGACAGCAGACTCATCCACAGCCAACTGCCTTGGCTTCAGCCAGCTTACGAAGAGAATGAGGAAGTGATGTCGCCCATGCTGGTAAGCCTCTCGCACTATTACATCATCTCTCCAAACCTGGGCTCCCACCCAGCGATTGTGTAAGGCCGTGACACCACCACCGTCAGGGGTATTCCCTGCAGTACTTGCCAACTCTTAACAAGCATTCGGTTACTAACCTGTATGAGTGCGCTGATGTGCTTTCAGATGTGAACTTTTGGTGTAAACTTTCCTGCAACCGTTAAAGTGACACCTGTGAACACGCCTTCTGCCATCTGGCGAGGTGTCACCATTGGCGGGGGTACCTTTTTCTGCAGTCTTTCCAGCGGTACCGGTACGAATTTTCCCCGGTGAATGCAACTCACCCGGCGTACAATTCCATAGCTGGGAAGAAGGCTCCTTGCTCAGCTCAGGAGACGAAGGGGGAGTGGAAGTGACAGATGAACTCAAGTTTCCTGAACTGGCTAAAACATCGCTTATAGGGTCAGAGGTAAACTTGGTCGTGGGCGAGAGCTCCTCGGAGCTGTCCGAAGATTCACTGCTCACGTCAGAATTCAAACTGTTGGTCTCTAAGTTCTGACTAGTAGGGCTGTCCTCTTTTGGGACACACGTGCTCTTCAGTTCAGATTCCTCCTTTTTCTCACGTGCCAGAATAATTTTGGTCCAGAGATCCTCTTGGCTATCAAATTTGATTTCAGATGCAGATACATAACAGGGTTCGCTTTGAAGATACCGTTCCAGCTCCAAACACGTCTAGGTGAAAGAGAAGGAGAAAAAAGAGGAAAGTTACAAGCTGGCTCAAAATAAACCCAATTGTATTTTACACTTCAAAAAGCATGCAGGAATGTAGTACGTTCGATTTGAGGTTTCTAGGTTCAAAACAAATTAAAGGCTCCTCCAGCCGTAACTAGGTGACTGTTATGATGAAAAGAAATCGCTTCTCGAGACCTGGGCAGGAGTTCAAACACACAGCTGAAGGTGCAAGTCAGCTTGGGTTTGCAAAATGGCATTCTAATGAGTCACTCAAATTATCATCACTCTCATCATAAAAATCTGTGTTTTAGCAGGCTGACGTTGAAAAGGGACCATAGAGAGCCACAACAAATAATTACACTTCACTCTCGCGCTCTCCTAACGTCAAGTTGTTTTGCATCTCCCTCACACAAACACGAGGCTGAAGGGACCCGGGCGAACACAATGTGCTCTGACAGGCAGCTAAAGCCCGAACGCCGCGTCAGAAAACAAAGCCACATTTCAGCATGGCTGCGGAGCTGCCGGCCCGTCTTCTGGGGCCATCAATGGAGCAGCAGACGTCCTCCCATTTCCTGTGCATGAGAACGCTGCATGCTCGACTTTCAAAGAATGTCATTTCCAAGCGTATTGGCATGCACGCCACATAGCTCGGGCTGCTCCCCTGCACGGTTGGAGGAACAAGGGGGGGAACTTCGGTGACAGAAGAGAGGGGAGAAAAAAGTTCCCGAATAGAAATGTCCTATTCTATAGGATGCGAAACGGGAAATTACTCTGAGGTCCTGCTGGGAGTCCCACAATGAACAAGAACTTTATCTACTGGCCAAGAGTGCAACTGTATGAGTCATCGCTCGCTTTCTTTCACGCAATGCCAAAGGAGACTTCCTTTTAAAATCCTGTCCATCTGCCAAGAAAGTACTCTGTTCAAATATACATGCAACAGTACATGGACAACTTCCCCCCCCCAGCCGCATTCCTCTCCACTCCATGAAACGAAACAAAACAAAAAACAAAACCACCCTAAATGGGTGAAGCTGCGGTTTTCAATTTCAATTACCCTGCTGACTTTCTAGCCATTTGCAGAGGAGAACAAAAAAGGGTACGAACTGTTATGGCAACAAGCTGATGTTTTGGGATTATTCTTTCCACTATAGGAAACGATCCATATGGAAGCGTTACACAGAAAAAAAAAAGGACACACCAAGTTTCCATACCAAACTCTACTTATTTTAGCAAGATCATCCCTTCCCAGCCCGGTAGCAAAACCTGATCCCAAATGCCACACATTCCCCTCACAGCCCCTTCCCATCTGCCTCCCGTCTCCCCCAGTAAACTGGGTCACATGTTGTGACCAGGCCAGGAGCGAGGGCAAAAATGGGGGGGGGAAAAACAACACAAAAACAACAAAACAAGACGAAAACAACCCCGGCGCTGCACACGGCGTTTAGGTATTTGCCTGTAATTAGATAACTGGTTTGCAACGCACGTTGACAACAAAAAAGGGTTTCGATAGGGACGACACAATAGTGTATTGATTTTCCGAGAAAACAGAAGGGAAGGGGGGGGGGGGGAAGCATTTATTAAGATCTTGTTAAACTTTAATATTCCCGGCTAATTTAAATTCCTCATTAGGTAGATTATAGTAATGGGGACCGGAGCGAAGCTCTCTCTCTCTCTGAGTTTAAATGCCTCTGAAGGCTACTGGGAAAGAGGGCTGGCCCCTTGCCAAAAACCCAAATGCCTGAAGGAAACTACTTAGCTCCATTTCAATCACGTACTATGAGGCTGCCTCTTTGAAAGGGGAAGGGGGGAGGGAAGGAAAAAAAAAATATGAAATAAAATATAAGGGGTGGGGGGTGATTGCATACAATAAGGAGGCATGTGAAGGCTGTAGCACTTTGCATCTTTGCCTTTCGACCTTCTTGGGTAGGCTCCTTCGCCTCGCCAGCAGGTACCGGCTGTGGTCCCCGTCGCCCCCCGGAGCGGGGCTGTCAGCGGAGCCCCCCGCTCGGAGCGGATTAGGGCGAGAAAGGAGGGGAAGGAAAAAAGGCAACGAAATATGTCCATTAAAGGGAAGGAGCCTCCGTTCTTCCTCCTTCCCCACCAAGGCAATTAGCACAAGGGGAGCGCTGTCATATGACTGACAACTCTGCAAAGCTCCCTGCGCTGGGGAATAGCTCCATTATACACATACATGTATACATTATATATATATACATGCACAGATGTGCACGTACACCCGTGCGTGGTTCTTCCCATCATCGCTAGGAAATAATGCATGATAATAATAATAATAAAAATAATAACAGCAGGCTTGGAAAGGCAGCCCGTGGCCGAGGCGGGGAGCCGGGCTGACAAGACCCAGCTGCGGAGCCCGGAGCCGGCACCGGAGCAAAACTTTTGCCCGGACCCGGTGCGGAGCCCAGGGGCCGGGGAGCTGCGGGGCCGGGCAGGGAGACGGGCAGCTCTTCGCCTTCACCTCGGGGCTCTCAAAAAAATTGAAAAAAATAAAAATAAAAATTTAAAAAAAAAAAAATCAAAAAACGCCGTGCAATTTAAAAGCGAAACACCTGCTTCCAAACGTCGCTAGGTATTTGTGCTCAGATCTCCCCAAACTCGCCGCTGACACTTGGTTGTTTTTTTTTTTTTTTTTTTTTCCTCCTCTTTCAATCCGCTCATCCTTTAATACGGCTTTAAAAAAAAAAAAAATACGACAACAACAACAACAACATCGACATCCTCGTTTTACCTGTTGCCAATATTCCTCCAGGGACGGCAAGGCTGAGAAGTACCCCGTGTCGTGCACAATCTGGAGTTCCTGGAAGATGCTGCACATGGGGAGCACATCCATGGCTCAAGTTGCAACAACAAAAGTCACTGCTGGTTACCAAAAACACCACGAGAGATGCCTCCTTTATGTGCGAGGGGGGTGTGCCGGGGGGGTGTCAAAAACCTCAGCTCTCAGTTTCCAAGCCCCCCCCCCCCCTTCCTTCCAGAGAAGAAGAAGAAAAAAAAAATATTAAAAAATAAAAAATAAAAAAAATATTTTATATATACGGAGATATATATATATATATTAATTCCTTGAGGAGCTTAGGGAGGAAAAAAGACCCGAAGTTTCATGCAAAGTTTAATCGCACGGCAAAGGCAAAGGACGGCTTTCCCGAGGCGGCCGGCGGAGGACCCTGGCGCAGGAGCGGGCTCAATATTTGCAAACACGGCGCTGCTGCGAATGCAGCCCCCTGCAAAACTTCCCCGCTCAAAGCCCGGCCCGGCCGCGCCGCCGCCCCCGCCCCCCCCCGCGCCCGCCCCCCCTCTCTCTCCCTCCCCCTCCCTCCCCGTCCTCCTCCTCCTCCTCCTCTCTCCCCCCTCCCTCCCCGCCCCTCGTGATCCCGTGACGCCGCCCGCTCCGCCGCCGCCCAATCCCCGCCGCGCGCCCCGCGCCCCGCGTGCCGATGATGTCAGAGTCGCCCAATCGGAGCCCGGCAGGCATCGCGGCTCCTCCTGGCGTGACCGAGCCCGGCCGTGACGGCTCCCGCCATTGGCCCGATTCGAAATTCGCCCCCTCCTGATTGGAGGGCTGGGCGGCAGGCTATTTTTAGCAGGGTATATAAAGCGGGGAAGCGGCGGCTTTTTCGGGAGGGGAGGTGTGCGCTCGCGGAGCGGGCAGCGCGCGGGGGAGGGGAGGCGGCCGCGCTCTGCGCTGCCGGCGGCGGGCGCCGAGGGCGCTGCGGAGCCGCTCGCGTAGGGCGGCCGCGAGGGGCGGTGAGGCGGCCGCTGCGCTCTGTGGGGCAGAGGGGAAGGGGAGGCCGGGGGGGCCTCACCGCAGCGTCAGGGTGCCGTGGTTCGGTCTGGGCGGCCGACCGTGTCGCCTCCCTGCGAGGCAGGGAGCAGGGGGTGCCCATAGCGGGCAAGCTGCTGGGTCGTGAGGTCCCTGTGGGCTAGGGGGTTGAGGTTTTGGGGCGATCCTCGATTGAGTGAGGGATTTGGAAGTGTGGCAGGACCTACCCTCGCACCTCGTGCCTGCCCTCACAGCTCCCCTACCGGCCTGCACCTCGGTGCAGCACCCTATGCTGTGTGCGTGTCCATCAAAAACACCGTTTTGGTGTGTCATTATCACGGCATCCTCATTCCTAACACAGCCCACTGGCGATACGGCTGTCTTCGTACAATGGAAAAACATTTTCTGTGGTTAGCTTTCCAAAGGACTGTCCAGCGCATGGAACAAACGCTCCTAATGTCTTGCCTTTACTGAAGGACCTCTAATTTTCCGCTGATGTTTCCATCGTAATCTCTTCTCCGTTATTTCCATCTCCACGCTTTTGTCTCTGTTGCTAGTTACTTACAAATGGCAACTAACGTATTTAAAGTTTGTTCTGCCCACTGTCTTCTGAGAAGTAGCGATTGTAGGAGTCAAAATGTCAAAGTCTAACTTTCCATCCCCTAGCCCTTCACGAGCTGTTAATATGGCCATTTTGTAAGCATACAACTGGTGCTTCTGGTTGGGTTTTCCAACGTCTATGGAAAAAAAAGCTGAAGGTCAATTATAGCATTATTGTATGCTCAGAAAAATGAGCTAATGTTGAAGACTCAAAACATATAAATCCAGAGAACTACACTCACTTAGTAATTCTTTACCTGGCTTCAGAGGGCCAAACACGTGAATATGTTTCCAAAGTTACCTTGCAGACAACAGATAGTTTTGTCTACTTGTTTCCAAAACCAAATCGTCCAAAGAAAAGCGTAGAAGGAAAAAGAAGTCTCAAAAATATTAACTATACACCTAAATTGAGCCTACTTTTAGTTCTGTAGAGTGGAGTATTTTGTGGTCTGAGTTGCCATGTGGGTTCCAGTCAAATATAACCTGGCAGCATAACTGTAGAAATCCTTAGTGTTGTATAGCCAACCTGCTCCCTCTCTGGATAAGATTTTAGTTTCAAACAAAGTGACAGTGAATGTTACTATCCACACTTTTGTTTATTTATTTAAGTTTGCTTCGTTTTAGCTATGCTTCATGTAACAGAGGTCTCGGCTCCTCAGGGGCTGGATGAGGTTTATTGTGCCCAAGTGGAATTTGAAGCATAAGGGTCTTATTCAGTAGTTATCTTCAGAAGGACAGTATCTCACGGTGAAGGACAACTGGAGATACTAAATGTAAATTAGTGAAGATGCAATACGAAAAAGAAAAATAAAAGTCCTTTAATAAAATTCATTTTTAGTTGACAAGTGACGTTTTTTGCGTGTCTGCCAGTCTGTGTTTGGTTGGGCTGGATTAAGATTATTGCCAAAGGAAAAAAATGAAGCAAATCAAAGAAAACCGTGACACAGATGTGACAATTTTGCAGTAAAAACTATTTAAGTTATATCTGGCTTTGATTAGGCCACTATTGATGGCCATTAAAAAAAAAAAAAAAAGGACATTTTTATCACTAGACATGTTAGTTCTAGGTTATAATCATGTTAACAAATTTTAGTCTTAAATAACAAA
Source organism: Anser brachyrhynchus (assembly GCF_964034855.1). Classification (NCBI taxonomy): domain Eukaryota; kingdom Metazoa; phylum Chordata; class Aves; order Anseriformes; family Anatidae; genus Anser; species Anser brachyrhynchus. Next base: position 13,374,465 of record NC_137695.1, read on the forward strand.
AAGCATGAACTGAAGTCAACCCCAGATAAGAAAGAATGGGTAAGAGTGTGCAGAGTGAAGTAAACATAGTGTTTTTACCCAGTATATTTTTATCAGGAATGAAAATTAAATGGTGAGTCAATAAAATGCTGTTGTATGGGAGACTGTTGCATGGAATATAAATCAAAGGGAAAGGTACTTGTGCCAGTAGTAACCGGGATGAACAAAAAGATGGAGTGTGAATTGAAGAGAATTTATTGTGGTCTTTTGTGGATAATAACCATGAGGACAAGTTTTAATAGGCCCCTAAATGAATGAATGAACTAGTGGGGATACTTAAAAAACATAATTTGGTCCTAATGACTTTCGTCAATCTCTATATAGGAGTAAAGTTTCAAATGTCCGTTCTGCGATATACTACTGGGACTTTTTTAATCATGAGCAAGGGTGGAATTTGCCTTGAAAACTTTAAATGAAAACATGTTTTAGGTCAAACAAACAAACAGACGAACTCAAATCAGTCGCTCCCTTGGGACCACACCTCTTTATTTAGACGTGCCAACCAGGGACAGCGGCAAACCTGATTTAGGGCAGAAGGCTCTTCCTTGTTGGTTGTGGTGAAAGAGGCTAAAGTGCCTGTACTGAACAGGTAGGGAAGGAATAAAGCTATTCCTTGGATAAATTTCTTGCGGCTGCCTTACAGCTAAATCAGTACGTGTGCCCCTGCTTATGTAGAGATAGTCACAGACTTACTTTCCATCCTGGAAATAATCAGTATGTTTTTAACTATGTGTGGTCTAGGTCACTTATAAAAGTAGCAAAAATTATGTAGGATTATATAGGATTACTCCAAATGCCAGTGTTCTGCCTTGCACAACAGCTTTTAAGTAGGACTGTCCACAAGTTAGGATAATCAGCCAATTTATCCCCTTAAGGTCATTGATTTACAAATACATGTAGGAAAATAATAATAATAAAAAAAAAAGCCCCGTGTGCTTTAATTTTTTTGGGGCTCATTAATTTTAATAAGGTTCTGTCTGAAAATCTATATTACCACATTAAATGCCCCACCACTTCTCTGTAGTAACAGCTTTGTCGGGGCCAGTGGAATGTTCCTGGAAAATCTGCTAGCCAGCGTAGCAGGCGACAGACGGTGTTTTCCAGGTGGGCTGAGCTCTGCGTGAGGCAGGGGGAGCACCTGTTCTGTTCTGAGAATATTCGTGCATTTTTAGAGGGCACATTATCTTGCTCTGTACCGTATTCAGGGCTCAGAGAAAGAAGAGGAGAAAACCTCCTGAAAATGTTTCGTGTGCAGGCAGATGCAGGGAGGTTAGATGGAATGGGCAGGAATCAATAGCTTGTGGTTTGATTAGGATAAATGGACTTTATTTGGGGGAAAAGAGAGAGAGAGAGTGTCAAGTGCATGAAAGCATTGTCGGTTAGCAGAGAACACTACTTGAAATAATCTGCTTCTGAGGTGGTAAGTTGCTAAATCGAAAACTAGCATGCAATGTGATTCTACCACAGATAAAGTAAATGCTCTTTGAGGATATATAAATAGAACTGTTATGAGTAGGCAAGCAAGTAGGGTGATTCCTGATCTGTCACTCTGGCAGAAGCAGTATTAGAGTATTACATTTCAGAACATGAGCTGACATAGAGTGAAAACTAAAAAAATTAAAAAGAAATAATGACAAAAATACAATATGGAAGAATTTTGGTAAATGTAACTTGTACAGCAGACAGAAGATAGTTAGAAGAGGTGAGATGTTGCCCTACAAATACTGGTAAAGGATTAACCAGAACGGAGGGGAAAAATTGTTGTCATTAGCTAATGTGAACAGAACACAAACCAGTGACCCACAACTAAGTTAAAAGTCAAAGAGAAGTGGTTACATTGTTTTTTTTTTCTCTCGTTTTTTTTTCTTTACCATTTCACTTGTCATACCAAACCCAGAGCTGTGTAATATTTCACCTGCTATGGAGTGCATGTCTTTAACCGCCTGTTTTTATTTTATACTCCCAGATGTGCATAAACAGTTGTTGAGAAAAAACCGGTCTGTGATCCCCATCAGCACCCAGAAACAGTATTAGAACAAAAGATACCAACAGATGATCCTTCTTCATGCACGTGTACCACAGAATGTCCTTCTTGAGTCTGCATACCTTCACCTTGAAGACGGGTACACTTTCTGCTCCTGTAGCAGACACTGGAAAGGTAATACTGTCAGTGCTGTAATTACTGGTGATGGTTCCCTAATTCCAGGCCTATTCACAGCTGGGTTATTTTACCTATTTCACGGGTCAGTGTTGTTTTCCTGCTTTAAATAGTTCTTTTTCCTCCCTGATGCATAGTTGCGGGACATATTTATGCAGAAAGCATGCTTATTTTCAGGTTTTTCTTCGGTGACAGCATTAGCAAAATATGAGACCCCATTTCCACAGGAGGCTCAGTTGAACAGTCCGCTTAGTAGTATACAGCAATATTAGTAGTAGTTATAAGTCTCATTTGAATAGGTGGTTTGTGGTTTCTAATATAGCAAATATCATTTATGGGTCTTTAAAGTATTTAAAAGCTCTAGTCCTATCCAGGGTAAATACAAATTGCACTTCAAAAAGTTGGCACTTTTCGTTTCTGCGGTATCTGAATTTTAGGATGACTATTTCTGTAGCCATCCATAAAATTTCCCATGATTTAGAAGACACAAATTTCTAATCTTAAATAAATAGGTAAATAGGTAAGTAAATAAAGGTAGATTTTCAAATATTTCTTTCTAAATACGAGTTTAAAAGAAAAAGAAAAGCACACTCTTTGCAAAGCTTCTTTAGGAAAGACGGGTTTTAGGGCAAGTGTCCTCATAAGAGGTAACGAGTAGGAGCAACTGGGACTTGTTGAACACCAAGTTACTGGCTGCTATCAGGAAATTACTGACTGATTCCCCAGGTGGAGGGTCAGAAATTGTAGTTCAGAGGTGAAAGTAGCAGTTTTAGATAGGGAAAAAAAAAAAAAAGGAAAAGAAAAAAAAAAAAAGAAAAAAGGTGGTGTTGCTGGACACTTTGTCATTTTCTTATGACCATCTCTTCCTTTTCTCCATTGTTAATTAGTGACTATTATTTAACAGTGCATTGTGCTGGGAAACTTAAATCAGACAAATTACCTGGACAAGCTTGAGAAGTGTGCCCATGTGAACCTAATGAGGTTCAACAAGTCCAAGTGCAAGGTGCTGCACCTGGTCGGGGCAATCCCAGACATGAGCACAGACTGGGAGAAAAACTCATTGAGAGCAGCCCTTCATGAGCCAGCAGTGTGTGCTTGCAGCCCAGAAGGCCACCTGTGTCCTGGGCTGCATCAACAGAGGGGTGGCCAGCAGGGGACGGAGGGGATTGTCCCCCTCTGCTCTGCCCTTGTGAGGCCCCACTTGGAGTCCTGCATCCAGGTGTGGTGCCCCCAGCACAAGAAGGATGTGGGGCTGTTAGAGCAGGTCCGGAGGAGGGCCACAAAGATGATCAGAGGGCTGGAGAACCTCTGCTATAAAGAGAGGCTGAGAGAGCTGGGGTTGTTCAGCCTGGGGAAGAGAAGGCTCTGGGGAGACCTTACAGTGGCCTTCCAGTATCTAAAGGGGGCCTACAGGAAAGCTGGGGAGGGACTCTTTGTCAGGGAGTATAGTGATAGGATAAGGGTGAATGGCTTTAAACTAAAAGAGGGTAGGTTTATGTAAGATATTAGGAAGAAATCCTAATTATGAGGGTGGTGAGGCACTGGAACAGGTTGCCCAGAGAAGCTGTGGATGCCCCATCCCTGGAGGTGTCCAAGGCCAGGTTGGAAGAGACCCTGGGCAACCCGATCTAGTGGGTGGCATCCCTGCCAATGACAGCGGGTTTGGAACTGGATGATCTTTAAGGTCCCTTCCAACCCAAGCCATTCTATGATTCTTTGAAGTTTTGGAAGTTTTGAGAAAAGGAACCCAACATGTACCAACCATTTTGTGGAGCAAGAGACTAGAGGACTAATGATGAAATATCTGGACTGTCTTGCTGCCATTGTCTGTCCAAGTTAGGATTAATAAAAGTGTATAGAGTTTGATTATAACAGTGAACTTTCATAGAAGAATGCAAAGAAATATTTCTAAGCAGTGACACCAATTAGATGTAGGAATGACATGCTTGGAGTGCTTGTGAAACTGCCTTTTCTGGGAATTAGTCAAGGCAAGACTAGGCAAGGAGTTGTGTGGAGGCCTCAGCCAAGAATGGCAGGCCTTTGCTCGGAATGAACTGCATGGCCCAGGATCTCTTTTCCAACTCACAGCATCTCTGCTTTGACTTTGTGCCATGTGTATTATGTGGGTTGTAAGTTTTGTAAAGGGTTTCTCTCTCTGTTACAGTACCCCTGTCTGTGGTGCATGGGGGGAAAGCAAAACACCTAGCCTGTTGCTGCAACAATGGGGAGCTTTCCTATTAACAGGTCATGGCACGATCCTTTTGGCCCTTGCAACTTGACTTGTTCCTTTGGTGGCATGGCACAGGAGAACACTCCAGTTGTGTCTCCTTATGATGAGAAGTGGGAGACAGTGCTGTTTTTTTCCCCTCAGCTGCAAAATTGGATACAGCATCTGATAAACATACAGACATACAAACACATTCAAGAGCAAAATGAACTGTGGCCTTTCAGTACCTTACCCTTCTTTGGGACACAAGGAAATAAACATAGTCGTTAAAGAGTCAGCACCATTACCACATAGTGAACCTTTACTCACTGTTCCCACCTATTGTTATTTGAAATATCCCATTTCCTGTTTTGAGTAACTGTTGCCAGTGGGCAGGATTCAGATCCCATTCACATCAGTGTAACTCTAGTAGCTTCCGAAGATCGGGGGGGAAAGGAAATGAAAAACAAGTGACTGTGATGAAGTCATCCTGAGTTTCCACTGAAGCGCCCTGGGTTCAATCCCAGTTGGTGTCAGAACATAGCCCATTTCATGGGAAATTGTGAATTTATTTGCTTTGTAAGCCCCAAGACAGACCCCATCGATATAGTCACATTATTGTCATTATTGCTATTGTGCACTAGAATGACGGCAATAATAAGATAAGGAGATTTACTCTGTAAGTATTTGAGATGAATGGGTATATATATACATATATACACACATAATAACTAGTTACTGGTTGATTCATAGAAGCTTCTTGGCTCCTTGCTATGAGACTGTGAAGTTGTTAGAAATATATAAATGGCTGTGTAAAATGAGAGTTTATATCCCAGCGTAGTGAGAAGAAAAAAAAAAAAAAGAAAAGAAAAACACACACACAAACTAGCTTTTGTTTGAGGTGTAGGAGAAAGGATTTATTATTAGAATGCTATAATGAGGAAATAGAAACACAGAGGTAGTTGGAGGATCAGACCCACAAAGGTAGCTCTCAGCTCTCGGTTAGTTACCTTTCTTTGCAGAGAAATTTATTGGAAATATAAATGCCTGTAAGAAGTCATGAATCCTTGGCAACTATTATCTCTGGGTCTCAGTTCCCTAACTATACAAAGAGTACAAAGAAGATACTGCTTCCTTTCTTCGGTCTTTGCCAAATGTAAGCTTTGGCCCAAAAATCACAAAAAGAGATTATGGCAGAGCCAAGAAATGAACTCAGATCTTCTGAGTCCTAATCCAAGCTTGTTATCATAAGCTCATCTTTCATTTGCTTTTGAATAACAACCAAAGTGTTAACCTTATTTCTATACATTTAAAACCTGATGGAGTTCTTATCTGTGGTGGTCATTTCATTTCCTGCTGGCAATTTCACAAGCCTTTGAAGGCTTCCCCCCCCGCCCCCCCCCCCCCCCAGGAGATAGGCAGTTTCCTTCAAGACACCTCCAGGAAAGCTTGCCTGTCTTCTTTAGACGTGAATGCTATGTGATTTTCACCTGGTGGTGGAATCAACATTAGCATTTTTTAATTACGTGGTGTTCTTCTTTGTCTTCCTTACCTGCCATTTGTATCTAATCCTTCTCTCCCCAAAATTTGAAGACATTTTTAGAGATTTCCTAAATTATTTTTCCAAATAAAAATGTTTTGCTTTAACTGAGCACTTTTAAGATTTAGATGCTCCAGGCTATTTGCTGTTTTCAAGGGGCAAACAATTAAGTTAATAAGCATGCACAAAAGACAAAATCCTTGTTTCTAGATCTTTTCCATGCTCTTGCGGTTTATGAACTTAATTCATGGGAGGATTTTATTTTATTTTTTAATCTTATTTGGCATTAGTTTAGAAATCATGGATTTCAGAGGCATGGTGGAAATAAAAAATTAGATTCTTTGAAACAAATACATTGCCTTGTTGCCTTAACTTGAGGGAGAAAATCTTTAATCAGATGAACTTTTCAGTATCAGATGATTTAATACAAAATCACTCTCTTGTTTCAAAGAGTGCTGATGGTTCTTTGAGAAAAACAGTGTTTTGAGATATTTATATGATCTACATGCCTACATGTATTAAATCTAATTTTAATAGAAGAGGTGCTTTCTCGTTCTAAATGACATTATTAAGAATGTCCTCTGTACTGCAGAGTCTTTTAGAGTTTATCTGATTTTTTTGGTTCTTGTCCACCTGAAACCTAATCCATCAAAATGAATGTGGAAATAATTTGATCCAAAACATTACACACATGAAATGAATTACCCACCCATCCAGCACATGTGTGTTGCTCCAATGGAGCTAAACATTTATACAGTGATGACCCAAACTGTATAGTCATCAAGGGAATTGAAATACGATGCCTCCATAAGCAGCCATGCTAGGAAATTAAGGGTTTTCTACTTATATAGTTATTATTTTGCATTCTTTATGTTGTGATAACACCTAAAGGCCACAGCAATGCTGAATCCCATTGAATTACGTGTGGCAGGAATACACACCAAATGACAGTCCCCATCCTAAAAAGCTTAGTTAAACATGACTTTAGTTAGGGCTGATTGGTCCCTTTACAAAATGTATTTCTGCGGCTAATTGTTTCAAGATGCAATCTATTAATTATGAGGCGCTTTTCCCAGCTTCCTCAATAGCTGATAGGTGGGGTATCTTTAGGGGGAAAGATCTAACATGGCAATTTCCCAGAATTAAGAGGGGTCCCAACTTGGCTGAGTCATGCAGTAGTGGGAAGGGGAAGGAGGAGTGGGAAGGTGCTGCTGCCAAAGGGCCTTCAGAGGACAGTGCTGCCTCTGGCTGAAAGCTGGGGATGCTGTGTGTCACTGGCTTTGAATGCTTAGTTTTTGATGGGGACAGCTAGACTCATTAATTGGACACCTCATGGTACTAGCCAAGCTTTATAGATAGGTGCATCCAAACATCTCTTGCTTGACGAGCCTGGTTTTGAAAAAGATAAGCCAGGCAAAGAAAGGTGAAAAGAAGCCTTGCTGTTTCCCATTTGTCCTGTCCTGCAGGCTGCAGGATCTGAAATGCTGGGGGTTTGTCTACGCAGGGAAATTAACACGGCAGTGAGAGTCTTCAGTGGAAATGTTTCCTGTTAACTGACATGTGGTATCTGTGTCCAGATGAACAGATGGCTTTTGCTTCAGTGTGACTCATTATTGCTACATGGTGGGAATGTCCTCCGAAGTATGAGCTTTGGGTGTTTCTATCCTTTGCTCCTTTGTGCTGTTGCTGGGTCCAAAGCATTGCAGAACTGCTCTCTAACTTTTGGCTGGTATTCATAGTATTATTTTTTAGCAATGTAGGCAGCAACTGTTGAAAAGACCATGTTTCTTTCAGAGAGGTTGTCTCATAATTTAAAAGGGAATCTGCCTAAGTATGATCACAGGAAAGAAGTCATAGAAGAAGAAGGAATAACTGGTCATTATGGAAAGCAGAATGGAAAGTGCAGCACGGAACTGTTGGGTGTTGCAAGGTGCCTTCTTGTTCAAAGGATGGTAAAAACTTCTTATCTGAGTGTTTAAAGACACCAGCACACAATGGTGCTTGTATACAGATAGTTAAAATACCATCAATTCCCTGCCTCCACAAGCTGTAACTCATAGTATGTGATGTCTCTGTACATCTGTAAAGTATCAGACAGTGCTATAGATGCTGCTTCACGAATTAAAATGACATAAAAATGATGATGATTATTATTTTAAATGCAATTGAATGTAAATAAAATCTCCTGGAGATTTTTCAGAAATAGAAGCATTGCTTGCTCAAGTAAAATTTCTTTGAACCCAGTAGCTTTCAATCTTCCCAGATCCCTGTGGGATGAAAAGATGAACCTTGTGGCATGCTTGGAAGGTTAATGAATGTAGACTCTGGATATAGTTTCAGGGTGAAAGATATCTTGCTGAAAATGTGCTATGGAAAGTGTTTAAAGAAGAGGACACTAGCCTGAACACTTATGTGACTTAAAACACGTTCTATGCAGAGAAGAAACATGATTTTTTATTAGCTACTGCCTACACCATGTACTATGAATATCAGCCACAAGTAAATAGTTCCTGCAAACTCTAAACTCAGGTGTAACAAGCTTACTGCATGAAATCCTGCTTTGTCAGACAGCTGCATTCAGCAAGAGTGTTTCTATCTGAATAATTCTTGGTGTGCCTTCAGAGAACCCAGCACCAGTAGCTTAATTTGTATATTGCCAAAGGACAGGATACTTTCATCAGCCTCTTCAGCTGGAATAAATGTTTGTGCTTGCCTAACCAAGGAGAGGGGTCTTTGCCACAACTGTTATTTAACTCTCAAAGTGCATCCCAGGGTCTAAATAGTGCCCAGAAATACAAATCTCCCATCTCAAACTGTCACCCAAAACAGAGTCCTTTCCAATCCATTCAGTTACTTCCTACAGTGTTTCATTTTTATTTGAAATTATTTCAGAGCTGAATGAATACACAACATGTGTAATTCTTTCATCCATCGTAATCTCGGTGGATGTACTCTCATTTCAGTACAATTGCAATAGTACAGACCGCTTATATAAAATCTCTAGAGCAGCAATCACTTTGTGAAATGACCTTTCCTGTGAAATTTCAATATGATGGCAACATTTAGCATGATATTTAATTATTTATAAAATGCCCTTTTTCCCTAGCACCTCAAAAGTTCTGCATGTGCCTAACTGCATCTGTCACTCACACAACTCTAAAACATTTAACTGTATTTGTTTTTAATTTTAAGACTTTTTTTTTTTTTTTTTCCTGGAGGCATGTGAATAGGTCAAAAACAGAGTTCCACTGGAAAAATAAGCCATCACTGCCTTTTTACATTTGAGAAAATCCTAAAGTTGCAACCAAGGTGCCTTTCACAGACTCAAAAATTGGAAGTCCAAAGCCAATAACACTAGCAGTATTATATTTAAAAAAAATACTGACTTGTGGAAACAAAGCTTAATCATGAATTTTAAGAAGCCTGACAAATAATATTTAGGATTTAATTTATGTGTTGGATGTAGTTTTTATATTAAAGGTGTCATCAGTCATCATGCTAGAAATTTCACTGCATTCCTTCTGAGATCATTGGGAATCTTTTCAGATTTTAATAGGATCTCAATCAAATTAAAAATACAGAGTTATGATCCTTCTGCTGGCTCCCATACAGACTCCTCTGGTGTCTAATTTAGATTTCATTAGGCTAACATGATATCATTAATTAGACATTTCACTGATAAGAGAATAGATTTTTTCTTATCAAGAGAAAATCAATGGATTTTCTCAAGGGAACTCTGACAGATTTAATTTTCCTGGACTTCATGAAAATGTTTGAATTGATACTGCATGGGGAATTATTATTAATATTTCCATTCCTGACCTTGGCACAATATGTAGGAATGTAATAATGAAATATACTGATGGCACAAAGAGCTTGGAGATGTTGTCAATACAGGACAGATTGTACTGTAATACCATAGAAAAAGAAATGGCCTGGAGGGCTGGGGTAATGTCGATGGGAAGAAAAAAAAAATAAATAATGTGAAATTTGTGGTCATGCACTTATGTACCAACCCCAAGAACTTATTTTGCACCACAGGAGGTCATCAGTTAGACTTGACAGAAGAACAAACAGGCCATTTAATCACTGATCATGAGATCACCTGATCATGAGATCACCTTGGTCACTGGAGGAATTTCAGCCAGTAGCAGGACAGTAAATGCAATCATGGGATGCAAGAGGCATTTCTAGAAATAGATGTTAGAGAGGAAGGACCATTTAACAAACAAAGTATAGCCAAAGGAAGAGGTTATGGGAAGGTCTAGACTGTTTTTTCCCTGCTGGGCACTTGAACTCCACCTGAAACGCTCTCTTACACCTCCTCCTCCTCAGAAGAGGGGGAGGAGAAAGTTTGCTGGAAAGAAAAAAATAGCTCACAGGTTGAGATAAGGATAATTTAATTAAAGGGTAAAGGAAAAAAAAAAAAGGCTGCACGGAAACACACAGAGAGAGAAAAAAAAAAGTATTCTTTACTTCCCGTCAACGAACAATGTTTGGCCATGTCCTGGGAAGCAGGGCCTCAATACACATAGTGGTTCTTTGGGAGGTCAGATGTCTTCATAATGAGACCCTACCCTCTCTTCTTCTCCTGTCCCACCTTTTATGGCTGAGTGTGACACCACATGCTATGGAAAATCCCTTTGGCTGGTTTAGGTCAGCTGCCCTGGTGATGTCCCCTCCCCACCTCTTGCCCACCACCAGCACCGGGCGGCTTGGAGGTAGTCTTGGTGCTCTGCCAGCACTGCTCAGCAGTAGACACAACACCGGTGTGATGCCAATGCTGCTCTAGCTACAGGTGCAGAGCACAGCACTGTATGGGCTGCTGCTGCAGGGAAAGTTAAATCCATCCCAGCCAGACCCCCAGTACAACTGGATAAAGCCAACAGTCTATCAAGTTCTGTGTTCTCCTTCCAACAATGACAAAATATATACAGAAAGGCAGGAAATTCAACTTCAGGACTGGTGATAAGGAGGTACTAGATATGCACTGTCCTCGTAAGACGACAGGGGCAAAAACCTGGTGACAATAATTTCGGGTACAAGAGTACGTGAGACTATCCACTTCCTGCAGTCAGTTTTCTGTGTTCCCCGAGCATCCAGAACTGTTGTGCTAGTGGTTTTAGATGATGTGTCTATGCCTTACCACCCACGTTACAGGTCTGAGCAGGAATAAATATCTACCGCTGCTGGATTCCTGTGATTGCTTGTGTCAGCCTTTGCACAATGAAACTTCTCAGCTATGTGACTTTTTAATGTTAAGATATGTTTAGCTTGTTAAGAGCAAAATATTATGTATCTGTAGCATAGGAACTAGTTTGCTGATTGTATCACATGTTCTGAAGTCATCAAGCAATATTTAAAACAAATATGCACGCGTTCACCTTTTAAGATACATAGCAGACATATTTCAGCCTTTAAATAGGCTTTTTGTCTTTTGAAATGACCACTTGACTGGAGTTGTTAGTTCAGTTCTCAATTTCAAGTTCTATCAAAAAGCAAGGACCGGTGATGACTGCCCAGCATTTGCACATTATACAATGCAGAAAAGAGAGGGTAGTTTTATGTAATTTACAGTGCTGTTGTTTAAAAGACAGTCAAGGCTGTCCTTGCCTGAGTTACAGACAGTGGGCCTGGGGGCAGATCTGAGCTGGCACTTACTCACCTCCAACACGCCTTAGTTTTCAGACTCTCATGGGAGTGAATATTCCACTGTCTAGCATGTTCTCTTCATCAGGACTGCTGGTGTGTTTAGGGTGATTGTTCTGCATCATCATTGGCATTTTTACTGTACCTGCCAGGTGTCCTTCTGTGTCACATTTCCTCTGATAATTTGTATTTATTGAACATTACATTTAAAGCCATGACTTCTATCCTTATTCTTTGTGAGTTTCTGGTAGTCATAAAAAAATCAGGAACTGTCTGAGAACCTGCAAACATTTGTCAAAGGCCTGATATTTCCTTTCTTTTTCCCTTCCCTTCCCTTCCCTTCCCTTCCCTTCCCTTCCCTTCCCTTCCCTTCCCTTCCCTTCCCTTCCCTTCCCTTCCCTTCCCTTCCCTTCCCTTCCCTTCCCTTCCCTTCCCTTCCCTTCCCTTCCCTTCCCTTCCCTTCCCTTCCCTTCCCTTCCCTTCCCTTCCCTTCCCTTCCCTTCCCTTCCCTTCCCTTCCCTTCCCTTCCCTTCCCTTCCCTTCCCTTCCCTTCCCTTCCCTTCCCTTCCCTTCCCTTCCCTTCCCTTCCCTTCCCTTCCCTTCCCTTCCCTTCCCTTCCCTTCCCTTCCCTTCCCTTCCCTTCCCATTTATTTTTTTTTCTAAATAAGATTTGCTTTCCCCTTTGCTCTATAATACAGCACTTTCCTCAAAACAAAACTAAAAATATTTTGATAAATAGGCAGAAAAGTTGTCTGCTTTCACTTCTGCTAGTAATTAAGTATCTTTTGTGCAATAGTTTTAAAAAAGAAGTAAATTGAATTTACTGAACTGCTTCACAACAGGCATTTATGACGATTATGTACCTGGTCCACAGGCTCTTACTCTTCAGAGCTGGAAACACATCATTGCTGTTAAGAGCTGTGTATGATGATTGCTGACTATTTTATGACTAACAGGAAATATGTTTAAAGTGCAGAACAAGAAATAGACAACTCAGAAGGGGAATGGGAGCAGGAAAGCCTGTTCCATAAGTGATACGATTTTATAGCCGTAAGTAAACAATAACATGTAGTGTTAAGTTTAGAATTCATGAAAAACTGCTAGTGTATATATATATATGTATAAATGTGTATATATATATACTTTTTTCTCCCGCGAAAGACATGAATTAATAGTTGAAATCCTATTTATACTAGCAAAGTATCCATGTATGTAATTGACATCCAGAGTTTCTGGTAGATGGTGGACCTGTGGCTCATGGACCTGTGGCTGTGACAGTATGGGTGAGTTTCAAAGAACACTGCTCTTCTGTAAAAAACTTCAAACTGAACAAGTGTGCCTCCTTCCCTACGAACAAAATAAAACAAAACAAAAGGTAGTAAATGGAGATGTTTGTAGAAGAATAATACACTCTATTAAAAAGGCTTTTTAGTAACGGTTCTACAGAAGGGTTTCTGAATTGTGTAAGAAAAAAGCAAAAATAAGATTGCACTGTGTTATTGATTACAAAGGTGTCCACAGTGCTTAAATCAAGAGGATGGTCTCAGGGCAATACTATATCTGTGTGTCACTCAATCTGCAGAACTCATAAATTCCTGAATTATTTCATCCTTCAGTAATTTCCATTTATTCCAAGCGCAGTCCAAATGAAGGATATTGGAGATTTTACAGAGCCCAAAAAGGACACTTGACGGACCCAAAATTTTGGATTTATCCATAAACAAGGGCTGGATTTAGAGGAAATTATGACCTTTTCCAGACAAGCACGACCTGAGATCACAATCACATCAGGAACTGAGGCAAGGGAAGATTTCACGTCTTTAAAATCAACTGAATGTCACAGGCTTTAGTCAGCGAGTCTCATAAATTCTGCATGTAAGCTGGGAGGGCCCAAGAACATTTCTGAGCTTTCAAGATTGAACAGTGCAACTTAGCTTTTTCCTGAGTTCATATTAGTACCCATGTGCCCTATCTTAGACTGTTTTTCCTACGAAAAGAGCTTTGGCAAATGCAATAAAGCAGGAAGCCCCATGCTACAAAAAGTTCTTGTCAGAATGATGCAGAATTGGGAAACACAGTGGAGCAGAGAGGAAGGTGAGCTCCTATCTGGCCCACAGGAAGCAGACTACTTGCTTACGGAGCTTGGCTCTTAACCTTGTTGGCTGTGGAAGTCATTAGGGAAGGCAAACCTGGACTGGTACATCTAGGAAAACAATCAGGTATTGTAAATACCCTGAAACAAATACAAAAATATTCACAGAATTACAGAATTGTTTAGATTGGCAAGGAGCTCTTGAGATCACCTTGTCCAGTTCCCGTGCTCAAGCAGAGTCACCTGGAGCAGGTTGCACAGGACTGTGTTCTGCCATGTTCCAAATATCTCTGCAGGTGAAGGCTCCACAAACTCCCTGAGCAATCTACGCCAGTCTTTGGCTACCCTTAGAATAAATAAAAAAAAAAATAAATGCTTTGTTGTGTTCAGATTTAATTTATTGGGGTTTTGTTTGTTTGTTTTTTACTTCGTGCCTGTTACCTTCTCTCCTATCAGTGGGCACTACCAAAAAGAGCCTAGCTCCTTCTTCTTTGTTGCCCCCCATCAGGTATGTATACACATGATGATGTGTGATTGACATCTGAGCCTTCTCTTCTTCAAGCAGAACAGTGCCAGCTCTCTCAGCATCTCCTCATATAAAAGATTTTCCAGTCCCTTAGTCATCTTCATGGCCCTGAAACCTAAATGCAAAAAGTCTGCAAGTCTTTGAAAGATTGATGTTAAGACCTCTTAGAGGGAATGCGTTCCATACAAATTCACTATAAAATACATACATATATTAAGAAAAAAAAAACAAAAAAGCAAAACAAAACAAAACAAAAAACCGCCACCAACCAAAACTGCGAGGATAATTACAGAGGAAGTGCACAGCCTTGGTAAAATATCTGAGAATTGCATCTTCATAGGATCCATATGCTTGAAATCCCTTGAAGACATTACAGTCTACATTATTATACTGTGAAATCCTCAGGCAAATGAAGAATATTAGGACAAGCATAATTTTTCTACAGTTAGATTAGGATATAATCTCAATATGGTTCATTTTCTCTATTCATTCTCATGATTTATGAGAGTTCGTTTTTCTCCCCTCCTGGCTACTATTTCCATGACCCTGTTAGATCACTTTTAGAGTGCGTTAGGCAAATTAAAGCAACTTTCTGAAATACTTTTTTCTAATCGCAGTTTCTGCATTTTATTTAATTCCAGGAAGAGCTTTTCTCCTATCCAATGTTTTCTTTTTCTCTTGTTCTACAGAGTTTCTACACAATTTCTATATTTTTCCTTATTTTATATGCTACGATACATAGTGAAAAGAAAAAATTATCAGAAAATGATTTAACAGGTCTCTCTACGTATCTTTGATATTCATATTCTACCAAAAGCCTGTGCATTTTATAGAGAATTCATTCTGCATGCCTAAAATGAGTTTTCAGAATCTTTAATTTTAGAGCTTGAGTCCATTAAAATGCATTACAGCAGCATCACAAATGTACCCAACTGGAAAAATATTTTGTCCTTATGAAAATGTAACTTGTATTATCTTCTCAACTTACAAATCATGAATATTGTTCCTTGCTCCTGTGCTTCATAATAAGTTAAAATAATATCCTGTTCCACAAAGAATGCAAAAATTTAAGCCATTTATCTGAAAAACTCAAAATATCTTCTACATCCCCAGGTCCGCGGGTCAGCCTGGCCAGAGATAAAGCTGGGAGTTGCACACAGCAATAAGCAGGGAACAGTTTATCTGCTCCTGTCATTTGCTGTTCCAGACTGAGCGTGCTAAATCAGAGCTCTGGAGTCTCTACTTCTGCAAGAAATATAACATCAGGTTTGAAACTTGTCAGTTCCTAGATGAAGGCTTCATGTATGATGGAGGCCCATTAAAATATGAGTACTTTGGAGCAGAACACATGCGAATGGAGGATTTGTAATCATAAAACTGACATGGTGCCAATGGAAGATAGCAATATATTTGTGCATGTTGACTATAATGCAGAGAAAGCTGACTCCAAGCATTCATATATTAAATGCTAGGTCCCAGAAAAGCATAACATTGGTTTTGAAGTAGCGAAATGTGGATAATAAGAAATATAAGTTCCTTTTATTATTCTTCAAGTGTTAAAACACTGGGGACTTCTGTTTTCAAGTCTATCTGAACAAATATGAGATATATAAAAAACTGACATATATATGTGTGTGAGTGTTCATGTATAAAATTGCAGTTCTCAGGCAGTAAGTTTTGTCAGACAATTGCAGTAGTGTGCTGTACCATGAGACTAGACACAGAATAGGAAGTTTTGCAGGAAAGCTGAAATTGTGCTCATATTGTTTTCAGTGGCCATCCAGTTGGACAAAGAAACGTTTTCTCAAATTTAGTGTACGGCCCTGAATGGATAGTGAACCTTTGTCCAGCACTTCAAGATGACTATCTAGTTAAAATCATCTAATATATGACGATGTTCAGCAAGGACAGCTAACTGAAATGGAGACTGTGTTAGCAGTTAAACCCCGGAACAGTATAGTAGAAATACCTTTCTTAAATAGCATGCCACACTACTTTAAAAATGTTAGGGTCTGATTGTCAGTATATTTAATAGGTATAATACTGGAGTTACTTAAGCTGCTGCAATTTGAAATCACAGGAGCACTACCCTGCGTTAAGTAGTTTTTGGCAGATGGTGGAACAAGATAGCTATATTTTCCTGCTAGAAGATAAAAATGCTATTTGACAGAGCACAGAAAACCATGTTGTTTTAGCAGCAAAATTATGAAATCTGCTGTTTTAGTGGGCTAGAATTATAAAATACTGCTTGTGTCACAAGGAAGATAACAGCAAAATAATGTAGGGTGCTGAGGTTTCTCAGGATATATTTCATTTAACGCTGAATTGTAAATTCGTATTCACTGCAGTGGCCTTTCAAAGAAGTTTAATTTTTCACATATTTACCAAAAATAATGTGTTTTGATGTCAAAGAAAAATGCTTGAGGCCTTATTGTGTTCTTGCAGAGCCTGATGTGGGGAAATTGTCTGGAGTTTTATTTTTAATACCTAAAATTAGGCTCCGGGCACAGTATGGAGGCAACAGATAAACACTGTTGCTATAGAGGTTTTAAGATACCCCCATGAACTTATTTTTGCCTGCTCCATGCCCAAGATAAAATGCTGGCTTTGTTATTTATATGTTATTTATGTGTTTTTATGGGACATTTGAGTCATTGTGCTGTGGAGTATTATGCTTCCTTGGTATTTTAAAAATACAAAACTGACAACGAATCAGGAAAATATTAGGAAGATGACAAAATCCTGTTCTAGGAGCACTGCAGCTGCTGGCGTGTTTACTCCTTATCATTACGGCGAGAATTTTCAATTGGTTTGAACAATTAGTTTCTTTTACACAGTTGGGAACTATGATAAAAGCTACTTGAAGCAAAAATGAATAATACCAGTGCAGCATTGAAAGGAAAACTATTTATTTTGTCTCTACACAGTCGTGTGAACTTATATATAATGCAAAAAATAACACAATACGTAACAGTGCAGGAACTGGGAATGAAAGAAACTGTCCTGGGAAGGGTAAATGCCAAATATTAAGATAATTTTTATTTTATACTGATTTTAGGAGAAGCAACATAACATCATGAGCCATTTATAAATAACTGATGCAAGATCATGTAATATGCTGTTATAACAAGGCACGTATTTGCTTCAGCTGTAATGCCTGTGTGAAGTAGTTTTACTTTAGCTGTAATGATGACATCAGTCATGAATAATTGTCATGGAAAGTTACTGGTCCGGGCACAAATCTCCTCACTCATCCTCACTCTCATGAAAATAATGTAGCTGGTGATACTTTACTCAACCATGTGGGAGAATTCCTGCCTGAGGGGGTGGAATTTTGTGCAGGCAGCACATTGAAGAGAGTTAAAAGGACAAGAGGTTTCCAGATGCCTTGAATTAAACTGAGTGATTATTCCTGACCATAAATGTTTAACTTCTCTCCCTCAGCAAATCACTTTCAAGATGGATTATTTATTTTCAAACAAAACCAGTTGCCTTGTGAAACTGTTGGTTGGTTAGGGGAAAAAAATGACCTAATGCTTCTGAATAA
Source organism: Anser brachyrhynchus (assembly GCF_964034855.1). Classification (NCBI taxonomy): domain Eukaryota; kingdom Metazoa; phylum Chordata; class Aves; order Anseriformes; family Anatidae; genus Anser; species Anser brachyrhynchus. The sequence continues at coordinate 13,392,222 of NC_137695.1, forward strand.
AATATCTGATCTCTTGTTGCCAGGGCTGAGTCACTTCCTGTTACAATAACAAGACTGTCATCAGCAAACTTCTCTTGCCACAGACTAGTTTGCCAGTGTATGCATGGCTTTATTTGTCCATGTTGTTAGAAAGTTAGAGTTGAAAAAACACACTGTACTAAATTTGGAGACGCCAGCATTGTGTTAAAGTGCATTAGTGCTGGATCTCGGCTTCATTTATTCCTGATAGTACAATCTCTGATTTTTTTGGTGCAACATGATAACATCCACCCAGCTGCGTACAGTAATGCTGTAATTCTATCAAGGGATTCTGGACACAGCACAATGCATTAATATCAGCAGGGCTTTCTCAACTGGAATTTGCAGGATCATAGTCAGCTGTTTCTTATTTACAGGAATAAGATTTGAAAAAATCTCTGGAAGTTCATTCCTTTTGTCACCTAGCAGATATCCGCTGGTGTTTTCTTGACTGCGCTGTCTTTTAAAGATGCGTTTCAGTGGTCTTCCAAAACATTAAACCTGCGGTGGTTTTGATTGTCCAGGGCTGGTGCGGGCTGAGCCGGTGGGCAGAGGTGATCTGCTCACGCCTCTGGTTCAGCAGAGCAGGAATTCGTCTGGGCTTTTACATAACAGACCAGAATTCAATCATTCAATCCCTGGGCAAAGTAAGTTGGTAAAAGCCCTTTCTGCCGTTATAGTGGCTAGGAAAAAAAAAAAAAAAAAAAAGACCCAATCCAGTGTTCAGTTTCAGTACTATTATGGTACTATTATTACTTTTTTTTTCCCCTCACCAAGTTTGAAATGTTAGTATCTGGGAGCGGTGTCTGGCAGGCGGGGGCTCTGGATGGATGACCAGTCAGCTCTGTATGTGAATCCGAGTCCCTGACTCACTCTGTGTGGCTGAGTGCTGAGCCCATGAATAAGAAACAGAGGGGGGGCATAAACCTCCTTTTGGGTTTTCAGCCCTGTCTTTTGCCCAGAAATCAAGTGTCATATATCAGGTCCTCAACATTAAGGGCCAAGGGAAAAACTAACCTGTACTTTTTTGTGCCTCAGTTTCCCCCATGGGAAAGAGAAATGGTGAAACTTGTGAATTAATTTGGTATGCACAGATGAGCAGCACAGCACTATGCAACAGAAATCTCTAGTTCTTTCGAGTAAACAAAAGCCTAGTCTCCCTGGGTTCTGTTTTTGTTTAACTCTGTTTACTATGATTAATATCCTTCCTGCAGGATCATTTATGCTAGTTCTTCCTGAGAGCGGTGTGATGGATAGTGCTAGACACCCTGCATCTCTTATGCCTCTGTTCTTCAACCAAATCCAGATGAGTCAAAATGAATGAGAGTACCTGTGAAGAGCAGCTACTCAGAAAAGCAAAGGCATTATGCTGATCTGAAGTGTGTCAATTTGGACATACTTTTCATCCTCCCACTTTCAAAATCAAATTGTTATAGTCATGGTGCAGAACAAGGACATTACTAGGGGCTAGCCAGGTTTAATCTGCAGTTTTCTTCCTTTTGCATTTTTACAAATGCAAAATACCTTTTGTTATTGTTGGTGTTGTTGTTTCTTTTTTAGTTAAAAACAAAACAAAACAGAAAATGCAAGTTGATATGTTTAAGTTGATCACAATGAATCTGAGGATAAGCTGCTATGCTCTGTTCTCTGATAAACAGAGACGTTATTGTGCAGTCCTGGATATAGTCACTGATTATACTGTTTGGGCCATGAAAGCAAAATGTGTTGCAAGGGCTTGGGTGTCTGTAATGAACCAGTTGTAAATGCTGTGGTTGGTGTCTAAGCAGCTGCTGAGACCACTGTCAGAATTTCACCGCCGTAAAGGAGCTATCATGAGTTATTCCATTGTTTTAGGATGGAAAAGAACAGTTGTTTGTATACGTTTCTTTTTTTTTTCTTTTTTTTTTTTTTTTCCTAAAACAGAACAAACGTTGGCTGTAAACTGCATTTACAGTGTTCCAGGCTATATCAGTGGAAAGGATTTGTATTTGCCTGAGATTGCCTTTGTCTTCAGTGTAACGTGTCAGACTCAGAGTATCATTGCAGCCTAAAGGTTCATTTTTCAGGAGGTTTTGCTGCTGCGTACCCTGAACATTCATTCCGCTGTGGGCAACTTTCCCTGTACATGCACTGATTCACTCCCAGAATACATCTGTGAATATAATTGAGCCCTAAGTTTGGATATTAAGAATCTTATGTATTTTTTAAGAACACGTATCATTTTAATACTGGATTCAAGCCTCTTAGGGTTGTCTTAAAATAAACCGTACAGCCTGACATGGGTAACACTTGATTATTGACGTGTAAACAGCAAAGAACTTTGCCACTAGTAAATTGTATCAAATGCAGAATGTTAGCTACTGATTGCCTGAAAATCCTAATTCTTGTAGGTGAAACTATGGTGTAAGACCTTTGGCACTCAAACCTCCTGCCTCGCTCTAGTTTAGGGAACGGTGAGTTCTCAGTTACAGGGAGTGGGAAGGTGATGTCATTGAAAAACTATTGCCCTGCTTTGATACTAGTAAACGTGCTCAAAGTTCTCTAGGGACCTCTAAGGGCTGAAAAATTCTCCCTACCACAGTTGCTGTGGGATAGAGGTAGTTTTTCTCTCATTTTCTGAAACCTTCTTTGCTGGTGTTTTTAGCTAGAATGCAAGTGAAGGGTATTTTGGAAAATAAGTCTGTATCTTCACCCATAAGAAAATGTGTTCAAACTGAAGCTGGATGCATTCTTATATCATGTACGGAAACAAAGACAGGAACAAAAAATGCCAGAAGTGTGTAGTGTGTGCGTGTTTGTGTGTGTGCGGATAGATACTTTGGGGGATGGGGGGGGGGGGGGGAGGGGAGCGACAGATGAAGCCCTTTGCAAAACAAAGTAGTGGATGCCAATGTTGATGTTTTTAGGCATGCCTTTCACTAGTGACTCTGTGATAACTTATTAACAATCGAAACTTGGGGGCTGGATTTCTCCTTTTTCTTTTCAGCACGTACAGCGTGAAAGAAATAGAGTGAAAGGTCCTGGCAAGATGCCCATCCTACTTCTCGGATAAAGGGTGAGTGATGCAACACCATGACTCTTTTTCCCTCTCACATCTTGCCCATCACTTGGGGAAGTGAGCAATTACTTAGCTTTTTCGTGCCTGCCAGCTCTTCTGGGCTTTGTCTTGCTTGTTCTGGTGACAGGCAATCTCACACTACTTCTGGCCACCTGCTGACCTCACAGGGCCTAACCCAGCCTTGGAGGCATTTGAAGTTAGAGATTTGTTTGGATCTGAGTTCTGATGCTGGCCGGTGTCTTTGTAACGGGGCCATCATGTGTACTACATCCACAGACCCAGGGTGCGTGCCAGCATTACCAATGACACGTATAAGTCTCTAAGATGCCTCCTCCTTCTCCCTCCCACAGTTACAAATACAGCTTTTTGAGCTTTAGGACCTACGTGTTGTGAGTTTTCTTCCCAACCCTGAAGCCCAAGTTTGGTTTGTTTAATCTGAGAATAGGACGTTCTCTGCAATTTTCCATGCCGTAATGAGGCTTTGAGCAGGGCTGCAAGTATCACAAGACTCCTGATAACATCATGGGAGCTAACAACACTAGCACTTGAGGTAGCTTTGCAGATTCAGCCTTTTTCTGAAAATAACATTCCAACAACGCAGAGATAAACGGAATTGTTTCAGAACAATCTTGCAGAATATTTTACTTTGATCTTTTTTTTTTTTTTTTTTTCCCTTTACATAAAGACACTCTTCAGATCATCTGAATGGGATTTAAATAGCCATATGATCACTCCCATGTCACTTGATCCATGACATAACTCAGCTTGAGGAAAGAGACAGACAGAAGTAAAGTTTTAGCTCCATTTGCAAAAGTTGAAAAAAGTGATGAGGATGTTTGAAACACATTTTTAAACTCTCAGTGACACTCACTAGCATCTTAGTCCAATCTGTAGCATCACTGAAACAAGTAATGTTCAGCAGTATCCACCAGCAAGCACAGTCTCTGGTGATGTCACCAGTGACATGTCTCAGAACTGTCACCTGCTTGCCTGCAGCCCTGACCACAGCCTGGGATTGCTGGAGCACTTCATCCGGCAGAATTGCAAGGTGGTGAGTCAAAGGTGAAATGCCAGCAAGAGAGAATGATTGCTGGTTTCGCTGGCTGAAATACCAGTCGTATTATGCATTTATTATACTTACACAGCAAGACAACAAAGATAGAGCAAGGGAATAAACTGCAGGAGAACTACATTGTCGGGAAGAGATGGTATGCAAACATGATAAAGAGTACAACTGTGATAAAAAAGCAGTAAAACATTGCCTGATATATGTAGTGGCTGATATGATATTGGACATTCAGACGGGCGTATTATTTCCTTAAATGAGATTTATTTATTTATTTATTTATTTATTTGTACACTGCTTCCTGCACATGCTTTCCACTTGCAGCTGCTCCAATTCACAGTAGCATCAGGACTAAAGCATTGCCTACAACTGGTATATGGGTAATACTTACTGAAACTTAGGTCCCAGGCATGCAGCTAAGCCCATGGACATGAGGCACATGCTTGAGTACAGTTCTTGTACTTAAAGTCAGGGATATGCTTCAGTGCCTGCAACAGCAGCATTTTGTATTTGAATGACTCTAACATTTCCCAGTAATAAAGCATATTATTAATATTGGCTTAATACAGAGATAAATATCACTCATTGCTCTAGGAAGTTGGGGAGACTGTCATTTTGTGACTTTCCTTTTTTAAACAAGGAAACTAGTTCTGGAAATAGAAAAATACAATATATTGCCTGTTTTGCATTTTTTATTCTGTTTCTTTTACTTTCATGTTTTGGAACAAACACTGACTAGGCAACCTTCACTGTTACAGTTTAGTGATTAAAAAACTAGAGGATTTTATTTTTTTTCACTAAATATGATCTGTAATCTATCTTGGAAAGACCCTACAGAATGATTAAATTTTGTTGAAGTCTAGGAATACTAGTTTTGAAACTTAGTAATTTTGAGGGAAGAAAGGTTCAATTGGTTTAAAAATAAACCCAAGTACTGTACAACATAATTATATCAGAAAACCAAAACAGTTAAGTTGTATTTCTGATAGATAAATTTTACAATTTTTGGCCACCAACCATGATATAAGATGAATTTGTGAGCATAACATAAAGGTTATGTAAGCCTCTCTCTCTCATTGTAAAGAGTCTCATTTCCAAAAGGAAAAACTTAATCTAATCAAGAGAAAGTCTTTCAAGATCTCAGAAAGTTGGGAGAAAAAAAAAAAAGAGATTCAGTTATGGTGCATTATTCTTACCAAGATTAATGTAATAGCTGTCTCTTAATGAAATCTAGAAATGACAGACATGGTGATAGGGATGTGCTGCAAGCAGACATAGGCATATGACCTCACAGAGAACATTCAAGACCCTAATTCTATGACAACTTGTTAATGTGCTTAGCTTTATGCATGTGAGGAGTCTCTTTGCTTCAAATTACACATATGCTTCATGTTTGTAACCTTACCCTTCCAGGACATCTTCCAGCAAATTCAACACTCGTTTATTTTCCTCCAAATGCTAACTACATTACACGCTTTCCTCCCTTTCAGTCACTTAAAAAAAAACATGATCCATTAAGTCAATGGCAAAATTCCCAATGACTTCTGTAATGCTGGAAGTTAAGCTTTCTGCTTATGAAACTTAAACCTTTCTTTTGAGAAAACTGTCCAACATTATAAAAAAGTCATTTTGGTCCTGCAGCTCTGCAAAATGGTCAGTGTTTTATACTTTTCCCCTTATACTTAATAGCATTTGTTTTCAGCAATTATCATCAGTGTTCTTTGTGCTGTTTGGAAGACATGCTAATGATGGAGGTCATGTCTACTTCATCTGGACATTTAAAGATCCCGTGATGATATTTACAAGAATTTTCAGTCTCTTTTCCTCAACCTCTCCTGTGTAAGATGCTGTCTGTCAGATTTTTCCTACTATGTACATAAGAATTGGTTGCCATCCTATGATATAATTATGATATAAAGATGATATAATGATTGCAGAAGATGTTAGTAGGAACTCTTTATTAAGAGACAGTAGCCAGGAGAAACAAGATGCTGAAGATTTCTAATGAGGTTAATTTACGGGGAAATATGGGATGAGTTTATACATGTTTCACCTCAGCCATGCCAACACTGTTAATATCTTCCTTCTCACTTCTGAAGCAAAGCCGTGATAGAAAGATTTCTCTGTGCTTCATGTCTCCTCTTCTAGCCTTGGCTCTACTAAGAGGTAACAAAGAAGAAGAGCAGGTTTCAGAAGGTATGAAAGGAAGCTGCAAAGAATTGTGGACTTACTGATAATGGATTTCCTACATTCAGTAGTGTCAACATCTTTGTTCAGAATGTACTATGAAATATAGAACAGAATAAGACCTTCACAGAGGCAGACTTGACATATTATCTGCAAGTTGAGAGTCAGAGGTTGATGACTGCTGGAATCAAGCACTGGTTCTACAGATCACAGATCAATAGGTAGGATGGATTCTACCTTTTAGTTCAGATGTGGATTCATTTCTATTTTCAATTTCTGTTAAGCTAATATAAGTTGAAAATTCTCTGAAGTACAATGCATTGTGCAGAATTAAACTTCAAACCCTTCCTGAGGACATTGAAGCAACCTGCTACCATAACTATGCATTATTCACCATGATACTCTCTATGAAACAAAAATATTCCCACTTTTAATGTTGGTCTTTATAGAGTTTTTTTGGAAAGTGGAGATCGGATAATGAGACAGTTTAGCTAGCCAGTGCCTTGACATGTTTCATTTATGGCTTGATTAGACCATGATTTAATGAGATACTGTACTACATGAAAGCACATCATCTTCAGTCATTTAACACTGACTGCAGTCTGAATGTTTCATTTTGGCAGTGTCTCTGCACTTTTGAAATAATAAATAAATAAACAAACAAACAAATAAATAAATACAACAACCAAACAGCACTAAAGCATAATTTAAGTAGAAAGTTTCATTCCAACTGCAGTAGGCAATTACAAAGAAAACCATTCTGAGACTGCCCACTTCTTTGCTTCTCTTTTCAGTCCTATAGACTATGTGTTAGTGCATCTGAGGTTTTATTATATTGTATAGAATGTGTTTAGAATTTAAGATATGTAAGGGAAAAGCAGACAAAAGGACAATCTCATGTTTCCATTCAACTTCCCTGTGTGTGTAATTCCAGAGACTCAGAAAGGTGATCCATTGTCTAGATTTTGTGACTGCTGAATCTCTGTTACAGGGTGTCTCAGGATAACATTGAATTTTTTGATATTCTTATTTGCACTGCTTCCAGCGGAGGGGCAGCTCTTGAGCACTGACATGTGCCAGTGTTTTTTCTCTGATGAATGGCTTCTAAGCATCCAAAGCTTCACTAAATGGTACTGTAGACTGAATAATCCCGGAGTTGTAAATGATCTGAGGTACTGCTGCAGTGTTTCAGGTTCACCTCCATTTGCAGTCTTTTTGCACTGAATGGATTTCAGTTGAAGCTAGTGGTCCAAAGAACCAAGGCAATCTTACTGGTGGATTTTCTAATATGTAGTTCTCATATACGTTCTCACTTGGGAACAAAGCGTAATGACATATGGAAAGGCTCACATCTATTTCTTGGCTTTCGGTTAATTGTTTAAACTGAAACAAGAGTTTGAAGAAAAAAAAAAGACATTAAGAATAAATTATGTCATGCTGAGATGAGGTTAATTATTTAACATCTGGCAAAAGCAGATAGATTCTCAGTTAACACAGTAGAATCCATTCAGTCAGCACCTTGATAAGCACCATGTCTCTTTCACTGGCTCGGATTCCTTCCTGGAGTTCCTGTGTATGTGCTTTCCAGTTCCTCTGAAGACTGGCTAGGCTACCCATCAAGTCTGTTTAAAATGATTGTCTTCCATTGCCTGCAAGGCTTTGGTAATTTACAAGTGTGAATGATGTACATGTGCAGTTTCTTACTGTGTGGCCCACTTGTCCTGCAATTTAACTTCTTACTGAGTAGCTTGAGTAGGTTCAGTGTTGTGTGTCTGCATCCTGGGATGGCAGTTCTCAAAGGTATTTTTGCTGAGATGTGGCCACTGCACATGAACACAACTCCTGTGTGCTGGAGTTTGGGAGAACATGATTTGCAATCGTGGTCATACATGGTGTTCTTGGTGTCCACACACATGCTTGCAATTTGCTGGCATGTGATGTAGTCTTCCTAGTAGGAATCCACAGTTAGTTCTCCTTATGTTACCACAGGGTTCAACTATATTTAATGCTGAAGGAGACATTTTTGGCTTAATGTTAGGGAAACATGGCCATCTTGAACCTCTTTCAAGAGGAAATCCCTAGGATCACGTTTGAAGCTCTTAAAGGTTATTCCCAAAGAAGCACTTTCAAATTATAATAACTAATTATTCATATTTGTATGGTCCCCCTGGGTCCCAGTATATCTGTACAGGTCTTTCCATGGCCTTCATCTTTTCAGTGACCTTTTTTCACTTGTCATTTGAGTTAGCAGGAACATAGTAAGATTATTCTGTATTAGCAGAAAAATCTCCAGTCCTGCTTTATTTCACATTCATAAAGGAGAAAAAGGCAGAAATGAGAATTTCAGGTATGCTAAAACTCTCAATGAGCAAAGAACAAACATGAAATATTCTTGAAGAAGAAAGAATTCATTTATTTTTACACCTCTCTCTTAAGAACCTGAGCATCTCTGCCTGTGATTGAAGGGCAAAGCAGTACCGGCACTGCTGTCATGCCCAATACTTAGAGCTAAATGTAGGAGAAACACCTTTACTAATCTCTCATATTTGTTGTCCACTGGATTAAAATTCTCCAGTATTTCTGTTTTGAAGTGTTGACATTTCACTGCACCTGCAGGTCAGTGCCACAGGGCTGCAGAGTTTCAGGGAAGTGTGAGTGTTAGGTGTTACGCTCAGAAAACCCCACTCTGCTCTCATTTTAAGAGTATAAATCAGAGGTCATTGCACTGTAACCAGCAGATTTTCTGCAGTCGGTGTGAAATCATCAACCGATTCAACAACTTCATGTCTCAGAGTCTGGAGATACTCAGGCTTGATGCTTCAGATCCTAGCCAAGGCACGTCCTGTGTGTTTCCTACTTAACTAACACTTGCACAATTGATGGCCAAACATTCTTTCTGGAGAATTTACCATTTCCAAATATATTTATCTTTCAAGTAAATAAATTTTGTGTTAATTAGTGACAGCTCACTGCTAAAATATTCACTTCATTCTTTTATCACCCTGTGGCAGAGTTCTGCGTGCCCTGCCAGCTGTCCTTCACAGCAGGTCTTAAAAGTTTGAAGCCTTATTTGGTGTCTGCAGTGACCTTTCAAATTCCAGAATGTAGTTGGGGCTACACAACTCACAAATATAACACTTGTTAATAAAATGTCAGCGTTGTTGCAGTCAGGCTTACGTCAATCTTACAAACTGCATTTTCAGTCATCCTAATAGCTCAGAATTGTGTATATCTGGTGGCAGAGTTGCAAGAGGGGCAAAACATTCAAAAAAGCACCCTTCTGTTCCATCCGTATAACCAGTTCACAACTCTACCCCCTGGGGAAAAATCATTTCCCCCGTTTACATTCCAACAAACAGTTGGTTTCTTCATTGCTTAGGTGACCTCAAGTAAACCCAGAAATGCCAGTTTTTAAAGACTAAAAGATTGCCTAAATCTTCAATCCCATAACTAATAGCAATAGGAAAAGGAAAAAAAAAAAAAAAAAGGCAGAATGGCTAGCAGATGTTTCCTAAAGAAGATATAAACAAGGAAAACGAGCAGTCAGATTTTCCTTTAACTTTATAGTGCAGTTTACAAGTTCATTAAACAGGACTTCTGTGCAGGTCAGCCCTTGCTGAGGGATTGTTTAAGTTGAAGAATTCTTGATTTCCTGCTGAACTGACTCACTTGATAAGATGCTTCATAATGACATCAGCAGCAGTTGAATAGTTAAAATGTTTGGATTGTATGAACCCCTGTAGTTTAGATGGTTCTTGACCTTCTCTGTGTAAGTAATGATTACTTACATACCTGCAGGCATGCTGAAAGCTCTCTGTAATGTACTGGAGAAAAATAACACAGATATCATTCAAAACTATCACATTTGTAGTCTTTGAATACAGATATTATAGCTGTTTAGATTTTAATGATCTGTCTTGTATAGGTGCTTGAAGCCATTTTTTTCCCCATCTATTTAGTGAAACTACATAAGCAATTCATGCGGTGTTTTTAAGGTTTATCCAAGTGTAGATATTGCCTGTGTTCCTCCTCGAAATTGGCATTGTTATGATGTTTAGCTCTTGTCATAGTCTTAAAAAAAAGTTTTTAATATTAAAAATATTCTTAATTAATATTTATATTAATATTCTATGCTGGCACTGATTTTCCTCTTGTTCTGTAGAAGATTTTTATTTGCAGAAAACCAGTTGTTATCAATGCAAACTTTACAACAGACCTCAGTAGATTTTTAATTGACTCAGTAGATTTTTAATTGACTTTAATTGACTGGGCTAATACTAGGCAGCTGGAGGTTGAGGACACATACAATTCTCATATGATCTATAATAAGGAAAAATCAGAATACTCTGAAATAATCGCAAAGAATATGTAGTATATTGGCAAATTCTGCATGGAAAAATAAAAATATTTGAAAATATATGTCCTTGCAGGAAATGATACAGGCTTGCAGGAAATGATACAGGCCATTTCTAAAGCATCTCATCCACTGACTTGAGGGTGACTGGGCATAGATACAGGAATCTGAAATCACAGATAGATCTGTATTTTAATTACGAAATAAGAATGTTGGCTCCACTATCTTAGTTAACAAAACAGATATTCCCACTTTTTTCCCAAGCACAATAAATGAACACTCAAAATCAGCTCAAAATATTATCACCTCATATTAAATAGGAGACTATTGTTAAATGGCGCATGCAAATAGTATCTATATCACAATATAGTCATAACTATTTGGGATTAAATGTTCCAAAATACTTTAAATTACTATTGCATAGCTTATTAGGAGATCTTTGAAGAAATTCTTGAGAACTGCTTTAATAAATATTAAACAGGATAAGACATATCTTTATATCTTTGTATTCATTGTGGAGTTGCTGCACTCACTTAATGGAAATTGGCCTGGAATTGCTACAGGTCCAACAGCAACATTTGGTGCATAGTTTGTAAACTCATTTGTTATGTTTGTAAATCTTTTTTAATGCTCCTGATGTTCTTAGAAGATGTCATCTCTCCCTTTCTGTATAAACACTTTTGTGGTGTTGGCAATCCCAACTTAAAAAAATAAAAATAAAAAATGGAAGGAGTTATAGTACAGCTTTATTTAAAAAAAAAAAATCCAGCTCCGTGAAGTTAAAAAAGTAGCAAGCATTACAAACTATTTGAAATTTGCACAAAACAACTCTCATTTGACATAATTTAGATTTTGTGAGTTTAGTTACAAATTACAGCAAGGATATTTTCTTAGCTGTTATCAACAAAAGCATCTTCCTTCCCAAAGCAAGATTGGTCTGGTTCAGCTAAGGCCTGTTCTTTTGGTTCCTTCCCTCTTTTTTCCATTGAGATAGTAGCTTCTGGGTAGCTTAAAACTTTTTTTTTTTTTTTTTCAGTAAGTTATTTATTTACATTTTTTTCTTTTTTTTTTTTTTGAATTGTCCTGTCCAAACAGAAGTCTGTCATAGCCAGCATCCTTTGAATGACTGATTCACATGATAAAATAATTTCTAGTGCCATCAGTATCAGGTGCAGACCTAAATATAGTGAGTTACCACTGATCAGCATGCACTCATCTTTTAGAAAAATGCACATGATATATCCATGTTAAGTGACATCTTCCATAGGATTAAGTGTTGTGGGATGTCAACTGTGAATATGACTAAGAATAAGATTATGTAATGTGGACTAAGAGAGATGTTTCTTAGAAATTCATAGCTCTCTGCAGATCTCCTCGTAACTGTATGGTAAATTAATGCATGCTGTCACTTCTTTCAGTCATCAAAAGTTGTGTAAATAAAATAAGCTGTCACATTTTTGGTTCTTTTCTGTGTGAAATTTAAAACATTCCTCAAGCTAATAAACTCGAGTCTAGGACTGCTGGTATGTGCTTGACTTTTTCAAGCTGTATACTTCAAAGTGTAGAAGCTAGATAAGCTAACAGCTCATTCAGTGAAGTTATTGTGTTGGAGGAAGCATGTCTATCAAATACTTGCTCTACAAATTTGAATAGATGTCGTTGTTCTCAGTAATGTCACCCACTCTGAGGCTGCAGGCATTGTTTGAACAGAGGGAATGTGAAGCATTTATTTTATTTTATTTTATTCAGGGGTGCTTCTTGGCAGGGAAGTCAGCCACTCTTTTTCTGGATCTTTATCAAAATGATGATGCAACAGTACTGGGGAGGCTGAGTACACATCTGGCCAAAGTGTTGAAGATCAAGGCAATGGTTTAGCACATGGTCTTCAGAGTAGATGAAACTCAATGTGAGAAATGAAAGAAACCACGATAATTAAATGTTGCTTGTGGTTTTCTCAGAATGTGGGTGCTAAGGAATTAACTTTGTCGGGTGCTAAGGAACACATATTTGGTTTTGTCATTTATCAATTGTAAGCACAGATCGCACAGTGGCTGACTTCTGTTTCTCCTTGGTACTCTAGGTCAGTGTGTTACAGACATCTGCCCATTGCAGCAATCCGATTGTAAGACAAACACCATCAGCACAAATACATTCCTTGTCCTAGTTACACCAATACAATCTGGCCCCTGGTGTTTATTTCAGCACTGAGTGATTCTTTTGGTTATTTATAGATTGGTCTGAGATTGTGTCAGTGGGGCAAGAGTGAAGCTGCGTTAGCAGCCAGAGTACTCCAGAGAGGTCTGTTGGCTGAAACTTGTCCACTGCCTGTGTAAAAGTCACGGTGAAGAAGTGGCCTTGCATCTTTGCTACCGTGGAGCAAATGCTCTATGGACTTTGCCTTGGACCAGCAGCGAAAGACCTCAGACGCATACTGGAAGAAAAGCTGTGACTCATGATTCTGTTTTTTTTCTTCCCTAGTTATCTGGGAGGGAAGTAATCTCTCTCTCTGATATATATGATTCAGAGGTAGCATTGTTTGCCTGGTGTTCTTGAGAAAGGGGTTGGGAGGGACATAGCAAATTATATGTGATGGGCAGGACTTTGCTTTATCCAAAGTAAGTCAAAGTACAAGAGTACTTACACAGCTGCAAAGTCTGTTCTTGCTCCCTTATCTGACTTGCCTAAAAAAGCCTTATAGCTCTGTGAATCTTTATGTATCTGCATGACAAATACTTTTGCCAGACTGAATTGAGTTTCTGTCAATGCTGTCAATCCTCCATGGCTCCATTACAGTTGCTCAGGGACTCTCAAAGATGGCTAAGCAAATTAGATGGACAGGAACTGAGTTGAAGCTTTCTAGGGAATGAAAGGATAGAAAAGTAATTTTGTAGGTTGGCTGAGCTCTTGATGAGATGTTTAACGCTGCTGTGATTTAATTGTATTCCTAATGGTGCATTAGGGTGTTTGAGCATTTTGCTAGGAGTCTCCTGGTTATTATTTAAATCGAAAGAAATGAAACACAATAGGTGTCATTAAAAATCTCTCTCTTTGTATTGGAGAAGATTAGTAGCATTGTACATGTATCTAGTAAGATACATTGGTCCTGATCCTTATTTTCATGAATGCTCTTTTACACATTTTGTACAGCTAAAATGCTACTGACGTTGTTACAAATTATTTATACTCTGTCTTTCTGCTCTTGAGGGCTCCACTCAGGCATGGTGCCATCCTATACTGCTTTTGAGCATGCCACAGTTGTGCTCTGAGTTCAGGAACTAGCTCAAGGGATATGAGTTTGTGTGCCTTGGCCCACAGAACAAATGAAAACAGACCCATCTTCTCTACAATGTGAGTACTTCAGTCTGTACTTTGGACCATCTTGTCTTTGTTAGAGACACCACTGTGCTTTTTAGCCCATCCACTATTAATTAATGAAAGGCCAAGTAGCAAAGACGAGCTCTCAGAAAAGGGGAGAAGATAGCAACAATACTGTTTCCTAAGGAAGTGCCAATGTTGCATGGGAATGCATGACCACAGTCATTGAGTGAATGTGATTAATCCTTTAATTGCTGTAACATAAAATTAGCTCCTAGGGTTTTCTTCTTCTATTACCTGCTGTGATCTCCATGAATCTATGTAAGGAAAGATTCTTACATACAAAGAGGAAGCCTAATGTGAGGTCAAAAACTTACTGAGAATAATAACTTTTGGGTGAGCATTGAGCTTTATCATGTTTTTCACAGTAGTTTCAGTAATTGCTTCTCCTCTGTTAACTTTGTTTTGCATTTCACCTTCTTGTCTCTGCAACAGTTTCTTGTGTTGTATTCTTGTACTGGACTACTGTTTCATGTTGGAAGTTAGGAGAAATTTCTTCCCAGAAAGAGCAGTCAGGCATTGGAATGGGTTGCCCAGGGAAGTGGTGGAGTCACCGTCCCTGGGGGTGTTCAAGGAGAGGTTGGACGTGGTGCCTGGGGACATGGTTTAGTGGGTGACATTGGTGGTAGGGGGATGGTTGGACAAGATGATCTTGGAGGTCTTTTCCATCCTTAATGAGTCTGTGATTCTATGATATTGGAGTGATTATTATCTCAGTTCTACTATGAATAAGAACGTACTACTTCTGTATATTACTTAATTATTTTCATTGTTCTGGAATGACCATAACTATTAGTAGTCTTTGGGGCATGAGAATAAATGCTTCCAAGGAAAGATATGAAGTAAAATATATACTCATGTTTTCTTTCAGTCTGGGGAGGTAAACATTTTTTTTTTCTCTCTCTCTCTCTTTTTTTCTTTTATTTTTTTTCTTTTTCTTTTTCTTTTTCTTTTTCTTTTTCTTTTTCTTTTTCTTTTTCTTTTTCTTTTTCTTTTTCTTTTTCTTTTTCTTTTTCTTTTTCTTTTTCTTTTTCTTTTTCTTTTTTTCTTTTTCTTTTTCTTTTTCTTTTTCTTTTTCTTTTTCTTTTTCTTTTTCTTTTTCTTTTTCTTTTTCTTTTTCTTTTTCTTTTTCTTTTTCTTTTTTTCTTTTTCTTTTTCTTTTTCTTTTTCTTTTTCTTTTTCTTTTTCTTTTTCTTTTTCTTTTTCTTTTTCTTTTTCTTTTTCTTTTTCTTTTTCTTTTTCTTTTTCTTTTTCTTTTTCTTTTTTTCTTTTTCTTTTTCTTTTTCTTTTTCTTTTTCTTTTTCTTTTTCTTTTTCTTTTTCTTTTTCTTTTTCTTTTTCTTTTTCTTTTTCTTTTTCTTTTTCTTTCTTTTCTTTTTCTTTTTTTCTTTTTTTCGAGTGTATTTTAAAACCAAGGACAGGTTTCTTCATTTATCTCTGTGCCTGACTTAATATCTTTTTTTTTTCTTTTAGGATCTAAAGTGGGGAAGAGGCCTGAGGAATCTGAAGGGTTTTCAAACAGATAAATCACTACACATTTATAAAAAACAAAATTAAAATAAATTAAAATAAAATAAAATATAAAATAAAATAAAATAAAATAAAATAAAATATAAAATAAAATAAAATAATAAAATTTCACTCAAGATGCTCAAAAGACAGAGGACTCATCCTAACAGTGTTCATGTTCAACTGCCTGGAGGCAAATTAGCAATAGAAAATACTCTTTGTGTTTGACAATTAAAGGTAATTATTTCCAATCAAATAAAAGCTTTCCTCTCAAATGAGTAGAAAAATATAAAGTCAGGCTTTGGTGATGTAGTTTCAGTTTCTATCATTTTGTTTCCCCATTTCACTACAGTTGTTAAGTCAGCATAACTACCCTATGGTGATGTGAAGATATGGAATAGAAACTTGGAACATACTTATTTATAAAAGATTAGTGGGTTTTAACTACTTTAGTAATTTTTATTTAGACAGTAGCAAGAAACTGCTTCATGTGAAGCTTTCACAATGGTAAATGTTTTTAATCACAGAAAAACTGCTTAGCCTCTGATGTTATGAATAGTTTTCCACCATTTTCTTAAGACGATAATTTCACAGCCTAAAATTTTGATTAGAAATTTTTGTCATTTCTTATTTACTTTGTGATATTAACTCTTTTCATTGCTGACCACTGATGGAAACAAGGATGTGGTCAGTAAGGGGGGGATACCTCACATAATTTAGAAGTCTGCAGCATAAATGCCTGTAGCTGAGTGGGTGAGTGAGCTCCCTTTAAAGTCAATGGAGAGGCAGAGGTATTTTTATAGTGTATTACCTCCAATGTATTTTTGATGTTAGTTTCAGGAAAAGAGGTGTGGCATCCTATGCTCTACTGACTATGTTTACTAGATATCTATTGACTCCATTAAGCCTGGGAAACTGGACTCTGCATCCTGGACTGTAGAAGTCTAATGAGTCTTATCAAGAAAAGTACATGCAAATCACAGAGATGATGAGAACAATCTGCAAGGATATTATGTGATACTAATTTGCAAATTATATAAGCCCATGATTAGGCCATTTGGCTGTTCCAGACTGCTGGCCGGTGAGGAAGAAAGGACAATATATACTTTGCACAGCTGGAGCAAAATGCTTATGTGGATGCTGGGGTGGTCAGTAGAGATGAAAATGATGTAAACTATGATGCAGGTAATTCTCCATAACAGGCAAGCTTTCTGAGACCTCTGTGTTATGTGAGATAATAAGAAGGTATTTGCTGGCAGGGAAAATTAACTGAATTGAGGACTTATGGGAAAAAAAAGTCATTCGGAAAATAGAAAATATGGGTTGAAATATTGAAAGCAAATGTTAAAACAAGTTGAAATGGAGAAAAACACACTGAAAATAAGACAATGTAAAGTGAACTAAGAAGATGCTATTGCCCTTGGAATATCCTGATGAAATTAAGTTACCATTGGACCAGACACAGGATAGTCCTTACATGAGAGACATCTCAAATAGCTTGAAAGCTAGATTTTTTTCTCAGTTTTCAGAATAGTTTTTCCATTTTAAACTTACAGGTCCATTGATTGGACCCAAGACCAAGACAATATTCTATGGAGTTTATGCAGTAGATTATCTTCATAGTAAATGGTTATTTCTCTTTCTCCACCCTTGTTTGATAGTTGCCCTGTGATTATTTCATTTGTTTTTTTTTTGCCTTCAGCTACAAGTCTATAATTAGAGCAAAGATCATTCAGGAATGTGCTTGTTGGAAGTCATCACAGGCGCATCACCACAGCTTAAAAGTGACAGCTTGATCCATAAATCAATGACTACCAAAAAGGACACCTCAGCCAGTCATTCATAAATGGGTGAGACATTCCACTGAGTTGCTTTTTGATACATTAGCGCTAGCTTTTGCTTCAACAATAGCAGAAATACTATCACAATCCATTATATCAATAGAGTTAAAACTGCAGGTGGCCTGGAGAACCCATTTTCAAGACTGTGTTGGATCGGTCACTCTGTAGTTCATGTTTGTTTCTTCAGTATGAAGAAATACACACAGTTACAACTGACCTTGATTTAAAAATAAAAAAAAGCAGGGAACAGGGGACACATTTTTCTCTTCAGTGTGTGGAGTTGTTCACTGAGAATTCGGTAAGAATCAATAACGTATAAAGGCAGAAGGCAGCTTTTGTAACTATCTGACAAATTATTCATTAGACAAAGGGATTAAACTGTGGCCTCATTATTAAGTGTTTAATCATACAGATCACAAAATTCCAATACAAACAATTTTTAATGATACAAAATCTGTTGCTATGTAAATATGTTCCAAATCACATGGTTTCAAACAGAAAAGTTTTCTTCAAAGAAATTCAAATTCAATTAAATTCAGATTTATGTGACTCAGATATCTAATTTTCATGCAGCTTTTTAATGGCTTGATACACACCCACTGAAGTCAATGGTAATCTCCAATGAAACCCTATGGAAAAGTATCTGTCAGTAACTGAATTATTCAGTTTTCCATAAACAGATTTCTATCTTTAAGATTAATATTCAGGTCTTTAAATAAATACAGAAGTACATGTAAATATTTACTTAAAGGATTTAAGACTAGGTTTAAGATTAAATATATGCATATTTTACAGTAGAAGGATGAACCCCAGTATATACTTACATAATGTGACGGATTAGTTTGCTATAGCCTGGTAATGCATAAAGATGCCAATTATGCCAGGCAATAGGCAAGGAAAGGTATATTCTATACTTAGATTATAAGAGACACTTTTAAATTCTGTTTAAAGGTTTATCTGCAAAAATGAAACCAATTAGTAGATGTAGCAAATAGTAACTCTTCCTAACATAAATTCTAACACAAGCTACTTACAAACTGGGTGGGTTCAGATGATACAGGTGAGAAGTGCATTTGTTTATCCTTATAGTAAATTTTCCCTTTTGATCTCCAGCCTGCCATTAACAATCTTTCTTGATCCAAGGAAGTCTCACATATTTTAGTCAGAGCTTAAATAAACAATGTTGGAAGAAAACTGAATTAATAATACTGGGAACCACTAGGAATCTAGAAACACTTACAGTTGCAGTTGTATGTATGTACAGTAGATGTATTTACAGAAATTTCAGATAAAGTGGTACTGTTAATAGCACTAGTTTAATCTATAGATTTGTGAATTGTGAGGATTCTTGCATGGGTTTTGCTTTGGAATAGTTTTGTGAGGGTTTTTTTACTACTGGATAAATGAAATTGACATTATGGGGTGCCAGTGCTGAAGTCCAAAGTCATAAGCAACATTTTTATTTAGTCCCTTGGACAGTCAATTCAAGACTACTCAGAATCTTTACCATGTCTTTCATCTGCAGCTGTTGTGAATTTCCCCCTGCTATTTTTTTTTTCATTTTTATTTCTAGGCTGCTCCCTTTCTTAGATTAAATGTTATCTACTGCAACAGAATTCTCAACTTTAGTATGAAACATATTAGAGGAATAAACCATAAATTACTTTGCATTTTACAACAGGGAGATTTTACGTAAGGAGACCTCGTGTAGAAGCATAAAACAAAACAAAACAAAACAAAAATACAGTAGAATAATAAAAGATCTATTTCACTGCTCAATCACTCATAAAACTAAAACTAACGTCTGGTTCTAGTAGACATGCTGTATATTTTCAAATGGCTGAAAGAACAAGAGTTGGTATGATTAGTTTCTGTAATAGGGAGAAGAAAGATCTCAGGGCAAGCTTTACATTAAGCCCATTAGTTTTTGCATCTGTTGACCTCAGTTGCTCTCGAAGATTGCAGATGAGTTTTTTGCTTCCTTTTGAAGTTGTAATGGCAGTTTTGTCTTCAGTTGTTTCTTTCCTCTCCCTCAAATATCTTTGGATTTAGTTAATATGTGAAGGACTTGTTATATTGGGTCTCTACCTAATAAATCTCTCCTGAATGGGTGTTTGAAGTAGAGATACACCAAGAATGTATAAGACAAGGTCCCAAACAGCCATAACTCTTGTTTGTGGCCATAAATGGGGTTATCCCGATTTACATCTACTAAAGAAAATAAAACATAGTGTTTCTGAGGTGTTTCTTCACTAGCTCCAGTTTCTTATGCTGCATAACTAACTGTGAGATAATTTACCACTATTTCTTCCTTTTCTTTTTTTTTTCCTTTTTTTTTTTTTTTTAATTTACTTATTTATATATTTTTTCCCTTGGAACTAAGTGATGGAATTAAGTAGTGTTTTTACCTATTTTTTCATCCCTTTCTTGAATTCGTCAAGTCTCTTGAATGGCCTGTTAAGGCTAGCACATGGAATGGGCTTGGTGTCTGGGTCACTAGGAAGGTCAAGAGCAATGCTATTTGTAGCCATTATCGGTGGCATGTGCAAACTCATGAATGATTAATCTCAGAACAGCTTAAGTATGCTCCATAAGTTCCTCTCAGTTTGTCTCCCACACCCATAAGGACTTGCAATTTTAACCTCCATATCATCAATTCCTTGCTGTTTCTCTGTCTCAACTGTCTTTCCTTTAAAAATGCTACAGTCTTGAATTAGACCATTATTTCATCCTTGAAAATCAGTTTCCATTTACCCAGTTCACCACTTTCTGAAACCACAGTAACTCATGATTGCTGGGGCCAGAGGGGAATTGCCTGAGAGATGTGTAATGCACTGAGCTAACATGTAAGGCTAAAGTATAAAATTTAAGTTATAAATGAAAGTGACAAGCAAAATTTTTCTCCACTTAGCTTTATTAATGATACAATATTTTATTGCCTGTGGCTAAAAGTATTTATTGTCATTGTATTTAGCTGTAATTTGGTTTCATAATTCAGTTGGCTTTTTAATATTTTTTTTTCCTGGTAGCTTTTTTTTTTTTTTTTTCATTTATACTATTGTCATAGTTTATGCCTATAGTAAGTGTGTGGTCTTCCAGGAACAAACATATGCAGATTGGTATTAATCTGAAGAGTCAGAGGCTTAGCAGTGGGCTTATTTTTAAGCATGTGAGTATGTGGCTGAAATCAAAAGCTGCAGATTGTCCTTCGAGGATGACTAATAAAAACTGCATGTGTATTTTTGGTTGTAGGCACAAATATATATTAGGAGACATTAACCAGCAATGTCTTCAAACCTTTATTTAATTATACAAAATGTCCCACCGAGAGAAAAAGGAATATTTGTGTGCTTTAAATTAGGCATCTCGTGGGTCACAAGAAGTGTACAGTATCTTGCAGAGTCAAGACCTGAATTTGTATATCATATATTAGAGTGTGTTCAGAGAAATATGATGGGAATGACTGCAAACCAGAAAAAACTTAGTAGAGAAGAGATTGAAAATATGAAACAGTTTAATTTAGAAAATGGAGGAATAAGCAAATGTACCAAAATCATATGAAATAGTGAATGTTACTTACACTGTAGAATGAGAATGTCCCTTTTCTCTGATAAATAGTATAACATTGAGGAAAGTAAAAGACAAGCTGGAAACCATTATAAGAAAACTTTCCCTACAGTGTGTAATTAGGTGGTAGAAATCTCTGTCAGAGGAAATGAGACCAATGACGCTAGGAGGATTCCAAGTGAGACTGAATATTTCCATAGATAACAATAGTACCTGGAGTTACAACAAATGGTAAATAAGCAATGCAATAATGCTTATTGAAATAGCCATTAAACCTTGTGCTCCAGGGCTCAATTTAATCTAAATGAGACTAGTACTGCTGTATGAAAACAGATGATATCTGACAGAAGGTACAGTTTATATTACACCTGTGTAATAGAAGGGTCCTCTGCCTCCTTCTGGTGATGACCACTCTCAAAGACAGCATTAGTGCTTAGAAAGAGACACAATCTTTTTTTCTGTAGGTCTAACCTAACATGATAGTTCCAGTTCTTCAAAGTATTTGTCTAATATCCTTTAAAAGGTATAGATTTGACATTCAATATATTGTCTTTTGGTAGGTAGCTTTTAGTGTGGTATACTACTAGCTCAACAGACTGCGTCTGAGAAATTTCTTCAATCTATGTTAAAAATGATAAGGGAAAAGAAGTTAAAAGAGGCATCTAATCGTTATTTTTTTATATATTTATTTAATCATAATACCCCCCCCCCCAATTTAGTTCTTTTCATTACAACATTTCTCAGATTCAGTGTCCCTATCATCAACTATGTTTCTGTTCTTTCACCCCTTGACTTTTTATTGATTTTATTTTATGTACTTATTTATTTATTTTTAAGATGAACATTTTTATAGTACTTTCAAATCAAATCAAGGATCTCCCTAGAGTGGGTCTTGCACATTTTGGGTATCTTTCATCTTTATTGCCATCATTCTAAAGAGAGCATGGAAGGATAATGACCTTGATGAAAACCATAATGACCATGGCATAGAACAGAAGTAACATCCTGAAACTCCTCCTCGTGCCATGGACAACCTAAATAACAATGTGGTCTGACAGTAGCTATGCTACATTTTTGATGAAACATTCTCAAAATTATGGAGGCTTTTAAAGGTGATTCAAGATGGACTGCCAAAATTTCCAAATTACCAGCAATGCCATTTATGTGTATTTCTTTTATTTGTTGTGCAGTTTCAAGTGTGGATTACAGAGGTTACAATTTTGGTGGGCATTGGCATGCTCACAGCAAATTGGTTCTGTTCCACTTCTTACTTCTGTTATATGTGCATCTTAATTGTTTAATGTAATATTTCTACTTAATTACAGGAAATGTCATTTACTATATTGATGGTAAAATGAACACAGGCAATGTAAGTGACATTGTACATTTTTACAATGAGGGAGAATATGATTAATTATGAGACAGAATAAATTAACTCATACATCAAATACTTCTGAGAGGTGTTAGGAGGTGGAGGTAGGAGGTGACTCCAGTTTAATCCCTTCGGTAGAGGAAATTAGAGTCAAATTATATTAGACACTAAGGAGCAGAAATGGTCTCCATGGCCTATAAGAGCATATAATGGCACCTAACATTTATAGACACACACCATATCATCTTGAAGTTTATACACTGTAAGGATCACTTCGTTTATCACTACAAGTACATTGCAGCATCATAGCACACTCCTTCACAAATTTTATTAGAATATATGAATTCAGTCATGGCTAGTATAAAACAGCTGAAGCATGAGTGCAAGAGAGGGTATACATATAAACAGGAATCACAATGAATTTCATGAAGTATAAGCTGCAAATTGATGACTTTAGATCAAACATGGAAAATTTCTGAAAACTTGATCTTAACTAGCAAAGGTGCTATGAGTCTATAAATTATTTGTATTCACTGTCCAGAGATTTAAACTATAGCAATCACTTGCGATGAATGTTATTCATCCAGGAATAAGGTCACATTTCTAAAGAATTGTGTGTACTTCAGCCTTACTCTGCCTAACCTAGGATTATTCTTTCTTTTTTCACTTTCACATATAAATATTTGTTACTTTCTATACAGTTCAAGTTGCTGTTCTAACTGTTATAGGGACTAAGCAAGAAATTGCTTAAGGAGAAACGTTTTAGAAGGAAAAAAATATTTATGTGCATTTATTTGTGTGAAGAAGTGCCATTCTGTTCATGAACCCTTGATGCAGAGTGCAGCATAAAGCTAACACCAGTCACCTCCAAGAGTTCATGACAAACAGCCTGACAAAAGCTTTCACAATTTTCCTTTCAAATTAAATACAACTCTCCTCAGGATGAGGAACCAATAAATAAATACATAAATAAGTTAAAATAAATAATAATATAAACAATAGGGGCATCATTTGTTCTGGAAAGGAAGGAAAAGGGATAGGGAAGGTGAGTTGGAACAGCAGAAGGTCAAGGTTTTGAGCGTGGCAGTAGGGGAATGGTCAAGTGGCAAAAGGAGAGACAGATAAAACTGAGAGATTGAGGCTCATTATTAAATAGTCAGAGTGGGATGGGCTTTGCTTTTATTAATTTTTTTAACTTTTTCAATAGAGATAATTTTCATTGCAACACAGAGAATTTAAAACCTTTGTGTTTGCTACAAAACAGAGTTTGTTTTTCCAGACAGCAGAGCCGTGCTGCCAACCATCATCGCACAGGCATCTCTTCACATTCCTCCCCCTGCTACATCCCTCATGTTAGTCCTTTCTCTTCCCCATTCCTATACATGTATTTAGAGGATGCAAAATGCTGCTAACTCTCCTGGCATCACAAAGCCAGTAGAAATAAACATAAGTCACTAATAAATGTTACATCCCAAAGCTACAGCATGAAGAAAGATGGCCTCTTTCCCAGAAGCTGTGCACTGAATATTTAAATTTGTTTGCAAACCAGCACTGAATGCTGTATTGTCAGCCAGTGCACGTAGCTAAGTGCAAGTGGTGCAGACTGCAGTTAATTAGTAAGTTTGGTTTGCTAGGCTGTGACTACAGCAACTTTCTTCTCATAAAACATCTTTCATGTACATAGCTGGAAATAAAATGTTCCTCAAAGAAGCTCTGTCCATGTGTTTAGCTGTTCTCTACAGTGACACCAATTCACAGTCTCCTGTATAAAAACAAATCAATGTTACTGTGATCATACAAGGGGTTTTGAATTTCGTTGTCACACCTCACTATTACTGAAATATTCCCTCTTTAGTATACATCTTCTCTGGTATGCTTAATGCATTCTTGTACAAAATCTCTTTCACGTACACCTATACGTATACTGAGTTTCATGTGGTTGTTGTAATGTAGAAATAAGTACCCTATTGTACATTACATAGAGAAAATGAGAATTAAAAAATAATAATTACATAGGAATTAATAATAGGGAAGCACTAATTAATCATATTAACAATTTGGAAAACAAGTCTAATAATTGAATATACATGGTTAAATATATTTATGTTGTTTAAAATACTTTTTTTTTTTTTTGGAAAACCTTTTCACTTTTTATGTGAAGCAATGGGACCAGACTGCAAGACTGGAAGTGCAGAAGAGAAGGATAATGCCTGATATAATATCTTTTTCTCTCTTTTTTTTTTTTTCTTTTCTTTTTTTTTGGTCTGCAGTTCAAATCCCTTGGTCCTAATTTGCTTTTCTCACATATGCCAGAATAAATGGTATTCGGCTTCACTGAAGTCAGTGGAACTGCACAGAGGTAAAACTGATAAAAGAAAATTAAACCTTTTAAAGAAAACCTACTGCAATGGTTTTGAGAAGGTGAAATTAGGAAGTTTAGTCAGTTAATCACTTGCCAAAGTCTGACATTGTATAAAGCATTAGCAGCTGGAGTCTATAGTCCAGACAAGGATAATCAGCAAATCTGAGTTTATAAATTGTTGACTGGAAACAATGGTGCAGAGATAACCCTGGAGAGGTTGTGAAAGACTTCACTGGAGTTTATTTGCATTGCAGTTCTGCTAAAAGTCACAGAAGCTTGGCTTCCTACCTACTTACTGCCATTTATTTTTGATATGCCCCAAAGCATCCTTGACACTTATTAAAATAGAATGGTGTCTAGGCAGCCAGTAATGCTACTGTATCTTGTTTCAACAGTTGCTCTATTTTAAGAAGTTCCAAAGAGCTTCAGTACACATCTTCAAACCTACTATATCTGTTGATTCATGTAGCTTTTGAAACCTTTGACCTAGAACAAAAAAATTCCTATATTTAAAAAGAGAATCCACACAGCTTCCAGGGTCCACTTAGTGTTGTGGTTTAGCAAGCTGTTCTTCTCATTTATATCATTTTCTTTATACTATTTCTTTTTTCAACATGCAAGTTATATAAGGCTGTGATGTAAACAATCCCACCTTGCTATTCCATATTATAGACCTTAATTTATCTGTGTGCTGTCTTTATACACCTTTGCTCAGACTGTGCCTAGTGTCATTAACACTATATATGTAAGAATTTCCCTTTCATCTCATTTTTGTGGCAAATTCCTTCTGCAATTTCTGGATGTGAGCCAGCCGTGTTAGAGTGAAAATTGGAGCTATTCTCTCCTCAAGCCTGCCAATGTTCGCACAACAGGGAATATTAGTTTATAAATTACCCCAGGGAGAAACGCCAGTCACAGAAAGATCCGGAGATCCGCAGGAGCCAAATCACACCTTTCTGATATTTCACTTCTATGAGCATCCACATTCAAATATAAACAGTGTTTACATTTAATTCTGCACTCAGTGTTATAAAATACCACTCTGCCTCATGTGTCTTAGTGAAATAGTTCTGTTCAAAATGTCTGTTTCTTATGGACTGGCTTATACTGTATTTTACCGGGGAGAAAATATGATGGGAAATAAGCCAAATTGTCTAATTATTCCTGACATATTACCTATCAGAATATAACCATCAGCAAAGGAGCAAAATGCCAGCTTCTCTTATGCAGTTAGTTCTTGTTGCTGGTAATTTGATTTGCTTCTCCCAAAGAAGCAGAGTTTTGAACTGATGAGCATTTTGAGATGATGCGTCCCTGTCTCAGCAGCTGACAGTACAATAATGCCGTGACGTGGAGGATACCAGTCAGATACTATAGCCTGTAACATGGTACATAAAAGGACAGCAAAATATCCCCTCTAGAAAAGGTTATCAGCCTGGAAGGATATGTTGCTGGATCATTTCTGTCAGTGTATCGCGGTATACATCACTGCAGTTACACCAGCTGTGAGTCTTCCCTGCAACAGCTAATTGTTTGATGACAACTGCGTTTGCAGCTTCCGATTCTTGTTTAATACTTCATATTTCCTATCTGCCATGCTGTGACAGGGCATTGCCTGATTACGCTTTTTACGGCCCTATTTTGTTCACAGTGAACATGCTGGAAAAGCAGTTTGTCACTCCAAAGGCCTACTACCTACAGCAAATGTCCTGGACACTTCACAGAAATGAAATGGTACAGACCATGACCCAAAGTCCTGGCAGTGTAATTAGATTTCTAATTAGAGGATAAGATATAAACTCATACATTTGCATTGAATTTACTTGTCAGAGGTTGCCTAAGTGTTCAGTATATTCTGATCTGGAGTACCTCAGAGTGAATATAAAATTCAATTTAACTAAACTTTGCTTATTTATGGCTACATAGCTTGTGTTTCCGAATCTCTTTATTATACAGAATGCAATTTAAATGTAATTGCCACTGGAGAGGAGTCACACCAGCAGAATTGCACATACCCCTTCTTGTGTCTAATGGACCACACAGCAGGGAGTAGCATCATTTAAACCTCCATGGGGAAACAACACAGAAATTGTTCTGGGAACAGTGGACCAAGACAAGTCTGTGGTACTCTTTGTGGAATAAAAAGTGCTGATAGAATGGAAATGACATTAAAAGAATATTTATCAGGTAGAAGGGCAAAGAATTAGGCTGTGAGTTGAAGATAATGCCGGGAAGATTTAAAATTTAAGAGGAGGAAGGGTTTAAGGGTGAGAGGAGAAACTTAGATATGGGTGATGTTCTTAGGCTGGGCTTCAGAAACACTTACCTGTTCATTTTTTTGGGAGTTGAACAGTTGACTCCCATTGATGTGCATGATTCTCCAAACATGCACACATCTACCCTTCCAGCCGACCTCTGCTCCTCCCCTCACTCCTCTGGGGCCACTCAAGGCAAACGGGCAGCCGCAGCAGGGGATTCCCATTGCTGGGTAGGGTGCCTTTTCGTCCCTTCTCCATATTACCTGTCCCAGCCCTATGCTGCTCCTAGAAGGGATAGAGGGATGAAATCTACACTACTACCATGCCCTCCAGCCCCCAGAAGGGCTTTTCCACCACCTAAAATTGGTTCCAGGGGTGGGAGGACCTCTGCAGAAGCCGCAGCAGGGCCATGGGGACTTGGGGGCATGTGCAGGGACTGCAGCTCCAGAGAAAAACATTTGCGTGTTCCCTACAGGTGCTTTTGTTTGTTTATGTTTGGATACAGATCTCTTCAACTGTTTGGGAAGGATAGGTTTCCCCCATTGGAACTAAAAAACGCAACCTTTGCAAGACAGAAGTGGCTGGCATTCACAGGCTGCTACTTGGCATGAACAAAGGATACGGAGATAAGGCAGTGTAAAAGAAAGGTTTCTGCTCTTCCCATTAAGGGCCTGATTATGCACAGATGTGATGCAGCCATGGGGTAGGCTGGAGGGAGAGAAGGGCCTGTGAAGTAGCAGGATCACAGATACACCACGCTGTGGGAATTTATCCACCAGCCTCCTTAACACCTTACCACAGCGAGATGGAGTAGTATTTCCTCTTTTTTTTTTTTTTTTTCCCAGCTAAATGTGTAGTCAGAATTATTTAATATTAAAGCAGGTCAAAAACAAAGAGAGGAATGGAACAGTATATAAATATCGGCCATGCTTTTTTATGCCTCTTTCAGCTCTGCAAAAATCTGGAAAACAAGATTTCATCAAAATCTTAAAAGGTTCCAATTGTTTCAGCAGCTCCTTTAAGAAGATTAGAAAATGAAAGCAAATAAGTTTGCAGACTATAGTTTTCCTGCTTTTGTTTTAATTTTTGGATTTGATATGTGTGGCATTTCAGTGAGATCAGGTCTGTTTATATTTCTTTCTATTTTTTAATAACTTTGAAAAAAAAAGGACTTAAAATTGTTATTACAAGTAGAGACCTTAACCAGGCCCCTGCTCTAGGTTTATTTCTTGTTCAATAGAAGCTAATGGAAAACTCATATCAATGTCATTGTTTTTGTTTTTGTTTTTGTTTTGTTGCATTTATCATGCCCATATAGACAGGTGATAGATAGATGACTGCACGTGCCTGGAATATTTTTTCCTTGAAAAAAGTGACAGATATTAACGGACACTATTACAGCAACAAAATACTTCAGCACTGATTTCCAAAAATTCTTGAAGGTCTCAATTAATCATGAATCCACAACCTGTAATTAAAATTTATAACATAAACATTATTAGAATAATAATTAGAGGTGTTTTTTTTTTTTTTCCTGAGATTTTTATTCCAATTTCTTTTAGAATTTGAATGATTAGAACAAGTTGATAGAATCTAAAAAAGCATCTGTACAGGAAAGTACAGGATCAGTACAATGTTCTGCATTAAACTAACACAGATAAGCTTACATTAAATTTAGGACAATCCAATTCAAACAATATATTTGTTTTCACAGAAAACAAATTTGCATTAAGAAAAAAACTAAGTGAATTAATTATCTATGTTGTTCAAACAGGAGCTAAAATCCATTTGGTATAGAGTTCACAAATGATCCCATTTTCTAAAGGTTGCTTTGAAGTGTACCCCTTAGATAAAAATACCATTCTTATCTAATGAACCATGACAATCAAAACCGCAGCATGATCTCTTCGCAGCTGAACACAGAAGTCATTCAAACTCTGCAGCTAGTTCATCCTCTGGCAATTCACCCTGAAGACAGCGCATCCCACCTGAGCTGCTGGCTCCCTGATGCTTCCCATCCAGCCCTGGGAGCTGGTGTTGCCCTTCATCGATAATGCACCAGTTTGGGTCAGACTTGGACAAGCCTTTCCACGCATCCACAGCAAACATTGACTTCAATAGCCATGGGAGCTTAGTAAAACAATCCAAGGGAATCCCAGGTAGCAGGAGGTTGCATGGGTTTCCTAGAAAATTTGGAAACTTGCCCAAGCCTGGCGGCTTTGAAGTGTCACCCAGTCTGACCCTGAATGCCAAGTTCAAAACCCAGCGACTGCTGTCTTCACAGCCAGCCAGCTGAGCAGAAGGCAGAGCTGTTCTCCGCAGCCAAAACACATAATGGATCAGATCCTCATCCCGTGCAAATAGGGAAGTGACTGTAATACTGCTGTGCCAATTGACTCTAATGAAGGCTGTGGGCCAAGAACACGAAGGGCATGTCTACATCGCTCAAACCAGTGGTGTGTTACAGATCTCTGAGCTGGCTTCAGATCCGTTGGTATATGGCGCAGTGGTGCAATTCCATATTGTGATATTAAGTTGGGCCCCTGAAACTCCTCAAATTGCCAGTTAACTTGGCAACAAGAAGTCATGGATACGGCCATGTATGTGCTGCTGTGTGTGTATAGCGTTAAGGAGATCTTTGTGCCCTGCAATGGTGCATGATACTACACCAAAAGTCACACAGATCTTCCTGGTGACAGCAATAGACAGGCATGAAAAACACGAACATATTTTGTTTCATTTTGTTTTGGTTTTAGTTATTCTTGACTAAGCAAGAATGAACTCTGTTTCTGAAAGGAAAACAGATTTGCCATGTTATTGTGGACATGTTCCTGGTGGGAAATCATTCACTGCTTTTGTCTTCATGGCACTGCCCATATCTAGCCTATACTATTGAGGATGCTGGGATGTTTGAAATCCTTCTCAGTGAGCCCAGTGATTAAAAATTACCACTTACCTACCCAAAAAGATTCATGTCCTTTCCTTGTAGAAGGCTAGATCAGACAGACATGCACAGCCCTGTTGCTGATGGCAGCAGAAAGGCCACAGATGGAATGAGCCAGTTTGTGACATCCCACTCTGTCTTCTCGTGCAGCAAAACCAGCTGAGACAAACACCAGATCATTGTGGAGAAAATCACGTTGTAAGCATCTTATAACCAGTGGCTGTAAATTTCCGGGATTTGCAGAATGGCTTTTTTCACAAGGAACCTGCGATAAAGCGTGACTGTCCCTGTGTACCCACTACACTGATGTACAAAGTGCTTCTATAAATCAGTGCTGGAGAGAGGCCTTTTTTAAGCTTGTACTTTGGTCCCTTGAGAGGGAGCAATCCAGTGGGTTTATTTGTTTTATCACACTCACTGCTGTTTAAAAGAAGACAAAATGTGGCAAGCAGCTCATTAAGAGAGAGAGATTGGATCTGTGTTAGTATGCAAATGCTAATCCATTAGGACCCTGCTCATACACCAATCAATCAATTAACTCATCTGTCTCTGTATTGTTCATTATTTGAAAAATGCTTTTAATCATTTTGCTATGCATTAATTAATAGCATGCCTAGTTGAAAGGAAAAAAAGAAATTTAACATTCCTTGGGGCTTACATGTACAAATATTTAGTATTCAGCTGTAATTCCATGATTAAGATGTATCATGTAGCCAAAGATAACACAGGGATTTACAGAAGTAGAGATATAGGACAATTTCGTTTTATACCAACAATTTCATATATAGCTTTTCTAGAGCACTTTATAGGATAAGCTGCTCTATGTAATATATATATATAATAAATTCAGAATTGTAGAAAGATAAATCAAGAGGATAAAATATGTTTTTCCTTCTGCTATTTAAGAAATATCTGTGGGTTAAATAATAGCGAATGGACATAATCTCACTGACTTCAAAAGAAACACTACAGGAGATATAAATTTGGCTCAAAAATTCAATGAGATAACAATAGACAGAAAAGCTATTCCAGATGGAACTGAATTTTCTAAACAATAGTGACTTTCTATTAAAAGCAAAACAAAACAAAGAAACAACCATGAAATAGCTGAGGAAGGAAATGGGTCACAATAAAGAGATGAAAATTCTAAATTGAGCAGTAGATTTGTAGTGGGACAGGCAATTTGAAATTGATACAGAGATACGTGGAATTATTTGAGAGTAGGATGAGCTGAGCTTTCAGAATGCCCTGGAAGTAAGGCAGAATTATTGTGTGGATGTCTCATGCTGGATCTGGGAATGTCATAGAAAAAGGAAGCGCAGAAGTCAAGGTGAGAGAAGAGTGATATACATGAGAATTTAAACAAAGGTGACAGTCACAGAGGGTATCTGAGGCAGATTAATAGATACAAGAAAAAAAGGAGCTGAGGAAAGTTCAGGATCAAGGATGAAACAAAGGTGACAGAGGTAAAGCTAAATGTGAAGCTGGATTTTGAAAGTCGGGAGTGGTTGGATGGGGTAAAAGGCTATGTGGTTTCTCTGCTACATGCAGAGCTCTTTCTCTTCTTCATCTGAATATAGCTTTTACACAAATAATTCCTTTAATTTCATTTTCTTACATTGCAGCTGTTGCCTTCAAAGAAATCTGTACCTGAGCATGGGTTCACAGATGTAATGATTTGTAGGCTCGGCCTTCAGTCTGATCTCAAAGTCAATTTCTAGGCTGCCCCAGGGCCTAATCCTTGTCCCTTGATCCTGCGAGAGGCTCTGGTGCCCTGCTTACACCTCTCTGAATGAAAGGCTCATAGCTTCATAGCTCATTCCTTCACTGCAGCCTTCTCTGTGTGATGATTACCAGAATGATCTCTGTGTCCTGAGACAAAGAGGAACACATTGTGTCTTGAGTCTTTGCATTTTGTGCCTGCTTTGTCTTTTGCAATTTAGTCCAGTGAGACTAGGGAAACCCATGCATTGCAGATGGCTGATTCTCTGCACACTTCTGCCTTGTTAAGCATGACTCACCAAGCTCAAATTGCAGAGTGTTTATCCATTTGAGATCCTGAAGCTTTTACTGTTAACAGAATGAAAATGATCCCCTGACTTCATGGTTGTTTTCCAAAATGTTTCTATACTAAGAATTTCCAAGTACATATTTCCATAGATAAATCTTTAAGTTAGATTTTATTAGTGGATATATGCTGAGCAATGTGTATACATGGTTGAAATACTATCTACAGTTGTGAAGAAACCCTGATTTTTATATTGCATTAGCTTATGCTCTTATACTCGTTTTTCTTTTTCTTCTTCTTCCTTTTTTTTTTTTTCTTCCTTTCCCCCCTGAGTATTGTGTGTTGTGTTTATATGGTCTATTTTGGGAGGATATTTGAGAATCTGTTCAAAATTGGCACAGAGTAGTAAAATAAGCAGAAGGCAGGACCTCACCATTTATAACTCAGGCCATGCCACTTATTTACTACTTATTGCCCATATTATTTTCCCCTAATAATATTAATATATATTTTTGCTTCAATGAGACAGTTTTTACAGACAGCCTGTCCATTTCCCAAATAATATTTGTTCTGAAGTGCTTGAAGACAAAACCAGAAGAAACAGTGCACTAATACAGACAAATGAAAAGACTTATTCAAGGTCACCCTACAGGCAAGTAGCAAGCTGGGAACAGATAAATACTGAGATGTCAAGTGAGCACTGAGAAAATGCCAAGGACCAAGGCATATGTTTTATTTTGAGGAGAACTGTTGGATGTGTAAAATAGACCTATCTCAATTATTAAATCCAAGCTCTAATCTACGGTATGTCCTGTAACACTCACAACATACCAGGCTTTGGGGGGAAAAATGGTGGCTACCTGGTAGCTGCTGGGCAGGAGCTGGCTATGAAGTGGATCGCGAGCAGATGTGCTGACTGCAAGCACGGCTGCCAGAGAAAGGACAGCTCCCTGCACTGCACTTCAGGTGCTCCATAGCTGTTCACGCAAGAGACAAAAATGCTTGCCAGAAAGAACTGGCTAGAGTATTTGAAAGAGTGAAAGATTTGGACTTAAATTTTGTGACTAAATTGGTTTTGGGAACCTTTCTAGAGGATAAAAAAAGAAAAATGATTCTTTGGATTTTTCATTAAAATAACTGGAGGTGAATGTCTTCTACAAGAAATAGCACTTGTAAGAACTTAGAACATCTTTATTTAAAAAACAAACAAACAACAAACAAACAAACAAAAAACAACACTTCAAGAGAAAAAAATTGACCATCTCTAATTCTGAACATTATTTACACACCTTGTTTCTCCCTGCTGTAGAACATGGAGCTACCAGCAGCAGCTGTGTGGAGGATGTGAGTAACTCTTCTTGAGAACCACTGTGCTAACATGATGGGGAGTGGCTGTACGATGCAGGAATCATTTCATTTATTAAGAACCATCATTCACTCACTGACAGGAAGGGCAAACAAGTTATTTGGGCACTGGTCCAAGATGTGAAAAGCCTGGCATTCATTCTTTATTCTACCTCTAATATCTGGGCTTTAGACTGGAAAAAATTCTCGGAAGTATTAAATGCTGAGCTGTTTTTATTTTAATTTACCATCTATAAACTTGGAGTTGCAACACTTCCCTGATTCACATAGGGTTTTGGGTGGAAAAGAACAGGCTGTGAAAAGAACATGTGAACAGGTGGAAAAGAACATGACTGTGGAGTTGTGTGGCCACCAAAGCTGGAAAAACATCCAGGATTCTGTTGCTAAGGAATATTAAACAGGAATTCTGGGGGCAGAGAAGACACTATAGCCCACAGTATTCCAAGTTCTGGTGGACACAAAGGAAGTGAATAAACTGGCACTTAGTCATCTCAGCACCATTTAAAAGATTTGGACAATGGGTTCTTGCTGGGAAAGAACAAAAATCAGTAATGGAAGTTTTATTTTCAAGATCTGAAACAGGAAATTCCAAACAATGGAAAGTTTAAATCGTTAAATCTAGCACCAAGACCATGAGTGTATTTCCTTTTGTACATATTTCTTTAGATATAAAAAGAGTGAAAAATATTTATTGACTTTTCTTCAGTGTCAAAGGCAGCATTTTTTTTTTTAAAGTTGTCATCTGGTCACAGGATATGTTTATATGCAGCTGAGGCCAGATAGGCTGCAGATATTATAGTTTTGTATATGAAAATACAGGAATCACACAGTTATGCATGCTTACCTCCCCTGCATTCTTAGGAAGAGGGAACTGCAGAACTAAGCACTTCTGACACTTGAGGAATTCACCAAGAGATGTTCGCCTAACCCTGTCATTACTTCTATCTGTTCCTATAAACATACTGTAAATCATTATGGTATAGGATGTTGTCTCCTTGCATTGATTGCACATAACAGATGACATTTTAAACAAGAGAAAAATGAAGTCCTCCTGCTCCTGACATTTTTACCACTTCTTTTCTTTACTAATTTTCAATGTCAGAGACAGTTTGTGCCAAAGTGCTAAAGTGTTGCTTCCATAGATCTGCAAAGTGAATTAAGCTCTCCATCCATCTCCTCTGAAGAATGTATTGATATGTTCCTTGCAGTGTGTGAGGGATAAAAGAAACAGCTTTTCAGAGACATGGCACATATTTAAGAATTAAGTCACTGGTTTCCAAATAATTGTGTTGTCAACTAGATTTTAGCCTTCTGACTCTGACAAAGCTGTGAATAACCACTCAAAATTAAGTTGTGCACAAATTAGTGCATTGCCTTGTACCCATGCTTCCTCCCTGTCCCCTGGTTTTATCTCAGAGCTGTTGGTAGGTTTATTACCTGAATTAGGTACAGAAATCTAGAAATATGCTAATAAAAGACCTGTGGAGAACCAAACCCCTCTCACCATAAGTACGTTGTCCCCAGGAAATCTGTCCCCAGTATATTTTTACCTACCAGATCTATGGTCCTCCATGATCATCCATGAGTAACCCATGAGAAGAATGAAAGAAAAACAAAACAAACAGCAACAACAACAGCAACAAAAACACAACTAAACAAACAAAGAACCTATGCTCTGGAGCTACACTATTACTAGTCTTGAATCATCAAAAAATGACAAGCAAGGTTTGCTGACACAGGAAGTCCCATAAAAAAGTAAGTAAATAGGTAAAAGTGCATATGTATTTCATTACTTTAATTCTTTTCAATGTTCAGGTCTCCCAAGTTCACATTTTCCTGTTTTATTTCCAGTATTAGGGCTGAATTATTTATTATTATTATTGTTTATTATTATTGTTTTTTTTTAATTATTATTAATTAAATGGAGATCCTCTTATTTTCCTGTGGCTTCATCAACTACAGCCTTAAAAAGGCCTTCCCCAACACCTCCAGGTATTGCAGTATCTTTAGAGATAAACTGCAGCCATGACCAATGAGTTAAATGCTTTGTTTTAAAAATGAAAATTATTCCATTGTGCTTGGGAAATACTATTAAATAGACACAGGTTCTTCTAGCATTATTAAAAATTCTTTGTCTAGTAAGCAGTGTTCCTTTTTTTTGTGGGAAAAATAAAAAGAGTAGCATGTGACAACCGTGAGACTTTGTAGACAATCCATCATCAATTCTACCAGCTAGTGAGCAGTTCTCTGTTAGTCTTACATTTGTGTGCAGGAGTTTCCTTTAAAAATAAAAACCAGAGGCCCAAAGCAGACAAGTAGATGCGTTAGCTTAGGATCTTCCACAGCTGATCACTGGTCTGGCACTGTGCATGTTTGTGTCTGAGTCCTTATTTGACCTCAGGAGAGATCTTGCCCCCTCCCTCCCTGCTTGTTCCTTATTCATCCTATTTGTAAGAGGGAGTTAACGATCATGACGCCTTTTGTAAAGCACACTGAGATCTGCCAATAAAAACTGTCACAGGAAGAAGGCAGGGACTGTTGCAATGGCTATAATAGTCATTCCCAGGGCTTTAGAAATACGAAAGATGGTACCAAGCCAGCAATCAATCCTTTCACTAGATGGGCCCCAATTGGATGCAAAAGTATTGGTTGCATCTCTTGGGTGGCAAATCTGTTTCTCCTTTTATTTGGAGGTTAGCAGCATTTTCTGTGATTCCTAGAAGATCCCTCTTTGCAGCCTGTTCTTGGCCAAGAAAAGTACTTAAATGGTGTAGAAACTCTTTGCTGAATCACATCTTTCAGAGTTATTTGCTGGGAACTAACATTTTGTTTAATTCATTGATGGAGCTACTGGAGCCCACTGCTGGGTTTGCACTTCACTGCTGAGCCCCATTTGTAGACCCAACTAAATCATACGCCTAATTCTTCTGGGGTGGTCTAGGCCTTCAGGTCTGAATCTTATTCATTGTCTTCGTCTCTAATAACCACAGCAATAGCATTTTGGTTTAGCACTTGGTTTCTTCTTTTGAGTGAAGTTCACCCCTGGGAGCTTTGTGTGGTAGGGCCACACTGCAAAACACTGATGAAGTCCACGTGGCTGTGTTGCTGCTACAGATGGCTTGAACACATGCAGCCCATTCACTTTGTTTCCAGGTCTGGTGACAGCCCCCAGCACAGATATTAATGTATCTTCCTGGACAAGTGTCCAGGTTGTGTCCCCACCATTATATTAGTAATGATTTGCCAGGGATTTTAAAAGAAAAGTAAGGCAAATTTTATTACAGTGCAAATATGAATCAAGTAGAAAAAAAAAAAAAAGGATCAATAAATATTTTCTGACAAAAAAGTGTTAGAAAAAGAAAAGGAAAAAAAAAAAAAAAGCTCTTAGAGGCAATTACATTGGTTAAATTAAAACCCTGTTAAATAGCAGCACCCCTGACAATGAATCAGAGCCCAAGTTTTTTGTTAGCAGGCTGTAGCCCATAGCGACGACAGGCTGATAAATACTGAAACTGCCTCCAGCAAAGGTATCCTGTGTCAAGAGATGAGACTTTGCATTACTCACAGAAGCTCCCGGAAAGGCCAAGTGTACTTTCAGCCACGCAGTTTCAGTCTGACGCTGGGTCAAAACGTACAGGCTTGGAAATGAAAAGGGGAGAATCTCACCTGGCTTGGGATGTCTAAGAGACTAACATACATTACAATATTTGAATCCCTTCTGTAGTTTCTATCCTGTTAGGTGTACAACTGGATTGAAACACTAAACCTTGAGAAAAAGATTTTTATTTATTTATTTTTTTAAACAATTCCCTCTACTCTCCTTTCCCTCTCCCCTCTTCTCCTCTTTCGTAAATCTTTCATAATCGAGATACTTTTCTCATTAAAACTTCAGTCTGACATTAAAAAAAAGCTTTGAAATTCATAGCACATTGCTTGATGTTAAACTTTGCTCAGTAATAGACCATTAGTTTACTTGATGCATGACTCTCTGAATACTTTGTACCAGTAAATATAACAAACACATGATAATTGCTATGTGTAACATGTTTGTATTTAAACATGACCTTGAACTTACTTCTCAAACATTTCAGAAATGTCAGCTATTATGGTGATCTTTGTTCATTACTGAAAGGAGTTTCTGGGTCTGAATTGTGTAAGACATTTATATCTATTAAAAATGACACAGTAGAGCTATTTTTTATTGTTTTAAACTTTTAAAACACTTTTAAATCTCAGTAGCCCTCTGAGTCATGCGATCCTGTGACTATCTCGGCACTGTTCCAATCCAAAAGTCTAATAAAAGCTTCAACAAAGGAAACCCTAGTTTATTTCAGAAGTAGTGACAAGGCCAACCTGTACACTTATTAACACCTTGTTAAAAACGACATAGTCATATAGCAGCACATTTTTCTAAGATGTATATAGTCCTATTTAAATTAAAAAAAAAAAAAGCATTGTTATGTGTAGAAATAAATGTGATCAGGTCTTTATCTGCACTAGAAAACATCCAAGGCAAGTGAAGGTGAATAAAAGTGATATAAAACCTGCCTTTTTCATTACCTGACCTGACATTGACCCTTCAGTTCCAGCTGGATCATCTCTCTGTGGTGAATGTGAATTGCTCAGTCCTGTGTCCCCCCTGCCCTGGTCTTGTCTCCCTCTGGGACATGAAGGTGTATGGGGTGCAGGTGGGACCATCCACCTCCATTCTGCAGAGCCCCAGGAGCTTGGTTCCCCCATCCTTGGTTTAGGCAGCAAGCTAGGGAGGGCACATCTGACCAAATATTCAGGCAATTTTCCATGGGACAAAAAAGTTCTCACTGTGAAATATTGGTGAAAACGCAGCTGCCAAAGTGTCTTGCTCTCTTGTAGAGGGCAGTGACCTCTAACAGCTGAGAAGTGACCCTCACCTGAAACCTGTTCTGTAATCACTTCATAGCTTTGCTGCCAGTGGTGAAAACAAAACAAAACAAAACAAAACAAAACAACAACAACAAAAAAAAAAAGAAAAAAAACAAACACTGGTTTGACGTAAAACCTAAGTGACTGCCTCCAAACCAGAACACGATACTACCTCAGGTCGGAACTGCCTGTATTCAGAGAATGGTGAGCTAATGGTGAGATTCCTTCCCTGTTTCGTAGGGGTGTCTTGCTCAAATGGTACATTCACAAAGAGCTAAAATTAGAGGTTTTTTCTGGCCTTGTGTTAAAAGCAACAGCCAGTCCACTGTGCTGATGCTTCCAAAAGCACTGAGACTGCTTTTAATAACAAAGTGAAAGTGACACTGGTGCCAGTCATTTACATTCCCCTATGCACATTTACATTCAGCTTCTCCTGTGTCTTTCCTAAATTAGGCACTGTCCACATTAGAATTCAAGCCATGCTGGCCACAGCTATGTTTAAATGTGGTTGCATACTAGTACGATTCCAGCATACCGTTTCTGACCATGGGGGAACAAGGATTTTTTAAATTGTTGCTGTTTCCCTTCCACAGCAGTGTAAGCTGCACTGCTCTGTTGATGGCAGGTCAAGCCTTCAGTCGGTGTAAATTGTGTGATTTTGGTAAAGCCATGTCTATTTTGACCTGCTCAGTCTCTGCTACTGTTTTTCCATATAGACTATACCGACTGTGACTTGCTACCATTGTCATTGTAGCAGATGGAGAAGACAAACATTGTGTTCTTTACGGGAAGATGCTCAGACCTTTTGGGGAGAGACACAGAACTGCATAGGAATAAAATCCTCTGGGAACAAAAGCATTGCATAAGCTCTGTTATACAGGAATACTAGCAAAAACACCTCTCATAGCATCTAAACACCAAGACTATTCTTTCCTCCTCAGAGGTTAAATGTTGCAAGTATGGATTTAAAAAAAAAAAAAAAAGTATTAAAACAACCTTTTGAGCAACAATGCTTTACTCAGAAACATGCTGCAGATTCTGCTCTCTTTACACGACAGACAGAAAATGGAGATTTTAGATAACACTGTGATTTGACTTGTACCAGTCAGTCAGTGGAATAATGCTCTAGTGTAAAATTGACCTATGTAGCAATGATTCAGGGCTGTGGGGAATTCAGCACTGTGGACTTCTGTCTGAAGACCATTCAACACCAGCTTTTCATTGCAGTGGGCAAGTAACTGCCCTGCAGTTCTAAAAGGAGCAATGCAACTGCATTTTCCACCCCTCTGATACAAAATGGCCCCAAACCTCAGGTCTCTGAATTGGGTTTGAGGCTAAAGTTTGTAAATCAAACTGGAGGTAGTCCAGTAGTTTGCCTGTTGCTATTCACTAATTGATGGCATCACCTTCCCATGCAGAAGTCAGGTGTAAATCCATATATCCTGGCCTGCACCTTAGGTCTTATGGCTGAAAACTAGGGTGCAGTTCACATTCAAACTCTGCTGCAGACCTGTGTAGGGTGCAGAAAACATTTTTGACTACTTGAGGTGAGAGACAGATTGCAATTTAAACCAGATAGTTGCATTTTTTATTTTTAATTTTATTTTTATTTTTCTATATCATTAGGAAAGGCAGTCCAGGAGTTGCCACAAAAACATTTCTGACAGGGCAAACAATGCATGGAGTTTTTCATATAGGAAAATAAGTATTTATATCCTAAAGAATACTGTTTATCCCAAAGATCTTGAAGTTTTTCATGGAATGGTATCTCAAGTTTCATTTAGAATACTATCTTGAAAGACCTGGTGCTTGGCTCCTCTACTTAGGCCCGCTGTTGAATATGATTGCATTTCTGTGAAGAGACTGAGAAAAGGAAATATTTGTGAGGGAAAGAATCGTGGTTGTTCCTTGATTAAGAAGGTGGGTTTGTAGACAGGAGATCTGCCTGTGCAACAGAATTATTAACTGGCACTGGTTAAACTACCTTAACCAGGACTTTGGGAAGTCACTAATATCTTACTAGATATCTCACTGTTGCCTAGAAACTGAGGCAACAAAATCTAGGAACATAATAGCATTTTGTGCCTGATACGTCATCAGCTTCCCCTCTGCTTTCAGTCTAGCACTGTCCCAACAGAGAATTCATCATCACGAGTCTTACCACCTTTCTGCTTGGCATTGCTGGGTTGAAGATTGCTTGCTGGTGGCTGGCAGAGATTACAACAGCCAGATAAGCTGCACAGGGGCTTAAGGGCTGCCCATTTCTTTTGTAGAGAAAAAAAAGGAAGTCTGATTTAAGGCTGTAAATTTTGTTAGGTTGAGAAATACTACTTTTTATTCTCTTATTAAGAACCTATTACTTTTACTTTTTAAGTTAAAAAAATTAAAAATTAAAAATTAAAAATTAAAAATTATTAAAAGTATACTACTTTTTAAGTCTCCAGGGAGGGAAGCCTCTAATAGAAAAGTACCTCAAGCTTCAGTTAGGATACTGTCACAAAAAAAGTCTCAAGATCATAAATGAGAATAATATAGTTGGACCTACCTCCTTTTTATGCCATCTAGGAATATGACCCTCTACCTTTAACTGAAGAACTCTTCAGTCAGAAATTATGTTTCTATATAAAGTGTTTCAAAGCTTTTGATGGTCTGTTGAATGGCAAATTTCAGTTCTTTAGGTGACCTTGTTTAACTTAATGAAATTGGTGTGTAATTAAAGAGATAACATTATATTTTTGGTGTTGAGTACACTTCAGAACTGCAAGTTCTATCTCCCTCTGGAAGAAAAACAGAAAAACAAAACCCAACTTTGTTTAATAGGAATGGCCAACACGGTGGGTGGAGTAATTTGTGTTTGGGGTATGTGAATGGTTTTTATGTTTCCAACAGAAACATATTCTTTTGATTAACGGACTTTCAGTCTTCAAAATATCTTTGCTATATCCATGTTTGGATGAAAAGTGTATATTCGCCTTCTAATAAGCTGTTATACTACTTCTGCCACAACTTTTTACCACAGGCTTACCACAGGAACCATGATTCATGCTATCATGTGTTTTGGACTACTTAAATTTGCAGTTATTAAGCAGTTCTGAGAAAGGCAAAGCCCTGAAAAAATCAGCATGTCTTAAAGGGCCTCAATAGTTCTACAAACGTGCCAGCTATCAGCGCTCAGTCCTGCCACCCTGAATACAGACAGGCATTTTTTATAGGGTTAGGTCCAGAACTCTGCCTTGTGCCACTCTCTTTTGACTTGTTCTTCAAAATTGTGTTTATTTTTTCTTCCTTTTGTTTTCTATTTTTCTCTCTCAGCTTCCAAATTTTTTGTTACTACTTACCACTTCATTTTTTCACTTCCCTGATCTTATCTCAGGGTGTTCCTAGCTCTCGTTTGTCTTTAGCTTCTCTCCAACCCTTCTTTCACTTCATACTTCCCCCTACATATAACCACTGCATATCCAAATATCAGACCTGGGTCCTGCTTGGACATTACACGATATCCAACAGAGCCAGATTTGGGCTTCCCGTATTGTCAGTCTTGTCAATACATTGAATCCATTAATTTGTTTGCCAGTTTTAGAAAGAAAAAAAAAAAGATTCAGAGCAAGTTAGAAAATACTACTGCAAAAGGCAGTAGTTTTGGAAATGGGTGTGTCTGTCACACTGGGGCCCACAGCTTAAAATAAATAAAATCCTGGGATGACTGTGCTGGCTAATTTGTGAGATAAGCCTTTTATGCTGGGGATTTTGTCTGGACAAAGTGAGCAGGCTGGAGAGCTGAATATGCAAGCAAACCACTTACCATGCCTCTTGCATCACACACACATAACTAATACGTTAATCATCAACGTTCAAACACAGTTACCAGATATGATGCCAGAAATAACTTCTGTCTCTGTTATTTTTGTTGACCTAACATATTTCTTCACTTTGGTCTCTTGTTTCTAACCCTCATTCACTTTTGGTTTTGAAATCAGTTGACAGATCAAGAGTTTCATAAAACCCTTCCTTCTCTAAACTTTGCCTTTGTATGAAATATCCTTCTGATATGCCAAGAACTGCCGTTGGCTATTAACTTTCACTTAGCAGACTATGAATTAATTTACCACGCTGACATGGGCAGTTTGAGGCGCAGCGTGAGTCACAACTCATGTTATAGTTTGTTCAATTATACCCCAGTCATTTGAGCTAATTGAGTCAAATGATACAGTGTCACAGGACTTACTGTAAGTCCAGAGGATTTCTCCTTCTGCCTAAGCTGCTCATCTTCAGCTGTCAACAGCTCACAACATTTAGTGTGATTGCTGCCAGATCCCTGGCAGTGAAAATCTCCAGCAGCCTGTGCTCCTGTGCGTGTCAGCAGCTGCCTGGGACCCGGTTACTTCTTCATTCGTTGCTGCTGCTTGCATTTATTTCATGTGCTTTAACGCTGCTCCCTCTCCTCTGTCACTAACCAGTTGTTGGACCAACACTGTCTTCCAACACGCGTGCCGGGCCTCTCTGTGCCTGATTTCCCATCAGGGAACAAGTGATGAGTCAGCACCGCCGCTGCTGTCATCGGGGCTCTGCACACTCAGCCCGAGCCCTGGAGCTGCCTTTTGCAGCCTCTTGTGGCTTTGCTCAGAAAAGGAATGGAAAGTCTCGGAATCAAACTGAGTTCAAAATGTTTTTGCTGAGCTTTGCTTTGGTGATGAAGGCGGTTGGCATTTTTCTGATTCCTGCAATGCCTTTTCCCATGTGCAATTCCTTCATTTGTAATGGGATTAGTCCCATTTGACACCAGCATAAATGACAGTAACATTTACTCCCGTGTTTGTAATAAAACATTGCATTTTAATGGGGCTGTTTTACGTGCATTGTAAAGTACTTTGCTGATGTAAATTAAGTAAGCCTTGTGTCAGCCCTTGGAGATAAAAAAAGGACATTATATCCATTTTCAAGGTAGGTAATCTGAGGCAGAAAGAGATTGAGACAACAAGTTTGGCTACCTAAAATTAAACACCTCAGCCCAAACAAATAGATTGTGAATCCATTACTCATATTAAAAAGGAGGATTGCAGTCTTTCAACTATGCATCACAGCCATGCATGATAAAAGCTTCGGGGGATATTTAGACACTGAGTTCCAAAAATTAAGCCTGATGGAAAAAAACAAACAAACAAACAAACTAACAAAAAAAAAAAAAAAAAAAAAGAAAACAACCACTGAGATTGTTTTCAGGGGGAATAAAATCTGACTGTTAATAAATATAGTTGTCTTGGCTTGCAATAAATAAATAAATAAATAAATAAAATTACATTCCCTAGAAAATCTTTTAGTTTTCTTCGGAAGAGTGATTCATTTATGCATCCATTCAAATGCTACAACAAAACCTCATATGAAATGATGAGAGAAGAATGACCATACG
Organism: Anser brachyrhynchus; assembly: GCF_964034855.1. Lineage (NCBI taxonomy): Eukaryota > Metazoa > Chordata > Aves > Anseriformes > Anatidae > Anser > Anser brachyrhynchus. The sequence goes on from NC_137695.1 coordinate 13,435,814, forward strand.
GGTGCACTTCAGAGACATCTTTTTGGCACCTCTGTTTTCGACAAGGATAAACCCTAGGAAGACCTCTTGTGCAGGTTACAGAAACGGGGTTTGGAACTCTGCTGGGAATTTTAAGTCAAAATTCATTAAATCCTTACCTTGTTTGCCTACATCTGAGCTGTGAGATGTGAGAGCTGCTCACTAGTGGAGAGCTACTGGGGTGTGGGCTGTTCATGCCCGGGGTCAAGTCTTAGAAGTCCTCTCCAAGTCTAAGAAGAAGGGATCTCCCAAAGAAGGCCAGGAGGCAAAAGTGCCAGTGGTGGTTTTGGCTGGAGGAATAACAGGCTGTTTTGGAATAACCTTTCTCTTAATAAATCAGATCCCAGAGGGAATGACTTTTCACCCTTACAGATGCTGTTCTTTCTTTCTTTGGAAGTCAAGTAGTGAATCCTAAAAGCTCTCCAAACCACTGATTTGTAAAGGATTTTTAATTTACTGAAACAAGCTTAATTCAGTCTGTTTTTTTTTTTTTTCTTCTGGATACCTGGAACTGATATATTCCCTTTAAAGTAGAACTGAAGATGCATCACAGGAAAAAAAGTATCACTTCCTCCTCTTTTATTTCTGTTTTTAATCCCTGCTACAAAAGAACCTTTTTTTTTTCTATGCTTTGCTCAAATAACATATATGATCCATATTTTGTGACTCGGCATATGAAAAGTGAAACTTTTACAAGGCAAGATTTTCTCATTTATTTCATTTAACTGACATCCTATTGAACACATGAACCAACTTTCTTATGATTCAAAGTCTGTTTTTCCAATGTAAAACACTTGAGCAAAAGGTCAAAACAGTGTAATGTTGATTTAGATGCTACACAGGGACCATTTGCACATAACTAGTTGCAGGAGTACGTATTAGATCTTCTCTTCAGATTGAAGTTTAAGTGTTGAATGCAGATTATAAAGTGCTGGCTGATATATTACCTTGCCCTCTTGGCTGTAAATTGCATTTGTGCCATAAGGCATAAGGGCACAGACGTAGTGCTGTAGCATCACTCTGAATTGATGGGTCAAAGGAGCAAAGAGCTATACTCTTACACTAACAAAATTTGTACTTGTTGGAGATCTATTTATACATTTATACTACAATGCAGAACCACACATCGTTGAAGCATTTCTCTAAGAGTTGGAATATTTATTGCCCTTTTCTGATGTGATGATCCAATTTACCTGTTGATTTGTGTAACATCTACTGTGATACTGGAGGAAGAAACATCCATAGAACCATATAAATCACAGACTAGAAACATGGGCAGGAGTACCTCTGAAGGACATTTAACTCTAATCTCCTGCTTGAGGCAGGCCTGCCACCAACACTAGATCGAGTCAGCCATGGCTTTGTCTACCTCAAATTTTTAAAACCTTCCAGGGTAGAGATTCCACAGTCTCTCAGGTCCACCTTTTTTCTATCCTTCCAAAGAAGAAACTCGTAAAAGTTGCAGAAAATCTTTCTGGCCAGCCTAAACCTTCCAAACTGCTGTTTGTGGCTGTTTACCCCTGCTATATTGTCTGTTTCTGTTGAGAAGAGAGAGAAGATGGCCCTTTCATCTTTGTAACTATGGTTCAAGAAATAGTGGGAAATCCTGGAGTAAATAAGGAAAATCTATCTGTGTTACCACATTCTTTCATAAAAACTCATATATTGAAATGCAACAGACCACAGCTATTGGGATGCAAGCCTCATTTGTATGAACCTGTCTGAATCTCCCAGCTGAGATTCATCCTACCAAACAAAAAGTAGAAAGGAAACTTCAGGTTGCCAGTACCAGGTTCTTGAGGTGCCTGGGTTTCACATGTTGTTATAATTCTTACCACATTAAGTAAAATCCACAATTTTCTCTTCTTATTTTCTAGGTATTTTAAACGCTCTTTAAAACTGACATCAGATTTCTTTCCTTCAAAAATGAGAACAAGATCATCAGAAACTAATTAGATCTTCTAGTGTAAAACCACACTGGAAACTTTTTCTAAAATGTCAAGGCTGCCATAGTTATTACTTGTCCTGGGCTCTAAGGGAGACAGAGTAATTTCCAGGCTTTTTTTTTTTTAATTCTTTTCTTACCTTTTTTTTTTTTCATTTTTTTTTCCTGTTACCTAGTATATACAACAATGGTCAAATATACAGAAAAAGTAGATGGTATACCCCAAATCATGCCATGTATAGCACTCTCACTTTATTTTTTTATTCCCAAAACAGCAACAGTAAAAATCATATTTTCTGTAAAAAGAAATGAGCACATCTTTCTTTTCCTTTCACTACAAGATATCAGAATAAATAAGTATGTATCCAGACTATCACAAATAGCAGTATTACTAGACTAATATTTCCATGGTCTCTTCAGTTGGTTGACATTATTTGGTTAAGGGTTTTTTTTTTCTTTGGTTGTGAAATATTTACTTAGAACAAATGAAACTTGTGAGAATGTGTTATTTTTTATAGATTCTTATTTTTTTTTCTTTTTGAGATTTTTTTTTTCCTCCCTTGTACCCTAGGTAAAAATTTTGATTCAGTTAAGAATGGAATGGTGAGCAACATTATGTTATCTGCTAATACTGAAGCATGAATTAAAGTCCCATCTTGTCCTCAGTGGGAATCTGAGTCATGTCTTGTGTGAGTATCCTGATCACCAGGCACTGGGGAAAGAGTGGTGGTGGGGTCTCTCACTTTCTTCCTAAAATTCCTATCCAGCCATTGGAATGGTGATTAGAGGCTAGGCTGTAGCCTGAATAAGTGCTCTAGCCAGCTGCCAATGGACTCATGTTTCAGGAGTAGAAAAGACCTCAGGAAATTGTCAAGTTTAGTGTTCTCCCCGTGGATGGGATAAGCTATAAGAAGTTCTTCCTCACAGATGTTATTCTAATCTGTTTTTAAAAAGCCTCCAGTGTGGAGAGCCCACACCTCAGGGGATTTTGTTTAAAGCTTTTAAAATTTCTAAACTAGGGTCAGTATCATAGTTTCTAATTTGGGGATTTTTGTTTTCTACTGAGGAAATAAGAGCTAAAATTCTCATCAGCTAGATGGGAAAATGAATTACAGATAATACTGAGCTGTCATTGATATGTAGAAAACACTGTCCCATAAAACAGTTAATTCTACACAATGGATATACACTTTAGTTCTATCTTTATGAATATAGCAACAGTTCACAAATATTGATGGTATTTTCTGCATAATTGATCTCTATTGTAGAAAATTTACATCAAAGACAATAGCGTCTTGTTTCCTGTATGTGGCCTACAAAGGCTTGTCTCCACATGTGGCATCTGTTTTTCAAAGCTAACCATGTGATTGCTTGTTTCCTATGATTGTTCCTAAAATCTTGCAAAAGATTTTTCATAAAAGGTGAACTAATTAGCAAACGACTGGAAGGGATTCAGAAAGCAAACCAAAAAAATAAGTAAATAAACATAAGAGACTGTAGATATTGGGCTTTTATTTTGAAATTGCATTACCTTTCAAGGAAAAAAAAAAAAAAAAGGCCAGATCATAAGCAGAAGTAAATCTCACGGTCAGCAATTTTAGTGATTTTGTCACAAATCTTGCAACATTAAGTATTTGCTTTGAGCCCCAATCCTCTGAAGACATAAGATTCTCTCTTTTTTTTTTTTTTTTTGTAAGAAAGAAAAGAAAAAAAAGAAAACAACACACTTGGGGTGAGAAAGCTGAACATTCTTGGAGGTCTTTTCCAACTTTGATTATTCTATGATTTTATGATTCCTATCTATCTATCTATCTATCTATCTATCTATCTATCTATCTAATTATTTATATCTATTATATCTATGTTTTATATCTACGTATTTATATCCATTTATTTATTTATTTATTTATTTGAGGTTGGACTAGGTGATCTTGGAGGTCTCTTCCAACCTAGATGATTCTGTGATTCTGTGATTTTGAGAAGTGCAAATTCATCTGGACAAAGGAGTGAATAGCTGAGAGGAGTGAATAGCCTGCCTTATGGTCATATTACCCATACAAACAAGTGACAGCACACTGAAATGCCTTGGATGCATTGCCTGCTTATTTATTTCTATTTTTATTAGACTTAAAACATTCCAATTATGATTTTCCTGTACTATGTAATCAAAAGCATGATCCATCTGATTTCTACAGTGATAAAAGTCTTCTTGCTCAAGATTTATTCATAGATTTTACTCCAATGACAGCTGAATGAATAGAATGCCTATCGTATTCTATTCATCTTTTTGTTCTCAATTTTTTTTTTGTTTATCTAGTCAGGGACCATAAGTATATAGAGATGGAAATACTTTTTTTTTTTTTTCCCTCCAGAAAACACTTGTTATTCTGATCATCTCTTGAAAGCAGGTAATAAAAAATATCAAAACTGTCCACTTGCTCCAAAAACAATTATCACAATTTTTCAGATGTCTTTAACATGCTGTGACCTGGGTGACCAACTGTGAATAACAAAGACCAAGTGATGAATAGCTGGAATGATTAGTTTGCAAACACATCATCAGCTGAGTATCACTTGTCTAAACTATTCACCAAATATTTATAGAGTAAGAAAGTAGCATTGCTTCATGAACAATTTTATTAGGTATGACATTCACTATGAGTCAAGGAACTCTCATATAGATGGTGAGCCAGATTTACTGTGATGTCCAGAAATGAAAACAAGACGTGCTTTCTCTGGGTTTTTTCAACCACTGATGTAGCAATCAAATCAAATGTGCATAGGATTTGCACAGAATTTATGTAGAAGAGGAAAACATCTCAGAAGGTTGTTAAAAAAATAAAAATAAATAATTAAATTAAATTAAATTAAAAAGTGAAATTTTACAGCTGGCACCTTAAACTGCAAAATCATTTATGATTTATTTTTCCATTGTCAATCCCAAACTTATTCCGGCCTTGGTATCCTCTGGATATGTGCGTCTTCATTCAAAAAATGTATTTGAATACTTTTTCTTTCTACCTTCCTTTTGGAATTTTGGTAACATGTCATAATATAATGTTACCTTCAACTTTAACTGTTATATACTTTCAGATCATTAATGAAGGTACTGTGAAAAATGAAATCTAATACACAGCTCCAGTCTCTTACTAGAAAGCTTCCCATAGGTTGCAGTAGTTTACATTGCTTTCCTGACAGCAGTGCTTCAATGCTGTAAAAATACTTTAAATGCTAATTTAAGAGCTAATCTGATTTGTTCAGAGCATAGTACTCGTATCATATTTTCAATAAAAATAAGAAAATGACAATTTCTGTATTTCATTGGAAACCTCAAATTTGCAATGAAAATTTGAAAGAATATATTTTTGACAGGAAACTAAACTGATGATTCCAAAATTTTGCAAATATGTTTTCTGGGAATCCTAGCTTTGATGGAAAAAAAAAATATATATATATATACATATATATATGTTCTTTATTGGGACGTCAGATTTTGCAACATATTTTTTAAAATAATTAACAAAAATATCAACATCTGTACGTGACTGTTTACTTTGTTTCCCTGTTTTTTTGCCAGCATGGTGATTCTGAATATAATACATTTACACTGGTATAATAGCAAAGTGGAACAGAAAATTGTGTTACAATTGACTTCCTTTTGCCCACAGTGGTGAAGTTAAGCAAAAACATGCATTCTTTTGCAGGTCACCCAGTTTGTGACATAGAAAAGGACTTTTGCAACTGCTCTTTAAGACTTCCAAGTAATTGCTTTATGGTCACAGCTCATTGAAGGCCACGTGCCCCACCCAATTAAAATCTGGATTTGTTCTCCACACCAGGTGCAAATAGGTAGAATGTGCACAGAGAGGCAATCTAGTTCAGTATGAATGGGCAAGAGTCCATAAAATTTATGGGGTTACATAAATATATTATACAAGTACCTCCTTGAAGTTTTCCTGTTAAAAAACAACTACAACTCTGCTTCCTTGGATGGATTCTGCATTTTGCAGAGGTAAATTTGGAGCTAGGGCTTTTACACCTACCATCTTTTATCCTGTCTGTTGCCTCCTGATTCATGATTGCTAGGATTAAGGCTATGAAACTGAAAGCTCATTAAAAAAAAAAAAAAAAAAAAAAGACTTAGGCAGGAAATCTGAAAACACAAGATCATATCCTTGATGGATCAAAGTTCATGTAGGCCATTATCCTCCTTTGGAGAAGAGCCAATGCTACAGGAAATGATACAAATTTTTAGTAATTTGGCCCTAGAACTCATACTGATCTCTGACAGAGTGGCTGAACACAAAATGCATTATTTCTTTTAACACATTTATTTTTATCAATTGTGGCTGACAAAAATATTTGCAACATTTATAAAGTCTATATGCATATTTGTTTGCACACAAACACAAAATTTTGACCTTTATAACTTCCTTCTGTGATCAGTTTTACTGTTTTCCTGTAATCAGGATGCATCTGTGGAAAATTTCACAGAGAAGAAAGACCTTGAACTGTTGTACTCCAACAATGGCTGAAGTAGTTTTTCATTTTATTTCTTTTTATTTTTATTTTTTTTAATTTAAAATGAAATGCACGCATCATTTGTGTTCAGAAGTAGTACTTGTTTTGCATGGCTGAAGGATGGTATTTATAAAAGCTATTTTAAGCATTTAACTATTGTGAGATTCAGTTTATCAAAGCCTGTAAACTTGTCATCCCCATTGTTAATAGACAGAGATCAGTAGCTCCAGACTCTGAATCTGAACATTTTTAGAGGAGGTGAATATCTTCTACTGTGGAAATTTTCACTTTTATTTATTTATTTATTTATTTTTAATGACATTGAGACTTCTGGTGAGTGAGTAAAATATGGGGGGAAAAAAAAAAAACACAGTAATTTCATTTAGTTCTGATGCAATGTAGGAAAATAAAACTCTTTGCCTTAGCAGTACTTTTTTTTTGTGGGCTGATGTGTGCAAACTGTGCTTAGTGACTTGTGAATCAAGCACAGTCCTGCGGTAAGAGGCAATGCTCCCCCCACATAGACCACATCACTGACATCAGCAGAGCTCCCTGTGTGATTCGGAACCTCCAGCAGATTTGAGATTGAAACTAGGATTTATGAAAATTGCCCAGTGACATAAAAGAGATTTTCGTTACAGGAAATATTTAATTAAAACAAGTTTTTCTTAGAATTAGTAACTTCTACTAACTTCCGCTTTTTGGTACCATAGTTTACACCACAGTGAGTGTTACCATAGAAAAAGAGTATGGTTGTCACCATGGTAACAGGTGGTGTGCCATAAACAAGCAACACAGTGATAACTTAATTTGAATGACATTATTCCATGCTACTGCAAGCAAAGTGTAAATATTAATTGGAAGAGAATGTACACAACATTTAATATTTTTAATGGTATCATCTAGTTGTTATTTAACTGCAAATTTACTGAAAATGCAGCAAGGCAAAATCATCACGTCTTTACAAAAGTATGAAGCAATATTGCAAGAAGCTTAAAATCCCACTTCTGGCTCCTCTTTGACCACGTAACTTCACTTCTGGGCCTCAGATTTCACCTGTATGAAAAAATGATCAAAATATTTACTTGCTTTTAGAAGTCAGATGAAATAAATATGGTTCATGGAATTATTTAAAGTAATTGCTGTTATTACTGTCCAAATTATTATTATTATTCAAAATACTTTTTTTAATGAAAAAAAAATATATATATTCAGAACATATTCCTCAGTACACCACATTTGTTCACTGAAATAACAATAGTCTCACCTGAAATTGTACCTGGCTCAAATGTGTAACTTTCATATGGCCCCAAACTTTGGAGAGCCAAAATATATATGATATTAACATTTTAAATTGTTTAAAAGACATAATTTTAAATGCTTAAAAATATTGCAATTATAGTTTTCTTTTTCTTTTCTTTTTGCTGTCAGCTACAATAGCCACAAAGGTACCTGATTCCTACCACAGTCTGGCTAATGGTGTATAAACTTAATGTATCTTTGTAACCCAAATTAGAAAAAACTATGTTTAAGGTGATCCAAGTATCACTGTTGTGTTTTTCATGTATTCATGGGCTTAGAAAGAAAAAGATCTTTATTTTCTTTTTGTTTGACAAAGCCTTGTGAAGACTATGCTGTTTGCCTATACTGTTCATTGAAGTTGCATAAATGTTACACACCCAGGTAATATGAGGAAAGTTACATTTAGATAGTGTGATAGATTGGAAAGATAAGTAGAATCACAGGAGTATTGAGTCTTGCAGCATTACTAAAAGCATGTAGATTAAAACCCACCTGGGTAAATAAGAAAGAAAATAAAAAAGAAAATGCAAGTGATTTTAGAATATGGCTTTCCTAAAAGTCCACGAAGCCATCATCAGACCTTTTGCTATATGGGGAACTTTATGCTAGGTTGGAACTTCAATGCTGGAAATATTTATAGTCCCTTAGCAGCCAGAGGAAAAACCACACTCTTTCTTTGCAGCTGCTCTTGGTACCAATCAGGCAAGGACTGCTAAGAAAGGATGTTGTGGCCTACCAGGGTATATATAAAATTTACATATGTTAGCCAGCCTTGTCTGTTGAGATAATGAAGTTTCTTCATTCATACAAATATTCTGCTATGATTATTTTTATAAAACAGTATCAGACGATTCCCTCTGTGGCCATGGGCTGAAGGCTTGTTATTATCTCTGCTTGAGAGATGAGGAAAGTAAGGCTCCCAAACTTTATTCCTCCGCTTTTCCCAAAACGTGATAGAAATGTGCAGCCTACCTTTATTGCTGGGAGAAGACATTAGCCATAAGCTGTCTCCCAAGCAATTGCATGGAGATTCCTCTCCTAGTGAGCAGTGGCCAAGACACTTACTTCACTTCTCCAAAGTGTGGTGTCTCTTTCTAACGGAACAGGGATGCTCCTCCTCTTGAATTCACTCTGCTGAGATACAGCAATTACTGTTTGCCACAGTTAAACTGCTAAAGTGAAAGAAAAGGCTTGAGAATTTTGTGGTTCTAGGAAGAGAAATCTTCACTCATGTTTTATCTTCCCTTTCTCTAAGACAAGAGCCATGCTATAGAAATATATGACTATAGTTCATTTGAGGTCTCTGAATTTTCACCCCACATTTTCAACCCTGCATTTTCAAGTCAGAGGCTGTGTTCTTACCTGTGGTACACTGACAGGTGATCCTACCCAGAAGAAGCATGGACCCAAGTAACTTGGAGACATTGCTTGAAAAACAAACAAACAAACAAACAAACAAACAAAAATCAGACACACACATTCAAGTGCAGAGTCTTTTAGGTCACTCCTTTATTTAGCTGTCACAAGTGAGTAACTTCTTGAGTTTTTTTCTGCACTGATGCAGTGGCTGTAGTGAAGTGACTCAAAGCATTGAAGCAGACTTGCACAGGGCACATTCTTGCCCAGGGAAAGGTATCTGGTTAGCTACTACAGCCCACTTGGCAATTACAGCAAGTCTGAAGTGAATATAACTTACGTTGGTAGGTCCATGCAAGTATTCAAGTAGTTTTAATATCTGAGGTTGCTGATTGCTTGCTTTGCTCCCCCGTTTTTTTATGCACTGTGAAAAAGAAGAGGAAAGGATTAGGGCTGTAGCTGGCTTTAAACCACATTCCACTTTCACTTCTTGAAGTGCTATGACATGTAGAAACACACAGCTGAACTATCTTTCACAAAGCCACGGTATTACTATCGCTGCTGGCTGACTTAAAAACACCTGTATGCGGTGGATTACATCTCCCTGAGCTTTGGTAGATAATAAATAGTAAAATTTATCTAGCTTTTGGAAATTTCAAGCAAGTGCTCTGAATCTTGAGTGCTGAGAAAACAGCAAAAAATGCCCCAAAACCTCAAACTATACTTTAAATCTCATGAGTCAGTATGGGGATACTTTTCTGACCTTAATTACTGAATGGTCAGAACTGGCAATGCATTGCTGGCTGGTAAAGCAACATCCAGGCCTCTTTTCTTTATTGCATTTCATAAGATAGCCTGGTAAACAAAAGAAATGCTGAAAATTGACTTTGCTAAGCAGTCAGATAAAAAGAAAGCAATATGCATGTGTGTGTGTCTGTGTCTGTGCGTGTGTATTTAAAACCCAGCAGAAGAAACTACAAAGAAAGCAAAAGATTATATTTCTTTAAAAGCTCTGAAAATGTACTGCTAGATCTGTAACTCCCATCAGGGCTTGCTATCTCCATGCTATGCTTTGTGCCAAAATCCCATGAAGAGCAGCTCTCCGTAAGATCAGCCCCAAGAGCCACAGCAACAGATGGCTGAAAAGAGAGTCAGTATTCAGACCTCTTCACTGACAGCTGCAGAAGAAGCTGGAAGACAACGTGTAGTTACTCTTTGCCATCCCTGTCAAAGCTCACTCATAAAACGTTACACAGAGGCTCACAGTTAGGTACGTCCTCACCTCATCCCTTCTCTTCTCCCCCACAGCGGAGCCTGCACCTTGCAAAACTGCAGTGAAGTGCTGAACTGTGCCTTTTTGCCTCCTGGCCTGCACCTGACACATAAAAAGGGGATTTCAAGGGAGACTTTTCCTGTACACTTCCAGGCACTTGAGTCCCGAGATCACAGTGAGATTAACTGCACATTGCCAAGCTGCAGACTAGCATGACAAGCCCTCTCCCACCACATTGCACAGGACCACACGAGGTCTGCCTTTAGGAGCACTGTGAGCTCAGCCACAGCTCGATTAACAAGTTTGTCAGCTGGAACAAAGAGGGGCTGAAGTCATAGATTCGGACTACTAGCTCTCTAGGACAGGCTCTGACATGATTCTACTGTCATGTGCAGTCCTTAAAGTAGTGTCAGTTGCCTGCAGAATTGATTTTACTATTATGCATTAGCCCATAAGAAGAACCTCAGTCAAGACATCCACTTTGAGACTGAAATGAAAATTTGAAGAGGTGCTGAATAAAAGATATTAGCCATAAGGCATTTTAAAGAGATAAGAGTACAATGCTGGGATGCCAGGCTTTGCTGTATTCTGTATCTGAGGATCTTCTACTTATTTGGATGAAACACCTTTGCACAGCAGATGAAATCTGATGCAATCCTGTCATCTGACTGAGTGTGCTTGTTTTCCTCTGCTGCTGAGAACATGTGAATTGCCTCAGTCAGGATCTGGTTGTACTGATCTGCATAGGGAGATCAAGGTTCCTCTGCTCAAGGATCACGGATGTTTCTTGGATGACTCATACACTTCTGTGGCTGAAGCTAAACACCTTTTGAAAGAGAGAAACTGCCCCTTTCCAGAGGAAAAGTGACCGGGAAAAGTTTAAGTAGAAGCGTCCAGGTTTTATATATATGTACATAAACGCGGGGAAACTTTTGTCGTGAAGAGTTCCAGGGTGGGAACTCATTCTTCATTTTGGGCTGCTCTTTCGCATGAGAAAACCCCTTGTCTTCAGAGGACAAGAAGACTGGAAAGAATTAGTGTGCAGCTGTTTGTGTGCACTTGGGCTTAGTCACTGTTTGTATTTCAGTGTGTGGACTGACATCCAGCTCCTGCAGCTTCAACACAATGGGGTTCTGACTTCACTGGGTGCTGGGTCAGACGACAAGCGAGAGTATAAATAACAAATCAACATTAATTGAGGTCACCTATACTTTAAGTAATTACACAGCAGCGCAAATGGCAATGCAAAACAAACATTGGAAGCACAGCAGTAAAACAGCTGAAGGAAAGAGGATCTGTTCATTCAAACTGATACTGTAACTGCTAGACATAGTTTTCAAATGAGCTGTCCCTCTTGAATTTGGCAGAGGCGATCTTTTGGTTTCACAGGAAGAAGCAATTCCCATTGGAGCAGCTCTAGCTCAAGCTGCAGCAGAGAGGAGAGAGCCTGACAATTCAGGCCCTTTTAAGGTTATTGCCATTAAATTAGTCACTTGGAATCACTAAATATCAGCTTGTGAGATTATCTTTTCAGTAGGCAAGGGCCTTTTAATTTTTATTAGAGCAGTCAGTTCTTTTATAAGTCTGAAATTAAAATTAATCATTGTGGTAGTACAGCATTAAATAACTCCCCTGGTTTCAGTCAAGCACGGGATCTTCAACAAGTTTTTTTTATTTGTTTGCTTTGGGTGGGGTGTGTGTGAGTGTCTTTTTCCTCTCAGTTTACAAGTTTTATAAGTAACCAAGGGCTTGGAGGCACAGATCTCTAAAGCAGTGGCTGGGTTCAGGAGGGAAGCTCACCAGAAAGGGAATTCCTTAGCCTTTTTCAATCACATCTTCTTTCATCTGAATACACAGACGGCCTCAGTGCATTTTCCCATGAAACAGTGAAATGGCATATCCATATAAAAAGATCAGATGCTAGAAAGGTATAATTATAACTTGCTCCCTCCACTCTGTCTTTTTCTCCTCCAAGACAAGTTCTACCTGGATAAATAACATCTTCTTTCTTTATTTACATTTTTCATGTCTTGTTTACCTTTTCAGAACCATCAGGGCACAGAACAGTTTCTTAAGTACTTTTCAACATATCTTTAACCATTTCTGCACAAAATATTTAAATTTTGCTGTGATCTTTGCTATTTTATTTCTTAGATTTAGGTAGAAAAATTGCATAATTTTAAAATAATGTACCCAGTCACTTTAAAGGTGAAAAACATCAAATTCGTGTTACCAAATAAGAATTCTTTAATGGCTAAAATAATTTATTTTATTTTATTTTATTTTATTTTATTTTATTTTATTTTATTTTATATTTTATTTTATTTTATTTTATTTTATTTTATTTTATTTTATTTTATTTTATTTATTTTTTAATTTTATTTTTTATTTTATTTTATTTTATTTTATTTTATTTTATTTTATTTTATTTTATTTTATTAAAACTGCAGAACTTTAATATGCTATTTAACAGTGGCATTTTATTCTGCATTTCTGCCTGACCTCAGTATATGACTGAAGTCCTCAGTCTCAACCACTTCACAGGAAAGTCCAGCATTTCAGCTCAGTTTCTGGGTAACCGTTAACTAGATAACCATGCTTTTCCCCAAAATAGCTGAGATATGGGCATGTGTTTTCTTGAGTCTTCAGCAGGAATGCTTAGCCAACAAAAAGACAGTGAATGCAGCTGGGGCCAGGAGCAATAAACCTACAATGTGAGATATTTCAGTGCTCAGATGTCAAAAGACAGTCTCTGATCAAACAAATCCTGGCATACATTCTAACTTCTCTACAAGTGAGCCATTAAATGGGATTATTCAAATGTATACATATAAGCATGTGTGTGTGTTTCCACATGCATGACCTAATAATGTTGGCAGCATGATACAATGAAAGCATGTACTATAATGCCGGAAGATCTTGCCATTTGGGGGGTTAAATTCCAGCAATCAGCTTCACTGTAAGGAACCATTAACATCATATGAAACAACCAAACTACAATAGAAGTCAAAGCCAAAACATCTTACTATGAATATAATGACATTGCTAGTCCATTTAAATAGTGCAACAATATGAAATATTGCACATGCACACACAGCATTTTATAATTGTGCCGTTGAGATGTCAGAATGGGGTTCCTTTTATTTAACCACAGATAAATAAATAGTCTACAGCTCACCTAGTCACTCAGCTTGCTTTAGGGTTACTGGAGAGAAATAGCTCTTGGAAGGGCACAGTTCTTCTGTGTTGTTTGGAATTCCCTTACTGAATACACTAAGTCATGATAAAGTAGGTATTTGAGGTCTTCCTAGGCATTGCCAATATTGTTATCCACATCTTGCTAAATGAGTCCTGCCCTTATTGACTAGATGTTCTTATACATATCACCCCCTTCATAAGAATGTTTAGCAATCTCTATTGATGTATTTTATTCATCAAATAAAATCCTAATTAGATTTTTGTTTATGCTGATATTTACAACATGGGAATATTGACTTTAATTCTATTTTCCTGTTCTCTTGCCGCATTTCAGCTTGAAATAACCCTTTTATAGGTGATTGTTCCAGTCTTGTCTTACAGAACTTTGCCGTGTACCATTTTGATAACAACAACAACCCTTTTTTCTGTTTTGACATTTCCAAAATAGACTTCTAAATCTTGTTATCTCATTTAATATCTGTGGTATTTTGGCTTATTGTGTCAGTCTTCTGCTGAAGAAAATTCCATACTATGATTTGTCCCAACATCAGAGGTGATCTCAGAGACTTGTACTTGACTTCAAGTATCAGTGCAGGTGATAGGTTTTAGAACTTTTCTATAAGAGTAGAGGAGGCTAGAAACAAATGTATTTTAAAATGGAACTTTATAAATTTACTTTAAAAGGCTGTCTGACGTGGTTGCCTTTGATGACAGGGAGGTATGATAGAGAGTATAGCAGTTGAGTAATACATTTTTGTGAGTCATGTTCCTATATCACTTAATGTCCAATGACATGGTGCATAAGCAATATGAAGAGCTAAAAAGGAAGTTATGTCTCAATGCGATCAAGAGGATCTGACAACTCGCACAACATTCTCAGGATCTGTTCCAAGAAGAGCAAGTAAGAATCATTAGGAAATATGATCAAAATTTTATAGCCTCTCCAGAAGTCATGGAGTTTTTTTTTGGTGTCCTGGTAGCATGACCAAAAGGAAATGTTTCTTAATATTTGCTGATCAGAAGAAATATAACAGTTCTGTTCGTAGTTCTCTACAGCTTTGAAGAAAGTGACTGTTGCTTTCATTTCTTTAAACTTTCTGCACAACACAGGACAAAAGATTTAATTTCACAGTTAGCAATTGGCAGCTTTGCCTGTTAGAAATATGTGGCTTTGAATTAGTCAAAATATTTGCAGTTATAAAAATAATGAATTATCATTTATTAACCAGCTACTGTATTTTGGCAATCAAAGTTTTGTTTGATTCTGTAGTAGAAGTTTCCTGAACCAGAAACTTTGAGAATTGGTGCTTTATTGGTTAGTATTCAGAAAGCTGGAATATTTCCTTTAGCTTCAGGCTGTCAGGAACTTTGGGGGACTAGGCTTTCAGTGTGATGAAGTAGATTCCATCACTCAGAACCTTTTAGCCAAATTTAATTTTGAATACCTACATAAACAAGGCTTACTAAACTCAGTGAAACTATTTGCTCACTTAACTTCACTTATTTGCTTAATGTCTGTTATGTTCATTTCCTTGCAGAAGTAAGTTTATTATTTTTCCCAGTATTAGTGATATATAGCTTCTTTGAAACTACAATAGTTTCATTTACGTTTTTATCTCCATTTCAGTGAAAAGGAAGAGTGCTGCATCTATTTTCGTTCTGATCAAGCAAGTTTTCAGCACAGTTGACCTGCAGCTTTTCCTGTAGCTCCAGACCATGGCTTCTTGCCTCTGTTTGGTATATATTAACCACCCTGGTAATACCTTTCAAGGCTAAGCGTTATTAGGAGCTCTTATTACATCTTCCCACAGCTTTGACTTATAGAGCTGAAGCCTGATTCTAATGCTTTTTCAGAAAGACTTCTGTTTCTAATTGGGTTGCCCTAAGCCTGCCTAACTGTAGCTTAGTGCAATTTGCAAAATTAGTTATGTGTTATAGTTCTGCACTGGTTTCATAAATCAGTGAAAGAAGCTTGCTGTCTTTTGGTGGGAACAATTTGATATACTCAATCAGCCATGTGAAGTGAGAAATCAGCTTGGAGGTCTATCTCATGTCAGTTACCGAATATCATTGATTTAAAAGCTGCCAATTTTTATGCCACTGAGTATCACACACTGACTACAAATTCATCAACATAATATGTTCATAAATTGTTGAAGATGCAACATCAAATAAAAATAATATCAAAAGACATTGGAAGAAGTTATTAGGATATGCAAGGATAAAGCACATTCGGCTGACTATGAGGTAAAAGCAAGAGCATGAGTGTGGTGTAGAGGGACTGAATTTCTGGAGGTATAGAGTATGCTCTTCTAACACTGTGTTGGATGTATTCTAGTAATCAGTGTTGTCTCATGTGTGAAAACAACATTGTGATGCAGATTGCAGCTGTCAGATGACTCTCTCTCAATTATAAAATAGTCTTCAGAGACCAAGAAATGGAACCATGCAGTAAATGACAACTTAACACAGATTATTAATCAAATTCATGATCTTATTCTGCATTTTCTGAGGCTGAGGAGTTACTTGTGTATTCATTACACTCATTGCTCTTAATCTCATTGCTCTTAATTATATTTAAATGTGAAAAAAAAAAAAAAAACAGCTTCTGGACAACAGCTGATACTACTTGTTTTTTAGTGAATCATGTAAGACACATGACCCTCCTTGTGCAAGTAACACATCAGTGCATTTATGCGCTTATGACTGAATGCAATTAATATCCATGTAATTTTTCTGATGTCAGTGGAATTTCAGTGGCTTTGCATCTCTCAGAATCTCAAGTAAATTAAATCAAGAATTTGATTTGATTATATGGGAAAAAGTCTTTCCTGGTAGTGTTAAATGGGTCTACAATTTCCATTAAAAGTATCTGAACTCCTATTAGGTCAAGGCAAGGCACTGAAATGGGATGAGTCAGTGAGATTAACTGATGTATAGTAATTGGACATGAATATTTAAACAAACAAACAAACAACCAAAAAACTGCATATTATTCAGGCAGTCAGCAAATTTGAGCTACATAAGATTTTTCTCTACTATTAGAGAAAATTAGTGATTATAAGGTGCTCAAGCGTTACCAAATGTTTTACAAACTAAGAATTTAGATAATATAATCACTCTGATGGGAATACTCAACCACACATAACATTGGATTGGTTGGTCATTCCTTCTCTGCCTGATATTATGTAAAGGAATGTATTTTGCTATAGGTGAAAGGATTTACTGACATGGCAAGATTATTATACAAACACTTTTCTGTATCTTTAGTCACTTTTAATAAATAGTGAATAGCTATCAAAAATTATTTTTCCTTTCAACTTTTACAGTTAATCTAATCCAATTCTTCAGTCTTCCTACGGAGGAGCATGTCTTTCTAAACATTTAATGATTTGTTATCTGGATCCCCTTCACACTCCACAATAAGATTTTCCCCAGTCTCATGGGATGTGATAGTCATGTAAATTTTTATCCATGGAGATGTATGGACATAGCACATAGACTAGTAAATCTACAAAACTCTAAATATAATTTTATTTTACAATATAATGGAGAGTCATACATTTTATAGAGAGATTTTATTTTTTTATTTTTTACCTTTTAGTGAATTTTGTGTAAGATGTTGGCTTAGATTCTCACTTAGCATCTGAAAGTAGAGATGCATTGATTTCAGTAGCATTACTCATGCAGCAGTTCAAGGGATATTAAATTCAATCCTTTCTTGTCTTCAGCTAAATTATTTTCAATAAATGGTGGAAAAGCTACAAGTTCAGTTTCTCACACACACACAAAAAGTGTCTTATACACCTTTTGTATTTTTTTTTTAATTCTGTATGATTTTATATTTTCTAATTAGCCAGTGACCGTCTTTTATGGTTTGTCCCAACTTGCCTCCATTATCATAGATATTTTCCTGTGCCTAACACTCTGGAAAGTGGGAAGTGACAAGAATTGCTTAGTGTTTTTGAAGCCTAAATTATTCGTTCCTAAGATTTGTGAAAAAGAGATAATAGTAGGCTAATCAATTATTCTAGCTCTTTTTATTCTTCTGACAATACGTGTAAGAGTGAGCTGTAGACAGTGAAATTTCATACTACTGAAATTAATAAAAGGCTAAATAGAACATTAAAAACAACAACAACATAACACCCTAAATGTAATTTTAAAATCCTTATATAAAAAGGAATTTCTAACTTAATTCATTAGTCAGACCTGAATCAACAAATTCTTGTGTTCATTTATCCTTAGAGAGTAGTCTCAGTGAATCCTAGCATAGGAGTTTAAGATCTGGGAATAAAAATAACTTGAAGCTCAGTTAGTAAGACACTGACATTTCTGGTTTTGTCAATTTAAGATTTTAAAGTCCATAGTTCTCTTCCTTGTTCTTCATTAGAAATGAAGCCACGTAAGACATCTATTGACACCTCATCACTTCAGTTCATACCTGAACATTGTCAATTTATACTCCTATCCTGGACTGTGAATTTGGATGACTGGAATATGGAAAAATCTGCTCTGCTATATTTGGCAAAAAGCTTCACCATGCAATAGGGACATTAGTACCTTCACTGCCACAGTTAAATCAGAGACTTTAGTGGAAAGTGCATTGCAGCTTAGAAAAAGCACAAGTTTTCAAGGAGGAGACGAAAGAAGGAATCTATTATAAACTGTAACATAGTTCCTGAGGAATTACCAGAGACAGATTTCCTATGTTATTTCTAAACATGATTATCTTGTTTCCTTTAAGAAGCATTTGCATTACCCAATGTTTCCACAAAATGATTTGACACTTCAATTAATTATTTATCTTTTTAAAATGTAGCTGACCTAAAATCTCCATGCTGCAGTGTTACTGTAGGAGTCCTAATATTAATGTTGTGGTGTTTTTTTTGTTTGTTTGTTTTTTTGTTTTGTTTTGTTTTTAACTCCCACACTGATGTGTTTAGTCAATGGTTGCTAATTGCAATTTCTTAAAATCATTATGCTTTCTTTTAACTTTTGCATTCTCAGGTCCCAGCCGTCACTTTATAACATAATTTAAACCAGGCTGTATTTGATGTTTCTGTTTGGTGCTCTCCATTTTGGCCTGTGCAGTGTTTTAGATACTGGCCCATATCTAAATTTTAAAATCTCCAAAAATAATTTCTCCCAAACAGAAATGAACTAGTATCTTCATATGAAGGTAGTAAAAGAAATATCAGGCCATTTTAAGCCCTCTATTTTCAACCCATCTGAGGAGAGATTCCAATTTCTGAATTTTACTCAGTCCTTATGAACTACTGGCTTCACGAAGGAAAGCTTTTGCTGAATTTGTGCCTGCTCTTGAATTCCTAGGGATATTAGTGGGATATCTTGAATTACAAGATGAAATTCTAGCATATGCTTTTCTTATAGGAGCTAACCAAACCAAATCAAAATAATGTCACAAGCAATGCTTTTTTGGATTAGTTTTTCTGCTTGTTTAGCAAGCTAAATCAGCTCACTGAATATGTTTAGCAAGCTAAATCAGCTCATTGAATACTCGATCTGAATCAAAGGAAGCAGCATCTGTCTGAAGTTGGTGGTAAGGGGGAAGGACTGGGACTATTCCTTCTGGCATCACTAAGCCATTCTTGCATATAATTAATTTATGAACTAGAAGTTCAGAACTTGTCCTTGGCTCATTTGCTAAGGCATACCTTCTGAGTCTTAAAGAAAATAGTTCAATCTGACCATTTTTAAATGTTTGTTGATAACATTAGTAGCCCATTTGGATTTTTTAAAAGGAGTTTGTCCCCTCCTGACTACTCAATAACATCAAACTGGTATGGCTACAGGGAGGAATAAAGAGTCACATTTAATGTCAAAATTGTAGGTTACAAGAAATTATGCAAGAAATATCTAACCCAAATAGGCCAATCAACTCAGTTTTTACCCATAAAAAATGAATGTGTGTTACTTCTCATACGTGTAATATAACTCTTTCAATTTTCTACAATCTGACAGTTTCTTTTGTATATTATTTTTTGGTTTGGTTTGTTTCCCCTGTGGTCACCTATTAAAAAAAAAAAAAAAGAGAGACCAAGCTTAAGGATTTGAGCTTTGAATTTGCACTTTTTCTTTCTTTTTCTTTCTTTCTTTCTTTCTTTCTTTCTTTCTTTCTTTCTTTCTTTCTTTCTTTCTTTCTTTCTTTCTCTTTCTTTCTTTCTTTCTTTCTTTTTCTTTCTTTCTTTCTTTCTTTCTCTCTTTCTTTCTCTCTTTCTTTCTCTCTTTCTTTCTCTCTTTCTTTCTCTCTTTCTCCCTTCCTTCCTTCCTTCCTTCCTTCCTTCCTTCCTTCCTTCCTTCCTTCCTTCCTTCCTTCCTTCCTTCCTTCCTTCCTTCCTTCCTTCCTTCCTTCCTTCCTTCCTTCCTTCCTTCCTTCCTTCCTTCCTTCCTTCCTTCCTTCCTTCCTTCCTTCCTTCCTTCCTTCCTTCCTTCCTTCCTTCCTTCCTTCCTTCCTTTCTCCCAAAGGGTGGGATGATGCCCTAGTACCCAGAGCTGTACATACTTGGCAATGTAATACCTTCTGCAGAGGGTAAATGGTAGTGTGGGACTTATATACTTCTTACCCTGAAATAATGTAAACACTGTGAAGTCATCAGTGAAGTGATGTAAGTAATGTGATGACATGAGCAACAGAAAGGAGACATCACTCTTTACACTACTTTTCTTTTAGAATTGAAAATTACACTAATTTTCTTTTAGAACATTAATATACCTAAATCTCTAAGCTGAGCACAACCCACTGTTTTTTCACATCCAGATTCAGACACATTTGTAGGCTAAAGGGAATGTTACAGAATAAGAAGTTTCCATATTTTTTGAGAACATTTATATTTTAGTCCTTTTTTTTTCTTTTTTTTTACTTTTTTTTGGGGGGGGGGCGAGGGCAGGGAAGGGGGTTGAGTAGAGCTACAGAAAATATTTCAATTGCTGCTGTAGTTATTAATTCTTGTTGCCCACTACCCATGTCTGTCTATCAGAGAAAAAGAAAGATTTTACGTATATAAATTATGTGAAGTCTACAGTTTTCATTTCACATGGCAGAAATACTACAATAGCCTTATGAAATATAATAACTTCCAGTTATCATATAATATAGCACAAGGTGAATGCAAAGCAGAGAATTATACAGACATTATGAAGTATCTGTATCCACAGAGTGCAAAGAAAAATGATATTCAATTTTCATGTGTGGTTTAGATTTGAAATTCTTTCTTGAAATGAAGACATTAATATTTTGTAAAAGCAAAAGGTCATTTATCAGTAGCATTCACAGATTGCCAGTAAAAGATAATGCTTCCCTAGTGGACAAGCTTTTTTACAATATGCTTTCTACACACTAATGAAATCCCCAAGAAGAAACGGATGGTTCCCTAGTTTGGTAGATAAAGGTGTTTTTTTTTTTGGGGGGGGGGGCGGGGAGAGAGACTTGGGAGAATACTTTGTGGTGAATAATGCATTTGATTTATTTCTCTCCCTTTTCTGCTTGCAAAAGATCTAAAGAAAAAAAAATAATTTCCGATTTTTATAGATTTGTTTGTTATTCAGAAATGCTTAGTAAGCACTTAATGCATTTCTGTATTGTTAGTGAATTGTCCATACCACGCTCTAATGGTGAGCTAAGAAATACAATATTCTTTTGTTTTCCTGAGTTAAGTACTATACTTAGGAAGAAGGAAATGTCCATCTGATAATTTCTTAAAAACATATTTATATGAATATTATCACCAGTCCCAGAATTACAATTAGCAGATGAAGCACTGTAAAGTTCTTTTTCACCTAAGGAATGCCTTTTAAAGTTCCCAGGAGATACAGCTGTTTTTCATTAATATCGAGAACTTGGAAGCTTCAGACAGTGGTACTTGAACAGCTTATTTCTTGGGCAATAACAGCAGAAGTAACAGGGAATTTTCTAAAGATATAATTTCCCTCGTTGGGAAATTCCATTTGTTGAAATGGGAAATTCCCAGAGTAATGTAACATTTCCAAAGAAATGCAGAGCCTGGGAAGGAATAGGGAAGAGCAATGAGAAAAGAAAAGAAAAGAAAAGAAAGAAAAGAAAAGAAAAGAAAAGAAAAGAAAAGAAAAGAAAAGAAAAGAAAAGAAAAGAAAAGAAAAGAAAAGAAAAGAAAAGAAAAGAAAAGAAAAGAAAAGAAAAGAAAAGGAAAGAAAAAGGAAAGGAAAGGAAAGGAAAGGAAAGGAAAGGAAAGGAAAGGAAAGGAAAGGAAAGGAAAGGAAAGGAAAGGAAAGGAAAGGAAAGGAAAGGAAAGGAAAGGAAAGGAAAGGAAAGGAAAGGAAAGGAAAGGAAAGGAAAGGAAAGGAAAGGAAAGGAAAGGAAAGGAAAGGAAAGGAAAGGAAAGGAAAGGAAAGGAAAGGAAAGGAAAGGAAAGGAAAGGAAAGGAAAGGAAAGGAAAGGAAAGGAAAGGAAAGGAAAGGAAAGGAAAGGAAAGGAAAGGAAAGGAAAGGAAAGGAAAGGAAAGGAAAGGAAAGGAAAGGAAAGGAAAGGAAAGGAAAGGAAAGGAAAGGAAAGGAAAGGAAAGAAAAGAAAGAAAAGAAAAGGAAAGGAAAGAAAAGAAAAGAAAAGAAAAGAAAAGAAAAGAAAAGAAAAGAAAAGAAAAGAAAAGAAAAGAAAAGAAAAGAAAAGAAAAGAAAAGAAAAGAAAAGAAAAGAGAAAAGAAAGACTCAATCATACACAAAGGGCTTAGTGGTTAGCTTGCTCAGTGCAAAATAGGAAAGACTTCAGGTTGTGATTCTACCTCATGCAGAACAAAACTGAAAGAAAAAGAAAAAGAAAAAGAAAAAGAAAAAGAAAAAGAAAAAGAAAAAGAAAAAGAAAAAGAAAAAGAAAAAGAAAAAGAAAAAGAAAAAGAAAAAGAAAAAGAAAAAGAAAAAGAAAAAGAAAAAGAAAAAGAAAAAGAAAAAGAAAAAGAAAAAGAAAAAGAAAAAGAAAAAGAAAAAGAAAAAGAAAGAAAAAGAAAAAGAAAAAGAAAAAGAAAAAGAAAAAGAAAAAGAAAAAGAAAAAGAAAAAGAAAAAGAAAAAGAAAAAGAAAAAGAAAAAGAAAAAGAAAAAGAAAAAGAAAAAGAAAAAGAAAAAGAAAAAGAAAAAGAAAAAGAAAAAGAAAAAGAAAAAGAAAAAGAAAAAGAGAAGAAAAAGAAAAAGAAGAAAAAGAAAAAGAAAAAAAGAGGAAAAGGAAAAAGAAAAGAAAAAAAGAGGAAAAGGAAAAAGGAAAAAGGAAAAGGAAAAGGAAAACTATCACAATTGTGAGAGACGTTATGCTGTAAAGTGATATGTTTCTCTCTGGTGCATGATGGCACCTCTTTGTCTAAGGAACAATCGAAGCTAAAATACAATACTATTAAACAGAATGAGAGGCTGACTCTCTAATGTTTTGAACCTTGTGTATTCATCTGTCTGTGTGATAAATGGGTGCGAACTGTTATTGTTCTAACTTGGTAATACACCAGATCCACTACACTGAGCTTTAAGAGACTGCAACAGTGACAGGGCTAAGGGTTATTGCTGATCCCTTTAAACCAAGATAACATTAACAAAGATGACAATAAGAACAAAATCAGGTAATCACTGCATTGTTTTATCTGCTCCACTGATGTGGAGTGTATCCCCAGGTAGGAAAAACAAGTGGCACCCTACAAAAGAGCTGGAGAGGCTGGAAGATGCAAGATAATACAGTTTCCTAATGCATGTTGAAATGAAAACAAACAAACAACTACAAACAACAAACAAACAAACAAAATCCAACAACACACAAAAACAAAACAAACCCTCACAGGTACCTCATCCAACAAAAGCTATTTTCCTGAACTTAGTTCAAAATACAGATTCAAGTTTAAATTTTAGGTCAAATGAGAAAAAAAAAAAAATCCATGATGAAATATGGTTTTCAATTATGAAGTACTTAATTTTGTCTGAATTGTCTTTTCTTTATATTTCTTTAAAAATGTTGCTGTTTAACAAGAAAAATGTGTTCATATGATTATGGTAAAGTAACAGGAAATACTTCAGCATTTCAAGATATTAAAAAAAAATAAAAAAATCTTGCATATGAACTCTTCTTTATGTGTTTTAGATTTCTTTTCCTCCTTCCCTTGATTATAACCATTAGTTCTGTACTACTGTAATTTCACAGATAATTCTTGTTTTCCTCCACAGCCATTCCTCTTTGAGAACTTATTTTTCAAAGCATCCAAAAACAATGTTACCCAGTTTTACTCAACAGTCCAGAGATTTACTAATAGGGATGATTTTTGTTCTCAAGTCAAAAAGCTCTGAGACATCTGTTTAAATTTAAACAGTTAACCCTTGTGTTCCTTTTGACTTCAGTGGGAATAGTGCTGATCTTAAAGGTAACATGAATAAGTGCTTTTGTTGGTTCAGGACACTACTGCCATTCTCACTGGAGTTCAGCAATGAATGTATGCAATA
This sequence comes from Anser brachyrhynchus, assembly GCF_964034855.1. Classification (NCBI taxonomy): domain Eukaryota; kingdom Metazoa; phylum Chordata; class Aves; order Anseriformes; family Anatidae; genus Anser; species Anser brachyrhynchus. The sequence continues at coordinate 13,459,892 of NC_137695.1, forward strand.
GAAAATATGCATGGCACTTGAACCAGAGAGGCTCTTAAAACATAGCAGAGCCAGGCCCGCATACCCTGAAAATAATTCTCCATGCTATATTTTTGATGACTTCCTCTTGAAGTCAGATAAGTGTTGCAAAATGGCAAAGGGTACACAGCTGTACAAATGCACATGTCAATAGCTCTTATCTTGTTACCTTATCAGAGATTAAGCTGATGACTTTATAAAATTAAGGGTTAGTTTAACAGCACCTTTGAAGAAAAGTATTTTAGATATCATTGTAGAACAGTTGGTGGTAGAAATACAGCCACCTCCAGTGAGGTTTAAGACAAAACAAATGCTGAGAAGGGTCAGAAGATCTAAAGACCCATACAGGGGATTACTTCTAAATACCAGTGGAAGGGTCATGTCACGTTGTGTTCATCAGCCCAGAGGAAGTTGGACTGCACAGTTGCAATTCAGCAGCAGCAGACCACATTTCAAATTGCCTGTAACCCTGAGAGAGGAGTAAGATAACTCATCCTGTGCAGGAATGGATTAAGTTTTTGAGTGTGGGTAGTTACCACAAAATAAGCAGTCCACCCAGTACAACTGCCTTCCCATATTCCTTCCACTGGAGGATACAAGTGAGGAGATGGCTCAGAGGAATGTAGCTTCAAACTTGTAATGCTAGGCTCAACCACAGGCTGGTACGGCTTCATAAACCACCTTCAACTATCAATAACATAAGATTACAGAGAAAAAAAAAAAAAAAAAGCAACTGTGCTTATGTGATGAGATCAGGAAACTGACTTGGCTGACACCACTTAGTTTTCAGTTGAATCAGTTTCCTGGGCCAGCTGGATAAAGGGACAAGGGAGGAATACATGCCCAGGGTTGGAGGAAGTGATGCACTTACATCATCTTCAAAAATGTTTTTTGAAAATTCACCATTTTCCCCCTCCCCACACCTCTGATTTTTCAAGCACTAATCACCAATGAATGACAAGAAATAAATTGTTTAGGAATTGATTTCAAATGTCAGAAAAAAGTTAAAATATTATGCTTCCAACTGCAATACTACACAACTATAGAATAGGACTGGCCATTCCATTCTTACAGAGACAGAAAATATATACTTTGTGCCACCCTGCTTGCCCTTTGGCTTGCCCTTTAGCAGCTGAAGAAAGTCATTATAATTTTGCATGTCTCAAACATATGTCCCAACCCTATACTTAGTAAGTCCACTCCCTTTTCACTAACAAAGAATACAAACTAGGGTTTTTATTCACAGAACAGACCTGAATAACCAAATGTATTCTCTCAGTAGTGAAAGTCAGTTTCATCATGTGTTGAAGAAATTTGGATCCACTATTATGAAAGTTTTTGAATGACTAATATGGCTAAGGAGGAAAAAGGTAATCTCTAAGGAAATCACAAAATACATTGCTCTTTTGTGGAAAGTCTAGGTTGTCGCTATATTTTCCGCATAGAGGAATTACAAAAAGAAAATATAAGTTCTTTCTAAGGAGAATGGGGATCATAACTTTTTTTTTTTTTTTTAATCTACGAAAAATAAACATTTAAAAAAAATCTGCAGTGGAATCTTATAATCTTAGTTACTTGGTTGTAGTTAGTGTAAAAAAAAAAAAAAAAAAAAAAAGCTTAACTGTTTTTTTTTTTTTTCCAGACTGAAACAAAATTGTTTCTTTTGGCATATTGTCACTTTGGGTAATTTTAAACAAGGGAAAATCCTGAAAATAGACTTACTGTTTTAATGGACCTGGTTTTGATTTAAGTTCAGGGCTCTCATCTCTCTACTGTCCCTTCAACATGCTCCTTGCTCTGTTCCAAATCAAAGCTTCTCTGGACAGTTTTGTGGGTTGTCTAGTGTTGGGTAAGTTGTCTTTCATCGTTACAAACAGTAAAGCCGTCACACTATAGTGATGACTTGGGATTTAACTGTCATAGCTACAAGACTGCAGTTTATATTATGTCTGTGAAGTTTTGGAGTCAATTAGGTTAATACAAGAATAGACACGTGCTACAAGCTTCATTGTGGTGTCAGAAATAGCACAGTGAACAACAAATGCCATTTAATTAGAGCTACCAATGCAAAGAGTCACAGAAGGTTAAAAATATTTTTAAAAATACAATATATTTACACTTGGATGACTTTAAATATCAAAAAAGCTGTACAAGTTCCTAAATAAAAGACTGCTGTTTTTAAAGTTGGCATGCTATTACATTACATCAATATAAAAAAGGCTGTTCTGAAAGTTCAGAATGAGTTTAATAAAGGCATTTGTGGTACTTGGGTTCTTTTTCCTCCTCCATCTCTTTGGGTTCTTTCCAGTTGTTATAAACATTTATCTCATTTTCTTGAAAATACTCAAATATCTCTCTTCTTTTAGATCTTCCTTCAAAACTCCCCAGCCATAGCCTTATGACCAGGGATTAAAAGTAGCTGAGTTCTTAGAGTACAAATGTCTGAAAAGGTAAAAGATATCTGTAATTAAAATAAATAAATAAATCAAAACTAGCCATGGAAAATATAGGTCAAAAATTGAAAACAGGTTCAAATATATTTAGCTTCAAAACCAATTAAACTGAATAAAAGCTAGGAAGCTGCTGTTTTCAAAACATGTCTGTTTGACTTTATAGCCTCTGACCCTTGGTCACTTTAATGAGACTCAGGTCAGGTCTGTTATACAAAATTTTGCTGGAACAGCTATGTTGATGAGGAGGGTGGTAAAGTGTGATGTGTGATTGACAGAACTGTGCTGGCAAAATTGCTAGTGTAAGCACAGCCATATTGGCAAAACTGTGCTTTTGCTGATATTTCCTTTTATTCTGAGGAGTGAGGAGCAGGAAGGAGAGAGGCACTGTAAGATTAAATGATGCTAGACAAAGCACAGTTTTATTTGTATAAAATTCATTCATATTAGGAAAGCTTAGCTGATAAAATGTATCAACGATTAAAACTGACCAGTCAATAGTATATCACACTGGCACTTCAAATATGTATGTTGATGTTAGAGTAGGATAAGTAGGTGTCATACAAAGAGCCCACATTTACAAAGAGGTGCCTGATACTTCATTTTAAATGAAAATATAGCAGAGAAAAGAAGAGTTGCACTGTCACTGAAGAGGTATTCCTGATTTTTGTCTAAGACTGAAATAACCCCTCATTTGTCACCCAGAGATCACAAAAGTCTGTGATGTCTTCAACAGATTCACAGTTTAAAAAGCAGAAAAGTAAAGAAGTGGGAGAAGAGCCTAGTATATTACTTATTGATCGATCAGAATACTTCCTTAAATAAATTATGCAATTACGTTGCTTTAAAATTTTTGTCTGGGCATCAAGTATCCAAATAAAAGAATTGGTTCACTTAGAAACATTAACTCTATTGGATAATAACTTTAATTAGGTAGTTTTTGAACACTGCACATTAGCACAGATCAGAATTGTTGTGGTCTACTGAGTAATTATTTAATTAGGCCACATTTTAAAAACTGTTTATCTCCCATATAATGGTTGGAACCAGCTCCTTCTGGTTATTCTGTAATTGTTTAATGAGGCCAAATATATCTACTGAAAATAAATAATTAAATGCATACATACATATATTCAAGAATAATGCTACTCTGTGCTGCAGGGGAAAATAAAAATAGTAGTAAAAAAAATCTGAAGTGTTTGGACAAGAACTTACTACCAGCAGGCAGCAAATATCTTTTGCAGGTAATGTTACAAGGATTGAGGCAAGGACAACAGAAATTTTACAGTCTTTCTACTGAAATGCCAATGCAAAAGACTTAAAATGAATAAAAAGAAAACTTCTTTTAGACCATTTATGGAAAGGTATGGAAAGCAGCCAACAGTCACATTTTTCTTCATCTGGCCAAGGGAAAACGAATCAGGGATACAAGATATTCTGGCATGGTAAAGATGATTCAGAGTTCTTAATTAAACAAGGATAAAAGATCAAAGCAGAATCATGGTCTAAGAAAACTCTGTTCCTTTGTAAAAAATCAACCTGGATTAGAAGAGAATGATCGAACATCGTTTTTGAACTAGGGAGATGTCACAAACTAGATAGAATCCTGTCAACAGTGAAGTCAGTGTCACATCTTCCACTCACTTGAATGGGAGCAGACCTGAATATGTGCCATTTCAAAAATGAATGAGACTTTGCAAGATGCCTTCTAGCAAAATAGTCCTTATGGAAATCACTATTGCCAAGTATGCTTAAAATCACCAATAAATAAATAAATAAATAGATAAATAAATTGGTGGTAAATACATGACTGAATGTGTCTGTTTTGCTGAGATATTTAATCATAATAGACTTAAAAGGACATTAGAAACACATGGAAAGAGTGCTTCGAAGCCTAAGGCTCTTTCTGAACTTTTGTACATGCAAGAGGCTTGTATGAATTACTTAGCAATCAACCACAGATAAATATGTGATTAAATTTACAAGTGTTAGATTTCACAGGTGAGGATGTTTTGTTGTTGTTGTTATTATTGTTTGTTTTAAAGGAAAGACTGAATGCATATAAAAACTGTGGACATGGGGGAAGTAGAAGGCATCAAGAATGTCTACCCGCTGCATCCCATTGTAAAGAATGATATTCTTCAGATGTCATTGCATGGTTTTTTTGCTAGTTGACAAGAAAGAAAAGCGAAAGTGGAACAGTTTCAAAGTAATGGAATGAAAATAGTGATAGTGTTGCTGTAGCTGCATGCCTAACCTTGCCTTCCTGAAATAGCAATAAAGTTTCAAATAAAATAATGAGACTCATTTCTGTAGCTGTAATATATGAGACCTTTGCCCTGAATACATCCAGAATTACGGCAATTTGACAAATTACTACCCGTCAGTAGAACTGCAGGAACTGTCTGTGTACATACTGTGAGCCTGTGTCTGGCAGGGGGGGTTGAATCTGTTCAATGGAGATTTATTTTATATCATATTATCTCAAAACTAGGAAGAGCTTGTGAACATTGCATGCTAACAGCAATTAAGCCACCCTAGGACTGTCATGAGCCTGAGCCAGTATGTCCCTGAATTACCTGAGAGCACAGGGAGAATTTGCCTCACTCCTAAAGATGAGCAAGATGTGAAGCTCACAGGTAGAAGGCTTTCAAATCCACAAGTCATCATGAGCATATCACATTGGAACTCCTATAAACTATTGATATTTGTCCAGTTGGTCTTTATAGATAAATGATTTTTATTTGTCTACATTCCACACAATGACTTAGGTCTCAAGAACAAAACAGAACAACAGAAAAAAATAAAAAAAAAAAAAAAATGGGGGGGATGATAAAAGAAGCTCATACTGCCCAAATTATTCCTAAACTGGAATCTGAGTCACTCATATTCCTAAACATGGAATCTGAGTCACTCATATTAATTCTTCTCTCCATTCCACTCCTCAGTTCCATGGCTACCTAAAACAATCCAGCTTAAAAGCTTTAAAAACTCCCCAGGCTTCAGTTCCTGAAAGGGTAACGGTTCTGGATATAAGTCAAAAAATTGCCTTTCTTGGCTTAGTCTCACAAGGTCCTTCTTTCCTTCAGAAGTGCCTTCTACTATATTCTCTGATTCTGATTCTATACAGACTATTGTCTCCTGCCAGAATCCCCTCTGAGCTTCGGTGGGAAAAAAAAAAAAAAAAACAACAACAAACCCACCCTGCGTACAACACACTTGACTGTATTTTTCCTAGTTTTGGTCTCTGGGTGTTGGGGCAGATTTTCCTTTCCAAGGAAAAATCTGTTTAAGAGTCCAAGAGCTAGAAAGTTCAAGGCATTTCACTGTTTCCCTCACATCATTTTTTGTGTCAATGTGGAGAGGAAAGAGAGGCAAGAATGGGGGGAAAAATAGGGCAAGTCAGTTGACCTGTAAGGTGAGTATTTGAAGTGATTTTTTCCTTAAAAACTTAAGAAACCCTAGCAAGTGTGCTAATGTCTTGAGTAATCTTTCCCACAGCTCTCTACCTCCTCACAGGTTCTCAAATCATCACTCTCTCAATGAGTGTCTGATAAGCAGGACACTCATTCTAAGGCATACTTCATTTAGTAGTGATGCTGAGTTGTCTCAGTGTGATAAGATGGAAGACTACAGAAATGGCCCCCCTTCCACAGACTATGTGTTGATAGGCTTTCATTGCACAAAGAGATGAAATGCTTGACTTTCTTCTTTCTTAAAGTTAGTGGCTCAATACTAAAAGGAAGATATAAAAGGAAAATAGGCCTAACTAGGAACTATTTAGTCAAAATAAGTCGAATCGAACCTGTGGCTTGTCTTCCATGCTTTTGTCTGCTTCCTGTTCCATGCGCCTCTGATATAACTGGGAGATAATCTCTGTATGTGATTGGGAAATTCTTTCATGCCCTGAGCTGGTGGTATTATGGCCCTTTCAAAGTACTTGTCATTCTGGAATAGTGGAATTTCCTTTGCCTGTAAAAACAAGTTCTATGGTAGTGAAATGGCTTGTACATTTCTTATTTTAGCTAAATTTTAGCTATTCAAAACCTTTCTAATAAAAGACATCAATATAAGCCCTGTAGTTGATTTGATTAATCCTATTTTAGAATTACAGAAATGCAAAAAATTTGTTTTAAAACAAGTTGGTTCTTATACATAGAAATAAATAGAAATAACTCAGAGTACCTCTGTTTATTTGTATTTAAAATTTGGGAAGGGAAGGAGAGGGAAAATGTTTTTGAGCAGTACTGATGCCAGTCATCCATGTGCCAAGTTTCAAGTTTTGATGCCAAGTGTATTTTTACAGGTTGATTGTAACCCTTTGGTAAATATTACTTACATTGGTTTACTAACATAAACTGAACTATAGAACCAAAAAGGCTCTGCACGGGTTCTCAGTTGCGGTAAAATACATAATATGCATGAAAATAGTTATGAATATAAGGAGATCATGTCACATTCTGGCACTGGTTGCCTAAACCATTCTTCAAGAAACCCTCCTAAGTTCCCATATAGTGCTCTGAATTTTCTTTCCAACATAGTTGATTGCCAGAATATTTATGCATGAATTAAATTTTATTGCCTCATAATACTTGACTGATTTACGGAGCGATGTCTGTGAAAAGATGAGTGAACCTTTAAAGGTTTTAGGGGTTTAGTCTGCTGCAGAGAAAAATCCTTCACTTTTGATCTCACTGTTGGTTTGGATTTCATCAGAATGGGCTTTCTCGTCACATTTTCCCCAGTATTTGCTAGTAATAAACCTGGCTAAAACAACAAGCTGGCTCTCAGTCAAGATTTACAGAGGTTTCTCAGAAGTGTTATGGTTGTCATTCTGGGATAGTGGAATTTCCTTAGCTCATAAAAGCAAGTTCTAGGGCAGTGACAGCTTGTTTCAATATGTCCATAATACTGTTTTTTCTTCTGAGGGGTGCAGTGGAATAATTTTAATCCCAGATAAGCAAAATTTAAAAAAGCAGTTGAAGAAAGTGATCGTCTCCTTATTTTCCATGTTGAACTGTCAGGGTCTCAAGTCCCTGAGGAGCTACTTAGCGATGTGAATATCAGAGGCCACTTGCCACTTCCCTTTGCATTGAGGGGCTGGTCAATGGGCAGGCACTGAGGAGTGTGTGGGCTGCTGAAGAGGCAGGGCATTGCATGGGATGATGGCTAGCTGTGGAGGGGAGCCAGGAGCCATGGGGACTCTTCATGGGGCAAGCAGCACAGGACATGGCAGCCAGGGCCCATCCTACCCCCAGCCAGGAGCTCAGCAGCATGCTAGTCCCAGGCCCAGGCATTGGGCACCTCCATGGGGAATAGGCCAGGCCAAGGCTGGGCTGCAGTGTTGGCCTGCTGGGCTCATGGTTGGTCAGGGCAGGACTGTAGGGAGCTGAACAGCCCAGTTGTGGCATCACTGTGGCATGGGCTGGTGGTCTGGGGCATGGGCTGGTGGTCTGGGGCAGGGGGGAGGCAAAGTGGGGCCCTAGGTGGGGTAGGGGAGGCCTGAGTGGGCTGAGCTTGGACAGGGAGGCCCCTTGGTGCCCTCAGCTCCTATAGTGCCAGTAGGAATCCTTGGCACCGTGATGGCTTGCAGAGCTAAAAATAAACTATGTTAAATGGTCTGGAACATAAAAAAATAAAATAAATTAAAATAAAAAAATAAAAAGTAGCTCTATCCAAACTCACAGGACAAATTCCTGAGAAAGGGGACAGAACTAGCACTGCTGTGTCATGACCCAGTTTCTGTACACTGTGGAAGCAGCTATTCTTTGGGCTGAACTCAGATCTAACAAGCTGACACCACACCACCACCTGTTGCAGAACTCAGCTGAAGGCTGGGTGTGTGCCTTGTCATCCCAGAGGGTCTGAGGAGCTGGGGCAGGACGTGGGCATGAGTATAAGCCTCTGGGAAATGTCTTAGGCTGAACAGGAAAGTGCTTTTTGAGTGTTAGTGTCTGCTGGCTTTGACATTACTTGCTGCATGGGTTTTCTGGATCACTTTCTTGGATTTAAGGTGCCTACATTTCATCCAACTGCCATTTCAGACACAAAATAGGTGCTCTGGATCTCATCTTGTATTCCTCTCTATAATTTAGCTCCAAAAAAAAAAGGCAGTGTCAATGAACAAACCCCACCAACCTACTGGGCAAGTGCAGCTCAGTATGGTTTTTTGGATGTTTGGAATTTTTCAGGAAAAAAAAAAAAAAGCTAACTTTTCTTTTGTTCTGGCTCATTTGTCACCACTTTGTTAAAAGTGGCAAAATGGGTGCCAACTGAAAAAGAAAAAAGAATCTATGTGTCCTGGTTTTGGCTAGGATAAAGTTTATTTTCTTTATAGTAGCTGGTATGGTGCTGTGTTTTGGATTTACGATAAGAATAATGTTGATAACATGCTGATGTTTTAATTGCTGCAGAGCAGTGCTTACACAGAGCCAAGGACTTTTCAGCTTCTCATATCACCCTGGAGGCTGGGGGTGCACCAGGAGCTGGGAGGGGACACAGCCAGAACAGCTGGCCCCAACTGGCCAAAGGGATGTCCCGTACCATGTTCATGCTGAACAAATAATATGGGGTGGCTAGCCAGAGTGTGGGGGGGAACCACTTCTCAGAGACAGGCTGGGCATCAGTCAGCAGGTGGTGAGCAATTGCACTGTGCATCATTTGCTTTGTACATATTATTATTATTATTATTATTATTATTATTATTATTATTATTATTATTTTCTCTTCCTTTTCCATCCTATTAAACTGTCCACAGTCCTATTAAACAGCCCACAAATTTTTACATTTTTTTTTTACATTTTTTTTTTACATTTTTTTTACCTGATTCTCTCCGCCATTCCACTGAGGAGTGTGTGTGCGTGTGTGTGAGCAAACAGCTGTGTGGTGCTTAGCTGCCTGACATGTTAAACCACAACACTGTGTGGCCAAAAATATATTATTTTGGAGTTCTGATTGAGAGGAAAAAAAATGTTCTATTTTGTCCTGCCATTATGTTGTGTATCATTTAGGAAGCTTCTGCAAACAGCTCTTCAGAGGAACTTGAAAGCAGAACAAAACCTTTCAAATGTTTTCCTGAAGAAATTACATAAACATATATGTTCTCTAGTTTGGCTTTTCTCTTTTTTTTTTTTTTTTTTTTTCCTTCAAATGTGAAGATATTTTAGTTGGTTTTCACAGGCTAATGCCATAGCTGGAACATGAGTGGACACTATAGATAACTGCTTCAAAAGCAGCCTCTCAACATTTGAGTTGTGTCTTGCTTGCACAATGCCCTGTGGACTTCTTAGACTTTGCCAATACAGAGCACAGATCTCTGTGCCATGCTGTTTTATGCAATGCAGACTTGCCTTCAGGCTTAACACACCTCACAAATACATCCCACATCATTGTGGAGGTGGAAATTTTAGACTGAAAGCCTAGATTTAAAGAAAAAGAGAATCTAGCCCTCCGTTTAGAGAAAAATGGGTTTACTTCTGCATGAAAAGATCCTCACAATAGAATACCATCAGATCCAAATTAACTTTTAATTATTAAAAATACTAGCCGGAATTCTCAAATGGCCCACATTATGTGTCAGTCCATGGGAGTTAACGGGGCTTCCTGGCATGCAGATATCACCCAGAACCTCTGACAGCTGGAACATTTGAACATTCTTGGTTACTTGTTGTATAACATGCATTAAAAAACAAAAACAAAAACTTCTAATGCTGAGTATCATGTTATATTGTTTTTACATCTCTAAGTGCCTTTCAGATAGTGATTCACATTATAACATGCTAAATGTTTGATTTGTATTTAAATTTTTGTTCCATTTTACTTGTGCAAGCAACTGTAATTCCTGTCCTAAATTTAAGAAAAATTCCAACCCTGATATACTGCAGATTAATATTTCTTTTTATTTTTTTGGCCTTTGTACCTGTGGTTTTCTATCTGTATGGAGTGTTAAGACTATAGCAGCAGACCACTACATAACATAATCCTACTCTCTTTTGTCACAGATAGAACAAGGTGATCCTGAACAGCTCTCTCTATTCCCATAGGGTCACAGAATCACAGAATGGCCAAGGCTGGAAGGGACCTCTAGATCATCTAGTCCAACCCACCTGCCAAGCCAAATCACCCAGAGCACATTTCTCAGGATGGCATCCAGGAGGGTTTTGAATATCTCCAGAGAAGGAGACTCCACAACCCCTCCGGACAACCTGTTCCAGTGCTCTGTCACCCCCACAGTAAAGAAATGCCCCCTCATATTCAGCCAGAATCTCCTGTGCTTCAGTTTGTGCCCATTACTTCTCGTCCTGTTGCTGGGCACAACTGAAAAGAGACCAGCTCCAACCTCTTGATACCCTCCCCTCAGATATTTATATACGTTAATGAGGTCTTCTCTTTTCCAGGCTAAACGGGCCTAGTTCTCTCAGCCTGTCCTCATACAACAGGTGCTCCAGTCCCCTAATCGTCTTTGTAGCCCTCCTCTGGAGTCGCTCCAGTAGCTCCATGTCCCTCTCGTACTGGGGAGCCCAGAACTGGACACAATACCCCAGCTGTGGCCTCACTGGGGCTGAGAGAGGATCACCTCCATTGACCTGCTGGCAACACCCTTCCAAATGCACCCCAACATACCATTGGCCTTGGCCGCAAGGGCACATTGCTGACTTGTGATCTCAAGCGTAAAAAAAAACAGAATACCACCATCCCCTTTGCACCCAGTCTTCTTTATGATTTACAAAGGGCGTTGATTTTTGTAGAGATGTAGAGATTAACCTAGGATTTTTTGGTATATGCTTTTAATGCCTGATGTACAATGTCTTTGATGAACTTATTAGTTACAATTTTAAAATAAAGTTATCTTGTTTGGGTATCCATAATTTCAAAATAAGGCAAGCACCTGAGGAAATTTCCAGAATCTTGTCTTTCACAAAGGAGAAGTAAAGAGATAAGATGAAGGATATAGGAAAAAAAAAAAATTCCTCTCTTACTTAGCTGAATAATTTGTTTCTAGAACAATTAGACTAGTGTACATTTTATTGTCTGGGTTCAGAACAAAAAATTAAAATTAATTTCCTCTTATCAGACTCATACAATATCAACTCCTAACTTGTAGGGATGGAGTCACGTGCTTATCTAGCTTGTTGATCTGCCTCCAAGGTTAGACTGTGTTGATGATTTTGAGATTCTTCGTCCCTTTAGTGTTTGAGGATATGACCCACATGTTGGTGCTACAAATTGCTACTGAATATAGCTCATAGCATACGTCCTCTTTCAGAAAAGAAATGTATGAAAAATGTAGATAGAAATAAAAATAAGAGTATTAATTCATAATTAGTAATCAATACTTGCCAGAAAGCTTATTATGTTACAAAAATAGACACCTCTATTCTACCATGTATGTGCAACTTTTTCACCAGATTGACATGTTAGGAGTAACCAGGATACAGTCACTAACCTACAAGCTTTTCTCTTCAGCATCTAATGTAAGTTGATTTATTAGTTTTTTTCCTTGCAAAATGGGATATACTTTTTTTTATATATATATATACAATTACTTCCATCTAGGAAACAGTCTAGTGACTAATGGTGACCTTAATAAAACCTTTACTAAATTGTTTGCATTACAAATTAGACATTATTATAAATTTCATAACAAACTGCATTCTATAGGGATTTTCTTTCCTCTAGTGAACAGTAGGGTATCTATGATGATGTACTCATTGTTCTCAATGCAAATGCCCAACCTTTTGCTGAATAAATCTGCTCAAATTTGTTGGAGGTAAGTCTGCTAAAAGGAGATCAAAATATGATTAATATTATATAAAATTAACAAAGAATTTTTATGGCATAATACTGTTCATATGATTTTGCAGATTCTTTGAGTTTAACTAATGAGATTGAAAACTAAGCAGGACTACTGAATTTATGTTCTGAACACCGGAATATCATTTTGCCTAGTTACCCCAGCCTGGAAACTAAGAAGTTTCATGTTTGACTAAAGTGTATTTTCAAGTAACATTTTCATTTGAAGATATAAAGGGAGAGAATATGTCACTTCCCTTGAGATTTTCTTTTGATGATGAATCACCCTCTTAAAAATCTTTAAATTCTGTTGTTTTGAATGGGATTGACTTTGCTTCCAACCTTTATTGTTTGCTGTGCCTTAAACTATAGAGCCCATATTTTCACTTTTAATATCTTTTAATCATGTCACCTCTAAGTCTCCTGTCTAGTTAGTCAACCAGGTAGAAGTCTGTAATCCCTAAATTTTAAGGTATATTGTCTATAACTTGAACATATTTTTTTATTTAAAATAAATAAATAAATAAATAAATAAATAAAAGAAAAACCATAAACACAAAGAATTGCTATGTTTTTCAAGAATCAAACTGCATCCAGTCTTTGATTTCACTCTTAAAAAATGCTACTGAAAAATGTGAAGTAGCGTTTGTATTTTCATGCTCTATTTTAGTCACTTTAGAAGAAGGAATATCCAGAGAAAAAGCCCAGGCTGTTGGGAAGCGCACACTTGGGAAGCAGACACAATTTGTTACTACTACAGGAAGATTTATATGCATTTTCAATGAAGCATTTAGTCTTTAAACTTTCTCTATTTTTTTCCTAATAGGAAAATGTGATTTAAATGACAATGCGATTTAAATCACAATAAATGACATTGCCTTCCAGTGATTGAAGTTGGGCCAAATGCAGAGGTGGAGTTTCTTCTATTAGTGCAAGAAGAGGACTAGATGTGTTAATGCTTGTTTGGAGCTTTCTTGTATTGTGTATTGCAAAGGAGCTCACAGGCTTTATTTTGCACAGAGGTACAGAATTCTTTCCAAAGAAATCCTTTACACAGCCTCATTTGTCATTCAGGTATGGGGGACCTGCTACATATCATGTTGGGACAGCAGTTACACCAGACCCTGAGCATATGAAATGGAGGCCATCTGGACATCTGGATAATGTTTCATTGTGCAGCTGAAAATTTGCATTCATCATTTAAGGACTGTGAACATCTCAGAGAGTTTGTTTGGCTGAAGTCAATCAATTCCTTAGAAAGAAGAAATATCCAAGTCTCCTGGAGTAAGTATGGCATAAACTGAGGCCAAATTTGACTATGTGAATTCAAAGCAGCCATTCTTGTTTTACAAAGAAAATTATCCACTTTCCCAATCTCTATAAGCATACTGATTTTCTGAGTTATCTTGCATGTCTGTAAGTGCATTTTAAAGTATTTTAAAATATCATTAAATAACATTATGTATTTCAACAGAGAGCTATGGTCAGATCAGTTGTTTTTTCTTATGAGTCCATAATGTACAACCTACCAGCTTGGGGCTTTGATTACTATGTAGTCTTTGTCTTACTTTTGGAAAATATTTCAGTTTATTTTTACTAATTAGTTTTATTTTATTTTTGTTTTGTTTTGTATTGTTTATTACTCCTGTGGTATTTTCTTACTCTTTACCTCTGACTTATGACATAGTGAAGATGCAGCCATCTGTCAGATTTTCACTTAATCTACCTGTAATAGGTTTTCATTCACTATTGTCAGTGCTTAATCGCTAAGAGCAAATCATACCTCCTTCTGAGATGCTGTCCAGCCACTTCCAAAGTATTTTGACTAATGTAACTGGAGAGTGATGCTTGTCATATGCCAGGAGTTTGAAGGGGTATTGAGAGCTCTGCAGTATGAGCAGAGATAGATTTCAAATAAAAAAAACAGGTCTTTCAGCATGTAATATTGGTTTCCTTAAATGTTTAGTACTGATCTCTTTTGTCCTAGTTCTGTTTTCTTGCTAAATTCCCACGTATTAATCAGGGTGAAAAACTGTGTAGAATCTGCTAGGAGACTACAGCAGATGAGAGTCTTCCAGCTTAAGGAGAGTACTCAGGAGGCTTCCTCCATGAGCTCAAATACTGCTTTATTCCATTCTTATAGTGGAAAATAAAAATCATAAGGCTGTCCATGCCTTAGTAGTTTGCTAAGTCATTATTCAATTAAAACTATAAATAATAATATAAATACAGTCCTTACGGGTTTGAGCTTGTATGTTTTCATTGAATTGAGTGGTTCCATTGATAGCAGTGAAAATACATCATACTGAAAAGTTTTATTAGTGGTTTTGTAAATCATACATGGGCTTCAGTTGAATGAAAAATATGCAGGAGAGAGAAACATTTGCCATCCTGTGGTAAGGCAGTTTATTGAACTATAATTTCCATGCTTTTCAGCAGTATATATGCTGTCAGCCTTCACAGTGTCTGTGCAGCCATCTGAGAGCACAAAAATACAGCTATCTTCCTCCTGGGGCACCATCATTGGTATGCTATAGCTAACAGCTAAACTGCAGATTGTGCTCAGAACAATCTCACTAAACACCTTAAACATCTACCCTTTTCATTAATGGATTTAAGACAAACTGAAAGAGCTGTTGACAGAGCTTATTGCAATATGTTACAGAGATGAGAGCTGGTGCTAGCACTGCTAGAAGTGGGGCAAAACAGAGAGTATTTCTAAAGTATTACTTCCTTCTGTTAATGTTCTGCTTAAACACTTCACAGTCTTTAACATTATTTACCCTCATGAATTTCCATAGAGTGGCAGCTGTGCCTTTATCTCTGGTTTACAAGGGAGGAAGTTAGAGCACAGCTGAACACCTTGCCTGAAGTCATACAGGAAGTACATAGCGACTAGAGAAGTTGAATGTTAGATTAGTTCCCTGTTCATTGGAGCTTTCTTCATCATGAAATCCTCTTTGTTCTCACAGATGAACATGGAGTTGTTTACTGTGAAATGTACTATAGTGTGGAACATAAATTCTAACGCTTTTGCATCACCAATGATACATAGTAGATGTATCTGTGCAACTGCTTACCACAGGCTGGTATATAGTAGGACTCATAGTGAGATTGTTCTTGGAAATGCATGTAGGCTGTATAAAAGTATATATATATATAAATATATATTTGTATGTAAATAGTTCACAGCAGTATTGCCTGTAACTGACAGAAAACTTGTTTGAGATATAGCAGAAAACCACAATGAGTAAGTAGATTTGAAATGAATGTGGGTAATAGAAAGCCTTTGCTGTTGGTTCATCCATTGTGCTATCACAGAATTCAGCCACAGATGAAGTGCAGTCATTGAGACTTGTGTGTGTAGAAATAAAAGATGTGACGTGCATGGTGGAAAACATTTAGGTATTTACAATTCATTATTGCATACCAGAGCAACTGTAAGATAGTAAGATGAAGATTAACCACTTTCAGATAGCATCATATCAAACATCTTTACTGGGGTTGAACAGCTTAATGCTTATCTCAGAATTCAGAGAACTATCCAGGAGCCCTGTTTTAAGAAACGCCTGCTTCCCTACATTTCAGGTGATTCAGAGATAGAGAAGGGTGGGGGGCTTTGGTTATAGACTTGCCACAAGGCATCTTAGTGGAAGATTAGTGAGACAGGCTGGATGGGAACAGAATTGTTTTATGTAATCTTATACAAAGAATCTTGTGCCATTCTGCAGAACAAAACAGTCCAAGTTGCTTTGAGAAGTCATGTGATTTCCATTAGATCCAGCCATCTGATTTTTCTCAGGTTGCCATTAATGGCCCCATCTATCACCATCTGGGGTGATGTACAGTTCATAATCATTTCACTTTATTTCTGTGTGCAGGGTTTGTTTTGGTTGAATGTTGCTGGAGGGTACACTAGATGGCATTCTTGATAACTGTGCATTTCTATATACACTTGCTGATGCTCAAATATGGTTTAGGGATTCCTGGAATAATTTCAGCAAGTGTGCTAAATTCCCCATCTGTGGCAGTTGCTTAAATGCTACACATATAGTTCTGGCAGTATATCACTTTCCTACATACAGGCAAGTGAATGACTGCTGTTTAAGCTTTGACAGCTCGTTAACTAGTCATCATCAAATTGCTAGGTTACCTGTTCAGAGATAGTAGTCTCTTCAGTGTAAATCAGGCTGTTTCTATTGACTTCAAAGGGATTAGGCTCCTTTACAGTAGCAGCATGGGCCTGCTGCCTTTAAACTTATACCCCTTGAATGGTCCATGTGAAGAAGCCTGGGGCAGATAATCATGATGACCTTCTTCATGATCTTATTGTAACATTCATCCTCTTTCCCCTTGTAATATTTGGCACCACTAAGTTGCATTTAATGTTAGATAAAAACTAGCTTGGGGCAAACCCTTTTCTGTTTATATTTTAAACTGCAGAGCATTCTTTAGGGATCTGTAAAAATAAAAGCCACAGGGCTGATGTCCATCACTTCCTTGGCCCTTATGTGCACCATTTAAATGAGTACAGTCAGTATTTAGAGTTTTTGCAGAAGATAAATCTATTGTACTTACATTTTTGTTAGCAATCCAGGAAACTTCAGACATAAGATTTGTTATAAATAAATATTTGTGAATTAGATATAATATTTCCATCAGACACATATGTAGCTATGGGAGGATTTTATGCTGTATTAGTATAAAACAATGAAGTGTGATCAAAATGTCTGTGTTAGCTTGATTCAAAACCTCTAAGAAGGAGGTAATCTGTCAGTCAAGAATTATTCCTTGCTAGAGGGATATTTATCAATCATTCTAATGGGGGAAAAATCAAAGAACAGGCTCAACTTAAATAACATCATTATTCCGGCATTTGAGGTTTTAGATATAATTTCTTGGTCAGTGACTTTTTCAAATAAACTGCTAATAGGCACGCGCGTACACACACACACACACAAATAGACTGTTGATGAAAGAAGCTTCTGTGTCTGCTCTTCACAGTCATCAAACTATGATCATTAAACATGGTCTAAAGTTTTGAGTCACTGAGCTGAAAGAAATCTTAAAACTTCATTGAGTGCATCTACATGTGTCATGATAGGATTAAATGTTTTTCATTTGTTGACTTTTCCTGACTATCATTTTGAGGTCCCTTTTTGCATAGCATTGTGAACATATGTTAAGGCTAACCAAATAAATTATCCAATCCATCCAGATCTGTAAATATTAAATATGTTGAACATTAGCTTGAACATTCAGTTGAGTAAGATAGGAAACGAAGAAAGGAATGCAGAGTGTAGTAGTAGTATTTGTTTTTCATTAAAGGAGTTGTTCTGTATGCTATAAAACTATTTAGCTGTTAATATTGTATACATTCCTTTAAATTTATGTTCCTCCTAAAATTACCAGGTGTGTTATTTGACTATCCCTGTTAATAATTTCCCATTTGCACCTATTTAAACTTAGGGTTAAATTGGGGTTAGTCACACTGTCATGTGTAACTGGTTCAGCCAAGTAGTTTGGTGAGCACTGAAAATTAGAAGCACTAATTGGAGAATGTCACCTGGAGTTATATTTGTGTAAATGTGTCATGTTTTGTTTTTTGGTACACAAGTGGGAACCTATCCCTGGATTTTGTTTTGCCTATGGGTTTTGAGCTCCAGAGGAAATTAGTGGAGAAAAAAAAAGAGGAAACTACCCAAGTTTTTTAGTGTCTTCTCCTACTGAGCAATCTGTTTCACCAGAAAAATGATTTGTTCAGCAAATTGTTTTTGAAATACATGCAAATATGCTCTGACATGTTGCAGTATGCTCAGTATTTGAAATTAGTCACCCAATGACATACTTCAGTCAAAGGTTGACAGTAAGTTGTCCATATTATGCCTGTGGGCACCTTGTCTGTGTGCCATGCTCAGCACAACTCCACTCCAGTAATAAGCAGCAGATCCTAACATAAATGATTAACTGTTGTTTTGAGTTTTTCATTATATTTATTATGCTTGACTTCTCTAAGTAATTGGTCATCTCTTTCGTATGTGACACCGTTTCTGTTTCTTTGTTGGATAAATTCCCATGCCAACATCAGCTCTCAAACTGTTCCAGCACAAACACTTGTACATACATATTTGCATGGCTCAACTTGCTTACAAGTTAGGCAAAAAAGAATTTGCTGATACAAACACTTTGACAGATAAATAGAAGACACAGCAAGTGCTATCAAACTGAATTGACTGCTTTTGTTCTGAATAAACAAGTATTTTTATTTTGTTCTTTCCTATCCTTAATACCATTTGTATAATATTTTCTTTTCTGTACTGTCTGCTTCAAAACAAAAAATCTGTACAGTTACTACACCCTCTAAAAGATCAGACAGGCATTATAATGACCTGAAAGAGAATGTCAAGCTATTAACAAAGCCCTAACTAGGTGAGCTTTAATTGATTCCAGGTTTTGTAATGAGATTTCACACAGTTCTGTACAGTGAATAGCTGCATGGAGTTGAGCCACATGTAATTTTTAAAGAGCAATTATAATGATTCTTTGTTGGAATACAATGTTCCCTGTAAGAGAAGGAGGAGGCACACCCGAGTGATATCAAGAAATTACTGTATGATTTTCAGATTAAGTGTATAAAAATGTGTAAGTATACCTATGTGTGTATATTTATATCTAGTCACACGTGTGTATACATACATGTATGTGTGTATACAAAGATGCATATGTATGCATATGCCCATATACACTTTTGTTTGTATACATATATACGCATAGAAACATCTGCACTTCCAGCACATTTATATACCTATATAATTTTATGCGTATAGAGTAGAAATCAACCCAGCTTTGCTTTAAAGACAGAGCAGATTATTTATTTATTTATTTATTTATTTATTTATTTATTTATTTGTAAGCTATAGCATGAAAGACTACAGAATATTAACTACATGTCCAAGGGAGGTTAATTTCTGATTCCATGCTGTGCCAAGAATGGCTAATGCATAATTGTGCTATGCTTTTGGTCTCTCTCTCTCTCTCTCTCTAAAATAAAATCTCAGTGGAACAGATAAGGGTTCAAACAAATGTTGCTTTACTTAGGATCTCAGTGACAATAATGGTTTTCACATTATGTTCATGTTTTACTTCATACAGCTATGCATAGGAATCTGGTCTGCAGGTTATACAATCTTGATAGTTCTAGCTGAATTTGATTGATTTAAAACATGCTTCACCTTTGATGTGTGCTTTTTTTTTTTTTCCTGCCTTCATATTTAGTTCATTGTGATAATGCTGATTTTTTTTTTGACGTTCATAAACTCATGAAGACAGCAAAAGGTCTGGCCTGCACTATTACATGCAAATTATGTCTAATATCCTGTATTTAAATAAATCTCACAGTACTTTCTTAAACTGATAAATGCCCAGAAATATAAATTGAAAGCAACTTTAGATCATAATGACATGACAAATGCTGTGGCACAAAGATTTAGGCATTGAATATTTACTTTAACTTTGCATTCACTGGATGTTTCTGGATGAAGTAGAAAGCTTAATATTAGGCTTTTATCGTATTAATTAGAAATCATTCATATTGTACTGGAGCTTCATGTCAAGCAAAACCACATTAAAATGTGTGTAGTATCAGTAAGAGATGATGTATACCTTTTTTGGGGGGGGTCTTTGTCTCTTTTCACATGGAAGGTTGGTTAATCCATTCCATTTTCTGTTATGAAGGGATAGAGGGATCACATGGGAGCCATAAATTATATCATTTCTCACCAAGAAGTAACAGAAGTAACCATGTGTGGTTCTGAGATAGCAGGGTATAGCTAGCAGACCTGGAGACTGGACATGCTCAACTGTGTCATCTTTCTGAACCAGAAGTAATTTCCCTATGTCTGACAGTGGTATACTGCCTATCATCTTCCTTCCCCTTTCCCTTCCCCATTCCCTTCCCCATTCCCTTCCCCTTTCCCTTCCCCATTCCCTTCCCCTTTCCCTTCCCCATTCCCTTCCCCATTCCCTTCCCCATTCCCTTCCCCATTCCCTTCCCCATTCCCTTCCCCATTCCCTTCCCCTTCCCCTTCCCCTTCCCCTTCCCCTTCCCCTTCCCCTCCCTTCCCTTCCCTTCCCTTCCCTTCCCTTCCCTTCCCTTCCCTTCCCTTCCCTTCCCTTCCCTTCCCTTCCCTTCCCTTCCCTTCCCTTCCCTTCCCTTCCCTTCCCTTCCCTTCCCTTCCCTTCCCTTCCCTTCCCTTCCCTTCCCTTCCCTTCCCTTCCCTTCCCTTCCCTTCCCTTCCCTTCCCTTCCCTTCCCTTCCCTTCCCTTCCCTTCCCTTCCCTTCCCTTCCCTTCCCTTCCCTTCCCTTCCCTTCCCTTCCCTTCCCTTCCCTTCCCTTCCCTTCCCTTCCCTTCCCTTCCCTTCCCTTCCCTTCTCTTCTCTTCCTTCCTTTCTTCCTCTTCTTTCTGCATATCCTATTACCACTGACCTAAGAAGAAGGAATAAATCCCTTTGTCAAGGGAAGAAATTAGCTTTGATCTCCAACTTCCTGGGAAAACCATTATGTTTTAAAATAAATTGTTAGTTGTGCTGTGTCTTTCTTCAAGAATCCAGGACACATGAAAGCACTACACGTTTTCTGTGTATCTAAATTGGTCTACCTTGATAATCCTTACTAGGCCAGGAAGTCTAGGGGGGGACTTTGGTGAAGTAATGTCTGCTGGACATAAAGCCTGCTCTTCAGTATTAGCTGAATGGTACACTGTTCAACTACGCCAAAACAGAAGCACTTCTGCAGTAGTGAAGAAGTTAAGCTCTTTGGGAAGTTTAAGGAGAAAGAAGCCAACAACTGTGAAGGCTATGTGCCTTGAGGCTTACATGGCACCTGAAAAAGGTCTTTCAGCAATGCCATTTTGGTTGTATTTACCAGAATATCACACTTTCCTCAGATAGGGTGCCTGAATCCTTTTTGTTTATGTTGGTTTTTTATTCAGCCTTAAATCCTAGGTCAGATAAAATCTTGCCCCTAAGCAAGACTTATATGATCTTGTACTCAGTGAGTTGAGCTCAAGATGAAATTGGCCCTTTAGTCACCTTTCAGTACCCTGAACACCCAGCTAGCTCTCAACATGTCAGCTTAGCATCTGTTTAACCATGGAAACATGATTTGAAAAGAGGTTTTTTCCTCTTCTGAATATGTGTAGTGCATAAGTAAAAAGAAGAATCCAGTGCAAGCTCTCCATCAGCAGAGCAATGTGACAAGTATAATGGTAAAGTAAGATACTCTGAGTCAGGTGTTTTTTTTCAGCTGCAGGTAAAATCTTATCCTCAATAAGAACACATTGCTATTGATTCAAAGAGGACCAGAATTTCTTCTCGTGATTCCTTGGGCAGTCACTTAAACTTTACACCAAGCTTTATCCAGCAGTAATATAGGACATACGTATTTGCCTAACACATGTAGCACTGCATAATTTATCTCAAGACTTTCAAGGTCTGCTGAGGTACAGATGAATAATTCTTTTTAAGTAGGCAAAGTATCTCTCTCTCTTTTTTTTTTTTGTTTTTGTCCTAGAGGTTATATTTTCATAGAAATTATCTTATCTTATATGCTCATCTCTGAAGAGCTTGCTTTCTCCAAAATCAGGAAATGGTTCTGATAACAAAGAAGAGTACATTTATGCAAATAGCACCTACAAAACCACTTCCTTTGAATAAACATCAGAAATTATAGATCGGAATCTATTTAGACATCTTAGGCACTCATAAAAGAATTAGGCATAAACAGTACAGTACAATTGTTTTTATCTATTATTTTTTATCTATTCTATTCAAGCAGTTTCATGTTTTGTCCCCTGGAAGAAACTACCTCCTTGTGGTTAGAGAGTATACTTGACAAGTGAACAATCAGTTCATTAGCTTGTGCATCCCAGTACAGCCAAAGAGAGAAGAGACTGAAGTGGGGAATCTGCTTCTACCAGTGGCTGGACAGTACGCTGATGTTGGACAAAAGATAGAAATTGAGTGATTCAGAGCTCTTTCTTTAGAAATGGAGGTATCTGGCAGAAGGAAATGTGTGAAATGAAGTTAGGCACAGGCCTTTGTACATCAATGTGTTGACATATATTATAAAGAATATGAGGCCCTAGTGTAGAAAAGGTCTCTAGAGTGTGCTTTTGCACATACAAAAGCTTTTAACCTTTATAAAAAGGTAGCAGAACAGACAGTGAAGTCAGGAGAAAAGGGTTTTCTGTCCCACCTGAAAACTGTTCAGATCGCTTGTGGGAGATACAAAGCAACGTGTATGAAATATCCACGATGGATATTTTTTCAGGAAATGGAAATACCTAACAGAGGCTGTTTTATCCTCACTGCATTAGAAACATCCCACCCCCCACACAACCCCCCCGCCCCCCAAGTCCTTAGTCCTTGATGTAAACTTCCAACACACTGTGGGCAATGAAGTGTAGCTACATTGAAATCCAGCAGTGTACTCCAGAAACATTATAGCTAAGCATAGAAAAATTAGAATAAATTTTTAACAACTCCCTGCAGATGTCCCTACTTTGCTATGTACAATAACTTCCAATTTCACAGGCATCTTAAAAAGAGGTGTTTTCGTTTACAGCTACTATATCCAAATACTTTACTTTGTATTGAGCATTTCCCATTATTTTTTATATTCACAGAATCACAGAATCACAGAATGGTTAGGGTCGGAAGGGACCTCTGGAGGTCATCTGGTCCAACCCCTGCTCAAGCAGGGACACCCAGAGCAGGGTGCCTAAGACCATGTCCAGCTGGCTCCCTCCCAAGGAGGAAGACTCCACAACCTCTCTGGGCAACATGTGCCAGAGCTTTCCAGTGTTTAGATGGAACCTCCTGTGTTTCAGTTTGTGCCCATTGACTCTTGTCCTGGCCAAAGAAGAAAATGGGCAATGGTGTTGTTGTTACAGAGCTATAACACTGTGGTTGGAGTTTGGTTGATTTGGCTTGAAATGGATTGCACTAAATGATATTTCTGAAGAATTTTAATCTGATTCACCACCTTCTCACCCTTAAGAGGATTATTTTTTTAATGGAAATATTTCCTAAGGACACCAGAAATTATGTGACTTGTTAAAACTCATAGATTGCTTCCTGGGACACCCTTTCAATCCACACTATTTGGGAAGTTTCTGAGCACTTCTGCATGAAACTTCAAAGTTTGTAAAGAAAAGATTTTGAGATTTATTGCAACTACAGAACTTTTGCTCGATTTCTAATTATGGACAGAATATGTGTACATGTAACACACCTTTGGCCTTTTACTGCCTGTACTACCTCATACAAAGTCAGAAAACTTTTATTTAGCATAACACAATGTCATGGAAACTTCATGAAATTTGTTAAATATCATACACTGCCAAAGGACTAGTTTACAATTTTATTAGTGATAAAACAAAAACAAAAACAAAACAACACTACTGAACTCTCAATGTCTTTCCTAACCATTGGAAATAATTAATATTTCCAAGTATACTAACAATAGTCTCATCTTTAGAAAGACAATTAATGGTTTCTCTGAGCTAATAATGATTCTCAAAAAGATTAGTCTGATGATTACACTTCTCTCCTTTCCCAAGCTTTCAAAATTCATCTTTTTGCCAAGATGCATTAGACACAACTCCAAAGTATGGTTTCATCATCGACCTGTATTCTCTATCATGAGTTTATACTAACTGAGTGAAGATATACAGATGGTACACTGGAAAAGTAGAATAGAATACACTCTTTGCCTGTTGATAGTTGTCGTCATTTGATTTCTGAGATACATAGATTCTGCATTTATAAATCAAACAGTTGAACAACTCCATTTTACTGGCCTGAAAAGGGTTTTAATACATAATTATTTAATTTTCATTTTTCTATCAGGAAGGGATATTATGTTTACATTTAATGAGAAGAGGACTAAAATGTTAACACTCTCCCTCCTCCGCCCCCCCCCCCCTTTTTTTTTTTTTTTGAAAATGATGTTTAATGTGGCACTGAATAGTTAGGTTGAGGCAATCATTCAGTTTTGGAAACAACATTTTCAAGACAGCCACACAGCTAGCCTTACAATAATTTTAGACCTTGCAATGTAAAACAGAATCTTTCCAACTTTCCCTCTGATTAACAATAGTCTAGAAGTAATCATAACATTATCAAGATTTTAAAGAAGCAGGCTATCAATTTCTTTTTCTGAAGATTTTAGCTGAAGTCACATATTATAGTTAAGGTTCCAGAGGAAGAACAGAAAAATTATAGGATCTTTTGTTTTCCTTTATTTCCTTAGGGGTACTGCTGGTAAGAATCACATCCTTGTAAGAGATGGACAGTCCAGGGAACCGTTTAACTATAAAATAACCCTTAAGGAACAGAAACATTATGACATACTGGTGTTTTGCTAAATACTCTTACCAATGCCTCCAGCTGATGCTGTAATAATTTTTTTTTTCATTTGTTTTTGTTTCTAAAGGAAACATTAGAAACTTTAATTTCTATTTATCAGGAGTGGCTATGGTCAATTATGTGATCCTAAATACACTGTAGTCCTTTTTTTATATGGCAATGATATATTTCCCTTGTTCATTAATAAATTAATAAAGATATAATATCAAGTTAAAAAAATCTTGCAATCTCTGTTTTTGTTGTTGTAATATAATCTAGTTCAAAAAGGTATAAATTCTAATATATAGAATATATATCTATATACATTTCTGTTCTATCCAGGAATGCAGAAACTACTTCCTTTTTATGCTTTTGTTATTTTGTTTGTCATTATTACCTTGCTCAGAGAGATGGTCCAAATTAGGAGAACTATTAGCCTATTTTTGTGTCTGTAAACATTGATTAACTGAGAAGGATTGGAGATCTTTAGGTACCTAGTGGTCATTTGCATAACAGTGGATAATGCACTGAAATGGGTTGGAAATTGACTTTATTTCTGACATGTCAGTTAAAATTTATGTCACATTTTCATATAATTGTGGAATGAAAACCCATCCACAACATAATTTTCTTTCAAATTATTGAGCAAGGCAAAACTGACAAGGTGCACAGGATTCAATGTGTGAGGAGGGTTTAATTGTATTTTAACAATCAAAGAGAAATATTTTTCAGATGTAAAAACAACTCAGAACTGCTTTTTCAAAGGTATATATCCTGTGCATGACACAAATATTTTATCATGTAACACAAAGGTTTTGTTTGTTTGTTTGTTTGTTTGTTTTGACTAGGGTTTCTTGATGTCAGATACAGGTAGAGAATGCTTAGAGGACAATGGACATAGAGCAAGAAATTCAAAAGGATCTCTCCCCAGTTATCTGCTCTTAGTACTAAAGTTTTTTGTTTGTTTGAAGTTGAAATATTACTAAAAAAAAAAAAAAAAAAGTAAATCCTTTTTGGAATCAGAATTGTTTTAAATTAAACTGACAAACAGACAAATTACTGCTTGTGAATAGCACTTAAAGAATAAGACAATGTGTCAATTCAGTGTCCTCATACTAACTGAGTGCATGGATGGCAGCCGTTTCTCTGAATGCAGATGAACACTAAAGTTGTTTTCACTGTTTAGACATTGTTCTTCCAAGCTTCCAGAGCAGTGCGAGGGTGCAGGATAATGTGTATCACTGCACAGAAAGCCACAAAGATGTTTAGAAGAAAAGAACGTGAGAAATGTGAGTGATTGCCTGCACAAAAGGTGTATTTTAAGGTTTAAAATTTATTTCACTGGCAGTGTTTAGTGGGGCTAATATCTCTGTCTTCTCTTAAAAATTTAGAGATGCAGCCTACTGATTTGATAGCTCTCTTACCACAAATACCAAAACTTTGAATCTTAATCTGTTCCGTAAAAAGACACTCTGAGTTATATGAAAATAACTCTATCTTTATGTAAAACCCAATTAAAGTCAGTTGGCAAAATGCATATAAAAATGTAAAATACACAGCTGCCACCTTTTGTGTGGTACTACTACCACCCATATCTAAGGCTTCATAAATTGTTTTATAAAGACACTCAATATAAGTATTCAGCCCTGTTCATTTGGCACACCACTGTTCAGAATAGCATAACACATTAGACCAAACTGAGGCTCTTCATGTTGTTCAGAGCACCTCTGGACCCAAGATGTTCATTGAACTGTAAAAAAATGAATAAGAAAAAAAATATTTTAAGGGGAAATACAGTATTATTTAAATAATAATGATAAAAATGAGGCCTGGTTATGAATATTAGGATCTGTAAAACTCTTCTGCCAAAATAAAAACCAACAGAAACTAAGCTAGTCATAGTAATAAGCCAATGAATTCCTACCAAGAAAAATCACAAGATTCTAATTTGCACTCTTTTGGAAAAAAAATCTGTGGTCAAATTAACAATCTGAAAAGACAAATGGACTGAATGTTCTCCTTAATGCATTAATGAAACAGTATGTGCTCAGTTTCATGAAATATTTACCCCAGATCTTCAAAGTATATGACTTTTCTTAAGAAAGTTAACCAGAATCGGTGGATAACTATTGCTTAACAGTTAAAACAGTAAGTCATTGTTTCTTCTTCTCTACTTAAAAAATATATATAATCTTATTCCTGCTATATGTTAAAGTGCACTAATTTTGAGCTTTATTATTCTTTGTTCCTGTGTAGTTCTCAGCATGCAAAATGTTTAAAAGGTAGAGAATAACATAATAAATGAATCTCTTTAGATTCAGCTATTTTAAAGCTTATAAAAAATTAAAAAGTAACATATGGAGATACATAGCTAACAATGGTAGGAGTGGATTTCTGAGATGATCAAGCGTTTTATTTTTCTCATGGTGCATTCTATTAGTCTGTACTTTAATATAACAATGAAATAATAGAAGAAAATAGGTCAAAATGAATCAATAAAGGTTTTTCACAATTGCGTTAGATTAGGTAGCCATACAATAACATATTAAGAGAAATATCAGTACCACAGCTGTTATTTCACAAACATTTAATATTCCCAGTAGCTGGAAAAGAAGCATATTAAAAGCAGTTAGATTACTCAGAGATCCATATTCCTAATAAAGATGTGAAACAATTACAATTTATGCCTTCTTCAAATGATCACAAGAAAAATAATTGATATCAATATATATTGAAAGTTGGGATAGATAACAAGGTTGAAGACACCGTTATAGCTGCAGGGACTTTTGTGCACTTTTGAAAGACTCTTAAAAGGTTAATGGTGGAAAGGAGAAACCAGGGAGCTACTGCTCATCCTGTCTCTACAGCTAATCTTTTTCTTCTGCATTCTGAAAAACGCCTCACAGGCAAAACATCACCTCTAACCTTGTTTTCTGTTCTGTGTATTTTATTAACCTTTCTTTTCTAAGTCTACAGTTTTCACTCAAGTGCAACCCCGATAGCAATTCTAGGTTGACTGATTATTATTATTTTTTTATAATGAGTAAGGTGTTACCATGATATTATTTCAGCAAAAAGGCTATGTTTAGTTGCCACGGCAATTAAGCAATAATAACTCTAGTCTTTACTTGTCTACCAAAGTTGTCAATCCAGCTCCTGCTTCCCAGTACCAATTTTGGCATTTGTTTACACAGTATCACTTCATTTAAGTAAACGCAGCTGAGCTAGTCTGAAACAGAAAACAAGCAGTTGTGGGCCTGTTATTAGTTGGGTAGGCATCCATGGCACAAGTCAATGCTGGTCAAATGGAGCAACAAAATCAGTTAATCTTTGTCACAGCTGTGTGACAGAAAAAAAGCTCTGTATTAATGGGTTCTTTGGGAGGCACAGACTGTTTCCTATCTGAATGATGCTTCACTGACAACATCCTTTGGTTTCCAGTCTTTTGATACTTCTGGGACTGATTCAGAGCACAACCAGTGATTTGAGTACTTGCAAAGAAAACAGGAATAAAGTACCAGCTATGCAGACGATTGATTTCTTTCCTCTCTGAAGGGCTAGCACTTAGTAAATGGACATGATTCTCACTGAAAAAAACCTGAACTTTTGTACCCTTGGGGTTTCCTTAGGTTATGGGTGTGATAGCCTTAGGAGAATTTTCCAGTTCCCTCTGCAGGATATACGTTATTTAGTAATCTCTGGATTGCAGATAAATCTACAGCTCAAAGAAATCCCATAGAAGCCCAACTTCCTGTTCTTTAGCTTCTATGTAAGAGGAACCGTGTTCATAGCCCAGATAGGCCTGTGGTTCACTCAAGTAGGGCGTACAGCTTTCAGGCTTCAGAGCATGGTCCTAAGTCTAGACACAGCTTCAGAGTAGCAATACTGGATGGTTTATTCTCAGCAGCAGCCATTTCTCAGGCCTTGTTGACAAAATTAATGTAATCTGTGCACATGTTTTTTCCTCATGACTTCATTTTTTTTGGAAATGCATTTGGTTAAAGAAATGGTCTCTGATCAACAAAACTTCTCTGGACAATCAAACCCAACTCCATTAAATTATTAGACCACCTGACAGATGGTGACTGCTGATGTTCTCTTTGACAATCTACTTCTCCTTTATGCCAATGAACATATAGAAGCAGTTTCCAAATTTTAGAGCTTTTTTTTTTCTTTTTTTTCTTTTTATTTTTTTTTATTTTTTTTCTTTTTTCTGTATTGAGCATTAACATCAAGCTCCTGGACCTGAATACGTTGATAACATAGAGTTCAGGAATTCTATAGGTGAGGCACAAATTTTATGTAGAGGCACTGTGTTGGACATTTTCATTCATACCTGTAACATTACAGCTGACTAACACTATTTGAAGGCTATTAGGATGATTAGTTTACTAGTTATAGGTAACTATTTTTCTGTTTTTACAAAATATAATTTATATATATATATATATAATTTTTTTCTTACCACTCTATATTGGAAGTGTTTGCTTTCTAAATTAACATGCTGACATTAAAGTAATTGATTTGGAATTTGGTTACTGAGGGGACAAAAGAATAAAAAGATGGAGGAGGAGAAGGAATCACCCCCAAAAAAATCTGTAAGTGCCAAATAAAAATGTTTTTTCTATATTGCTTTATTCTGAACTGCTTTAATTATTTCCTACCTCTGATCACTAGCTTTCCATTTTTATATACCTTTTCCGGGGTTAGCTTCTTACAAGGTACGAGGATCTATGTAGGTCCCCTCCTTTTTTGATATCTTATATGGACTTGTAAACCTCTTGCCTCCAAATTCTACTGATAAGGCCTCAGCAATGTTGAAGCATGTTCAGGCCAGAAAGAATATATGAAGAAGCAGTCCTAAATAGTTTTTTTTTTCTAAGTTTTATTTTGACATTATATTCTTCTGCTTACTACCATTCCTCCTACATACTGTCAAACTCATAATTTTTTTCTTCTTTGTCTCTCCATTGATGTCCCCCCTCCCCCCCTTTTTTTTTTTAATTTTTATTTGAGTGTCTGGATATGTGTGAATCTTTTTGTTCTTCTGATAATACGTCACTTGGTTGATGCTCTTTTTCCAGTCCTAGACCCAGCATGACATTGGCTAGTCATGTCATGTGGCTACCTACTTACTCCCCCTACAATTTTTCTGCTTTGTATCTTTCTATCTTAGACTTTTCATGAGGTTTGAAAAGTCTGATGTCTGATGGCTTCTGGTGATTCATCAGAACTCAGCACTGCAGCCTTGATCTCTGTTGATCTTTGAGGGCTTCTGTGAAAACAATCAGAAAAATTATGGACTACTTCTATTAACTGTAATTGCAGTTAAAGAACCTGTAGTGCACCCTGTCTAAGGAACTTGCCTTGAACTGCAGGAAAAGAGAAATGAACACTGTCTCCATTGTTAAAAACAGTGAATATCCTGAAAAGGCAGGTCACCGTCAGTGCTCATCCAAGACAAGAAAACAGAGAGAGAGAATGTTTTCCTGAATTCCAATGAGCTGTTATATCAGATTTGCCTTCGCCATGACCACAGGGATTCACATTCAAGATAAACTAACAAAAGAGATTTTATTTAATAACAGACAAGTTGTAACAGGGTCAGACATACAACAGGAGAGCATGTCATAGCTGCTGACTTCTCAGTCTAAACAGAAACAAATTAACTTCTCAGCCTGTTCAGTTGCAGAGGGAAGATACCTCAGTACAAATTTGTAAGGATACCTTTTCTTGACCACTGAAAGATGCAATGACACTAGTTATGGAAAAGCGCTTCTATGCCTGAAGAAAGAAAAACTTTAATTCTGAGCTAATTCAATTCCTTTAACACTCTCTTTCTTATAAGAACAAATCCAGCAAAATTTGTATTATTTATACCTTTCACTTAACAGGAAACAAATGTGAGAAAAGGAAGCAGATGTGAGAAAAAAAAAAAAAAAACTTGTAAATTTTTTTTTAAGGCCTGTTATAAGATATTTTCAACGGCATATGCATAGAAAAAAAAAAATCATAAAATAATAGAATCATAGAATTATTCAGGTTGGAGAAGACCTCAAAGATCATCTAGTCCAACCTTTAACCTAGTACTAAAGTCCACCATTAAACCATGCTACTAGGTTCTAAATCCACATGTTTCTTGAAGACCTCCAGGGATGGTGGCTCAACCATATCCCTGGACAGCCTATTCCAATGCCGCAAAACCCTTTCAGTAAAGAATTTTCTCCTAATATCCAGCCTGAACCTCCCCTAGTACTTATCCTTACTCTCATCTTATCACTTGGTGCTTGGGAGAAAAGCCCAATCCCCACCTTGCTACAGCCTCCTTTAAGGTAATTGTAAAGTACAATAAAGTCTCCCCTGAGCCTTCTTTTCTCCAAGCTGAACAGCCCCAACTCTCTCAGCTGCTCGTCATAAGACTTGTTTTCTAGAGCCATCACCAGCTTCGTTTCCCTTCTTTGGACATGCTCCAGCAACTTGATATCCTTCTTGTAGTGAGTGGCCCAAAACTGAATACAGTTTTCGAGGTGCAGCCTCACCAGAGCCGAGTACAGGACAATCATTTCCTTGGTCACTTCCTTTATCACTTCCTGCTGCCCACTCTATTTGAGATTCAAGCTATAATGCTGTTGGCTTTCTTGGCCACCTGAGCACACCGCTGGCTCATATCCTTTCAGTCCACGGAGGCAAAGTTAGGACAACCACAGTCTTTTAGAAAATCCCATCCTGCTATCATTTGAAATGAGAACAAATATTTATAACTTATTTTCCTACAAATTAAACTATTACATCAATATTTTCTGATTTCCTGACAGCATTTTTTTTCTCTTAAAGGATCCCAATTTATAGCTCAACAAATTCTTGCCATAAGGAAAAGTTCAAAGTAGCATTATGGAAGAGGTTGGAATGTTGGAATGTTGGAATTTCATAGTGTATACTGATATGTAATAGGGACTTTGCTTCAGAGTGTACTTTCAGTCAATATTTTTATAATTCCCTAAAGTGTATCAGAATCAATATGTTGAACTAAATTTTGCTAGCTTATCAATTTCTGAATTTATGTGAAGGTATTACCTTCTTCAGGAATTACATTCTTGGCCAGACTATAATCTTGCTCTGAAAATACAACACACAGCCATGACAGATAAACAAATAGAGTCCCCAGCTGTCCTCACTAAAACCAACGTGCAGTGTAGAATTCTTGTGTTTTGTTTGTTTGTTTGTTTGTTTGTTTTTCATCAACATCGTATAAGGAAGTAATATTGAAAATAACCTTGGTAGCGTCTTCTCAAAAGGGGTTTTCAGATCAATATTGTATAATAAAAGCTCACTTTTCTCCTTTCCTTAGAGTAGGAAATCAAGAGCCAGTTGAAGGACCATATGGTTTAGAAGTTCTTATTTGTTTAGTTAGCTGATACCACAGACAGGAAATCAATGTATAGGAATTTAACAACCATATTTCCATCTGTTTTATGTGGGTGATGCCATCAAAGAAGCTGACAACTCTCAGCAATCCTCCAGCATATGTCAGCTTTTGGTAGTGCTACAGGTCTAAAGTCCATTCTCTCACCTGCCTCAAACAGTAGCAGGAGACAAAATTGAAGACGATCTCTGTGGAAGGCCTATGGCTATACAACCTGTTTAGGTGTGAACAGATATTTCTGGATTTAGCTATGTTTTATACGATATGTCATCTTTTGTCATAGAAGTTTTGATGTAATTAGTACCAGCTGAAGTAAATTTCAGTGTACCCAGATCAAAACAAGATTTTGTATAATATGTTGGCATGCTGAAAATCTGCTCATCAGGTGCAGTGTCTACTGAGATTTACTAGTTACTGGAGAGCATAAAGGGACCCTTTTTAAATCAGACTAAATTTCACAGTCCCTGTATACTTTGAAGTCATTGCCGCTCTCCATGTCTGGGGGGTTTAAAAGAAAGCCATAAATTGGTTTTGTGTGTCAACTGAACACACATTAGAAACATTTAGAAATATTATTAGTGTCACTTACAAGTCATGGAGAATCTTGTAACTATGCTAGTTTTCATGATTTTCACTGGAATAAAAGATATTCAAGCTGCTCATTCTAGTTACTGTTCTCAAAATACCAGAGAAATGGTAAATTACAAATTTAGGCTCTAAAGATGAATTTAATCAAGAGAAGAAAATTTCCATTCTTATACAAATAATCAGTTGAATATTGCAATTTGCATTCTACTGCTTGTGCTTTCACTTGTGGGTCTTAATTAAGATCACCATTGCACCTTGCAGACAGCCAGATTATTAGTATATTTGGTAGCTTGCCACCATATTTGGCAGCCTGGCAGAATCAGAAAAAAAAAAAAAAAAAGAAAAATAAGCCTATTAGAAAGTCAGGAAAGCCAACATCCTTTCAGAAAGCTTTAATCTAGGTTTCCATATGCTGTACCTTTCTGAGGATAAGAATTAATTCTCGTCTTACTGCTCTCTTTCCATCTTTCAGAGCATTCTCCTCTGAATACTATTTCAGAAGAAAAACTCCTTTTTTTCATCTGTTGGCCTGGATACTGATTATCATTTCCAGATTCTATTGCCTTCTATGTAAGTACTCATGAGAAAGCTGCTTAGAACTAAAGAGAATACTTTCATTGTAATTACATTTGGTTGGCATGATGGATGTATATCTTTAAAAGAAAACACAATGTATCCTTACATTTTGCTGTACTTTGTACCATGTTCCTTCATCAGGTTAACCTTAATGGCAGATTTGGAACACACTAACTCTAAGGAATGGACCATTAAAATCAGAGAGACTATAGAATATAGTAGAGAAAAGCTGGGAGAAAAACAATGGCAATTCTCAACGCAAACCATTTTATGATTCTATGAATTCTACTTCTGTCTCTGCTGTGAATCTTTTTGGACCATAGGTTCTTCCATTTCCTTTCCTACTCAATTGCTGTGGCCATTTAGAAGGTAAACTCTCCTGAATGATCTTCTCATTCTATGAATTTCTATAATAACTGATATAATGTGGCTTCAGTTTTTCTTGAGATATATATCAATATATGATATATATATATCATATATATAATATATATAATGATATATCAATAAAAGCAACAAATAATAACAATCACTACCAAACAGAAAATAATTAGCTGTCATTAAGTCCATTTACAAAAGATATCAATTACTAAACACTCTTAATATGTGAGCATCATCCTGGAATATGAGATTAGAGATAGAGGGAAACATAGTGAGGGAACAAACAAGCCTGTTTTACCTTTGTTTGGTAAGAAAGAATGTCTATATCTCCTCATCCATAGTGCTTAACCTCTAAAAGGTGTTTCCCTTCCAGATGTAATGTTCAGGTTAGAAGAGTATTCGGTACTCTAAGATTTGAATATGCAATTCCTTGAGTATTTTTTTTTCTTTTTTTTTCCCCCCCGGATAAACCTAGCAAATTGAAGAAACTCCTGATCTGCTACAGATGAAACCTGGAAGATGATGTAGACAATATAGTATTTATGAGATTTGATTTTTCATAATTTCATGTAGTTTGCCATAGAAAATGCTGAAAAGAATCCGGGGGTGGGGTGGTGGGGTGTGTGTGGGAAATAATAATAAAATTAAAACACAAACAAACAAACAAACAAAAAAACAGTTTTAATGTACAACTGAAAACAGCCATTTGTTCCAATGAGGTCTCTTACACCTGATTAGTTTTAAAAATATGGTTGCAGAAAAAAAGAGCGTTTTCTTATTCACACTAAATGACTTTTAAGGTCAAAACTTAAACTATCCTATGGCATTTAATTACCTGAAAATGCTATTTACTACTTTGGGCAGTACAATGTTATACTGATTATCATTTAATTACAGTACAAAACATAATGATTCATAGATGCAAAATTTATTTATTTTAGGATTTGTGATCCATTATACAAAATGGTAATTATAAGGAAAAAAGATAAAAGTAGGCTCAGAACAGATTTCTTCTGTTTAATTTGGAAGAAAAAAAAATAATCATATCCATTTAACCTGCAGAAACACTTGCATTATGATACTGTTTTCTCTGTTTACATACAATGAACCATACATATATTAATATATATAAAACTACCAGTATCAAGACATTTCTGTAATAGTCTAAACTAATAGAAAATAAAAATAATTAATAATTTAAAAAGTTGTATTAAATAGGTAAAACAATAGTCTAAAACAACCTGTAATAGCCTGAAACAATCAACAACCTTGATTAATTATGATTACGCCAACTAAAATACTTCCTCTCATTAGTTTAGTAATTCATTCGTAACCCCAACCTAAGATGTTGTACACAAAAGCCCAAGGAGCACAGAAGCTGGATAAGCCTCTTTCTCTTGAGAGAGATCTCTCAAGATCTTCTGAAGTGCCACTTTTATTTCCTGTGCTTGGTCTGTGTGGTGGCTCTAATGGCACTCAATCATGTGTTCTGGATCCCAAATATACTGACCAACTCTTCTGCACCAGTTGGCCAAAAGATGGCCATGCTAGCAGGAAAATGGAAGAAATGTTGACATTCTTATGATCTATAGGCCCAGAAGCTGTGTGCAGAGGCTGGAGCCGGAGGCACAGGTGAGTTATTGTTCTTGCACATGGCCTTTGAATATGAATTAGCAGTAGTAGCAAAAAAAGGAATTTAACTCAAAGAGGATGAGAACCATTAGTATGCCATAAGCCATTATGCATGGCTTTTTGGTACAGACGTATATTTTGGAGG
Organism: Anser brachyrhynchus; assembly: GCF_964034855.1. Classification (NCBI taxonomy): domain Eukaryota; kingdom Metazoa; phylum Chordata; class Aves; order Anseriformes; family Anatidae; genus Anser; species Anser brachyrhynchus. Next base: position 13,495,305 of record NC_137695.1, read on the forward strand.
ATCAAAAAAAATAATAATAGCAATCAGATCATGGTTAACCAGTCAGTGGTTGCCAAAAGTTTCGGTGCCACAATAACTTTTGCAGGTCATTTAGCTTATGCATGAAGATAAATATCTTTACCTGTCCACACATGTGTGTCTAAGAGAATTTAGATGTCAAATATAGTCTTGTGGTGATTGAAAATTTAGTCAGTATAGTCAATGGAGCATAGACAGTTATTCAGTTCACCCTTAAGTGGTTATCTACATTCTCCTCTGTGTAGTTGTCAAGTATCCATTGAATGTATTAACTAGAAAGGCTACTTTCAATTGTTTTTCAAAGGTCATGGCAACCATGAGATGTTCCTGAGGTCTGGAGCAAACTTGTCTTCAAGAAGGGCGAGACGGAGGATCCAAGGAACTACAAGTCATTCAGACACCTCAATCCCTGGGAATGAGATAGAACAAATAATTTTGGAAACCATTTCCAAACTCATGAAGGACAAGAGGGTGACTGAGTATAGTTAACATGGATTTATGATGCCTGACCAAACTGATAGCCTTCTATGATAAGATAAATGGCTTAGTGGATGAAGTGAGTACAGTGAATGTTGCTTATCTTGGTTTCAGTAAGGTTTTTGACGTTGTCTTCCATAACATCCTCATGAACATGTACATAAAGTATGGACTAAATATACAGATGGTGAGATAGACTGAAAACTGTCTGCAAAGCTCAAAGAGTTGTGATCAGTGGCACAAAGTCCAACTCTAGGCCAGTTACCGGGGTTGTGCTTCGGTCATTGATACTGAGTCCAATACTGTTTTACAACTTCATTAATGACCTGGATGATGGGACAGAGTATACCCTCAACAGCTTTGCAGATGATACCAAACTGGGAAGAATGACTGATACACCACAGGCTTGTGCTGCCATTTCAGAGGTACCTCAACAGGCTGGATAAATGGGCAAACAGGAATATCATGATTTCAACAAAGGAAAATGTTTAAGTCCTACACCTGGAAAGGAAGAACCCCATGTGACAGGCTGGGGATAAACCAACTGGAAAGCAGCTTTGCAGAAATGGCCCTGTGGGTTATCATAGACACTCAGTTGATGTGCCATTGCAGAAAAAAAAAAAAAAAAAAAAAAGAAAAAAAAGTCAGTTGTTTCCTGGGCTGCATTGAAAACAGCATTTCTGCCAGTAGGTCAAGGGAGATGACACTTGACCTCTGCTCTGGTCAGGTGCATTCTGGCCTCCCCAAGGCCAGACAAGAGACCTAGTCATATTGGAGTAAGTCCACAGCAGGGTCACAAAGGTGATTAAGTAACTAGCGAATCTGTTGTACAAGGAGAAGCTGGGAGAGATGGTAATGTTCAGCTTGGAGAAGAAAAGGCTCAGGGAGAATTTTAGTCGTGTATATCAATACATGATGGGAGGGGTTAAAGATGAAACCAGGCTCTTCTCATTGATGCTTAGTGAAAGGTAAAGAGCCAACGGGCTCAAACTGAAATGGGCAGAAATTCCGTTTAAACTTAAGGAAGAACATTTTAACATCAAGAATGATCATTGGACCAGATTGTCCAGAGAGACTGTGGAGTCTCCATCTTTGGAGATACTAAAAATTGAACTAGACAATATCCCTAGCAGAATGTTCTAGCTGGCTTCGCTCAGAGCAGAAGGACTGGGCTGAATGATCTCGAGAGGTCTATTCCGACCCCAACTAGTCTGTGATTTATATGATTTTTTATGAACAACTAAATCAAGTCTTTGGTGTATCAGAAGTCTATCTCAGTGACTTGCAATCATTTTGGGATTTGCTTTGAAGATGATGGTGATTTTTAATACATGCATTTATTACTGTTGGTTATTTGATGTAGTTCTGGTAGCATTACTTTTTCCAAGTTACCCTGGTTTAGCAGTATTTTCAACTATCAGATATGAAAAGACAGAATACAAAAAACCAAACACCTTTAATGCTTTAATACTTTTGTGGATATAAAGCGAGCATTTTCTAGCACCTGCTATAGACACAGGGAGAAATTAGAAAACTCGGGATAATAAAAGGAAATGAATATAGTTCCACTAGCTTAAAGAAACAAGTGGAAGAAATAGGGAAAACTGTACCATATTGACTTTTCAACCTGAAACTGTCGTATGCCAATGACTATTAGAAGAGGAGCAGATGGTCATTTAAAAGTCAAAAGACAGAATAGAAAACATAATCTGATTACTTTTAATGCCAATATTGTAAGGTCAATGTCAGATTTTTGCTGTTTGACTGATGAATTTCAGTCTTCTAAAGCCAGCAATATTCCAGGTGGTGTCTGTGCTGCCACAGGCCCACCCACAGATGTTTCATTAAAGTACTGAGATATTAATAGTGTCCCAGTAATACCACATCAGCTTCTCTGTGCTGGCACCCTCACAAGACTGTGAAGCAGACCCTGTCACTTGCACACCAGCTGGCTCTGGTCCGGTTAGTCTCTGCCCATCTGCTTCTTGCCATGTGCTGACCACTGTGTTTGCTTATTTTTCATTTCTAGACCAGTGGCCGAGGTAGCCTGTATAAGCTGGTTTAATGTTGCTATAGACTAAGTAATACTGTAATCTTTGCATATACAGATAGAAATTAGCACATTGCAAATACAAATAGAGGTTAATAACATACTGGTGAAAACAAATAGAATGTATTATACAAGCAAAATATGATCTTAAGATTTTCCTGCTGCGAGACAGAACCACAAAAATAAATATTAATCCAACAAAATTTGGACTCTGCGGGTCCCAGAATTATGAAATTAGTGTAATTATATCCCAAACATACTTAGAGTAAATCTCTCTAACCATGCAATTAGAACTTGAACTGATCCAATTATGTTATGTAATGGTGTAGAGTAATTATGCGTAATGACACAATTATAATTTGTGATTATATCTTAAAAATCCTTCTGAAACTTTCAGAAAGAATATTGGGCACAAACTGCCACTCTTCTTTTCAAAATGAAGACACTCATCAGTTTCAGATATCGATTCCAAAATATTTATGCTGTTTGCAAGTAAATGGTGTATTATTTAGAAAAAAAAAAAAAAAAAAAAAGAATACAGAGATCTAGCTGCTTAAAAATGATTTCCAAAGGCAAAAGAAAGTAAATGTAACATTCGCTGCAGCGATGGCTAGAACTATTTAAAATGTACTTTTATAAAGATATATGAAAGGAAATTTTTGCCATGTTTATCAGAATTTCTGTGCCAGTAGTCTATCTTGGCACTCTTCATTACAGTACCTCAGTACCCTTCCTTGTATTTATTAACAGCATCTCTATAAAGCAATTTTATATAAAAAAGAGATGGCAATAAAAGTTTAAGAATTTATTTATTTATTTATTTATTTATTTATTTATTTATTTTTTGCAACAGGAAAATACATTTTAGGGTAAGTAGGTATTTTGTCACAATTTTTCAAAACACGTTTTGTTTGGCTGAGAGCAGAGAGCAAACACCTCTACTACAGAGACATTCAAGGTGGAATAGCACTCTGGAGACATTTGCCATCTCTCATATTTCTCACTGAGACTAAAGCCACGGTTGTTCATTGAAAAAAATGTTCTGTCTTCACTGTCTTAACAATGGAAGTGAAGCCAAGTGGCTCATGGTAACACCATGCTACTGAGCAAAGAGAGGCCAGGCAAATACTGAGGAAAGGTCCAGGTAATTCTTATTTTCATTGAAAAGCAGCCCAAAGTAATTTCAAAGACTACCTTTTTAAGATATTCTTATAGCTTACTCTTATAAGCTTTTATATTGGGAAAGTACAGACAAAAACCACTACCATTCCTGTAACTGAACTCCACATTTTTTATTCCTTATTATTAATTAAATAAATAAATAATTAAATAAATAAAGTTATACAATCCCAAAACAGGAAAATCTTATAACTCTTCTTTATACATCTCATCTGTTTGAAATACTTCTCCAAAAACTGTTCTGAATTGTCATTCAACATGACATTTGTAAACAGTAGGAAAATGTGATTCTAAAGATAATTCTAAGATGACATTTGTCACTAGGGATGAGATTAGTCTGACTAAATTGTGGACATCTGCTTTGACTTAATTGTATAGGCATCCCACTGTTATTATGGTGGATCAATCAATATAGTCAATTCTTATCTGCCTGAAGTAGATTTTTAAAAGAACTCAGCTGAATTAGCCTAGAAGTGTCTGATCTCAATTTATATAGAATTAATCATTTCACTATATCCATATACATATATTCATATATATATCCATATATATCTTTTTTTTTTTTCTTTTTGTCTAGTGATATTATGGAAACTAGTGGGGAGTTTAATATGTAACTTGTATTTATCACTGTGGTAAATATGCTTTGTATGTGTATCAAGTTTTGCAGCTCTAAGTAGAATTTTTTACAGCTAACCGATTTCTGTTTATGTCTGAAGTATCTGAACTGTGATGCTACAGATGACTTTTGATTTTTAAAGGTGATCGAAGGTACAAGCATAATCACAGGCAATATTATCTGTGTTGCCTTTGAAGCGCCATTCTGAGCAGTACTTTTCCATAATTTGGTGTTAGTTAAGTGCTGTGTTGGCCTAATAATAACAACGGACAGAGTTTTGAAAGGAGAGATAATATCCTTAATTATACCAACTGATATTGCTAGGATAAAAAATAAAATAAAATAAAATAAAATAAAATTAAAATTAAATTAAATTAAATTAAATTAAAAAAAATAAAATAAAAAAGCCTTTGAGCTTCAAGGCTTACAAGTTGGTAAAAAGACCCTGGGAAGAAAATCTTACTTGAGTATTTTAAACATACGTGTGTGTGTATGAGTGTGTGTAAGATTTTAATTTTTTCCTGCTCTACGGTTACTTTAATATATTTTTACTTTCCTGGATGTCCTGAATTTTTGCTTATATTTCTGAATTGGGTAACTTGTTACTTAGATATGCTGAAGATATGTTAAAGTGTACTGTATTATTAGAAAATAAAGTATTTGTGATATACTTCAGAGTTCTTTCCTCTGTGAAATTTTTGAATTTTATGAATATCTGTAGTGCTATGAAAACATTTATTGACATTATTCAGTGTTTCCAAAGTTTCCTGAAGGAAGTCTTCAAAAAATCATAATCTATTTCTTCTATTTTTTAACTGGCCTACTTTTTGTTCTGGAATATAAGAATTGTGTCCAACACTTCTAAAAGTAGGATTCACATTAGATATTGGAAATTAATCAACAGGTCTGAGGAATGCTGGAAATGTGAAATGTGTTTTCTCTCTGTTTTTTCCTTAGGGCACTAAGATTTCTATTGTCTGAAAATTTCGTCTCTCTTTGGGACACAGTGATAGGACCAGGAGGTTTTCTGTGAACTGCATTACTTTTATTTAACTCTGGTACATGTTGTAGATATACGTTATAGAGAAAAACTGCCTAAAGTTGCATATCATCTAATACTGAAAGATTATTATGATTAAAAAAAGAAAAATAAAAGGAGAGAAAGAATGAGAAAAAAAGCTCTTGACAAAATGTATCTAACTTAGTATGAGCTCTTAGGCATAAATATAGTATACATTGTATAAATGAATACATGTATAAATAAATAGGAAGTCATTGAAAAAGTCAATCTTAGGGACATTACTGCATAAGGAAACAATAAATTGGAGACTGCTGTAACAGAAAGTAAAGAGGAAGAGGCTAAAATACAATTAGAGCAGAATGAAATTAGCAACAAGATTATGGGAAATTTTGATAAAATTTTACATTTATTATTATAATTTTTAGGAAAATAATGCAGGGAATTAAGAATCCAAGTCACAACGCCAGGTAAATATACTCACCTGGATGCAGAAGGTATAGAATTAAATTGGTGTTTGGTCATGCTCCTTCTTTTTCCAGAACAAGTAACTAAGAGTGTTCTACATGATTCTGACGTTGAGTTAGATGTGAAATTTTACCTTGAACCTGAGAAATCTTGTTGTCAGTTTTCTTAAAAATATTATATGAAAAGTTTCTCTTTTGACAATTACAGAATTTCTGATTAAAAAAAAAAGACAAAAACTTAAAAAAAATCCAAGCCAGGTTTCATTTTTTGCTAAGAGACAGTGGTAATAAATAAATAAATAAATAAGTTCACTTGTTTACTTGTTTACTATGACAAGATAAAATATAAGAAGGAGTAGGACTTAGGGAATGAAGAGGATCCAGTCTGAATACTTTTAATAGGGAAAGGTGAGAGGATATCCACAATAAAATGACTAATAAAGAAATGAGAGGAAAGCGGTAGGGATAGTGGAGTATATTGCTTGTTATCTCTCAGGAAGTAGCTACTTACAGATGCAGGTACCTAGATATTAGCTAAGGAAGGAATAAAGTACTTCAGAATGAAGTATGCCAAAGGAGACTGAAAATGGAAGAATAGTTCTGATGATAAATGAGTATTCTCCAGTCTTGGAAGCCAGAAACTTCAACACTTTCATGTTTCTAATTTCACTGGTACCTAAGAAAGAATATGTTATCCAGCAGTGACTTTCTTTACTGTTTAATTTCTTAACAAATATATCAAACAAATTAATGAAATACATTTGGTGCATATAGAGACTGAACCAGGACTGACAGCTTTAATTGAATAATTGCCATTTAGCTGCTTAAGATTACTACTCACACAATGTTCTTAGCTGTCTGTAGCTTTGACAACTAAATAAAAGATATAGCCACATCCTACTGGACAGTTTCCAATGAAATCTTAAGAACTTATCAAGAATTAAGTAGTGAATCCAAAGCAAATATTTAGCAAACTGCCTTTTTTTAATCTTTCATATTGCTAGTGTTAATAAAAGTCGTTCAGGAAGATTTGAATTTAGATACTCTGGGGAAATGTGCCAAGCATTCCTGGCTCAGCAATTCCAGGATCTTTTTTGTTTTTTTTTTTTTACATTGAGGTGTGATGGGTTGCAAGAGTCACTATATATCTTCTTGATAGCAATTTCATATCAAACCATCCTTTTCAGGGAGTCACATTCTGAACAGGAATTAGAAGATGGTCACAGAAATATTATCTGATAAACTGCTTGAAAGAACAATTACTGTAGATAAAGACGAATCATTGATTAAGAGTTCACTTTCCTTGGAAATCCTCTGTCTAAACTCATGCTGAAATCACAATTAAAATATTTCCTTCAGTCAAGGTCATAAAAACTCACAAATATATTCCCATAGCTACTTAGAGGCATTTAAAATATTCGAGTCAATGTTATTACTGTAAGGCCAAGAATACATTTTCAACTTAGAACTAAAAGCCTATTACTCTACAAATAACTTAGTGGTGCTTAAAGACAAATGCTCTCACAAAAGTTTATACAACCTAGGGTGACGAACCAAATGGTCAATGCTGATGAAGGAATTAAGGGAGAATATTTGGTAACCTTTGCCAGCTGCAGGTGTAGATGTGTAGATGATTCTGGCATGAGACATTAAAACATTGGCACTATTTGCTGCTGTTACTTGTAAGTAACAGCAGCAGGAGTGACAATAGCTAAGAACTCTCCAAGAAAATAACATAAGAGGCAAAGCTCTTCTTCACAGTAAGAAAATTTCTAAGATTGTACCTGAATGAATAAAAGAGACTAACTATGTATATAAGAACTTGTTTATATGATTATTGTGCTGTGGCTTGAGGAACATTTGTTCAAATTAAAGTTATAATGGTCAGATATTGTGAGCTATAATGAATGCATTCAACTTTTAGCAACTGGACTACTTACTTTTATGAGAAGAAACCCATGTTCTATTTGTTAAGGTAGTCTCTAGCTTACAATTTGTTATTCAGACTTACTTTTTTTTTTCCTTTTTGTTTGTTTGTTTGTTTTGCTTTTTTCTCTTGGACAACGTACTCTTTCTCTTAAAATCTAACTCTGTTCATTACAGACCTCTGAGTCTACAGCTTGGGATCAAGAAATCATGCTCCTCTTGTCTGGTCTACCAGTGCAATCTCCCATCTCATAATAATGAGGTGCTTGAATAAGGGAATAAGAACTTGAATAAGTGGGTGTAATAACTAAGAGAAAAACCACTAAAAATGACACACCAAGATGTTTCTTCCAAATGGCAGAAAGTTTTGATGTGTTACTGTGTAATTTCTTCAGTAGTTTGTGGTCAGCAAAGAGGTGATGAAACTGAGGGAAAATGGTAGAAGAGTGAATTTTCTAAAGATTCAGGGCTCCATCCTTAAAGGAAAAACAAACGAACAAACAAACAAACAATCAAACAAACAAACAAACTGCTTTTGAATGAGATAGGACTGACTTATGTAGACATTTCCCTTAAATAGATCATAAAAATTCCTACTTCATTCCATTGACTATAAACGGATTTCAGGAGTCTGGCTCACATCTATGTGTTTACAATGCAGCTGTCTATGTTTTGGCTGAGCCAGCAGGATGGCCTGGTGTGTCTAGAAATTTGAACTGTGTTAGCCAGCTGTAACAGTGGCAGAGTCTGGATGTAAAGCAGTGAAATCTGCCCCCCCCAGAAAATCCTGAACTGTAATCCCTCTTCCTATTTCTCAACCATGACATAAATACATTTATCAATGGCTATCATTTCAAGTAAAGCAAAGGTCCTTCAGGGAAGATCATTTGACTGTGATTATAACAAGATTTCAACTCCAATCTGTATGAAGTATATGATCTAGATTGCAGTGGTTTATATAACAATGTAACATACTTATTTTAAGGAAACCATGATCACTTGCAGATTAACTGAACTGAAGGCTGTGTTTGTGAAGTCACATATTTTCTGAAAGTAACATGACTTTGGGGGGATTCTCTGATGTTTTAAATAAAAAAGGAAAAATTATTTAATCCTTTTAATATATACTGCATTACTGGGAATGTTGTTTGGTGATATTTGAACATCTTCTAAAAAGTTCTAAAACTTTGATTACCTAGTGCTTGTCATCAAAATGGAAAAAAAAATAAATCAGGTTAACTCCATGTTTTCTGATTACATTAAAGCCAAAGTTCTTGGCTGATACAGGGTTATATTGGATTGTAACAATATTATGAGAATGTAAAGAGAAGGAAATAATTATAATCTGGCTACATTCAAGAATTTATCTGCCATGTTTCAGTCTCCTATAGTCAATAGATGATTAAAAGCATTAAGCAATGATATGCTGACATTCAAGAGATCACTTTCTAAATATCTTATTTGCAAAGAGTATTGTCCTGGTAAAATTATATCAAACAAAGAAAGCAAAAAACAAACAAACAAAAAAATACTGTTACGATGCCCATGACCTCAATGTTGGGTAATGTATTACTCTTTTATCATTTTCAAAAGTATTTTCAAATATTTTTCCTGTTACGAATTTTCCTATTTTCTTTTATCACATGCAGCGTTATTCTGATATCAAGGTGGTTTTACGTACTTAACATTTTATTTCAAATGTAAATTATTTCTCATAATGAATTCTTTGGCAACTGATGCTAATTTCCATAAATATTCCTAATGATTAATTTAAATGATCAGATCAGTACTTAGAAGACAACTAGTTACAGAAAACAAAACACAGTTATTGTACTAATTCAACCACTAACTGCTGTGAGCAATTTATGAGTGCATGCTTTCGGGACAGAAGCACATTGTATCACTGAGAGAAATTATGCATTGGCATGAATAAAATGGCAACTATTATTATACTGATAGCATCTCTATTTCTAATTAGGTTCTAATTGCCCTTAAAACTTTTGTCGTTTCTTAATAATTTCTAAGAATTCTTTTCTATGGCTACTGTTCGTTTTACAATAAAAATTCCTGTTATTTTTAGCACAGCACTGACTGTATTTAAACAAAATGTTTATTTTGTATGAATATATGTATTCTTGAAATACTGATATGAGGGAAAAAATAAACTGAAATTAAGGACTACTGTAATCCATCCTATAGAGAAGATGCTATGATCCTTTTGGTCTCCTGCAAGGCGAAAAAAAAAAAAAAAAGTTAAAAAAAGAAAGAACAATTTATTTCTAAATTACTCTTTGAAGGTTAAACAGCCATGCTGTATTGTAGTAATAGAGATAACAGCGTTAAATGTTTTTCACAGTGTACTTAAACTATATGCATCATCTGGATCTTAATGTAATATGGACTTATTTTAAGGGATTTTCATGTACATGAACTCCCATTTATCTTCATTGCAAACTCAAGAATCCATTTAAAATATATGAAATTAAATCTTATTCAGATCTTTGTAGACAATTCTTTTGATCTCACCTATGCTCTGCTTGCTCTTCCATATCTCCAGAGGGCACTTCCAACCTGTTTATTTGTTTAAAATTTATAAAAATGACTGTTCAATTAAAGAAAGAAAAGATTTTAGAGGATACTGATTTTGTGGCACAGGAAAAGCATACACTACCTTTGTTTAGAAACAATTAGCATAACTGATTAATAATCTAGCTGCCGTGAGCAAGGGCAGTCCTAGGTCTAAACCTTCAAATGTGGTGTTTCCAAATCCCTCTCTCACCTTCTTCTGACTGCATCATGACAATTGCCCATGTGCAGACTGTTTCTATGCCTCACAAAAAGTAGCCTGCTCTTTCCATTACAGTCTTAAAAGATTTTTATTTTTTTTCAGGCATGATGTATTTATGTGTCTTTATGTGTCTTTGGTAGTATGATTCTGTAAAATGTAGCAACTTCCACAACTGCCTGTTTGATCTTTAGCACTTTGTTTTTCAGTTTGCGCTTTTTGGTTGAGCACCCAGCCAAAGGATTTGTAAGTATATGGGAATGGAAAGTAAAGGGAACGTACCATACCATATCAGGAAAAGTAAGACATGAAGGACAAGGGATCACAGATGAGTGATGTGAAATGGATCACGGGGAGTGAGAGAACTAGGGAAAGTGAAGGTTTTGGACGATTTAGGGCCTACGCTCCTAATCACCTGATGGAACTTGACTATATTCAGTCATAATCCCAAACGTTATTATAGGACCTAAGTATAGGATGATGTTGCAGAGGGTAAGGTGGCATCCAAATCTTAAATAGCAGAACCATTTAATAAAAAATAAATAATAATAATAATAAAAAACACCTTCCTGACATTCTTTTTATTTTTTTATTTTTATTTTTTTCCCCTAAATATGAAAAGTTTCTTCTACTGTTGTAATACTCTTGGTCCATTGAAAGCAGTTCATATTAGTTAAAATAATTGTTTTCTATAGCTCCTTGATTTTTGGAATGGGAACCTTGTATTTCTTAATATTCACTATCTCCCCAGAGGGAGATTTTTCTAACCCTACATAAAATCAAGAGATTAGCCTTTAGTTTTATAGCATACTTGAAAATTGAATAATAGCGTATTAACATATAAAATAGCATAACTGAAACTGCATAATTAATATAAACATACTAATAAAATAATAAATAACAATAAAATAGTATAAAATATTAAAGTGGCATATTAAAATAGCATAAATGAAAATTAAAACTAGAGACTGACATTTTCGATCAATCCGTTAGTTTTTCATGTCACCTAATAGAACTAGATTTACAGAAGGCTGGTTAAAAACAAACAGCTGGAACAAGTTCTCTGAGTAAGGCCTTTTGTTAGCAGAATAGAAGCATCCTTTAACAGCATGGCTAATAATTCATTCTTTCATATTGGATTCAAAGGTTTTAGGTATTTTCCTTGTCATGCATTCAGTTTGATGAGCCCACTTACAGGTGAAGGATCTTATCATTCTCTAAAACAAAAGTAGTTCCTATTCTCATTATGGTAAATGGCAAAATGTCCAATCAATTTAGCAATCATAGCAACATACCCAGAATTTAACCTACCATTTTATCATGGTGGACAGTATGGAGTATTGCTGTAAAAGTTTGTTTCTTCTGCTTCTCTTAACGAAAAAGAAATCCATCATATAATGATGAGTGCATGAGTGTGATTCCTATATGCACATATATTCTTTTTAATGCTCTTTATGTTAAATTGAAAGCCATATGTAAAGCTTATGTTTCTTCTTACTTAACCTGATCCAGCAAAACATTTTGGCAGGTGCTTAACTTCAGATGGTTGAACACTGTCATTCTAAGTCAAAATGGGTTCACGTACCTTAAAAGGTAAATTTGATGTTTATATGATATAGCATGGGGAATGGAAGTTAGCCTTCAAGACTGCATAAGCTATAAATATTTTGCTAAGCAGGCAAAATGAAAATAAGGTGGAGGAGAGGGATATCTTCTAGGTCAAAATAGAAATGAAAAATGTTATTTGAGTTTTGTCAGTCTTGCTTCATTTTCTACTTTTGCTGTTATACGCTTCCTGAAAATGTTGCAGTATCCATACGAGGAAGTGCAAGTAAATACCTGGAAATTCTTTGTGTATTATCCTCATCAGCAACCCACCTGAATATTTTATTTATCATTAGTCCAAGGAGAACACATATACTACAATGTCTGTCTTTGCTTTCCTGGGACAAGTTGCTCAATAGCCTGTAAATACACAGTGGAGATTCTCATTCAAGATTTAAACAGACAAGTGGGAGAAAACAGAGTATAAAACCTTCAAAAAAGCCATGATCCAGTTAAGATAAAAGAGAAAGTAATTAACTGCTTACTAATGATGCAATGATCATTTGCCTAGAATAGAGGTTTCAGTCTGCAGTCTTGAGCATTCACAGGAACTGAAGCTGCTCAGCACCACAGAGAAGCCCTTAGGGCATTGTACAGCACATTTGCCAAACACAGACATTATCTCAGCCTTTGCTAACCTAATTAAAGACATTATGTCACATAAAACAATGTGAAGCTGGAAAAACCTGAAACACTGAACCCTATTTTGAAAGAGTTGCACTCTTTACGAATGCTTGCCTAGCACACATGATAACTGCTTTATTCAAGGCTTTCCCATTTGCAGCATTTTATTATCTGCCTACTCCAACACACATTCCTCTGGAGGCAGTACGGGAAGAGGCAACCCACATTCTGAGAACTAAGCCAACTCACATCTCACTGAAACTAATTATCTTAACATTAGGAGTTGGATACTTTGGAAAAATATTCAAAACTTTTTCACCTGTATGTTTTAACTGCTCCGAACAGCAGATAGAAACATTAATTCTTGCTCCATTTTCACAACTAGCCCTTCAGATTACTCTTAAGACTAACTTAGTGGAAAACACCTGGCCTTACTAATTCCAAGACTAGAGCTCACTTTTTACAAAAAAAAAAAAAAAAAAAAAGGGGTCTGGAACAATTTTCCATTCATTTGAAAAGGGAAAAGCAGTCTTCTTGTTAACCTAGTCAAGTCCAAATACACAACCCATGCAAGTATCCTCAAAGTTAACATACAAGTAAGACTAGAGTAAGGATTAAGGAAGGCAAATTCATGAAGCCAGAAAGGAAGTTGTTGCATTGTTCTGTAGAACAGGATAAGACACTCTTGTGGGAATGGGAGTGATCTTAGAGTTTATCTCCTCTGGAAAGTTATACATTTGCATTAAGAACAAACTACATAAACTGTATACGAAGTATTCCATTCATTTATTTCTAGGTATTTTGAAGTTCTCTCTAAGGCACAAACACCTTTCCATTCACTGTATATGGAACTGAAGTTTCCAATTCAGACTTCTCAGTTCTGCTACTGGAGTCTTTTCTCTATGTTTGTTTATGGATTACAAAAAGTTAATGCTCAAGGTACAGTTATTGGTCTTAGTTTTAAGTGGTTAAATCAGATTCATGATCTAGGAGCAGAGTTACCTTCTATAAGGAATAGCAAGGAATAATCCCTTACTAGTGCTGAGAAACAAGCACCTTGCCACACAGTGGTGACAGAGGACCTACCACAGCTGTCTCAGTTTCACATGTTAAGTATTATCAGTGGGATTTATCTCACCTAGGTTAAGACACTTTGGCTTAGTCTAATTGGGTCACTGTACGCTCACTTAAAAAAAAAAAAAAAAAAATGTATGTGTGTTGTCTGCCCCAGTAAGATGCCTATCTTAAAATGGATTGTGCTATGGAAACATCCGTTTTATCCTCTGAATGCTATCTTGAGTAATTTCCTCAGATTCAAATGTTTAAGTTTTGGATGTCCAAGTCTGGGCAGATGACTCATACTTTGTGTTGAAAAGCTTGCATTAACAGTTAGTCATACTCTGAATCCAGTATGAATCCAGTGAGTGACTGCTCTTTGAGTCATGCCTATGTAGTCTACTATGTGCTTAGGAGGTCTTTCTCAACAGGTGCTCTCTGACTTCATCAGTTCTTCCATTTGGCTTTTGAAGCTCATAGTCAAGCAGGCCCTCTCAAGGACTCCCACTAGAGTTTCTTTGCTGCTTTTCTTTGGGTATTCAAGGCTAGGATCTTGAATACGTATATTTTGATGTCTATCTTTGATGACTACGATGTTGATGGAAGAAATGGATTATCTTCACTCTTTCTCCCTCTCCCTATCTTTCTTATTTTTGGGTTCAATGACAAAGATTGCTACTCATGTCACTTTGAAGTATACAGAGAAGACAGGGACAGCCTGTGCATTGGAAAAACTCTTCTCCCTGAAATGGGGTAAGAGGTAGACAATCCTTGAGTGAATGTTTGGAATATTTGGGATGAACTGGAGTAGCCTCAGAGTGCCTCAGTTGGAACTAACTTGTGGTGTGTAGGTGTTGTGGTTTAACCCGGCTGGCAGCTAAACACCACACAGCCGTTCGCTCACCCTCCCCCCTCCCTCTCTGGGATGGGGGAGAGAAACGGGAAAGTGAAGCCTGTGAGTTGAGATAAAGACAGTTTATTAAGACAGGAAAATAATAATAACAATAATAATAATAACAGTGATAATGGTAATAGTATTAACAATAATAATGTGTAAGAAAACAAGTGATGCACAATGCAATTGCTCACCACCCACTGATCGATGCCCAGCCTATTCCCGAGCAGCCGGCCCCCCCACCCCGGCCAGCCACCCCTATATATTGTTTAGCATGACGTCAGATGGTATGGAATACCCCTTTGGCCAGCTTGGGTCAGCTGTCCTGGGTCTGTCCCCTCCCAGCTCCTGCTGCACCCCCAGCCTGCTCGCTGGCAGGACAGAGCGAGAAGCCGAAAAGTCCTTGGCCTGGTGTAAACACTGCTCTGCAACAATTAAAACATCAGCATGTTATCAGCGCTCTTCTCATCCTAATCCAAAACATAGCACCCTACCAGCTACTATGAGCTACTTAACTCTGTCCTAACTGGAACCAGGACAGTAGGCTAAACATGCAAGCAGGCTTAAAGGCTCTGAGCAGTACCAATGAACTGCACAACTGCAGGACAAGAAGCAGTGACCTATGCCCTCTCTTCTTTCCATCAGAATCTGTCCTCTTGTGAGACACTTTCAGACTCTAATGAATTGCAAAGACAACTGAATCTAAATATCAGAAATCTTGTTTTTCATATATACCTTTATATTTACTTCTATTTGGTGCTTCTCTTGGTTAGTACAAGCCATACATTTCATTCCAAGCTAGTGAATGTATTGATTAAATAGCTGCTCATAACTAATATCCCAGATAAACAAATAAGGCATAACTTTATCTATTTTTAAATTATTTTTCTCTCTTTACTTACATAGGGAAAGGAGGGGAAGGGAAGGGAAGGGAAGGGAAGGGAAGGGATTTCAAAATATGTTGAAATCCTCACACATGCAAATATGTGGATGAAGAAAATAAGAGTGGAGGAGACAAAGAGGACAGGTGGCAGTAGTTTTTGATATTTACCCTTCTTTTCAACATCTAATTATCTTACTGTGTAACTTGCCAAGAGATTCTGAAAACCTACAGTCAGGGGTCAATGTAGATCAGTTAGATGGGTACACAAATAATTGCAGATGATGGTTTGGAAAAACATTGACTAATTTACTTCATTATAATGCAGTATATATATGTATATAAGTATATAAGTATATATATGAATTATAAGACTGAAGAAATATGAAGTGACTAGAATATACATTTTAATCGAACACCTGAAATTGAAAGGTTTATAAAGTTCAAAATGATCTTGATGTCTCTTTTTCCTCCTCTCATGATACCCAATTTCTTCGTAAGTCATATATTTTTGACAAATTGGAGTTATGTTAGATGCACGATACTGTTTGTTATGTTATAGTGTAGTGGGTTTATGTGGCAAGGTTTCGGTAGTGGTGGGTTGCAGGGGTGGCTTCTATGAGAAGAATCCAGAAGCTGCCCCATGTAAAGTAAGGGGCTGTTTCAGCCGGCTCCAAAGGGACCTGCAGAGTCTGAGCCAATAAGCGAAGTTTTTTGCACCTCTGTGAGAGCATATTTAAGAAGGGAAAACAAACAAACAAACAAACAAACAAAAAACTTCTGGGCAACAGCAGCTGGAAGAGTGAGGAGTGAGACCCAGCCCTGCAGGCCCCGAGGACAGTGTAGCAGGAGGGCAGGAGGTGCTCCAGGCACGCAGCACAAGTTCCCCTGCGGCCTGTGGAGAGGCCCCTGGTGGAGCAGGCTGTCCCCCTGCAGCCCATGGGTCCCACACGGAGCAGATCTCCACGCTGCAGCCCGTGGAGGAGCCCCCGGTGGAGCAGGTGGATGTGGCCTGGAGGAGGCTGCGGCCCATGGAGAGCCCCCGCAGGAGCAGGCCCCGGGCCGGAGCTGCAGCCCGTGGAGCAGGAACCATGCAGGAGCAGGTGAGCTGGCAGGAGCTGCTGCCCATGTGAAACCCATGTTGGAGCAGTTTGTTCCTGATGGATGGACCCCATGGTACAGACCCATATTTGGAGCAGTTCTTGAAGAGCTGCTGCCTGTGGGCAGCCCCCGCAGGCTCAGTTGGGGAAGGACGGCATCCCGTGGGAGGGACCCCGCGTGGAGCAGGGGCAGAGAGTGACTGTGGGGGAGCGAGTGGTGGAGGTGAAACGTTAGGCACTGACTGCAGCTCCCATTCTCCATTCCCCTGCACTGCTCGGGGGGAGGATGTGGAAGAGGGTAGGTGGCAGAAAGGTGTTTCTTTCTATTGATTCTCATTTATCTAACTTGTTAGTAATAGGCAATAAATTTCTTTAATCTCCCTATGCTGAGTCTGTTTTACCCATGTTGATAATTGTTAAGTGATCTCCCTGTCCTCATCTCAACCATTGAGCCCTTTTTATTTTATTTTCTCCCCTCTCCCTTTAAGGATGGGTAGTGAGAGATCAGTTGTGATGGAGCTCAGCTGCCCACTTGAGTAAAACCACCACATATACAAACTGATGAACTAAACTGAGGATCCTGCATAATTGCTAATACATATGAATGTGATACAATAGGAAGACTGGAAGAGTAGATGTGGAAATGAGGAAGAAACTTAAAAAGACACAGTGGAGAAGAGAGGAGATTGAATGACACTAATTATGCAACTAAGTGCAAACAAGTAAATGATGACTGATGAAATAAACCAGGTTAGGTCAATATTCATTCAAGAAGGAATGAAAGAGGTTGTAATTCTGCTCTAGCTTCCTTAACCTGCCCTGTTACTCTTGTATCTATAAAAAAGATATCTATAGTGAGATGACTCTACTACAAGCAACTTTAATTACTTGAAGTAATTACCTATTGACAGGATTGACTTCACAAAATAGACTAGAGCAGAAATTACACTGAACAAATTATGCTGAAATATCCAGCATATTTCTTGACATGACAAATTTCTCCTCCAATTAGTCACTGAGAAAATGCGAGTTTTAGTGCATTATGTATAATTCTAGTAAGCAGCAGGGTCATAGAGAAGAGAGACACTTAGAGAAAGGAGACTTTTGTGCTGAAATTGCTGAAATAACATGAGTTGTCTGTGCTTAAATGTGTGAAATACTAAGCACAAAATAAATCTGTAAAGCAGATTTCCAATATGAAGAAAAGAGAAGGAAAAATAAAGAAAACTGACTGATAAAAAAAAAAGAGAGAGACATTTAAAAGGCTGCTTGAAAATTTAATGGGAAATTAGAAAAGGTAGTCATTAGAGGTCAGAAAACATTAGGATAAAGTAAAAATAGCTAAAACTTGTGTTAGATATTGCACAGAAATGAACATAAAGGATAAAGTGATCTTTGACCACAGAAATTTACAAGAAAGCCAAAGTGGAATTTGCAATGAAATAAGAAGGCTAATGTTAACTTTGAAAGGAGATAGAATCATGTGCGCAATTTTCAAGTTAGACAAGGATGCAGATCCTTTTTACAGAAGGAAGGGATGCCATCCAAAGGGACCTGGACAAGCTTGAGAAGTGGGCCCACATGAACTTGATGAGGTTCAGCAAGACTAAGTGCAGGGTGCTGTACCTGGGTTGGGGCAAACCCAGGTATGAGGACAGACTGGGAGAAGAACTCACTGAGAGAAGCTGTGCAGAGAAGGACTTGGCGGTTCTCGTGGGCAAAAAGCTTGACATAAGCCACCAGTGTGTGCTTGCAGCCAGGAAGGCCAACTGCATCCTGGGCTGCATCAACAGAGGAGTGGCCAGCAGGGGAGGGAGGTGATTGTGTCCCTCTGCTTTGCCCTTGTGAGACCCCACTTGGAGTACTGCATCCAGGCCTGAGGCCCAGAGCACAAGAAGGATGTGGGTCTGTTAGATGGGTCACAAGTTGTTCAGAGGGCTGGGGCACCTCTCCTGTGAAGAAAGGCTGAGAGAGCTGGGGCTGTTAAGCCTGAAGAAGAGAAGGCTCCAGGGTGACCTTATTGCAGCCTTTCAATACTTAAAGGGAACTTATAAAAAATACAAAGAGCATCTTTTTGCTTAGTCAGATAATGACAGGGCAAGGGGGAATGGTTTTAAACTAAAAGAGGGGAGATAACATACATATGTGAATAATCAGAGAGTCTAATTAACTGGCATTATGATGATATTCAGATGGTTACCTGCATGCTGATTAAGAAGTGAATGGTAATGTCCATTTCTGAATGCAAGAAGAATTACTATAAGTTATTGCAAGTCTGGTAGAAAATATTCTTAATGATTCTATTAAATTTTTGGAATGACACCATATCCCTTCAGAACAACAGTTATTAGATCCACGTTTAAGCAGGGGGGGGAAAAAAAAAAAAGCACAAAAATGAAAGCTCTTGCATGTAATAATAAATAGCAAAAAGTGTTGTTAGAAATTGTCAGCTTATCCACTTATCCACTGGGGATGGTATATGAACCAGAAGCATCAGTAAACCATTAATGACATGTGATCACGCACAGAAAATTGTATCCCCAGAAAGTATTTGGTAAGGGGCTGTCAAATAAATAGAGATAAGTACTAAAAAGCCAGTGGTACAGTGCCATGAACAGTTCTAGTTTACTTTGTTCAGAAGAACAGCATTCACACTGGAAAATGTACATAAGGGGGTTACCAGAATGAACAAAGTGAAAGACCTGTTTTACAAAGGGAAATTAAAAGAGGATTTGTTTGTTCTTTGTTATTGCTGTTGTTGCTCATAGTGATGGTTTTTACCTTAAGGAAAATAAGAGTTAAAACGTACTTCATTAATACCCTGAGTTTACAAACATCATGTTGAAAGAAGGCAAATTTAAATAAGTGCTGGGACAAAAATAAATTAGCTTAATCTAGTCCTGATGTAGAAACAAAAGGTTACTAATTATTAGAAGCATGAAGCCTGTCTTAGAAACCCTATAGAAAGAAACCCAACAGGCTGCAACATCTTGGGAAGTAGAATCTATGACACAATTCCGCAAGTGGAATCTATGACACACCAATATCTGGATTTGGACCTGATAATACTAATGTTTTTTTCCCCATCTCTTTTAATCCTATTTCTTTTTATTTATGGATTCTTTTTTTTATTTTTTTAATGTTCATGGTGACTGTAAAGCTGTTGTGTAGATAGATTCAATATAACAAACTGGAGTATGGACTAATGTTACAAGGCAAGTGATATGATTAATAAGCCACTTCCATTTATCATTGATATCATATGTAGTTAGATTCATATATATATATATATATATATATATGTCACATAGACATACATAACACATACATGTATGGAATGTGCATAATATTGTCAGGTAGTATTTCAATAAACTCAATGATCTAAAACTGTTTATGTATGATTAGAAGGTGATAGGAAAATATGTAACTTTTTTTTTTCTTTCTTTCTTTTTTAAGTGGAAAATGTAAGATACCGTAATGGCAAAACTGGTCATTATGAAAAAGAACTTTTTTTAATTATATATAATTCAGGCACATTTTAATAAGTGTTTTGGAAGACTTAAGAGAGAAGATTAAGGAACTTAGAAATATCCTTCAAAAGTTAAATAGTGTCTTTTACGTTTTATCTTCCATTTTCAAGTTCCTGTTACATAATGTAGTCACATATTTAAATAATCTTATACACAATACATTTCTGCTTCAGTTTTTGTATGAGTAAATAGAAAAGGGATTCATTTTTCTGACTTTTCCTTGTTATTTTACTGAAAAGAAATTGGCTCAAAATTTTATCAGTGTTCTCAGAAAAAAATTAATAGAACAGTTTCTAGCATATGTAGGACTAAATCTTGCTGTGCTGACTTCATTTTCTTGGAAGAAAGAGATCCTAGGAAGCCTTGTTACTTTTCATCTATATTTCCATGTTAAAAAACAGTCTGGTCCAGTTACCACCAAAGTGAATGTGAATTTTGAAGTTGAACTCAAGGGCAGTAGAATCTGTTATCCAAGTACAGCACTTTCTTAAGAATTAATACACTGCTAGCTTTTATTATGTTTTTGCAGCAATTCAAATGCCTTATTTTTATTACACAACTACCTCAGGAACCCTTTAAATAAACACCGAATATCTCAGTAACTATTATGATCAAATGCACTTTCCTTTTCCTGAGAAACATCTAAAGATGTGTTATGAAGTAGAAACTGCAGTATTCATGTCCTCATAAACTGACAGTGCTACACATGGATCTATTGCATGGATACTATTTTTTGTCCCCACCATGAACGACCCTTTTAAACAAATAACCCAGACTTTTTTTTTTTTTAATTAATGTTACTTATAAATGCCTACTGTTCATCAGCCCTAAGCAGTGTGGATCTGAGAAGTAAAATGATGTACTAAAATATGCTAATAGTCATCAAAAACTAAAGCAATATGTTTGTGGACAATAGAAAAATTATGTTCTGTCTGGTCCATATTGAAGCTTACCTTCTTAATACCTCATGGCCATTATTCATACAGAGAACTATATCATTTTTGCAAATGAAAGAAGAAGTAGAAAATATGTAGAAGATCTTTAAGGTTAGGTTTAGAGAGAATGTTTAACTCTTTGGCCAGAAATGTGGAAAGAAAAAAAAGAAAAAAAGAGAGAGAAAGGGTTAATAGCATATCTACAGAAATTATAATAAAATTGTGCAAGCATAACTGGCATCTGGATACAGCTTTGGGGGTAGATGGAGAACCAGTAAAGAAAAACTTAAGAGTGTCGTTTTTAGTTTTGATCTCCTGAGCAGGAATTTCCAGATGGCCTAACTAAATTAGGATCTCAAACCCTAGAGAAAGTCCTCATAGTGCTGAAGAAATGCTTTTGAAAATATTATCTTTGGATATTAAAGAGTCTGAAGATATTTTAGAGTGACTATAATATAAAATGTTTACTACTAGAAAGGGACAACATTTTCAAAATGAAGGCTGAAACTTTCATGTGTCTCATTCATTTATCCTTAAATGATGCACACTGCATTGTTTTTTTTAAATTATTATTGATTAGTGTCATCCTTCCCCTATACAAACATCACTAAAAGCTTTTTTAAATACTTAGAAATTGAGTTTCTTCCCTGCAACTACTTTATTCAACTCTATGAAAATGTTAAGAGTGAAAAAAGCTGTCTTGCATGACCTCTGGAAACACCACAGAGGAGTGAAGCAGATTCCTCAAATGCTTTAGATAGAAGCAAGTGGTAATAACTAGATTGGGCTGTAAATTTTGCATTTCAGCATCATTCTGTCAGAAATGGCTGAGTCAACAAAGCAAAACACTTCATAAAAATATGCTGGTTTAAAAAAAATCTTTTAACAAAATATAGGCAGGGTTCTGGCATAACGCTGTTCAGTTGTCGGCTAGCTCACCCCAGCCAGAGGGGCATCAGATTCTTGGGAGCTTCACAGCCTGATACTTAAAACAGGGCCAGCAATGAGATAAATTTTGTCACCTGTGGTGTCTCTAGGCATTGAATAATCTATGCAATAAGACTGTTTTACAGTAATGGACTTCAAAAACTTAGGAGAGATGCTAGATAAATCTGTTCATCTAGGTAAAAGTCAGGTTCCTTTCAGACTCCATGAACACAACTTCAGTCAGAACTTCTTAAATGTAACATTTACAGAATAACCCCCCTTCCACCCCACCCCGCACCCGCCCCAGCCCCAGGTATGAATTGAAAACCAGAACAAAACGTGAATTTGACTTAAATTTTTAAAATATTTATAAACTGCACATTTCAGTTGTGTCTTTTCTTAACTCTAGATTTTACTGTTTCTTTCAATTTTGTCTTTAACATTTTTTTGTGTTGATTAGATTTGCAGCTTAAAGGATGAATATGACAATAAAATAATTTCCAGAAAAACATTATATTAAAAACATGTATTTTCAGAAAAGCACAGGAGATAGCCAATTTACATATGTCCAATTAGCACCTGGCCTAGACACAGTATTTATTTTAATGTGCCTAATTTTTTTCAGTTGTTATGTGAAATATTGCATGTGAAAATGTGTGCTGCTCTATCTCATGCAAATTTTAGCTTGTACAGTATTTTCTCATTATTATTTTAGTGATCATCAATATTTCATGAGAAAATATAAATGCTAGCATTGGCTAATGAAAGTATATGTCATGCCCTTCTCCATATAACAGTAAGCATTTATAATGTCTATTATCAATAATTTCTTGTTTCAAATTTTACATCTAATACTGAGAACCTAATAAATGATGGCCCTATTTTCTAACACTTAGCCTACCTGTATCATTAAGAATATAAAGTAAAAGGATACTTCATATTAGCAAACCAGAAATCAGCTCTGGAGTCAATGCTGATCAGTTTATTGCACATATTTGTTTACTACCTAACATTTTTATGTATTTTATTAATTTAATTTAATTTAATTTAATTTAATTTTATTTTATTTTATTTTATTTTATTTTATTTTATTTTATTTTTAAGATACAGAATTCAGCAATATGGACAGTTTATATTTGTTTTCTTTGGTACAAATTACTGAGCTGAAACTGTGAGATACTGTAATTAATAAAAAAATATAATTTGGAGAGCTTATAATACAATCATAACAAGATTAAGTAAAATAAATCAAAGCCAATTTGTGCTTGGTTGTTTTGGGAATAACATTTCTGTCAAGTTGTTGAACAGTGATCATTAAAACATGGGAATAATCCACCTCCTAATTAAACAACAATAAACAATTGTCAGTGGCACATAATTGTTAAAAGTCAACAAAGGAGGCATTAGTGTAAACAAAGATTAGACATAGTTCTTGAAAATGGGAATGGGAATGTTATTCAATGCCTGACAGAGCAGACTAGACTAGTAATAAATATTTGCAATACTGAGGTTGCAAATACCTCCATCAATATCATTTAGATAGTAGAGAAACTAAGTAGTCCATTGATAATGCAATAAATATGTTGCATATTTTGTCTCCTGTCTTTACCCCTGGAGATGTTGTTCCCCTCCTTGCCATATAGGTTTTCTGTATTTTCCCTACCTCCAAATCTTATGACTAGGTATATTTTCAAAAGGCTTTTTAGGTCAAATCATTCTGTTCCACCAACAATATTTCAGAAGCCACACACTTTAATTAGTGGAAAACTCAGATTAATTCACCAGATCTGGGGACTGTGGATGCCCTATCCCTGGAGGTGTTCAAGACCTGGCTGGACGAGGCCCTGGACAACCTGATCTAGTGGGTAGCATCCCTGCCCATGGCAGGGGGGTTGGAACTGGATAGTCTTTAAGGTCCCTTCCAACCCAAGCCATTCTATGATTCTATTCTATGATCTTGCATCTCTCTATTCAATTCCAAACTCTGCTACTAAACTATCAGTTCATCTAAGTATGAGGACACATATACACATGCACCTACACCCCCACCCCACCCACCACATGTACACACATATAAACATGTATGTAAATATGAATATGTTAGTCATTTAAACCTTGATCTGCAGAAGTCTTCAAGCACTTGACATGTAAATCTGAAATCTGAACAGTATTGATTCAGCGTAATTTAGGGATAACCCAAATTCCTCAGATGCATCTGAGTATAGGTGTATTGTAAGTCTACCTTTTGGTTTGCTAGAAGAAGATGAGAGACAAGCAGTTCTCACAGGACAGCTGAGATAACCAAAAATTCTAATTTATCAAATGGAAATTTGTTCCTGTGTCTGTATCGATCTAAGTCTGAATTTCACCTCAATAGCCCTTTCTGAGTGGCTTTATACCCCATTTTTGAGTGTTTTTGCAAATGTTGAGGTGATTTAGTAGACTCAAACCTGTGTCAAATTTATATACAACATACTTTCTCAGTTCCCACCTACAGAGACTAGAGTTTCTTCTTCTAAATCTTCAATACGCACTGAAGAGTTTTTGCACTCTGAAAAGGAGGCCCATGTAAATAAATGTAAAATTGAATCTTGAATATCAAAATCCTTCTGCAGCTTCATGCTATTGATCACTGAACACAGTGATTTATGCACTAGAGATGCCATAAAAGGCAGTTCCTTATTTTGAGAAGTTTTTCTGGTAGTGCAACGTCACACTTGTTTTTAGTTTGATTCCTTTCAGATCTGTGGATTGTGAAACAGAGGAAGGACTTGTTAAGCACT
This sequence comes from Anser brachyrhynchus, assembly GCF_964034855.1. Classification (NCBI taxonomy): domain Eukaryota; kingdom Metazoa; phylum Chordata; class Aves; order Anseriformes; family Anatidae; genus Anser; species Anser brachyrhynchus. Next base: position 13,520,176 of record NC_137695.1, read on the forward strand.
TTGGATTAAAAGCAGCTCACGAAAGCACACATCATGTGTAAATCCTAAATACTTATTAGTACCTTATTCATATACAACAGACCGCTTTTATTATTGTTGTAACTCCACTAATTTATCAAAAATATTTACAAATATACACATGAAAATACTCAGATAATATATGGCCTACAAGAACTTAAAAAACATCCAAACATGAGTTTAGGATGTTCTAGTGAATTCTAATTTACAAATGAGTCATGGATTTTTTTTATTTTTATTTTTTTACTATTGAAGTTTTATTTGCAATCTTCCATATTTCCCCAGAAGGTAAACACAATATTTTACAATACAGTAGATGACTTGGCATCCGATACAATCTGTCCAAAGGAGAGGTAATGTAGTGCAATGTTTCTTTACAATGGAAGTTTCTTTATAGCTTCATTATTAAAGCTTTGTGTTTTCATTATTATCCCAATACTTTCAAGGAAACCATTACAGAATACATCAATTGAGGTTAACTAATCACATCTGTGAGTGGGATCATGTATCATTTGTATCATATGTATCATTCTGCACAAATCCAGGAAGGAATATAAATGTTCGTTTTCCACAAAGTAGCCATTATTACTGTTTTCAAAATGTTTTCAGAGATACACATACATGAAGATACTTGATCAAGGAAAAAATCTGTAAGAAAACTAAAATTATAGTATTAATATTGCAGCTGTTCCAGCAGTGATTTCCTCATTAAAGATATAACATTGTATTTTAAATAGAAAAGCTTGAGTAACCACCAATTTGAAATCTGCCATCTAGATAGACTGTTGATACATATTAAATTAAGATTAAGGGCATTGATGACCTATTTGAAAGCACAGCTTTCTAAACTACTGCAGAAAAAATGTTTTTCAACAAATGGGGGAAGTCAATGGTCAAGGATTCAAAGGATTCAACTTACATGTTTGCAGATGAGGATAGGGATGTTCTTCCTGCATATGACAAGAAACACATTCCTAGTATGTATCTGCATAATCCGTAATTTATAAGGTCTTCATTGGGATCTCCTTTGAGCAGTGGCTTTTTACTGCAATTCAGAGGAGCTATTTTAAAATTGTTTTTCAGCAGGTGTAGGGATGGCAGAAGCTGGCCTAATGCTATTTCCAAGTTCTGCACTTTCCTTAAAAAAAAAGTAACATTCTCCCTCCCCACCCCCACTTCACAGGGGATATCCTGGAGAGTTTCCAGGAATAGTTATGTACCTCTTTAGACACATTTTTTTTTAATTAAAATTATAACGATTTTTATCTTATTTACTTATTTATTTATTTAACATGTTAATTGAGATGTGATCCTGTTATTCATAGATTAATTCTGATATATTATTAATTTCTGATAATTCTAATATGCGAGGGGATTTTATCAATGTTTACAAATATCTTAAGTGTGGGAGACAATGGGATTTGGCCAACCTCTTTTCAGTGGTTTGTGGGGACAGGATAAGGGGCAGTGGTCAAAAAATGGATGACAGGAAGTTCTGTACCAACATGCAAAAGAACTTCTTCACGGTGAGGGTGAAGGAGCACTGGAACAGGCTGCCCAGAGTGGTGGTGGAGTTAATATTAGTATGTGGGGACATGGCTCTGAGTTACCTGAGGAGAAGCAATGAAGCTGAATCTGTCTTCAAAATTTGAAACTGTTGGAGTCAAAAAGCTACATATTTTTTCTCTATTGAATTTTATATTTCTCTTTTCTTACATAATATTTTTGTTAAAAAAATTGAGTAAAGTTTCTTTTTATAGACAAAATTGTAAATTTTCTTTTTTTTTTTGTCCTTTTTTCTCCTTTTTTAAACACAGCTGCTCAAGTCAATAGTAATTTTCCTATTGATTGGCTATTGCAAGCATTACTGTAATTGGCAAAAGATGGAACATATAAAATCAAGTGACCTTTGGTTGCATAAACTGTAGAAGAAATATTTCAAATGCTAATGAAAACTGTAGACATATCTAAAAATAGTTCTCTCTCTTGACATTCTGGTCAAGATATTATTGCCATATAATATTAATACAGTGTATATTAAAGAGATTTTAAAATAACTAACACATTGAAAAAATCAGTCATCTGTGGGGATTAATCATCTAATGGGATGCTCCTAGTGTGCATACACACAATACTTGTGTTATATGGCATTTGATATTTTCATCAATGAACTGGAAATAAACATAAAATTACCATTGACAAAATATGTCTACCACATAAAGGTCAGACGTGGTGACGACAAAACAGTTATCATATGCAACTTGAAATGCCTATTTAGCCTAAGCCATTAAAATTAAATGTGATTTAATACTTAATTACTTAGTCAAATACAGGATGTTGAGTCCAGTAGTAGGGATATCTTGTGAAATGTGGTAGTTTGCGATGTGGAGTGAGTCAGTCTCTCTGGATGAATAAAAAAACTGAAACTTAGCAGTTTACAGAATATTCACATTAAGGATTTTCTGAAGAGAAACATACACATGCATGACATAACATTCAGAATGAAAATTTTAAAATATTTTTGTATGGATATTCAAGAAATATTTAAATTAGCACAGTCCAATTATCAGCACCACAATTTGGCAACAATACTAGAGTCAGTACTATTATTTTCACAAGTCTATTGTAATTAAATGGTAGAGTATGACCAGGATCTATATCATCTTATAAGAAAGCACATTTCACTATAACAATGGCAGTAGTTCTCTGTGTATTAGAATTCATCATACTGATTCATCAGTAGTTTTCCCTATAACATTTGATTCTTTTCTTGGAGACCTTCAATCAAAACATTGAGCTTAGATGAACTCAATTAACCCATAACATCTAACAAAATAAAAGTACAAAGTCGTGAAGTTGCAGAGAGTGCTATTAAAATGGATTAAATGTGATTGGAAACATAGACATTAAATATAATAGATAGAAACTACACTGTCAGCTGCTTCCAAATGTGCTGGAAAGATCACAGAGATCTTTCTGTAGAGATAGATTTTGTTGCCAAAAAATTTTGCATGCAGTGAGAACAATCATGTGCAAATGAATGTTTCCATGCCAGGCAATGAGTTTATGGAAATAAGAAGAAAGTAGATTAGACAATATTACAATATGAGTAAACCTTTTCATTGAGTTCCACCTCCAAGTAGTACCACAATTCAGGTTTTTCACAAATAACTGGAAACTTCCACTAATTTTCTCTGTAAAATGCTACTGTGACTTCACATGTGATTTTTTCTTCACTTGTAATGCACTGAGTCAGGCACCGTGTTTCTTTAATCCTTTCAGTACATATGAACCTAAATTTTGAAATAAGATGTTGTATTATTGGAATAGCCATAAAGAATGTGTTGCCCTATTGCATTTATAAGTGTATGTAAGAAGATTACATAACAAAATAAGACCTATATATTACCATAAGAAGGGTGTGTAAGAAGCTGGTAAACCACAGGAGTTTCCTGCCAGATGAGTACTCCTAGCCAGATTCTACAGAGATCTGTTCAGAAGCCTGTTCAGTATAATAATGACTCTGATGTAGCAGTCAGTACACTTGTAAACTGGAAGACTTATTCCATCCTGAGTCATTGTGAGCAATCCACAGGACTTCCCAAAATTCAGAAAATCTGAAAATAAACAAACAAACAAACAAATAAATAAAATAATAATGTGGAAATTAAATAAAAACAAATGTTATTTCTATTCGTGACTTTGAATTCAGTGAATATATTAGAATGTGTCAGAGGGACCTTGACAGGCTGGAAGGTTGGGCCGAGAGGAACCTCATGAAGTTCAATAAGTGAAAGTGCAGGGTCCTGCACCTAGGAAGGAATAACCCTAAGCACCACTACAGGCTGGGGGCTGATCTGCTGGGAAGCAGCTCTGCAGAGAGGGACCTGGGAGTCCTGGTGGGCAGCAGGATGACCACGAGGCAGCAATGTGCCCTTGTGGCCAAGAAGGCCAACGGGATCCTGGGCTGCATTCAGAAGAGTGTTGCCAGCAGGTCAAGAGAGGTGATCCTCCCCATCTACTCTGCCCGGCTCAGGCCTCACCTGGAGCACTGTGTCCAGTTCTGGGCTCCCCAGTACAAGAGGGACATAGAACTACTGGAGCAAGTCCAGAGGAGGGCTACAAAGATGATGAGAGGACTGAAGCAGCTGTCGTACGAGGACAGGCTGAAAGAACCGGGCCTCTTTAGCCTGAAAAAGAGAAGACTGAGGGGAGACCTCATCAATGTATATAAATATCTGAGGGGAGAGCGTCGAGAGGATGGAGCTTGTCTCTTCTCAGTTGTGCCCAGTGACAAGACGAGAGGCAATGGGCACAAACTGGAGGTTCCAGCTGAATATGAGGGGGCACTTCTTTACTGTGGGGGTGACAGAGCACTGGAACGGGTTGCTCAGAGAGGTTGTGGAGTCTCCGCCTTCGGAGATATTCAAAACCCACCTGGATGCCATCCTGCACAATGTGTTCTAGGTGATCCTGCTTGGCAGGGGGGTTGAACTAGATGATCTTCAGAGGTCCTTTCCGACCTTGGCCATTCTGTGATTCTGTGATTCTGTAATTAGCAGATTTTCTTTCCCCTGAAAGCTCACCATGATTGCTCTGTGAGCATTTGCTATGCTTTTGGAACAAATGATGCAAATTCAGACATTTGATACAGTAATTGAATCTTTCATCCATTTTGCAAGTAAAGATTTAAGATTAAGTTAGAAAGGTACAATAGAAGTACTGTAGAATTTTGAGAACTTTAAGAATAGCACCTGCATGGCTGAGCTAAAATCCGTTATGTTTAAAAATAAATCAATTTCTTAAATAGAGACTGGAGAAGATAAGGGAGGCATCAACACTACAGAAAAGGATGCAAGTGGTACAGTGCATTTCAAACCAATATGAATCAATATAGTAATGTTATTGCAAAGTGCAAATTTCATTTGGGATATGTTAATAGAAGTCTCCTATATCAGACAAGGACATAATTATTCCACCCTTCTCAGAAATTAAGAAGTTTCAGAAGGGGTGTTTTGAACACCACACCTCAGAAAAGATATCGACAAGACAGAGACAATCTACAGAAGAATATTGACTAAGATGAGAGGTTTATTTCCTTTAAGGAAAGCCAGAAATATATATTTATTTATATTTAATCTAAAAAAAAAAAAAAAAAGAAAAAAAGAAAAAAAGAACTTCAGGTGGCAAAAGAGAGAGGGAACTTCAGGTGGCCATGCAGAGAGAATGATCATAGTATCGATAAAGCGTGTACAAGTGTACAAAAGTTGTGTTTAAAACATGTAAAGATCTATCAGTTCAATTCTCACTGGGGGTGGCAAGAAGCAATTGCCCTATTGTTGCAGAGATGATTTAGGTAAGATACTGTGACACCAGCGTACGATTCTGTGTGGAATCATGAACTTTGCAAGTTTTCAAAAACAGGTTGGACAAATATCTTCATGTAGCACTATAAAAATAACACATTTTGTACCAGCTCAGACTGATGTATTACATCAATGCCTTCCAAACTTTTAAAAGGCCTCCCAGCCTCCACCTCTTTCCTGCCTCCCAGCTTTTTGGAACCAAAACAAAACACAATAGCATGTCATCTGTAGCATTGCTACAGAGGTTTTCTTTAACTCAGGAATAAAGGCAAACTAAACTCTGCATATTTATCACCTGTATTTACCCCTGCTTTTGTTTACTTGCTCCTAGGCATAGGAATCTATAAGTATATTTGATGAGCTAGTTTTTTGTTTTGTTTTGTTTTTGTTTCATTTGCAGGGTATTTTCTGATGTCTGCAAACCCCAGGCTTACAAACAATAGATAAGGTGCCCCCTCAGGCTTCCTAAATTTCTTTCAATGGTTTATGGTCAATATATAGCAGCAAAAATGACAATAGTGATGCAGAAGCCTTTTGGTCCTGCCAGTAGTCATTTAATATTTTCAATTCTTGTTCATGCATGGTAGAACAAAATGAAACTGAGAAAAGAGAACAGTAGAAAACGAACCTTGCACACCGTTAAATATTACATGTGAAAGCTAATGCAAAGACAGAATTTCTTATCTCTGCCCCTTCCCTTTAATCCTCTTCTTCCCCCTTATCTCACTAGGTTACTGTCTCTATTGCTTACAAAGCCCTATGGCTGCTTTGAGGCAGGCACTTTTTATTCTCCTCTTTATTGTAGCATAACTGCTGTAATCAAGATTTTAGAGTCACAAAAGCTGAACAGGGGAGTTCTAAACCTTAAGCACCAGATGTGAAAGGCCAGTAGTGCAACAATCCATATAACCTTTCAAAACAGGCAGAGAAAGTTAATGAGTTACTCCACAAACACTCTTCAAAATGTTTTGCTCCAGTCTCTTAACTATCAAAACCTCATGTTACTCATTTTCCCATGTCTGAACATTTTTAGTGGAGTACATTTGCTTTTGAAAGATTTCAGCCTGTAGCACTCCGTGTTCTCTTATAAAAAATATTTTTTTTCCCTGTGGCTTTTTTTTTTTTTAATTTGGCACTTTGTAGGTTATTACATTCCTTGCTTGCATGTACATGCACCTTGGCATTACACTGCTTTAACACGAAGACTGGGAAATCAAGATACAACAGGTTTCCAAGGACTGGCAAGCATGCATTTGCATGGAGCATCTCAAGAGATACCTGGCATTTACTATATAAGGAGAAATTTGCTAAAAACAACATTAAGGAAAGAATCTGAAGAAATAATTTTATTTGCTTCCAAAACAGATGTTCATATATATATATATATATATACATATATATATATATATATAGGAAGTGGAACAGCAGACAAACACGTTAATTTGCTTGGTGCTGCTCTTTTGAACCTGGCATGTATTAAAAGTAAAAATGTCACCTAAAAAGAGATCCATCTGCCCTAGCTTAGGCATCTAACATGGGAACTAAGTTACAAAGTGACTAAGACAGTTATTATACACTCTTTTAATAGTCAGTGCAGAGAAATACCATCTCCAGACAACGATTCATCTCTTTCTGAGACAGGTGTCTAGGACAGATCAGATAAACTGCCCTCTAGAGATGCCTGTGTCTCTTTACTGACTTTAGGGGAATAAGAATATCTTAGACTTGGATATCCAACTTCTAGACCTCTGAAATTGTGTGTGATGAATTCCATTGTGATATGGTCAAAGCACTGACACAAAATCATTCACCTAAGGGGAAAAAACAAAACAAACAAACAAAAAAACCACAAACATTCCAGTTAAATCCTCTACATTTTATACCCCAAAATTGGAGTGAATGAAAATTCAAGAATATTTAAATGACTTTTATCTGTTATCTGAATTAATTTTGCTTGATGATATAATCAGCTTTTCTCATACTAATTTGTAAGATGTCTTTTATAAGAAGATAAAAATTTACAACATAGGTGATATTTCCATATGAAAATATAAAAGTCCAGAAATGAAGTATTACAGCAGTGTTTAATGTTTATAATAATTGTTATTAGATGTAATTAAGGTACCTAATTAAAACATGATTTATTGTATTTTATTTTATTAATTTCAAAGTCATCCAAGAGACATAGGAAGGAAGTCATGAATTTTGATTGGTTCTAGGTGCATAAGTGCTTCAGCTTGTCTTGAAAATCTCTGCTTTAACTAGTGTAGTATACATAGTCATATGATCATACATCTTCAAACCTAGCTCATGAACAGTCTTATTGTGTCATAGTGTTGACTTCAAGGCTGCCATTCACATAAGAAGTCATAGGATCAAGATCAAATGATTTTGCTCTTAGGAAGCGTTCTCTGCTGAGATAATATTTTTCCAGAAATTTGTATATTTGGCTTTTCTTGTAAGGAGTAAATGAGACTGTTGACAAAGGCTTTACAATTCTTTTGCCTTTGAAAACGCAAAGAATGCAAGCCATAAGAAGGTTTTACTTATGGTAAAATGAAATGTTTTTAGGAAGGGTGGGAGAACCAGGGAAGAAGGGTGTGAGAACCCACCACTTGCGGGATAGAGGACCACATGGGCAACTTGCCAGGAGCTTTGGGTAACTGTATGGTGGTTTTACAACTAATTATAGAAAAAAATGTTTCTAAGCATAGATGCCCAAAACCAGAAGATATATTTTCAGAGCTGAGTGAGAAAGGTTATCAGTAGGAAGAACATATCACAGCACCTTTAAACATCTGTTACTTTTTACATCTTTTTACCTCTGAGTTGCCAATGTATATTGTAGAGCCACACTCTGAATCTGGTAAAAAATGGTCATACTTGGATACATAAGGAAAAGCAGTATGCTGTTTTTCAAAGGTGTGAATGCCTATGCTGTGCAATAGAAGTCCCTTCCAATAGTTTTGGAATATATTGGGTCTAATATTTATCCATGAAATGGTTTATTTATCAATAATAAATAATTGGTTAGGATTGCTATAACTGAAATGCTTAGAACAATGCATCAATTTTGATCAAAGTTTTTCTAAGGAAAAACAAACATTTCATTTTCAGAGGAAGATAAGATGTTGGAATTTTGATTAACAATTCTGGAATTTCAATAGGGTGTCATTTTATGATTTTTGTTTTTGCATTCTCATCTAATACAAGATGTCTTAATATTTCAGAACAATGGTAAATAGATGTAAAATAATAGGAAGATCAGACTAAAGATCTAAAATAAAAAAAAAAAGGATTTTCTTTTGAAATAAAATAGATCAGAAAATGTAATCACTTCAAATTTTAATTATATATTGAAAATTTAAAAGAATTATGATTTCAAATGAAAACAAATTTTGGGAGTGCTGAAATTTGCTTTGAATCTGAATAGTCAGAAATTTGGGTAAATGTGCATTAAAGATATCTCACGGTGTATTGCAAATGTAATAATTTATTTCTTAAGAGTTGATGTTTAGAGGAGATGGCAAAGAAGGCAGTGAAGGTATGCACTGGAAGGTAAATTGGTTCCTCTGTTTTACCTCTAAACACCACACAATAATTTAAGTTGGCAAGAGGGAGAGAGACACAGAGGTTTTGGGGACCATTGTCACTTGTCAGTTGAAAACTCAGATGTATTTGTGAATTTAGTTCTGCCCAGAAGGAATCATAGAATCAAAGAATGGTTAAGGTTGGCAGGGACCTTTAGGTCCATCTGGTCCAACCCACTACACAAGCAAGTACACCCAGACCAAGGTGCCTAGGTCTATGTCTGGGAGGCATTTGAAGATCTCCAAGGAGAAGACTCCACCCACTGTCTGGGCAACCTGTGCCAGGGTTCAATCACCCTCATGGTAAGAAGTGTTTCCTCATGTTCAGACAGAACTTTCTGTGCTGCAGTCTGTGCCCATTGCCTCTTGTCTTGTCAGGGGGCACCACTGAAAAGAGCTTGGTTCTGTCCTCTTTGAACCCTCTCCTTGGGTGTTTTGCACACTTCTCATAATCTTTGCACTCTTTTCACCATGAGGACAAAGTCATTTACACCTGTGTAGATGATATTTTTGATAAGAATATTTTATACTATTAAGAAGTTTGGCAAATCCCCATTAAGTGAATGGTATGTTGATTGGTATTAGTTTGCATTGGCCCCACATTCTTTGTTTTCCTTTAGGAAACAAGTCTTCAAATGCTTTTAATATTTCACAGCAGCTTAACCATTTCTCTAAATGCTCTTTCCCTTTCCCTTTCCCTTTCCCTTTCCCTTTCTCTTTCTCTTTCTTTCTCTTTCTCTCTCTTTCTCTTTCTCTTTTTCCCTTTCCTTTTCTTCTTCTTCTTCTTCTTCTTCTTCTTCTTCTTCTTCTTCTTCTTTTCTTCTTCTTCTTCTTCTTCTTCTTCTTCTTCTTCTTCTTCTTCTTCTTCTTCTTCTTTCTTCTTCTTCTTCTTCTTCTTCTTCTTCTTTCTTCTTCTTCTTCTTCTTTCTTCTTCTTCTTCTTTCTTCTTCTTCTTTCTTCTTCTTCTTCTTCTTCTTCTTCTTCTTCTTCTCCTTTCCTTTTCCTTTTCCATTTTCATTTTTCATTTTCTTTTCCGTTTCCTTTTTCTCTTTTCCTTCTTTCTTTTTCTTCTTTTCTTTCTCCTTTTTTTTTCTTTTTCTTTTTCATAGGAATGTGTATGAAATATGGGAGAAGAATGTAATCACAGAAGCAACAGAAAGAGGCAGTTTTGCAGCTCCTTATTTTATCTGTACCCTTCACTGTCTGGTTTAGTAGAAAAATCTCTTTCCCATGCCTTCATCTTCTTCCCAGCTACTTGCTTCTAGTTTTTCACATTTGCTTACTGACCTATTCAACACACAGTATAGTTCTTGTATATGTTTGGAGAATGACTAACAAAAAGACTTTTTTATTGCTGCTGGGATCTCCAGTGGTCCCAGAAAAACAATAATGGGTCTAATTAAGAGTAAGATAGAGAAGACCTGCGTAAGGGATATCTCCTGTGCATATAGAGGATGGAGAGGAGTTGCAAAACATCTGAAAGGGAGACAGAAATGCTTTGGACAGAAGATGGCAAAAAAGGCAGTGAAGGTATGCACTGGAAGGTAAAGTGGTTCCTCCATTTTACCCCTAAACACAAATTCACCTTTGCTAAAATGCTGCCTTTATTTGGAGGGGTAACCCTGAGCCTGTTCCACTTTCAGTCTCTCTACTACATTGCCAATGAACACCTGTCATGTAGGGGGGTGCAATCCACATCTTCCACAGTGGATCAAAACATTTCATCAGCTAGTCTTGAAGTGATATTTTTCAGTCAGACTTCTTTTGGCAAATTTACTTGTTTATACCGTGCATTAGCACTTCTCAGTTATCATTTTCACCATTTCTAATTAGTTTAACCATTCCCCCAGGGATTAATCAAAAAAAAATCTGTGCAGAATAGCTAATACTGACCTTCTATAAAAGTGCTTTCTTGCTCAGGTTGCATTTGAGACCCTGAACACTGTGAAAAGCCTATTAATTTTAGTGGAAAGATTCATCATAATTTTCAAGGTGCTAGAAAATCAGGCATTTATATGGAATTTAGACTAGTGTACACTATGTGGATTATTTTGGCAACAGGATAAAATAAAAGAGTATTATCTCAAAATAGGAAGTCCATTACAACCATATCATAAAGCTTGTCTGCTAATTAAATCAAGTCTGCTTTGGAGGCATTTGTTAGAGCCCACAAACCTTACTAAATCTCTCTTAATGGTTAATGAGGTAAACAAACGAGAAATGTAACTGATGAAGAAAAGTAAGATTTGTGGATTTAGCTGTGGATTTTAGGACTTGATTGTATTAGGCCAGAAAGCATTGTCTATTGTTTCTTCATTTTTCATTTCCCCATACTTGAAGGGATGTGTTTTTCATTATTGAACTTTGTTTCCTTTTGTGTGTGTGTGTGTCTGTCTGTTTCTTTTTACGATTTCAGTTCTTTTTACTGAGTATTTTTGCCTCTTTCTTCAGTGATAAGTAAAGAGGTTTTGTACTTCCAGTTTGTAAGATGTTGTTTTTCTGTAGGAATTTTCTGAGCTGCTTGCTTTTCTTCTGTAGGGTGGTCATACTGCTAATGATCAGAAGGGAAATATTTTGGTAGCACATAAATAAGTGTGCAAATGTTAGCCTTTCTAGCAACTTAAGCATGGGTAAGCAAAGCTGCAAAGATTCTCACATTCACTATGCACAAATAATACCTCCAGAGGCATTTATGTTGTACTTTTAGAGCAGTCAACCATCAATAATTTAAGAGAAATATTCTGCCATCAAGGCTGGAGATTCAGGAGAACATGTAGCTCTCCATAGGATCTCTGTGTGGAGACCGTATAATACAGGGTGTATGAATATAGACTGATGTATTCAGGTGGATGGAAGAAACATCCATGGGACATATCTGAGGGGAAGAATTTTCTCTAAAAGCTCCCCAGAATACCAGAAAAATATTAGAGAGAGGCAGGGCTTTGCATAATGATCATGAGAAGTGATTGGACATGTAGGAGCTATAAACTCCATTACATAATTTCTCAAGGCACAAATGAGCTCTTACAATTCCTCTCATGTAAGGATATTGCTACATAGCTAAAGAAATTGGGTAAGCTTTATTTATGTTATAATTTATAACACTTACAGCCAGGTATCTGTTTTTCATAGTTTGGCATGTCTCTTGTTCTCTGATAGTCATTTGATATATTTACTCAGTTGTAGTTGGTAATGGGTACTTCCCATAATCAGATGTCATATTTTTTCCTGTAGGGCATGGAAGGATTCTGTCTTATTTGTAGTATTATATATAAATGAAAAGAGTTATGTGTATATGGAGAGAAGGATATTCACAAGTTTGATTATAAGTTGTGCTGTTGGTTGCTTTGCTGAAGTAATGTGTCCGTGCTAAATCAGATTTCTTTAGCAGATTAAATCTGTAGGCATTCTTTGTCTTTTCCACTTTTAAATAGGACTAAGTCCAGGTAGCTTTATCTTAGATTAAGAGGCATCAGAAAGGTCTTTCATCTGTTTACCTAACTGTGAGGTTTACTGAACGGAGAGGCACAGAGACACATGGAGGCATCACTTCCTCCAGGCACATCATCCAGGCTGCTGCAGTTGGTCCCCAAACCACTTTGGGGACAGAAAAATCCAGGAAGGAGATCCCTTTGTTTCTTTTTCCTCTTTTACATTTTTCTCCACATTTCTGACACCTCTGCTGCATTCTCAAGTTTGTGCAATGCTTCCTCCACTTTTGCTGTTTTGGGAGCAGTGTGAGTCTACATACATTTAACTAATACTTTGGATTTTTTTCTCCTGTGAAACAAAATCAGGAGAGAGAATGTGCTGATTTGTAACAGTTTGTTACTTAGTAAAACCTAAGTACAGTTTCATGCTTATTGTTTTCAGAGAGACTTTGATTTTTGGAGCAGGGAGCTCCCTCAGACTAGATGTTTGTTACGTGACTTTTTATCTGGGTTGTGATATTCTGTTATGATTTCACTGGTAATCAGAACTTTAAAAAGGCCCCCAAATTTTTCTTAGATTGCCTCTTAGAAGAGTTTCTACTTTCTGTTAATGCAGTTTACCTTTAATAACACAAACCCTTAGATTTCTGCTGAGACATTGTATCTCAGAGACATGTGATAAGTTTTAGGGTTTCCTAATATTCTAAAATCTATCTTAGATAAGGGTGGGATTTAATCACCTTGACTCAAAGATGACAGTTTGATCTTTTATTTACTGTGTGCATCTGGGATGGATACAAATACATTTACTGTATATATTTCAAAAGGGATTTTTCTTCCTGTGCAGATCATAGAGTCATAGAATGGCTTGGGTTGGAAGGGACCTTAAAGATCATCAAATTCCAACCCCCCTGCCATAGGCAGGGATGCAACCCACTAGATCAGGTAGCTCATTTCTCAGGGCCTCATCTAACCTGGTCTTGAACACGTCCAGGCATGGGGCATCTACAACCTCTCTGGGCAACCTGTTCCAGTGCCTCACCACTCTCTGAGTGAATAATTTCCTTCTAAATCTCTCCTATTTTAGTTTAAAACCATTGTCCTGTCATTATCTGATTGAGCAAAGAGAAACTTTTCTATAGGTTACCTGTAAGTACTGGAAGGCTGTGATAAGGTCACCTCAGAACCTTCTCTTCTTCAGGCTGAACAGCCCCAGCTCTCTCAGCCCAGCCCCTTGATCATCTTTGTGGACCTCTGCTGGACCCATTATAACAGATAAACATCCTTTTTGTGCTGGGTTTACCAGACCTGGATGCAAGACTCCAGGTGGGGCCTCACAAGGGCAGAGCAGAGGGGGACAATCACCTCCCTCCCCTGCTGGCCATTCATCTGTTGATGCAGCCCAGGATGCAGTTGGCCTTCTGGGCTGCAAGCATGCATTGCTGGTTCATGTCAAGTTTTTCATCTACAAGAAGAACCCCCAAGTCCTTCTCTGCACAGCTGCTCTCAATGAGTTCTTCTCCCAGTCTGCACTCATGTCTGGGATTGCCCTGGCCCAGGTGCAGCACCTTGCACTTAGTCTTGTTGATCCTCATTAGGTTCACATGGGCCCACTTTTCAAGCTTGTCCAGGTCCCTTTGGATGGCATCCCTTCCTTCTATTGTATCAACTGCACCTCTCAGCTTGGTGTCATCTGCAAAATTGCTGAGGGTGCACTCGATCCCTCTGTCTATGTCACGGATAAAGATAGTAAACAGTACGAGTCTTAGGACAGACCCCTGAGGTATGCCACCCATCACCAGCCTCCACTTGGACATGGAACCATTGACCACCACTCTCTGGGTGGTCAAGCCAATTCCTTATCCACTGAATGTTCCACCCATCAAATCCACCTCTCTCGAATATGGAAACCAGAATGTCATGTGGGACTGTTCTGCATAGTACTGGAGGGTAGGATGGGGAAGCAACATTTCTCGCTTTTCCTCATCTTTGCCTCACTCATGGGATGGGGAACTGATTTTATGCAGGGTGCTTGAATATTTTGATTTAATTGAACAGTTCTCTAACGTTTCAAAATAAACAATCTCCCTTAGACTACATTAGATGAGGCCTTGCAGAGAGATCTAGATAGATTGGAGCATGGGGCAATCAGCAATGACATGAAATTCAATGGGGCAAATGCCAGGTGCTGCACCTGGGACAAAGAAATGCTGGACACAGGTACAGACAGGGGGATGAGTGGCTGGAGAGCAGCTCTGCAGAAAGGGAGCTGGGGGTGCTGGCTGACAGCAAGCTCAGCTTGAGATAGCAATGTGCCCTGGCAGCCAAGAGGGCAAACTGCATTTTGGGGTGCATCAAACTCTGCATAGCCAGGTGCTTAAAAGAGGGGATTCTCCCACTATGTTTGGCTTTGGTGCAGCCTCACCTCAAATATTGTGTACAGTTTTGGTCTCCACAATAAAAAAAGATATTAAGATATTGGAAAATATGACTGAATATAGGTATAAGAGGACACATTTGGGGTGATGTGAAAGTATGTCAACTGTGCAGTGCTGAATGGATAAACCATGTGAGCTGGCACTACCAGCACCTGAGTTGCCACCATGAAGTGTTTTACTTCATGGTAACTTCTTGACTAACAAATAAAGATGAAACATTGAAAAGCAGAGGCCTCTTCAGCCACCAGTGGGATCCCAAGTTTCTGTTCTCTATTACCTGCTCATGTACCTTCTGGGGAAACCCTGTTATTCGTAAACAAAACAAAACAAACAAACAAACAAACAAAAAGCAGTGAAATTTGTCTGACTTTCCTTGGAGTTTATTTGAACATCATCATAGATTTTATCAGAATCCATCTTAATATTTTGAACAATGACACATTAAAATTTGTAGTTGTTATGAAAATTCTGTATTCGGCTTATTTTGAGAACTCTGACACTATTTTGCTTAGCAGATCTATTTGATATCATCTATAACATCAAAGCTTCAAAGTTTCCAGTAAAGATTTTTTTTTGCCCCTTTTATCCCATGATAAATACCAGAAGAGTTTTAGAGAAATAACAAATCATAAAAACAAACAACAACAACAACTGATAAGAATATATTTTTATATTTTTAGCAGCCTGTTCTCTTTTGCCTTTCCAATGAGACACAAAAGCATGCATTTTCTTTCAGTGGTGGTAAACAAGCTTTATTTGTAAACACCAGCAGTTCACCTTTAACTTTATATTTATCTGAGCAAGAATATAAACATTACTAACATTGAGCAAGGAAACAAATCTTTTTTTATAATTAACTGAATATTGCATATAACAAATGCTCCCCAGTTTCAGGCAGGGGGTTATTATTTTGTATCATTATGTTCATATTATGATCAGAAATAGCATAGCTGAGAGAGGGAAGTGGCTCTGCAATGGTTATGCTAATTTGACTATTTCTCTAAATGACTTCTGTGAGGCAAAGATAACTAAAGAACCCATTAGTTCTTGTTCCACAGTTATTAAATAGTTGTTGAATGCATGTCAGCCTCAGATGGGGAAAACAAGTTTTAGCCTAATTCCCTAGTTATTTGACTATAAAGAAGATGTGAGCACTATGTGACTCTGAAAATCAACTATCAATGTCATGACGAAAGTCAGTGAGTAAATGAGTGACAAAACTCTCAGCTGAATTCAAAGCTTTTCACATCCAGATATATGTCAACTTTTTCTAAACAATTTTCAAAGCCACATATTTTCACCCAGATGGTCCAGATCTCTTCTTTTCCTGCCATATTGCTATCATTGCAGTTACTCTTGGGTATGTATTCCCAAGATAAATCACCGTACGTTACTGAGTTTACAACTTTGCTATAAAAATGTGTTCTAAACAAGCATGGACTGGGGGAGGATTCATACAAGTTTTCAGTGTGGGAAGAAAAAGGTGTTTTAACATTACTTATATTGTATGGAAATAACTACAGATTATGTGACAATGAATGACACCATGAAATTTTATTGTTGTAACTTTGGAAAGACCATTACACAGTAGGCTATTCTGGTTTTCTGAACAAGAAGTTGTAAAAAATAGATACTTCTACTGTACAGTATTTTGTTTATACCACAAACTATTAAAATAATCATTTTAACTTTTCCTTTTGTCTTTCTCTAACTTTTCTGTCTTCTTGGAGGTACAGACTCAAATTAAATGAGAACAAATATGTCACCATCATAGATGAAACCTAATCCAACACTTCTTGAAGATTCATCTCTCCTCAACTCATCTGCCTAAATTTCACCTATGGCTTTCCGATACTACTAGAAGGGAAGAAACTTTGACAAATTTTTTTATTTATCTTCAGATGACCCTCAGAAACTGTTGATTTCTCTACTGATCTTACAGAGCACTCAAAACAAACAAACAAACAAAAAAACCCAGCTTTGACAAGATGCATCAGATTAGATGAATGCCATGTTAAGAATCTCTTTTGTCTTCAGTGGGAACTTTTTGGTTTTGTGCCTCGTTTAGAAATCCAAAATGTAACATGAAATCAGTGCTCTTACTCTTCAGTGGCTTACTTACATGATTAAGCCTGACATTGCAAGAAAACAGAAGTAATGCGTGTTTTCATAGGCTATTCCAGAAGAACAGACATTTGGAAAATCCTGCCCAGTAGGGTGAAATAGTCAAGATTTTAGTTGAATTTTTATTTATATTTCTATGTGATTCTATGATTCTATATCTGTCCTTTTTTGTATATGATTTCTATGTTGTATGTGAAGTGAAAGTATTAAGTAATACTTATTATTTCTAACGTAATAGCACCTAACATCAAATTAGGAACTGTTTCTTATTACAAGAAGTATTGCCAAACCAAATATCCCAAAGGCAATTTCCACTCTGGAGAAAAGCTCACTGTCTTGGAGGTAGGTTTCTATGTCTTTTTCAATTTACACAGGTTTTTTGTTTTGTTTTGTTTTTTGGTTGTTTTTCTCATATAGTAACTACATTAATGCTGAGTAGTTTTGTTGTCAGTGCAGTTAGACCAGAAATCTAATTTGGGTTTATTTTATACATGAATTTGAGAAAACTACCCATATGTGATAATTAATGAAATCATATTTCATGATCTGAGAAATTAAGAGCTGGGGAAGCCTTTTCTTGGACTACCTTGTTTTCACACTAATTTTTGGCTTTTCCAGTCTTAAAACATCTTCTAGCTTTGTTGCAATAGTGAAACAGCTGCATTTAAGCATATGTTTATTCATCAACCCATACACAGTTCTCTGCTGTGAATGTGATAGAAAACAATACAAAAAGAGTAACATCATTAAAAATGCATATTAAAATAATTATTGAATAATTATTGTTGTAATGGTTTTCATCATGCTCACATCAGAAGTTAGAAGCAAACTAGTTTACATATTAATACTGGACATTTACTCAGTTTAGGTGATCTACTACATTTGTTGTATTTAGTAATTACTTTCCATATCTGCAGTAGTTTATGGCTCCTTACAAAGCATACAGTAATCGTGAGAAGGAAAACACATGAACTGTTCTGGTTTAATATGTTTAGATCAAATAACTGTCATCTGATTAAAGAACAAGGACTACTTGGAACTATGAAAGAATATTTGTTATGGTTTTAGGACATGTGCTTTTCTGTAATCATATGATAAGACACTGATACGGAAAAAAAAATGTGTTTCAGACACCCCTAAATCAGCTGTTCTAATCTTGTTTTGGCATACTGTAGGAAAAAGTGTTCAGACAAGCTGTAATACAGTAATCCTGCTTCACCTCATGATTTCTGTGATTGTGGGGACTGCTTATGCTTCTGCAGTCTCAGGAGGAGGTTTCTTAACTGTTTTCTATTGCTTGAAGTTTGTAGAGTTCCACTTGGAAAACAGATTCTAAAACTAGTGTAGAAATAAATGATTAAAGTTTTCAAAGTAAGGAATATTTTTCCTCCAATATTGTTAATTAGTAATTAGGATACTATATTAGAATTTTGCTAAAGAACTGATATTTAAAGAATTTGGCTGGAAAGACACATCAGCACAAAGAAGGAGCATGCTGATTTACAAAAGTGAACTGAATAAACTCAAGGTAGAACTGAGATAAGTTGAGATATGGATTAAGTTCCAGGAGCTCACAGGAAATATTGCTGAAAAAAAAAAAAAATCACTTTCATTTTCTTAGATGTATTACAGACAGAAAAGATGATAAAAAGGGAATTACAGGAATTAGATGCAAAATCTCCATTGCTTACAATGGAACAGAAGGTTATCTGAAGGAATTAATGATCAGGAGGACATAAAAGAAGTGTCATGGTGTTTAAAATTGCAACTGGATGTTGCTTAAATCTATCTCTCACTGACCTCTGCTATTGTCTTCAGAAAACAGAGAACCATAGATTCATAGAATGATTTAGGTTGGAAGGGACCTTTAAAAATCATCTAGTCCAACTCCCCTGACATGGACAGTGACATCTTTCACTAGACCAGGTTGCCCAAAGCCCCTTCCAACCTGGCCTTGAACACCTCCAGGGATGGGGCATCCACAACTTCTCTGGGCAACCTGTGCCAGTGCCTCACCATGCTCTGGGTGAAGAATTTCCTCCTAACATCTACTCTAAATCTCCACTCTTTTAGTTTAAAACTGTTACCCCTTTTCCTATCACTACCGGCCCTAATAAAGTCTCTCCCCATCTTTCTTATAAGCCCCCTTTAAGTATTGGAAGCTTGCAATAAAGTGTCCCTGGAGCCTTCTTTTCTCTAGGCTAAATAATCCCAGTTCTCTCAGCTTTTCTTCACAGAAGAGGTGTTCCAGCCCTCTGATCATTTTTGTAGCCCTCCTCTGAAACCACTCTAACCGGTCTGTGTCTTTCTTTTGCTGGGGGACCCAGAGCTGAACACAGTACACCAGATGGGGTCTAACAGGAGCAGAGTAGAGGGAAGAATCACCTCCCTCAGCCTGCTGGCCATGCTTCTTTTGATGCAGCTCAGGATATGATTGGCTTTCTGGGCTGCAAGTGTGCATTGTTAGCTCATGTCCAGTATTTCATCCACCAACACAAAATCACAGAATCATGGAATGGCTGAGGTTGGAAGGGATCCTCTGGAGATAAATAAGTCCAACCCCTCTGCCAAGAACACTCACCTAGAGCACCCCCAGGTCCTTCTCCTCAGGGCTGCTCTCAGGACATGTCATTAATAAAGATATTAAACAGTACCAGTCTCAATATGGACTCCTGAGGGACAGCAGGAAATGGATGGCTGCATTGGATATCATTATAAGGAGAAGCATACAGGCAAGATAAATGATTATTCTCCATGTTATGACATGGTTGCTACGTGATATCCACTACTGGAGATATGCAAAACTCATCCGGAAAAGTCTCATGAAACCTGATCTAATAACAATGTTAGCCCTGCTTTGAGCAGAAGGTTGGATCAAACAACCTCCTGATACTCTCTCTAACCTAAATCATTCTATGGCTCTATTGCACCATCAAAAGTACTTTTATTCTTGTTTAGTAGCGATATGCAAATCAGGGCAAGACAATTATTTGAGCCCATAACTACACCATAACGCCACTCCTGATATTTCATAAAATAGTATAATAAAATAATGTGAATATTAAATAAAGGTGATCACAAAAATGTATTTTGAAATGATGGTTAAAAAAAAAAATCCTCATTAAAAGTCCAGCATGACAAAAAGCCTGAAGCATTTTCCAGAGGATTTTTTTTTCACTTACACATAAATCCAAATAGCAAGGTACACTTTTCCAACAAAAAGACACTGAGATAAATCATACATCAGCATGGTCTGTATGTAATATAATTATTGGTATATGTCTCTTATTTGACTGATCAATATAAATGCCATTTCTCAGCTTAGAAAGTTTATTATTTAACTGAAGTTCTCGACTCTGAGACATAGCTAAATTGAATATAATTGTCAGTATTAGTAAAAAAAAAAAAAGTTGTTAAATATGTGCTTACATATCCAAAACTACAGTCAATATAGATTTTTGAACATTCTTATTGCTTTGAGTAAATGTGTAGCAATAGTAGTTACAATATAATCTTTAACACTGGAACTATTCAAAGGGTTTTCCTTTAAAATCCAGTAAAACAAAACAAAAACAGGACAGCATTCTGTGTTGCCATGGAAACATTAATGTCCACTGCAAAATATGTTGTGTTGAAAGCCATTTACAATTCCATTTTAAACAATTGTTCCAAAATATCATGTTGTTTGCATAGGGAGGCAATGACCCTGCTGTTCTGAAATTTAGTATTTATGAAAACAGATATATAAATATTGGCTGGACTACTAGTCAGAGACTAAATTGGAACTCTTTCACATTTTCTTACTTTGAGTAATAGGAAATGACTAAGCTTGGAGTGCTGAAAATCTCCTTATTGCTGGAAACTCCTCTATTGTTTTAAGCTGGAGACTCATAAGGAAAACAAGTTATGCAGAAGGGAAATCCACAGGACTGGATTACCAAAAGGGTTCCCCAGCCTGTTCAGGGAAGTACAGGAGCTCACATCATACTGGTGAGATGTTTTCTAAACTTCATAGCCAGCTGTTCAGACACAGGCTGGGCCTTTAGGTCTGCCCTTTCTGAAGAAAATAGGTCTTGTGCCACAGCTAATGTTAGGCTCTGGAGCCCTCAGACGTACAGCAAGGTGTGCAGTACTCTCTGCCTACCAGGCTAACGGAACACTGCAATTATTCCTAACGTTGGTTTGCAGGATATCCCCCTCACCAACCTCCAGCTAAGACCATAGGCAGTTGTTTTGAATGACTCTTCTAAAAAGAAAGAAGATTTGCATTCTCAGAGATTTCTGTGATAATCCAGGTGCTTGAAACCAGTTGAATAGTTACAGAAATGCACACAGTGTCCTTGAGAACTACACCCATTGGGTGAATCCTGGAGAGAGATGCCTTTACATAGTTGTAAAAGGGAAGCTGAAAAAGGGAGCTGAGGGGTCTCACTTTTTTTTTTTTTTTTTAATGTTAACCTTGCCAAGGGAGGTCCAGCAACAACATGATTTTTAATGTAAAAAGTGTCCAGTTGATTTTGAATCCAAAATTCATATGAAGCAGGTCTCTTGAATAACTTCACCAAAGTCAACAGCTCATCCAGCCTTCAATTCAAATATTTCCACTGGTTGTACATGACTAGCACAAAGACTTTATTGAAGTTTCTGGAAGTGACTTTCGGTCCTTTTAAATGTCCGTATAAAAAAGGAAGATAAATCATTAATACATATTGTTGTCTTTTTATGACAACATTCAGCTTCCTTGGTCACATAGCTCACAGGACCACAGATTCTGACCAGGCAGCACAACACAGGTCTTTTCTGCTATAGCAGATATCGTCGTCGTTCCATCTAGAAACCATTATTCAGTAAATTATTTATATGTATGGTAGATTAAACAGGAAAAAAGCAGAGACATTGACATAGTGCCGGCGTGATGCAAGGCACAGCAACAGATTTCCATGGAGCAGTTCTGTGTTTTCACGGTAAACAGCTTTTGGGTCTCAGCAAACACTGCCTTGGGTTGCCTCAGGGAGCCAACGCATCTGCACGTGCTCTGAGGGTGTCAGGTGACTGTTAGGGCTTTTAAATATTACATGAATGAACTTCAGAGTGGCCTGAAGGCCATTGTGAAGTGTGGACTAAGCTGAATTTTGCCACCTTGGACATGAAAAACTGGATCCTTGCCCAGCTCATTAAGAAAATGGGACATTGAGGTGGAGGTGATAGAGCTGGGATGGAGAGTCAGAGAGGAAATTGACATCGGTGGGGAGGAAAGGAACAGGAAAGCCTGAGGAGTGTGTACAGCCTGACCAAGGGACAAGAAAATGTGACCTGTGTTCAGGTCCGCTCTATCCTCTCTCCTGTCCTAGCAAAAAACTTCTTTCCTTGTACACCAATAGCAGGGGATGTCCTGGTTTTCCAGCCCTCTGCTGCAGGCAATGGTGCCAGCACGGCCATGATCATTTGACTTCTCCTTTTCCTTGTTTTTCCCCCTTGACTGCCTCATATCTTGCTCCTTCAGGCTTTTCATTGACAGCATTCACTGCCCTTGTTCAGGTACCTCAAAGGACCACAGATTCTGCCCAAGCATTACAATGCTGTTATAGTAAACATCACCATTGTTCCATCCAGAAGCCTTTATTCAGTAAATGATTTATAAGTATGGCAGATTAAACAGGAAGAAACAGGTGGCTTGCTTTACACATGCCTGCTTCTGATTTTGATGAATGTTAAGGAGTAACAACACATATGAATAATAAATAATTCAGCTTTTCTGACCCCTTACTGAAATTGTACCCCCAAAACTCTGTCAGCACTTCCAAGTGTCAGCACTTGGTTCAGAAATAAATAATCTTTACCCTAACTTTAGGGAATTTGTAATCACAAATACTTTTTCTATAATTTTGAATCTTGAATTGTTTTTGTGTGTCCAGTTTAGTTTTTCTCCTAAGAGCTGGATTTGGTGTCTGATGTGCTGCCAGGTGTCTTTTATGACTCAGCACTCTGGCCTGGTAAGTCCCTGTCATCCCTGACACAGTGACAGAGACAAAACATTAATGTGTTGGACAATTACATTGTAAAAACTGAAGTGAACCCAGAAGAAGCCTTTAATCTTTAAGCCAGGGGCTGAATAAGTAGCATGATAGATCTAAAAATGTATATCTGGACTGTGCAGTGACTTTCAGACTTGATGGCAACTTAAGGTTGTAGAGTGAATAACTGATTGAAACCTCAAAATGAGAAGGAAAAACAAACAACAACAATAAAAACAAAATGGCTACAGACATCTATTTTAGACAGGAAAAATGCCACCTGCAAATGGCAGTTCACATGAGAGCACCACGGCAGATTATATATCTGATTCTCCATGTGGATATGTTGGTGGAAGACAGGTGTAGCACAAGGGAGGTCAAAACTCCTGAGAAATCAGGTTCAGGCTGAGGCTGTCTCTCTACTGTGTGAGAGCAGAAGGTATCATATGTGGCTGCTGAAATCCCTGACTCACTTGGGTAACATCAAATGCTTCTAATTAATTCAACGTGCCTACTTCCTGGAATAGTGGTGTAGGCGTTCAGACAACATGTTCCTCTTAAGAAATATACAGTGAGACAGAGCCTTACACAGCCCTGCTTAACATATCTTGTACTTACTGGCTTGTGGGCCTTCAAGTAGATGGGAGTTCTGTAGCTCCAATGGGGGACACAGATGAAGGCATCCAGAAACCAAGGAAATATCTAAGACTTTGAGCTTGAAACCAATCCAAGTTCAGGGTACTTTTCTATCCAACCAGGGCTGTGTGACATTGCTTGGAAGGAATATGGAACAGTAAGGACAGTCCAGCCAGATCCCATAGGACCAAATGTATCATGAGTTTTTCGAAGGTACCAGCTGGGTAACCGCAAAGATGTATGGCTATGAATGGCTAAGTCCAGGCAGAGCATCCAAGGCCAAACTCAGGACTGTACCCACAAACACTGCAGAAGCATCCCACGTTCTTTCTTGGGAGCAGAGCAGACCTCACCATGCCCAGGTGCCACCTGCAAGGTGAAATGTGCTGCCACTGCTGCTTGCTCAAAGAAGTGTGGGTTACACTTGTAAGCACTCTCAGTCTCAGTGATCTTCTCTGTACTTAAGCATGTTAGCTCTTACAAAAAAGAGGAAAGCTGTGGGCTACTGACCCATATCGGCATAAAGCCTCAAATTAATCTTCTTCTCCTGCTCTTTTCCTTCTTCAGTGATGACTGAAAATAAGAGAGACCGGTGATTAGATTATTTTACTAATCTTTATCCTATTTATTAAATCATGACATTTCATCCCCCATTGAATTGCATAACTATACTACTGAGAAGTGTAATGGGATTCATTTTTCTTTCAAAAAACTGAATAAAAGGCACATTTATGACACATTTGAGAGGAAATTAGACAATGATATTTTTGTGCTCAAAAATGAGATATGTTTTTATCTTGCCATGCTTAATATTCATGCTAATTCACAATGCACTTTTTTTCCCCCCTTTTTTTTTCTTGTTATCAGAGAAGGGTATTCTTTAGGGGTAAATTTGATCTACTGTCTGCTAATTCAGGTTTACATGAAGATGACTTTTGGCCCATTTCTCTTTTTTATTTTCTTACGTGCTACCATGCAGTGCAAGACAATACAAGTATAATGTTTTTCCTGTTTCTTTTTCCCTTCTTCTTTTTCTAAACTCACAGAAAATCCTGTTTTGATGCAGGCAGATGACATCAGATTATTATTCCATTCTCCTCTATCACAGATAGATCTGAACTTCTTTTTACTCAAAGTACTTCCAGCTTGCTTTATACTCTATTTCATAATGTTTTATTCTTCCGGACTTTTAATCACTCAAAATCTAATAAGATATCCATTGCATCCAGCTATTGCTGAAATAAAGCATATTGTAATTCTCCTCCCCCCTATTAGGCATGGTCAAAACTACCCAAAGGTCTTTCTAATTTGGTTATATATTTAAATCACAAAGCTCTTTCAGAACTTTATTATTATTATTATTGTTATTGTTATTGTTATTTTAATAAAAAACTGCAAATCCTGTGAGTTTTCCTTTAATCACCAGCAGGTAGAGGAAGTATTTCCACATGATTTTAGGGAACTAAATACATAAAAGTTTCTATATGTGCAAACTCACTTGAAAACATAGGGAGATGTATTGCTAATCATCTGGTCTGGTAGTGCCTGCCAGATAAATCTTCCTTCTTCTACAGGATCAGTATCTAACAGCCACCTTAGCCACAGCTGAGGAGGTAATTATTTTCTTCATTACTGTTTTCTGGGTTGCTGTTGTGTAGTTTTTCTCTCCCTCACTGCAGATTTTAGCAGCATCTCAGAAGAAGAAGCTTGTCCAAGAACATGGACACCACTCTTACAAAATGAAACACTTCCCATAATAGATGTTTTAGTAGCAGTAAATACAATTTGTGGGTTAAACTGGGAGACAATGAAATGCACACGTTGCAGACTTGCTGACATATGCTGCTTTTAGTATGATGATGATGTCTCAACAGAATACCAATAAAAAAAAAGGGCTCTTCGTTACTGTTGTTGTTGATCATTTTTTCTATGTGCTAACACCTTTCCATGAATCTACCTTAGAACTGATATGTAACAGATATAGGTGTCCCAAAAGATGCACAATTAAATGTTTTCATCTACTGAAGAAATTACATTTAACAATTAAATCTGCAATGCATCTGTAGTATATAACAGTGATACATGTAATGTGAGATTGCTCTCCAGGCATGACCTGTCTTCTGGAGATGAGATTACAACTGCCATTTGTAAGAGACAAAAAAAACAAAACAAAACAAAAAAAAAACATAGAAGTGGAGATAGGATTGCAAAAAGCTTTGGAAAAAATGTTTCTCCAGGACTCTCTCATTGGTGTGATTTTTGGATCTCTGATTTTCAAACATGACTTGGACTTACGTTGTAAAGGAAAACTGCCTACTAATAAAATATCTGTCCTCATCTTAGGCACCACATAGCATAAAATATCAATTTTGATACTGGGAAAACTGTGTAAACATGCAAAAACTATCTATTTGAATTTTCCAGTGCTAATTCAGCAGTTCTGTGTTTAAACTTAGATATATGCACTGACTTTTCCAGTAACCCAGCACCTTAACTGCATTAAGTCAAAAGTGTCAGAAAAAGTGTCTAAGTCAAAAGTGTCAGAAATAGGTAATGTTATTGTGCCAATTATTCAAAGTTCACATCAGCAAAATAATAACATATTTTATTCTACCTATATATTTTCTTGAATAATTAAAAAGTGAATGGCTGGAATAATAATAATAATAATAATAATAATAATAATAATAATAATAATAATAATAATAATAAATGTATAGCATGGAGTAGGAGCAGTCTGATTGAAAACATAAGTAAAATTCTAATAGATAGCTTTAAAATTATATTCTCACCAATTCTGAATATTAACTACTGTAATTAATGACATTGTTCTCTGGCATATTTCTACTTGAAGTCCACTCAACAGAATTCAAGCAAAGTGAGGATGAAATCTAGTTTCTTTGCTCAGACAGAGCTAAGTATTTTGAAAAAGAAAGTGGTTCTGCAGCAGCCTAAGAATAACAAGCAAAGTACTCCAAACTCTTTCTTAGACCTTTCCCATTGTCTAAGTGACAGCTGACAAGTAGCAGATGTTTTCCCTGTGATCACATCTCTGTCTTTCATTCTAATGCACAGTTCCTTATGACAAATTGTAGCCAGCTGACTCTTGCAGTGTTGCTGAAACAGGTCCTGCACTACCAGTAAGCCTAGTTTCTATTAATATCCCTTTTTTTCCTGTTTTTGCCATTTTTATTTTTTTAATTATTATTATTTTTATTTTGCAGTATTTCTCCAGTAGGATATGTTTCCACATACTTTTTTTTTTTTTTTTTTTTTAGGTCACTGACTTTTTGTAGTGGGAAAAATCACTATCGTAAGACTTTGCCAGTAAATCAGGCCAACTGATTTTGTAAAGCCAAATGCTTGGAAACATGGTCAGCTGATTAAGGCATTGGGCTGTGACTCAGGAGGTCTGGATTCAGTTCCTGGCATTTTCTGCATCACCTTAGGCAAATCACTTTATTGCTTTTACCCTTACAATTCCAATCATGAAATAGGAATCATAGTAACATTTCACTTGCCCTCCTCCATCCCCCCTGCTCGCCACCACGGACAATCAGTGCATTTTACTAGCTATATAAAGCTGAGAGAATGGATTTTGTGTTCAGCATGAAGCTCCCTTCTGGCAGCTGAAGTGATATATATATATAATTTATATATATAACATATATAAGAAATTCAGTTTTACAGCTTTAAAGCTTCTCTGAGGTAGCCCTTTAAATAAACAATTAGTGAAGAAAAAACAAAGCTGTCCTTCAGAAAACTAACTGTGCTTTCACGTATTTCTATCAGTACCTCCCTGGTAATGAAAGACTGGCATGTTGTTAGTAGTGGCAGTAATGGAGCTGCTGCTAGCTGCTCTCACTGATAAATACCACTGCTGCCAAAGCACCTGTGCTGCCAGCCATCAGGTTGAGGAGGGAGGTGGGGGAAGGGGAATACAAACACTGGCTGAGTGTGACTCCCCTGCTCCCAAGGGTGCTCTAGTTTGGACTGGGCTCCTGTGCAGCAATGTTTCCTTGTGGAGGCTGTACATGCTTCAGCAGCCATTTGTGGGAATGCTGCTTTCCAAATTGTCATCAGTGAGAAGCAAAGGAATCGCTTTTCTACCTCTGATCTCCCAAGTACTCTTAATGGGCATATATCCAGACATTTTCATTAATGTAAGTAGCAGCTAACTAAACTGGCTAATAAGTTGTCTCTGTTTTTCACTCATTTTCAATCAACATAACTAATCAACATGCCAGAGAATGTAAAATACTGTACAAGCCCTTGAGAGGAGAAGCATTTTTAATCATAGTGATTGTTCATCTGTTGATAAAAAAAAGTGTCTTAAAATTAATATAATGATAGCTTGCAATGCTGAATCTTCAATAGCATATGGAAGGCACATTCAATACAGAGTGGGAAAGGGTGTTGTAGGATATGCTCTGAATCACAAATGTACTGATGTAAAAATTCAGGATGTTCAAGGCATGGTGATGGACAGTTAAAGATCATATTTAGTTAGAAAGGAGAGATGAATAGGATTAAACATTCAAATTGAAGTGAAAACATCTAAGAATAAGTAATGGGAATACATTAATTTCACTTAGATATAAAGAGGAATAACATAGCTAATAATATTTGGCATCTCTACCCTTTTGAGTTTATCAAGCGCTTTATAAAACTGAACGAATAAATGAAAACCAGCTCATAATAAGATTAATACTATAATTTGTATTTAACATATGGAACAGCTGACACACAGAGAAATTAAAACCAATATTACTAAAGCTATATGCCTTAGTCATCTGCTTAAAAAAGTTATTCTGATGCTCAAATATCTATCTATCATTCTCTGAGTAGTCAAGTTTCCCAGACCCTGGCAAAGTGAATGAATTTATGAAGTGAAACTTAATTCTCAAAAAACATAATTATCCAAATGTAGAAAACAAGTGTTCACAAAATTAAGAATGGAAGCCATAATCATTCCACCATATTAGGCTACCTGGGCTAAATTTGTCTGAGTCAGACACCGTGGACGTCCTTTAAAGTTAAGGAATTTTCATTAGTACTGTCAATGTAGTCTAAGGTGTGATTCATCACATCCTAAAGTGGTTGTTTTAAACAAGCCAGATGAATTACACCTTAAAAATGTCTATTTCTCTACATTAATTATAAAGAGAGTGTGAGATGAATAGAACATCTGTAGATGCTGCAGTCTCTGTTCTGGAGCTCAGAAAACACTTGGTGACAATGGCATGCTTTTATAACATTGTCTTAGATATAAATCCAGTAACAGATAAAACCTATGCACATACAGACATTTTTATTTTATAAAACTTATTCTGGTAATAAATTCCTTTTACCTATTGGCTAGTATCAAAAGTATGTGCTAAAATTTCTAGAGAATACACATGGTTCCATGAAATATGCATATTTATGTGACCATTTATGACAGTCAATTACTGTTGACATTCTCAAAATTATACAGCTGAGAATCTGACCTGTAGTTTATTTGGTCAATTTTCTGGTTTTAGTCAGGAGAAAAAAAAAAAAAAAAGTGTGTCCTTATCACTGTTTGTGTTCAGTGGGGACATTTTCTCTCATAAGCATTGAAAACTCTGTTGTACATACAAAGGCCATCTAAAAATTGATTTCACAACTCTGTTGCAGAAAAAGCCTCACTAACCTAGGTTATCTTTTTAATTATGATGGATTATCCTGTCAACCAAGATGAAAGATATTAATAAAAATATAATTTTGGAAGTGCTCACAAAGAAGTTCATCTGCTGTTCCAAATCTATTTGTTCTTGGCACAGGGATGAACTCTTTCTTTTTACCTATGGCACTTAATGTGCACCCAGGACTCTAAAAGGCTTAGTCTCTTAATACTGGTAAAAGATGTTCCTGTAAAACAAATACATGCCAATTGGAATGGTAATGGGGGAAAAAAATAGTTTTTCATAGATTTATGAAGAAAAATTTTTAAATAAATATAGGAATGAGATTTTTCCAAGGTTGCAAGTGAGGTTTCTGATTAAGCAGAGTCCCAAATCTCATTCCAGCATTGTAATTACATCACCTTCCTGCTGCTGGTTCATCCCCAAGTATCACAGGAATATTCAGTGTTTGACCAGAAGAGTAGGTTTACTCAGAAGATAACTCTTTTTCCCAGTGAAGCAACATTAAAGACACAATATGAGAACAGCTTTGTGTGATGTTCAAAGAGTAAGGATGAGAAAGGACCTTTCTCTACAAAGGTGAAATTTTGTTGGAATTAACCATCCATAAACTTCAACTTCATGATCTTTTGCAAGTACGCACACTTTGTCCCATTCATACCTTGCAGCGTACATCTGCAAGACAGCTTTGATCTAAGGGCTGCATAGCTAAATTATAATAAAAACTATGGCAGGCTTTCATTTTGTGTTCATTCTGTAGTAAAATGGTTAAATAACATCAAGATTGAAACTAGATTTAATCTGGGTAGTTCCATGGCATAAATGAAATGGTTGAGATAAATAAATAAATAAAAGCATCACAGACATAATCAAGATTGTGTATCGAGAAACAGTCAAGAAGAAACTCATGGTCTGTTTAAACTGGAGTTGATTTCAAGTCCCCTTCTGTCTTTCTTGGCTTGAATCTTTTTAAATATGAACTGGACTACAAGTTGGAAGATACGAGAGATAGACTATATAGTCCACACCCACTACTTACAGAAATTTTAGGAAATGGGCCACCGCTGTTTTTTTGCAAGTCAGGACAGGTAGAGACTGAATTGGGTCTCTTGTATATTACTCACCTGTTATACAAGTAGAAAAGGAAAAGTGCAATCTGTCTTGGCTGTGCAGTATGGACAAGGATGCTGATTTGAGGCCTGTGGAGGAAGTATATGTTCCTGCTATCATGATTAGACTCGTAGGACAGAGGAACAAGTCAGCTTGGTGCTCTCTCAAGACTTCAATATTTCTGCACATATCCAGTCTGAACAATATAGACATTTAGAAATCTGGGCTGAGAAATGTAAGATCTTAAGATATGTAGGTTCCAGTCATCAAATACATCTGATAAATCCAGAAAATTCATCCAAAAAATCCCATTTGGAGCTTTGTTGTTGTCGTTTTAATACAAAAAAAGACTTATTCTAATAAAATATTGCAAAAGAATAGTAATCTGGAAGTTCCACTGTTCTAATAAGCAGTCAGTCAGTGCAGAGGCAGAAAGTAAGTTGGGTTACGTGCTTGCATATATATGTGCCTGTTGATAACACAGAATGTGCTTTATGTGTTGACATATATGCTGTGGTCAGTAGCAGAGCACACTGCCGAAATCCAGGGCTGTTCCCTGTCCTTAGTGTCGGTAAGCGTGCATGTTTGGTAGCCTGAAACAGACAGAATGACCTTGTCGTGTTTCTGCTGCTGCTAACACTGCTTTTTCTAGCAAAGAAATATATTATCTATTGATTTTTGTATTGCTGATTCTGGAAACTGAGCAAAGGTTGCAAAAGATGGAAGAACGGGAAAATATTTGTTCATGATAAATCTGAAAGTATGTTTAATAATTGACGCTTCATGATTGTGAGCTTAATATGAATAAGAGAAGACTGAGACTAAGAGATCTGCAACTCTCAGATGAGTGGTATCGTTCTGATGTATTATTTACAGAGTGACTCTGAACAATTTTATTTTTTCTTATCTCTTATGCAAGCAAGAATAGCTAAAGTAGCCATGAGCTGGTAAACAGTTAAACATATTCCTTATTGAAAACAAATGCGATACTTTGTGACTTTTTGGATACTTTAAAACCAGCAAATGAGAAATGAAGTAAAATAAAATAGCAACAAAAACTTTTGTACTAACACCTGGCAGGTCTCAATACTGGTTAACTAATACAGATTTTGTATTGGATTCTCCAGTGAATTCAGAAGAATGAATTCATTTGAGATGGCAGTATGTAACTTCAGAAATTCTTAGGACTTTTATCATTTTTGATCAGAGCTTAAATCTCCCCTCAAGCTACTCCAAGGAGCTGGTCAAAAGGTCATCTAAATCAATGCAAGAGTACGAGTGCATTTGAAGAAGCTTTGTTTCAGTTCCTAAATGGCAGAAAAATTGAAATTATTTGTAAACAAATTTCAGTCAATAAAATATGCTCATATTGTGAAGTAGTCCAGGAATTTTTGGCACTCAAATAAAAGGTTCACCAGAGAAAAAGCCTTAAATTCTACCCTTAAGTTCTAGCATAGCATGAAGTAGTGTGTTCTCTTGGAACTAAATGATCCTGAATTCCCTATCACCGGAGGAAATATCTAATAAATACTATGTGAAAAGGGAAAGGAAGCTTCTTCTTCTGTGTGTTCTTGAAACATGATAATCCTATTATAAAGTCATTTGCTGGATTAAGTCCAGTAGTGAGTTTCTCAGATGAAAACTTTTGAAATGAATACTACCATGATTCAGATACGGAATCTTTAGGTGCTTTGGAAAGATTATTTATGTAGTTATTGATGAACTCTAAATTCTGAAATTCCTTTCAATATCTCAATTTTACTTTTTTTTTTTTTTTCCCCTCTGTTTTGAGATACAAAAATTGGACAAGAAACAGTACTAATAATAGGAATTACAACAATTTAAGATCACATAAAATATATTATGCAGAAGAAAATTCCAATTATTCTAGCTAACCTTTCTGTGATTCTTGGTGAAACATCTGTAGATGCTGGATAAATCACTTTAGTATCAGCCTCCCACTCCTTCCTTTTGGTCTTCGCTGAGATGTATTGCAGTAATGACCCTGCACAAAGGAAAACAATGTTATGAGTTTATGCTGCCAAACTTTAGCTGCATTCAACAAACATTCAACTGCAGAGATTAAATTAGTAACTTGTGTGTTTTAGGCTCCCATAAAGTTGATGAAAACAGGCATGTATCAGCAGAGGGCTATTCAGCCTCTGTGATATCTGAATTGCCTGTCTGTCTTGGTCTAGGACAGTGATAAAGATTAATTGTTACTGGAGGCAAGTTCAGTGTGAAGACCTTGCCAGACACCAGTGACAGTCAGCTATAGTGCTTAAAAAAATTCTACCACATTTCAAGATTGCCATCTCTTCTATAGAAAGAACCATGCAAGACTTGACTCAAAGCCTAGTTAAAGGTATCAGAATCTGGATTTTATTTCATATTGAGGATCTAAAGTTTGTTTCCTCTCTAAAAGCGAGCTTACCATATTTCAACAAGTATGGATAAAACTGGTATTATAAATATTTTGGTACATATTGTAGTAAACGAAACAGAGAGAAACTCAACCATTTTTAAAATGCAGATGGATAAAACAACCATTAAGTCTTTCTGCAGAGCTTATTGGCTGTTGGATTGGATTTTGTTACAGTGATAAATAAAACATTTTATACTGCAAATAGAAGAAATAAACTATATATCTTTGTTTGAATTTGAAATAAACTGTAAACTCTTGAGAGAAAATCCTAGGACTGCCAATGAAAGCATTTGTATGTGCAGCTGTGGTCAAAAATTAAAACTTATATAAAGATTTACAAAAAAATATAGTAGAAAAAAAAAAGTGATAAGAAGCTACTGAATAAAATAATTGGAGGTTTTCAGCCAGGTTATAACTCTAGCTACCCAATCTCAGTATACATGTATAGCAGAAAAAATGTTGCATCAAAATCAAGAATCAAAGATATAGAGAAAAAAAATAAAAATAAATTCAGGGAAACAGAAATTTGGGAATTGTTTAAATTTCAGCAAGGATAAGAAACTTACAGGAAAAATGAATGAACTCCTAGATAGTAAAGCAGATGTTCCAACATAATTTGTTCTATAATACAAGAAGGGGGAATAATAATAATAATAATAATAATAATAAATGTAGTAACATATTAAGCATTGCTCAGCAGAAGCAATTCTGAACATCCAATTAGTCTTTAAATCTAATCATTGCAAGATGTCCTTGATATACAAAATCTTAGGAAAATTCAAAAAGATAAACAGAACTCTCACATTTAGCATAGATATATGTAAAATTAGAACAGATCTATGCAAGATAATATAATTCATTAACTTTTAGGGTGTAAATTTATCCAATAACTTATGAATGTATGTTTATGGACAGACCATGGTTATTGCCCTCATGGGGTTTATTATACCCTGTTCTAAGCAACCTGAGGCGAGTCAACTTCTAAAGAATACAAAATTAGAGGGTCTGCTGGCTAGGTGGATATTGGAAATCTTTGCATCTTTTTTTATATTTTGCTTTGTAATTCTGACCTCATGAACAGAGGGCTGCATTGGTTTGATCTTCTAAGAAATGATAACTGGTATAGTAGGTCTTCATAATAAAGTAGGTCTTACAGGGCAGATATATTCGAGTAGCATATGCTACTAGAGTCAGAGCCAGCAGAGACATCTAATCACTGTGAGAAAGCTCATTCCAACTTTGCTGCCAACAATTTAGGTTAGATAACAGACGTGCATTGACTTGATAGCAGGTGGATAAAAGGGTATAAACTGTGTTTTGTGCCTTCTGTCTGTATTACTTATAGATTAGCTGATTTTAGGAATTCAAGAGAGATTGTGTCATACAAATTTAGTTTCTATGAGAGTTAAGTACTTGTGAGAGATGGCAGATTGGTAGCTTTTGATTTGAAATTCTGCAATTAGCTATAAGACTGATAGATGTGTGAAGATGGTCACATGTCTGTCAAAGGTTTGTAATGTGCAGGATGCACGTGTAACCAAAGAGCACAGAAGGTTGTTTTCCTTCTAAAATGATTTGTAGCTGTAGTGTTTTTTGTTGTTGGAGTGTTTTTGTTGTTGTTGTGTTGTTTTGTTTTGCTTGTTTGTTTCTTTGTTTGTTTCCTATTTACCAAACATTACTGCTCATGAGACAAAGCCAGAAGGTGGTTTTATGCCTTTACTGGCTGGGGAGTTCACATGCCAGCAATTGGTCAGGGCTAGGATAAGAGCAATTGCACTGAGCAGAGGAAAAATGAGGAGATACTGTTGTTGTCAGGTCTTGCTGTTCATAGCTGTGTTTCTGTTTTGAGATGTGCTTTGAAATAAAACTTAGTGTCACACCTCTGAAAAGCCCTGTATTTTATGAGCCAGACCTGCCATTCAAGTTATTCCAGTGTAGTATAGGCAATAGCAAAGGAAACTTTCCAGACTAGCATTTATCAAACTGTTCCAACCTTAATTTAGAAATGAAAACTCATTACATTAGTTCTCTGGCCTCCTTGCTGACATTTTCAAGTGAAGAGAACCTATCAACATTACTACCGGTTTCTGTTGATATTTGACCTCTCAGAACTGGACAGAGTCAAACAAATCTTCCAGGAAAAAAAAGAATAAAAAAATCACTTAACAAAATCTTTATCTGTTTATTCATAACAAAATCTGGAGCAGCAGCTTTATCAAAGTATTGTTCATGTATTTACAATTTGTTATTAAGTTTGAAAAAGGTAAAATCAAATGGGTTACAGAAATGCTCCAAGGAAGACAAGGTCAAATCACAGAAACACAGAATAGTTGAGGTTGGAAGAGACCTGTGGAGAGCATCTAGTTCAACCTCTCTGCTCAAGCAGGGTCCCCTACAGCACATTACCCAGAATTGTGCTCAGACAGCTTTTGAATATCTCCATAGAATCCACCACCTTTCCGGGCAACCTGTTCCAGTTCTCAGTCACACTCACAGTAATGATTTTTTACCTCAAGATCAGACGGAAGTTCCTGTGCTGTAGTTTGTGCCCATTGCCTCTCTCTGGGTGCCACTGAGATGAGTCTGGCCTCATAATCTTGACACCCTTCAGATACTTATGCACACTGATCAGATCCCCTGTGAGCCTTCTTTTCTCCAGGCTGAACAGGCCCAGCCTTTCCATATGAGAGATTCTCTAGTCCCTTAACCATTTTAGTAGCTCTTTGCTGGACTTGTTCCAGGAGCTCCAATTCTTTCCTGTACTGCAGAGCCCAGAACTGGTTACAGCACTCCAAGTGAGGCCTCACCAGGGTAGAGGGGGAAGAATACCTCCCTCAACCTGCTGGCAACATTCTTCCTAAGGCAGGATATCATTTGGCCTCCTTGGTCTTCTTGGCACATTGCTGGCTCATGGTCAATTTGTTGCTGATTTCAGAAATGACTTTCTGAAAGTTATATGAAGTTTTTGGTAGCTTCAGGGACCCAGAATTTTATTTTATTTATTTATTTATTTATTCTGGATAGAGAATGGCTTAGAAATGTCACAAAAAAGAGAGTGAGTGTAGGAATTAGAGGAGTCAAGTCAAAAGGTCTAAAGCTTATAGCTTCCGCTGTGTCACATTTCCAGATCGTCTCACAGCTTGGGGTGAACAGGAACAAAAGCGAGTCTTTAATAACTGTGTTCTGGACCATGGCTCTAACTCTCTGATACCCACCTGACAGTCAGGTGCTTGAAATAATTTGTTCTTCCCTCGCCATTTAGCATTCACTGTCCCGTATCCCTGTTTGTTGTCCACTCACTACTGAAGAGCCTGTACACACTTGAAGAATGTGGAAAGTGAAGCAATATGTTATGGCAACAAAGGTATTATGGGGCTAACGATTTTTAATATAAAAGGACAAATAATTAGAAGCCAATCACCTCCTCTAGGACTTCATACAATTCCTGTGATAACTAAAGAGTAACTTCCACTTAATTTCTCTCATAGACTGGCATGAACAATGCACTCAATCCAGCAGAACGTTACAAAAACAAGATAAACCTTCATGCTGTAGTTTCTCAGCTGAAGAAGTAACTTACAGACTAAAGACAACTAAGTAGAATTTATCACTCCTTGGGGAAAGCAAAGAGTAAATTTCAAGCATTTTGCTTTCCTGTGTATATTTTATGAATACCAAGTTATAATGACAGATGTAAAGAAGAAATATTGCTAAGAAACATACAGGACAAAACTTTCATTAAACCACAACTTTATGTTGTCATTTACATCATTATCAAATTCTATTCCTAAGGAATTGCCTTTATTTAATATGCCACATTCTTACTTTGAGTCAGGACAGTTTCCATCATGTGAGGTAAAACTATCATTATTTCAGTAGTTACTAATAGCCTTACACTTGTATTGAATGATTTCTAGAATGTAACACTTTGAAACAAACAAGGTGGTATGGTTTTTGAACAGATTGAAGTCATAACTGAAAGTCTGTATTCAGAATTAAAAGTAATGAGAACAATTAGAATCAAACTAATTAACAAAAAAGAAATAGCTATCAGTTCAACGTCAAAAAAAAAAGACTTCTGAAAAATACAATGCTTGAGAAAAGAAAGAGCTTAATGAAGCTCAAAAACTTAACATTTTTACTTTTAAACAATGAAATGTTTAAATGCTACCACGATATTTTGGTCAGTTTCTAACTACAAAGACTCAGTTTTTTAGTTGCCATTTGTAGATAAAGTCAGAGATGTACCTTATGAGAAGTAGTCAAATGTACTAAGATACCCTTTATATATTTCTTCTTTATATTTTTATTTAATCTGTTTTTTATTAACAATAACCTACAATTTCTATCAAAACCTAAAGATAACCTCGTCATAACAAAAATACTCTCTAAAAATTGCTCTATGAGACGAAAACATTGCAGTCAACATACCTGTACGTATAGATGATGTTTGAAAAATGACACTGGTGAATTAGCTGGGCATCTCTGTAAGCCAATAAAGAAATTCCAGTAGGTTTTGTGTGGAACAGGTTCCCATGGTTTATCTTATCTTTAACTTAGGCTGGAAATTATTATTTTTTCCAGGAAAGGTAAAGCATCCTTGCTGAACCAGATCCATATCTGTGTAACTGGGTGAAATTCAGTGGTATTATACACAGGATGGGTTGACACAGTGTATTCAGAAATGGATGTCACACTGCCAGCTTTCAAACATTACTGTTACTAATAAATAGGGGAATACTTGCTCTATTTATTAAGCTTTCTAAAACCCTAACAGCAGTTTTAGAAAAAGAAAGATTTATCTACCAATAAAACCCCCAAAGATTACATTTACCAAATCCCCATTCTTTATTGTAATGAAATTTGTCTTGCAGCTTTTAAAATGCATTTATAGAGCCAGAAATGTATTCTGGTCCACTGTCTTTGAGATGAATAACCACATTATTACTTGCCTGTCAAATCTAAGTAGAGTTGTTAATAATACACAGACAGCTACTAAAAATTCAAAACAGGAGAGGTTTCCTTTGGAGAAAATTGCAATTTTAACCTCTGATTTTCCTTCTGAATCAATTACTTACTTTCATATACACCTTGCAGTGTTCAATCTCTAATCAGAAGGGAAATTGATTCAAAGAATTCAAAGATTTTTGAACAAACAAGACTTCCAGTATTTTGAGATTGTACAATCTCTAATCTACAGAATCTCAGTCCTCTGCTCACTAACCAGTAAGCATAGCAGAAGAATAATCGAATGAATATATGTTATATTAAGGTATTTTTTTAATCTTGTACTTCAAACATTGTCTTCCCATAGATGCACATTTCTAGTTAGAAAAGTGAACATCTAAACTCAGCTTCTTTTCTGATACAAAAATTTTGTATAGTTTTACTTTGTTGTTTTTTAGTAAATGAAAAAAAGATATTTCACACTTAAGATAAATAAAAGGAAGAGCCACCTAACCTGTAATATAGCAATATAGTTTTTTTGTTGTTGCTGTATGAGCTGTGTGCTAACACAGTCAACATGTTTTGCTGGAAATTCTGATAGTTCAAAATTCTTTAGAGTTAGATTACTTTTACAATATTATTCTTAATAAATCATGTAAAAAAAATCAAAAATCAAAATAGGATTTTCATTTCAGTTCAGCGTGACTTTCTTTCTCTTACTTCTAGAATCCCTTTTGGTCTTTGTAGAGTGACAGATTTGGTGCCCTCTCTGGGTGATTTTTTTCTACCATGCAGCATAGACTTGTGATTTCCAGAAAGCATTATGTAATTTTTCTGAGATATGTAAAAGTAGGTGGGTATCGCAGGCCATAGAGCAGAGATAACAAATAATGCCTTTCATAAGCCATTCCATGTATCACAAACCCTTTTTATGAAGACTTTAGTTTAGCTTCATCAAACCAGGCTGATCTTTAAGTGAGAAAATGCTGCTAACAAAGTCTTCTCCTGCTGACCAACTTCATGTTTTTTATGTGTTGGAAGATCTGGCCATCTGAGGAGAAAATCAGGTGATCTATCAGGTGATCAAAATCAAGCTGTATAAATTAGGTCATTCAGTCATCATTTCTCTCAATGATCAACTATTCCTCCTAATAGCAGTAAAAAAG
Source organism: Anser brachyrhynchus (assembly GCF_964034855.1). Classification (NCBI taxonomy): domain Eukaryota; kingdom Metazoa; phylum Chordata; class Aves; order Anseriformes; family Anatidae; genus Anser; species Anser brachyrhynchus. The sequence goes on from NC_137695.1 coordinate 13,559,107, forward strand.
TTCTGTTAGAGTGTGGTGCAAAGCTATTGCAGTTCCAGACTCGAGCTAAATCTCTCTTTGAGTTTTGCTGTGGAGAGCTCAATGCAGTGTGCATAGTCAGGTTTTTAGAAATCTCACCAGAGAAGAAATGAGATGTGAGCTCAGAACAGAAATAGTTAATACCACTCAGAGGAATAGATACAGATTGTACCAGACATGTAGAAGGGGTTTCAGTTTCCTTTAAATATATTTACCAAGCCTGGGATAAAATTATTTGACTTGAATTTTTCTGACAGGAAGACTGACAGATTTGTGCAAAATCTAAATTTTCCAGAGGCAATAAGAACATTGCTAGTAGGCTACCTTTTCATCTTTGTTCAGCAACTCAGTAGTAACACAGACATTCACTCAACTGAACATCACATGCCAAATCAACCAAATATATATATCACATCTGAGGTGTTTAATCTCTTAGTTTAAAAAAAAAAAAATTGTCCCAAGAGTTTCTGCTCATTATTTAAAATTACAATGATATGGTCCTCATGAGTCTGTATCCTCACCTCTGCATTTGCCAGCTCTGGAAAACCTAATCACACTCCACTGCCAACTCTCCTTTCAAGAAAGTCAACAGATAATTATGCAATCTGTTCATACAGTGCAAATAACTTGGCATTCTGGGAGCCTACCAGTGTGATGGGAAATAATCCATACTTCGTGGGGATGCAAACACCTTCAGTGAATTCAATGTCACCATATGAGGCAACAGCAGCAACATGCAAATATTTTTTTAATCATAACTGGCTTTGAGGGTGGATTATTATTTCTGACATCTCTTTCCTTTCAGATATTACACTTGCTAAAGCACAATGTTCATCTGCATGACATGCTGCTTTTCAAACAAAAGCATCTGCCTTCTGTGGCATCATATGTTTCCAAGAAAACTGCTGCTTGCAAAGTTTTCCTGGAAAACATCATGCTCCCCTCCCCATCAGCTCCCCTCATTACAGACAAATTCCCTTAAAGTATATAATACTGTTTATTTTTCCCCTAAGGCTGTTGTACAGTAGCTTTTATTAAAAAAAAAAAAAAAAAAAAAAAAAAACAGAAAAAGAAAAAAAAATCACTCATTCTACTACCATCTATGAGTTTACAAGTAAATAGCTACATTTTTTATTATTTCATTTCATATATATTTAATAAGGTGACATCTACAAGACCTGCTATGTTCTACAAATTCCAGATAAACACAAAGGCGATGTCTTTGGTTAATCAAAGACATTTTATGAAAAGTCTCACAGTCTGATTGATAGTTACAAGTGGGCAGAGGTGTTACAAATGCAGCAAAACAGAGTGCAGTTGTTTTGTCAGAAGGCTCTAGAGAAAGAAACAAAACCCCTCCACAGATATCCAGCTTTTGGAGTATCTTTTAAATTAGTCATGTAAAGAAATTCTTTGTTGTACTTGCATATTTGCCAATCTGTCTGCATACATACGATTTGTTGTTTCTTAAAGCATGTAAGAAGAAATACATTTTGACCTACAGGTAATAAAGGGGGAAAGAGTGTTAAAATGTCAAAGGACATAGAGAAATTGTGGTGTAAGAGAAACTTAACCTCCTACAAGATTAATTTGAATAAATGTGATTTTCTATAGCCAGTATGCCATGATGAATCATCATTTTCCCATAATTAATTTACCCTAATAAAATCAAGATAAGACTAGGTTTATGAGGAACAGAAGTATATTTCCTTCTCCAAAGAAGAGCAGTTATAGAGAATCTTATGAACATAAGCAAGACGTGTCATGACCTCAGAAAAAAATGATTGCTTGAAAGTATAAAGTGGGAGTAAATGTAGGAAAGGATTGGGTGTTTTGCCTTAGAGCATAAAAAAATATTGTAGTTAATTGTTCAACAGCAAAAATCCAGCAGCACAAATAACATATCCTAAGTACAGTGAAAAAAAAAAGAGAATAACCTTGAACCGATCTTGCAATAGCATTGCCAAAGGTCTATCAACACCTTCTTATTAGAGTTGCAGCAATAGCTCTCCAGAGATTCAAGCCCCTCTAAATTTGCGAGCTCACTGAAATCACCAATAAGATCCTCACTGATGAGGGAGCATGAAACTGTACCGCTGGGCAGCTAATTCACCAGACACTTTCAAAGTGCTCAAGGCAGAAAAGCTAAGTGAGCTGATGGAAACAGATGCTGTACAAAAAATTGCTGTATTGGAGCATCCTAAAATCAAAATGTGATTTCTTCTGGCATGAGACCATAAAGAGGTCCACTGAGTAACAGATGAGAACTGGGGGAGAGGAGGTGATTGGATGATTTGACTAAGCCCAGGCAGAGCTTCAGCTTTCTTTGTCTTGTTCTTAATACTATTTAAAAGGATACTGGAGAAAACACCAGAAAATACATTCCTCCTTAATCCTCAGAAAGAGCTAAGGTGTACCCAATGCTGACTGTAGCCACAAGAATCACTTCATATTTAAGAAAAAAATGTTGGAAAACACAAGCAATGAAAAATGAAAAATGTTTTTTTTTTTTTTTTTTAATATAATCTGGTTAATATTGTTTTATCAATATGTTGATGTTTGACAAAATGCTTATATCTGGAACAAAATTATTTATTGGTGAATATTTTTAAATGACTAATCAATGGGGAAAAATAAACAATTCTAGTGCTTAGCTCATATCATCGTACAGGAAACGTCTAAAACAGCTCAGTCAAACCCTACAAATGTCTGTTTCTTCACATTATCTGTAAAGAGGTTTTGATAGTGACCAACTTAGATGTTAATACCTACATGATAGATGTCTAAAGGTAGGCAAGGCTTCACCTCATCTGTCATAACTGACCATAAAAATTCCTTTTCGTCTTTATCAGGACAACTGCAAAGTCAGAATTTACATCTGCTCTTACAAAGATGGTGCAGACAAAAAAAAATAAATCTTATTTTCTATCTTTTGCTAAATGTATGCATAATAAAATAGGAGTTAATAATCTAAATAAGTTAGCATTTTAAGCAGAACACCTTTATGCACAGTACTGCTGTTACTAATGCTTCCTTAAACTTTCACTGTCACTATCTTTAAGCCCACCAAGAACAACATCATTTTATTTGAGCAATAGTTTTAACTGCTTACCGTGGCTTAATCAGCAAGGAAGCTATCTTCTCTCTGGTCTTTTTGGCCAAAATTTACATTCAGAATTTGCCTTCTGTATGATTAATGCTACTCTCTCCTTTTCTTAGAAAAAGTAACATCAAACCACTAAACAACTGCATGGAAAGATCCTTGGGCTAATTCAGATCCAGGTACATTTATGAGCATCTCTTCCCCAATTAGCTACTCTTCCCAGGGATGAAATTTTCATTCACTTCAGTGAGAAATCTGTGCATATCTTTGGAGAAAGCAGAAATAAATAAATAAATAAAATAAATAAATAAATCAAAGCTTTTTGGTGAATAGAAAAAATATTTTATATCTATCATCATGCAGTAAGGGTATAAAAGGATAATGAAGGTTTTAGTACACCTTGGTGCAGGAATTCAAGGAAAAGCTAATTATTTCAGTCATGTTTCCTAAAGAAATGAGGATTGTGTGATCATACTGTCTGTCCATCTGTCTGTCTGTTGTTGCCATCCCTGGCAATTTATATCTATTTATATCTCTAGAGATATATAGAGATATACAACTAAATCTGACAGAGGTGTAGTCTCAAAAATTACAAGTTCCCCCTTATTTTATGAAAATGAGTTCCTGGTTATAGCTAAGGCCCCCATTAACATTTCCTTGAAAGAAAAGCCATTTCAATCCAGTCCTATACTCACTTCAGGAGGAAGCAGCCAGCTGGCCAGTCAACACCCATATATGTTTGGACAGTCAGCACATGTGTAGCTGTAAATCTGTCACAGCATATGCTGCCACTTGCCCAGCCAAACACATGGGAGATGCAGGAGGATTGAAGGTAATAAGGAATATGTGGGAAAGACCTGAGTACTGTGGAAAGGGTCAAGGGATGGTGAAAACAAGTCTTTATTATTTTTGTTGCTGATGAAATAGCTTGTTTTATGTATATGTTTTTTCACCATTGAAACATTCCTCCTTGTCAGGAATGCCACAGGTCTCATATACTTTGCTCACATTTCAGATCCTTTGCTTTGCCATTATTCTTGATGAAACTATGTCTACTAAGGTTTGTGAACAGGAGTTTGGAAGCTTAGCTGTGACAGAAAGGAGGAAGTATGTATTTGCATTATCATGAAAGCATTATAGAGAAGCATATGCAGAATCCAGCTGACACCACACTTCCTCGCAGAGGGCAGTGCTCTTGAATAGTCTAAATGCTTAAAATGCGTGAAGTACATACATAAAATGTTTGAAGAGAGTTTATATTTTATCACCAGGCACATGGTGAAGGGCATTTCAGACAGAGAATGTGGTTTAAAAAAGAAGAGTTTTGAAGACCAATGTCTTTCATCTTTTTTTAATAAGCTGTTTTAGACAAAACTGATATTCACGGGGTGAAGGGGAAGAGTTTCTGCTCTGTGGAGAAATCAGCCACAATCCTGGATATTCAAGAGGAAGGCAAGCTTGTCAGGCTGTCATAGAAAAGGCACCAGACTGTGTATGTAGCCAGTTAGCCTTTGTGTAAGCTGCTTAACTAACTTTGCTGCAGTGCTGTACTTTTGAGATTAATGGTAGGCAGAGGACACTTAAAGGGGAGATTTACCAATGAACTGAAATGCTGAATGAATTATTCCATAAATAAAATGATATTTGCTAAAGCTACAAATTCCTGGAAGGTCCATACTAATGCCAGGGAGAAAAAGAATCAAAACAAGCAGCCAAGAAAATAATTGTATTCTTTCATAAGTAATTTTTCAATCAACAGAACATTTAAGTTTTGTGTATGCTAAGTTATAAATGAAAACAGTTTTTCAAATGAGGAAAAGAGAGTTGTTTTTTTTTTTTTTAAAAAAAAAAAAAAGAGAATCCTTCCTTGAATTTTTTTTTTTTTCCTTCAAGACCAAATATCTGGGCCTGAAAATTTTAGTAATCCAGCTGAAATAATTAAAAATTACACCTTGCCAAGAAGCTAATGGCTAACATGGCTAACAAACTGTGTCCTTTTAGGTAATTGAAACACTTAACCTTCTGTATTCCTCCACAATCACCTGAAAAGCCTGAGGCCAGATATGTGAAAATGTTTAGGAAACTAACTCCCAATTACTTTGGAAGAGTTAGGTATTTAAGTATTTTTTTTTTTTTTGGATCTGATGTACTCTTCCACCAGTGGAGTGAATTATCTTCTAGGCAATGCCAAACATCTGCTTTCCTTCTTCTCCATAAATCCTATTCCTTCACTGATCTTGCCTGGAAGTCCTTATCATGTCAGTGTGCTCTCGTTACATTAAGAGTTGCACACTGAAGGGAGGAAAGTTTCTTTATTACTTCATATATTAATACTGAGCATATTCAGCTAGAAAAAAGGGGGGTCAACTTCAAGTCCCTTCTTTGAACAGGTTTTAAAACACAAGTCCCATTCTTTAGGCCTTTCTGATATTTGAGACTATCATTCCAAAGGAAGTAATTCCATTTTATATAAAGAAAATGAAATACTTAAGAATTTCCTGTTATGCAATGTTTAGAGAGTTTAACGAGGAGGTGAGGTCGTATGTTTCTAGGCAATAGAAAGAACTGAACATAGTTTAGTTTCATCCTGGGTTTTACAACCCATTAGAGAAGTCAGAGAGCTATTGGAGGGGAAAGGGAAGAGGAAGCATGAAGAAGTGACTCAGAAAAGAGAAGCGAGGAAACCCCTGAGCTAGCATTTACATGATCTTCAACATCCACACAGCACACAATATCGCTATCTGGAGAGTGTAGGTGGAGCTAGCAAGGCTGAGGAGATCCTGCATACAAAGTGCACAGTGATATTATCTTACCAGTGGCATAGCACATATGTTTTATTGTTCCTTGCCACTGTTTCTCTAATACGTACTATAAGGCATGCTAAGGCTAACATTGTATTCTTTAGTCACTAGCTGCTCATTCTATTTTTAATATGAAATTACTTGTGATACAATATTTAATGCACTAATCAATGCAGTTTAATCAAAGTTAATCAGTTGGCGTAGGGATATGCACTGATGCAACTCTACCAGTTCTGGTCCCAGAGTACCTCTGTCAGCAGGACTGTGTTTCAGCCCTTGGTGCAGCAATGCCCCAGGCTCCTGAACCCTGAGAAGCTTCACAGTGGGAGGACCCACCTCCTGGTTTGACTTCTGACACCCACGTGTTTTTTTCCAGCGTGCCAGATCCCTAATGAGTAGGCTAGTCAGGCTTCTGCTGATCATTCACTTTAAGTGGCATCTAAAGCCCAATGTTCTGTGTAAGGCATTTTGTTGGAAGGTACAGTGCATAGCAGGTGCCAAAATCATCTTTATCCTTTGTGTTTTAGCTCTCTGCTTTGACTGAGTGACTTGTGCTTCTTCTAGAACCTGCAAAGACAGTGAAGATGAAAAGATTTTCAGCTTTATATTTCTTGGTAATGCTTGTATCTTTGGACTTTCAGTCATAGCAAAAGCATGAGAGTAATTTCAAATGTAACGACTAAAAAGTGCAGTATAGTGCAAAAAGAATTGTAGTTTTGGAGAAAGCAATGTCATGTCTCTAAAACAAATGTGAGATTGTATCCAGAAAACAAAACAAAACAAAGCTAATTTTCTTATAAAACCGTAAAACTTTTATTTTTTCTTTTTTTTTTTTCCCTGGGGGATTTTGTGTTGAATGACGACTGTTCTACAGCACTGACAAACACAAACACAGTAAATGTATCGGGTATCAGAGTACATTTACCTGGTTGAGACCATTGGTACAGGCCCTCTGCCCTGCTGGGGAACAGAGAAGTTCATTTGCTAGATTAAAGCTTGTCTTAATAGTTGTGTAAGGATGTCTTGTCAGGGAATGAAACATAAACAACTCTATATGCAAAATTAATGACTTATTCATTTCCTTTAGTATTTTTCCAAAGTAGCATAGATTTTCCCAGAGATCTCAGAAAATAGCCATGAGTTTGTAAAATAGTGGTTGAAACCTTATTAATTTGGGGCAATTCTTCCCCCAAAAAATTAAATTGTTTTTTGCACAAGAAAAATGATAGGTGAAACAGCACTGGAGGTTTCGTGTTGATACGAATCTTTTGGAAGATAAAAGATTATGAGTAAGACACCCTGAAGGGATCCTCTGATTTTCTGCATAGAGATGCATTGCTGAGAAACATATGTAAAATGGTGTTACCCTACCAACTGCATAACAAACATTTCCTACAGTTGTTTGTTACTAAGAGGAATAAACTGAAAAATCCTTCAGTAATTCTACAATAATTTTTCTAAATACAACATTATATGAAAATTTAATCACAGAGGCATGTTTCTAAAATATCAGTAAAGGAAAAAGTGAAAAAGACTAATTGCTCTTTGAGGTTGGTAGTACTCTGGATTAGGATGTTTTTCACTGGTTTTGTTCCTGAGTGCTAAGGCTAACCTTGGTCTGCATATTGAGGGGACAGATCACCTTATGTAGATTTGTAGTGAAATAGATGCAGGGCACAGGGTTAGATTTTATATTTATATTTATTAGATCAGAAAATTTTGCTAACCAAATGTATAATCACTACCTCACTGGAACTGAGTCATTTCTGCTGAATCTACATATAAACACATTTTTATGGTGTAACATAGTTTCAACTATAATAGTAGTTGTGCAGTCTTGAAAATCAAATGAGTATTTGTGACATCATTAAATTCAGTGAAATTAGAATGATCACAGGAACAGTTTTAGCCACCAGGAAAACATCACAAATTTCCATTGCAGGTAAACCTTTTTAGAAATTTACTTGCAAAATATTTGAGTGTTTTTGTTTGTTTGTGTTGGGGTTTATATTATTTATTCATTAAATGAGCTTATTGGCAACCCTGAAACTGATTATAATGATTGATTTGACTTATTGATTTTAAGACCCCATACACAAAATGGGAGAGAAAATACTTTTTCGTAGTTTTTACAGGATAGTTTTCATTATAAATATATCTGATTTTATTACAACACTTTCTTATACCTATTAAAGTAGGAAGTGTTATAAGATATTGAATATTTCAAGGTTGTCAAAACAAAAAGATTGAGCTAAGTGTATTGATATTTGTTTTGAGTTTTGGCTTGCAAAAATCGTGATGCATCAACACTTTGGGATAAGAACATTTTTAATTTTTCAGTTGGGATATCAGTTTCTGACACAGTGATACTGCCAAATTATCAGAAGTGAGGAACTGGACACACACCTCACAGGCTTCAGCGATCTCTGAAGGAATAGCACAGAACACACACACTTGTAATAAATACAAATGCTTTTTGCTGGAGGCAGCCGCAGGGTGCCTCTCCTCTCCTCATGGCTGTGTCAGAGTGAAGAGCTCAGCTTTGGCCTCAGACATTGGATTCTCACACGGCAGCTTCTTGTCACATTTCTTCCTTTGCGCATGTGCCTCATTATGCTGATATTTGTGGAACTGTTGCCTCAGCAGAGACAAGACATTGATTGTTCTCAGTCGCCACCTTACTACAAAGTCCTTGTGCTCACACCTCAATGCAACTTTAATGGCATGTCAGCAGCAAGCCTCTTCTTTTAATGGGCTTTGATCTTTTATCTAACTCTGATATCTAGTTCTGAGTTGGTTTTTTTTGTTTTGTTTTGTTTGTTTCTCTGATTTGTCTAAATATTTAGTATTACTAATGAAAGTTAAATAAATCAACATTGCTGAAGTAAAAAAAAAAAATCCCTTTTCTGTTAAAATCCATTCTTCTTTTTCTGTTAGAAGAAAAAAAAAATCGTCTGTTTTTTACCATCTTCTTAGGTTCACTTAAATAACTACAGAAGAATACACTGAAACGTCCCAATATGCAAATAAATAAGAAACTGATATGATACTAGGTACACTGCAGCTCAGATACTGAAAATAGGCTAGCACACTATTCTCAAAGCTGTCATGCAGTATGTGTACACTAAGTAAACTTTTCACTGGGGGTTTACAGCATCCAGTGTCTGTTTTTATCTTCGATGTCCCCCAGGTATACAATAGCACAGCTGCCACTTTCTCAGGTATGTGGGGAACCCTCTGGCTCTTCCTTCCAAGGTTCAAGTCAGTAAATATTTTAAATTGGCTGTTATTAGTTTCTTAAATCTTGCTGGTCATGTGCTTCTTCACTATGGGACCTCAGAATAAATGTCAGGAATAATTAGCCGACATTTGGTGAAAATCCCCAAAGAAAGAAATGTTATTCTGTAAATCTCTCAGCAGGAATTTTAGAAATATTTCATTGTATTGCCCTTTCATTGCCCACAACTGAGACTCCAACACTATTCTGTCTTGAGACAAGTTCCCTTCCCTTCCCTTCCCTTCCCTTCCCTTCCCTTCCCTTCCCTTCCCTTCCCTTCCCTTCCCTTCCCTTCCCTTCCCTTCCCTTCCCTTCCCTTCCCTTCCCTTCCCTTCCCTTCCCTTCCCTTCCCTTCCCTTCCCTTCCCTTCCCTTCCCTTCCCTTCCCTTCCCTTCCCTTCCCTTCCCTTCCCTTCCCTTCCCTTCCCTTCCCTTCCCTTCCCTTCCCTTCCCTTCTTCCATCTTTCCCCATAGAAATTACATTTTATTGACATTTTCATTTACTTTTTCCCGGAATGGACTGATCTCTGTTCAGATAAGAACTTGGCAAAATTAGCACTGTTTTCAGTAAGAGATAGACTGAAGTGAATTAACTGGTCAGTTTTTAGGTTTGATTTCTGCTTTTTTTGAAAACCAATCTTGGGTGTCAATTGCACCTAAACAAAAGGATCCTCTATGTTGTTTCTTCACCCACCAAAAATGAGGAACAATAAAGCCCAAAATCAGGGAAATTCAATCAAATGAAATCTCTTATGCCATGTGTGCATTTCACCTCAATACAGATAATGACACTAATACAAATTCCTTGACCAATGGAGGATGCAAGATGCAAGTGCATCTTGCAGAGGATGCAAGACCAAGTCTCAGATCTACCTGCAGGTTATTTATTTCTTTATAAGCTATCTGCAGCTTATTGTTTTACATGCATCCTGCACTCATCCATATTGTTTTGTTGGTTAGCTCAAGAACTGTTTAAGTGCCAAGCCACTCTCCTTGGTGTTGGGCAAGTGTGGGAACCCAGAGCTGCAGCAAAATCAAGATTTGTGAGAACTTTCCAGAATGGTATTTAAACTTTGTTTTAAATGGTGAAATCAATTGGTCTGAGTCCTCTATTGGTCTGAGGAAATAAACAGGGATTAGCAATGTTACTATATGAAAGAGACTTCTCAAGCAGATTTATAAATTGTACTTTGATTTCCTTAGTTTATTTTAACAAATAGCTGACATGAAAGGTTGTTTGTTTTTTTTTTTTCTTTTCTTTTCTGAAATTTACCTTGTAATTATTTGTCTATTTCTTAGTTTGGGGAGAAAAAATGTTTAGCTCATGTTGTATTCTTTTTTATATTATTGATATTTGCTTTTGGTCTTGTTCCCAAATCCCCATGTTATTTATGTAGCCTTACTTTGTTCTCCATAATCTTAAACATATGAGGTTTAAAATATGCCTTGTGCTTATTGGGCCTCTCTTGTTCAGCACATAGAGATAAAAATAAAAGGTATAAAAAAATCACAAAATAATAATAGTAATATTAGCAATAATATTAAAAATCATTCTAGAAGATAGTAATTTGTTTCCAGACAAAAAAAAAAAGTCAGTGACATTCTGAGCCTTAAATTATTCATTTAACCCAAATGTTAATGTTATATATATATAATATATAATATAATAAATAAAATAAATAAAATAAATAAAATAAAATAAAAAATAATATAATGTTATATATATCTGTTGTGGAAATACAAGTATATGGACATATAAACCAAATGTACAAGTCTTTAGATATTATACATATTTCAAAAATCTGATTTGTTTTTGATATTCAAAATATGCATTTTCACTTTTAAAAAATAACTTCCTCTGGAAGCACATACAGTGAGCTGAGAAAGTTTGCTGTAAGGACATGACTTATAAAATAACCATCATGGGTAAGGCAGCCTAAAACCTCATTCCCAGATCTGTTTCAGGCATTAATATTAAGCCGAAACCAAACTCTTTAATATCTGGCTATGTACTCAAGTTAGGAAGTTGTTTATAGTGTTTTTTGTTTGTCTGTTTATTTATTTTTATTTTATTTTTTTTTACTGTTTATTTATTCATTAACAAATGTAAGTTTCTCTTCTTTCTGACATATTTCACATTTTCTTTAGCTGTGACTACAGAAATTCTCTCCTGGGTAATTATTCATTTATTTATACATCAGACAATGATCATTTGAAGAAATCATTAATAGTTAGCTGTGACAAAAAATAGTATTGACCATTCAGTATCTGCAAACACAAGTAAAACAGAGTACTGTAAAAACATAGAATTTAGTATCGGTCTTATATATGGCTAATAGCAAGACCTTCATTTCCTGAGAAGAGATTGAAATTTGACCTGTGCATTTATTGTCAGTTCTCTCAGAAAGCTGCAGAGACAAACATTTACAGTAACAGAGGGAAAATATTTGCAGCAAATCTCTTCTAAAATCTCTTCTATTTTTATGATGTTTATGTTTTGCCACTAGTATGCAAGTGATACACCTCTTTTTTTTTTTTTTTTTTTTACATTATTCTCTCTCTCTCTTTTTTTTTTTTCCACTTTAGATGAGTGTCCTCTTTCCGTGTCTGCAACTGCAAGCTTAGTGTTGTTATCACAATTCAGAAATTCTCCAGGAAAGCATAAGTAAGATTGGTATGAGGGTGGGATGGTGTTTGGGGGGAGCTCAAATGTCACTTTTTTATTTTCTTTTCTCCAGTGAGTAATGCAGAATATAGGTCAACTGTGAGAAAGTAAGGCTGGTAGTTCTCTCTTGGGTCACCACGGTCAGATATCATCAAAATGGGAACTATGTGTAATGTGGAAATTCAGTGCAAGTTATGTGACAACATCAAATTTGAATACTCCTGAAGACAAACTACAGAAAAACTCAGATCCTTTCTAAAACATGAGCTATACTGGTGGGACAGAAAGAAAGAAGTAGAAAAGGAAAAGGAAAGGGAGAAAGGAAAAGGAAAAGGAGAAAGGAAAAGAAAGAAAACTGTCCCTCACCCCCATCCCTGTTACAGGTCTAAACTGAATTATCGCCGGTATTTACTGATATGAAAATAACTTTTGTACCCTTTGTTTTGATCCTTCTGGTGTGTGTAAATTTTCCTTCCAGATGATGAGGCAAGAGACTTAACTTTCAACCTATCCCAAACACAAACACTCCAAAATGATCTGCCAGTACCTGTTCATGCTTTATGCCTATCAGATGTTATGTCTTTATTGTGATCATAAGCATGATTACTGAATAATGTTCCTTTTCAACTACATGGCATAATACAATTACATTGCCTGTTCCACTATACTCACTGACCTACTTAGAATTTATAGAACATATGGAAAAAGATAAAGGCTTTTGTTGCCTAGCTTTTGAAACCTTGTTTTCTGCAGGAAGAAACTGTAAACTACTACAGAACAAAATAAACAAACAAATAAATAAATAAAATACAGCACATTGTAATTATTTTAAATTTATATCCATGAGATACAATTAATTACTGAAATCTTGTATATGTTTTGCAAATACTGTGATTTCAACCATTTTATTTTATTTTTTTATATCATGTTACTTTTAAACAGTTTGGGGAAAGAAAGAAAAATAGATAATAATGAAGGAAATAGAAAACATAGGTTAACTAAATTAAAAGTAATTTATCTCTGCAAATAAATAGCTTACACAATGATAAGCTAAGGGCTAGTGTCTTTTTTTGTGACGTTTTAAATTACAGCTATTGGGGGAGCGGACTGGGGGGGGGGGGGGGGGGGAATAACCTGGAATAATTCTTGTTTACCACATTGTAATTACAAAAATATTCAAATAACCAACCTGGCAAGAAGAACCTGGCATGAATGATTCCAAGGATCATGTTAAGTAAGCTAAGCTATACTTGAAATTAATAGCTCTGTGAAAAACTTGGCTATGATAGATGTAGTGTGCCTTCCCTCTTGTGATTTTTCATAGGAATAGGAATAGGCCCAGGCTGCTCTAGTATTTCTTACAGGAGGCCTTCTGACAGCTGGAGTTATTATTCCTTGTGCCTATAAAGTGTGAGATTATTGTGGAAAACTTGATAAAAACGACAGCACAGGAATTATGAACTGTTCTTAAAGATGTTCTAATAAGGAATCTAACACCTATAATGAAGGTGGACATTTACAAAATGCATACTTATGTGTAAAAAGGTAAAACTCAGTATTATATCTCCATCATTTTCCTTGTCTCTTGGAGCACAAATATCCCATGAGCTGCATTGTTTCCTTGATCCCCAGTTTCAGCTCTATTGTACATGTTTCAAAGTACAAGTCCAACTTTTTATCAGGAAATTTTTGAGGATTTTACCCATTTTTCTGGCTTTCTAGATGGCAACAAGTTCTGTAAGACCTATATTTCCACTTAGGCTGCCAGAGAAATCCAAGACATCATTCCCTACACGTGTGGATCATCTACGGTAAGCGAGCATGAGCCTCACACATCCAACCTACTGTGCATGCCCTATGAATTCTCACTAAAACATCACTTTTTTTTTCCTTTCTTTCTTTGTTCATTAGGTGAACGTTTTCATGCACATATTAATCATATAAGACATTTTCTTTAGGTCCAACATACTCTCGTTGTAGCTGACCTACTGTGAATGTTTTATGCAAATGGTTTTTGTGTATTTAAAATCCGAGGTACCTGGCATATATCAGATTGACTGCAGGTCACCCACTCGGTTTGGATATAGAAGGTGCAATGTGTTGTGGTGTATCTAAATCCATCGGAAACACCTTTTCCCTTCTTTCACATAGGCAATCCTTCATTGGTAATCATGACCTTCTGCTTTCACTGTTTGCCTTGAGGTTTGTATGGAGGAACAGTCAGGACCAAAAAATCAAAAAATTTTTGCTGATCAAAAAATTTATGGAGACAGCATTTCTAAAGTATCCTTCAGAGAAGTACTGCAATCATTCTTAACTCCCTAGCAGCCAGCCACAATATGGAACAAATATTTTGGAAGAAAAAAAGCAGATCTGTTCCAATTAGAATCAAAACCAAGGAGAAAGACATGAATGGTGCGTGTCTGCGTGCACTTGTGGATGGTGGAGTGGTGACAGGAAGGTCCCTATAGAAAGCAGGGAACAGAGTTGGATCACATGAAGCAGTTACAACTATAATTCTATTTAAAATGCCACCTCATGAAGTGATCTTCTTACTCAAGCTTCACTTCTTGATTGAGTAACTGCAGTCATCAGTGTTGCAATGTGGTGCTCAGACTGGGAATTTCAAAAAAGCCTACAGGAACCGGAGGCCTTTGAACTAAGTTAGTTCCCTTAGGCTCTACGGAGAACCTCAGACTTAATCTTTTTGTTTTCTTTCTTTCTTTAATCATATCTCTCTATTTTTTTTTTATTTCTAACTTGTCAGCATCAAAGGGAATCCCTCCCTGTGCTTCACAAAACTGCTAAAATGTAGTCCCTGGCAGAAAAAAAAAAAAAAAAAAAGTTCTGAAGCTCACCTCTTGGTGGGACCCCCTGCTCATTCTGAGCATTGTCTACACTTAAGTAACAGCTGTCATCTATTGTCATTTGCATTGGAGGAACGCTGATATTACATGCAAACATTTGACTGTGAGTATTTATCAGGCACTTAACTCTGAATCCTTTTTTTTGCTCTGCCAGAGCTGCTGTTTGCTGTTTATATCTAACAACAATATTATTATGGCTATTGAGCAAAACAGCTGCAGAAATGAAGGTTCATTTATTTCTCGTTGTTTTTCTAGAGATCAGGTGATGTTAAATTAAATGTCTCTGTCTTTAATCTTAGTGCAAACTATAGCAGACTTTTATTCCTATTTATATATATATTTGAATTTTACCTTTACAGAGAAAATGTTCAAAAGTGGAAACGGATACAGAGTACAATATTATTCACTGGCAAAGTAAAGAGACACTTTATGCTGGTAAACTTAATTAAATTTTCAAGGACAAGACTAAGTATATTAGACTGAGTGCCTAGGTTTACAGGCATTTGCTGCAGAAACCAAGAGACTGGATGAGGGGTTCACAAATCAGTCTCTAAAACAATTTTGTCTAAGTGTTTTATGGAGATGCAAACAGAGGCCCTTTATGGGTTCTTGCAGTTTGCTGTCACCATCTGAACCAGTTCAGTTTGTCTCCTCTTGGCTTGAGGCAGTTCAGCTGGTAATTCTTTATAGTGTGTCCAAAAGGGATTATCATGCGTTAACCTCCCTGTGTGTGCTTACAAGTGCCGGCAGGTACTTTGGGACCAGCAAGATCTGCTGTCTGAATTTACCTGACCTTGCTGAACCCTCTGGGTTTCCTTTACTGGCATCCAATCCAGCACTGCCATGTTTGTGTCACATTTAGCCTCTAGGTACCAACACAATATCGATTAATAATGTATATTTTCTGAGCAGGGGGATTAAGAAACACTGACTTGCTGTGGCTTTTTTCTTATGCCTGGACTCCTTGGTGCCAGAGGAAGAATAAGGCAGGAGTGAGCAGTGCTGCTATGGAGGGGGGATCTCTGGAGGTGACCTCAGAAGGGTGGAATCTATAATGACCAGTGAGGGAAAAGT
Organism: Anser brachyrhynchus; assembly: GCF_964034855.1. Taxonomy (NCBI): domain Eukaryota; kingdom Metazoa; phylum Chordata; class Aves; order Anseriformes; family Anatidae; genus Anser; species Anser brachyrhynchus. The sequence goes on from NC_137695.1 coordinate 13,574,911, forward strand.
TCACCCTGCAATCTTCTACGGGGGACCCCACTATAATCTTCCCCCTCCCCCCTCTTTTTTTAATTGTGCTTGACATTTATTTTTATGAAACCTGGAGGGTGAGAGCTTCAGTCTTGCTACAGACTGATCAATAGATGCAAACATAACCATAGGAAATGGAAAAATTGATAAATTGACAGATAGGCACACACATGCATACAACAAAGAATAACATATTGGAAGATTCATTTCAAAAAGAAACCACAGCTAAAATTAAAAAAAAAAAAAAAGAAAATTTTGTTTGTGGGTGGGGAAAAGAATTTCTTATTGACTCTTCCTGCCTCTTCATCTATCGCCCCCTCATCACCTCCTGCACCTACTTTGTGATTTCTAAAGGTCAGGCTAAATCTCAACATATGCTTTCAATTCAAGGTCTCAAAGAAGCATTTCCCAAACTAGAAATCTGGACGCAAGCCTGGAAGTGCAAATAGAAGTGGAGTCATGAATGAAAAAGTTTGGGAACTGTGGTATAAAGCTTACTCATTCTATCCAACCAGATTTTCAGCAAGATGTTCTAAGTATTCGGTTTACAACTGAATAAAGTATCTTTGCACAGTCTTCAGAAAAAGGCATCTTGTAGAGCTAATATGCTTTTTTTATGTTTTTATGGCTGTAGCCATCATATTTAATCTCAAATATTTTAAGCAAGATTTATTTTCCTGTGCAAAAATTCTTTTAAATTAATATCTGTGGAAATCCTGCTGTAAGAAGAAACATGTCAGTACTCCCTTCCCCCTTCTTCCTTGTATTATCTCTTTCATAAAATGGCCTCATGTAAAGATAAGTGCAAGACTGTCACTGTGATCTGATTAAAGGATGGAGCCCTATTGCTGATTATGCTGAAATTATCTCATAATTATTGGCTGAAATCCTACCTTTGCAGCCAATGGTAAAAATTCCCCAGCAGAGTTGGTGGGAGACAGGGCTTCCCCTCTTGTCATAAGCAGTGAAGGGTGTGAGGTTGCTTGCCATTAGCATTGGTGCATTTGTATTGTGCACAGTTCTAAGAATTCCCCCATCACAGTACTTTAGTCAAATGGATAAAATTAGCTCCCTGGTTGTAACTCTGTCTACTCACCAGTGGCCAATTTCCTGTGAATGTTAAAACAGAAGAACTTGGCAGGGATTTGTGGATAGAAAAAGAATGACCCGTGTATTAATCCAGAGAAAGTTTCTTGTGAAAACTTTTTTATTACTGTTATTTATTTATTTGCCTCGATTTTTTTTTCCTGTTTGTTTGTTTGTTTTTGCCTTTTTATTTCTTTTCTTTGTCTCCATTAGGAACCCTCCTCATTGCGGGGGGGAATATGGGGGAAGGGATGTGGGAAGGTGCATGCTATACTTAAACAGACTAAGAGTAAATGACTGATATGCTCAAGTAATTTTAAGACCTTTATCATAACACCGTCTACTACTGTGACCTTTAAGTCTTGAATGGCTCCTTTTTCAATTACGCATCCATCTTGTAACAGTTTTATACTGCTGTTATACACACAGATCCTATGGATAATTATAATCACCTTGCATTTGAAAATGCTCTCTGGGGACTTGAAGCCAGATCTCTTGCTTCTGCACTGTTACAGAAAAGTAGAAGGAGCAACTCCCCATGTTCACAATAGAACTGGCAAAGAGAAATTAACCTGAACTCTCAACTATGAATAGAAAATCTGCACATCCTGCCCAATTAAGATTTTTTTTTTCCCATGGAGCAGGTTCTAAATTTTTAAATAGTTTGATTGGAATTCTAAAAACAGCAAGAGAGAAGATTAATAGTGTTAATAATTAGAAAGCTGAATGATAACATTTTTCCCCCATAGGAGCTGCCTCACTGTTATTTCTCTCACAGCTAACAGCAGTTACAGTCCGTGTGTAAGGAACCTGATATACATGTAAATTGACGAACAGTTTTTTAGAAACAATTGAAAAAATAATTCTAAGTTTTAAGTGAAGAGTTTAATTGTGTCTTCCTCTTGATTTGCACTACAAAAAGGAAGAATAGAGGCACAAGATAAATCAGTTGGTCCCATGACTAATATGGTCAACCTATCTGCTCTCCTTTTGGTATAAAAAAACATTGCTTCTAACTAAGGAACATCATCTTGCAAGCCAATACAGAGAATTATGCTCAGTACCTCTGGCAACTGAGGATATACGAAATGAGGTTCAAACACTCCTTTTGCACACTGCTATCTGGATAAGTCTATCACTGCTCAGTGCAGGCTGATTAATCCAGAGTATGAGAAAACTCCTTTTCATGTCTTCCACTGAGGAGGTTCCCACTTGAGCTTCATTCATAAAATCACTTTGTCACTTCCCCATGGTCTTTGGCATAGGTATTTCAGATGTCTTCTATATAGCAATCACCATCTAAAGATCTGCCTACAAGTATGATTTTTAGATCTAAAATAAAGGGGATCCTGTAACTTGTCACAACCTTGGCAGCAGTGTAGCAAGGGAGCAGAGTGAGGGGTGACTGCAAACATACTTGTCGGATGATGGCTTCATGACCATCTTATTCAGAGCAGAAACTTGAACCAGGGTCTTCCTCTTTACCCACGAACATATTGATCACTATCAAGAATTTCTGTCTCTATTTTTTTTTCCTCTCCTCTTTAAGTATTTAATTAAGAAAGAAAGCTGTGAACACAAAATGGCTGGCAGAGATAATATACCAGACCACCTTCACTGCCACCATATGTAATAAATGAGGCAGGAGTTCTGGGAGCATTACTAAAGTGAAGAAATAAAAAAAAATATTGTACCATAGTGCAGAAGGGAGATTGTAATGATGGCACACTAACAATAACCTGGATATTTCATTTCATTTCATTTCATTTCATTTCATTTCATTTCATTTTTGTGCTTTTCTTAACTACTTCTATAATGTTGTTTAAATTCACTAATTAATTCACATTACTAAGCATGTGTGTTTGTATGTGTATATTCTTTTTATTTTTAAAAATCCTGAGTTTATTGAAAAGTTTATTAAAAGCTATGTCCAGAGAAAGACTATATATATATATATTCTATAGACTATATATATATAGTGTATATATATATATATATATTCTTTTTTTTTTCTTGACTGCAAAATATTTATAAAACAAAAAAATATCTCCCGGATTTCTCCCTCATTTAAATGTCGTCTTGATTCACTATTCAGCTATAGTAAGTTATTTTCTGTAAATACATCTCTTTCTCTCCTGAAAATACAACTATATGAGCAATGGATTCTGCACTGAGATTAATAGTTTTATTCTCTTCTTCTTGATAATTTCTACTAAAATAACTGTAAATTTTTAAATGAATATCCATTAAATATCATGTTTTCTGAATCTATTTTTTGAGAGATTGTTAACTTTTGACATCTATTTTGAATGAAGAAATTAATTGCAACAAATTCTGTTAATATTTTTTCCCCCAGAAACTGGAATTTTCAAAAGAGAAAAAAAATAAAAATAAAAAATATATATTTGTTTTCAAAACTTCCCAAATATTTACTAAACACGTAAACACATAAAAATCATGTAATATCTTAACCATCCTCAGTATAATTCCTTTGCATCATCAGTGGAGTATTAATTCTCAAACATTAGTATTGCAGCAACATATTTATGAAGAACAGTAAAATACAGTAGAAGGAAAACCCCAATAAAGCTGAAGTTCTCCTCTGTTATCTTGAGGCCTTAGTTTTTCTTGCACTTAATGAAGGAATTGAATTTTTTTTAGGGAAATTTCTGTCTGAGTTAATGTACAGATAAAATTTAGCAATAAATTTGAAGGAGGGAGTTTAAATGTTATTAAAGCCGTCCTTATGTGCATCTGTTTTTGTACTCTATGTATCTCTTCCAGAATGGAGAAAGATAATGAGTCATATATTAAGTTTTGGAGAAACTTGCATAATGTGGTCCAGAAGTCTCAACTGTCTTTAAGACAGTTGGCCTTAAATCAACTTTTACTTATTAAACATATACAGGTGATTTGAATACCTAGAAGTTGTTATACTGTTTTTGAAAAATGTGACAAAAAATGATAATTATGAATTACCATCATCAAATATAATTGTACATGATCATCTCTATCAAAGCACTGCAAGTTAATGTCTCATATTAACAGTTAATCACATACATTAAATGGGTCCATGATGCATTTTTTACGAACTCTTTAATGTTCATTGATAAAGAATGCAAATTATGGAAGAGGAAGGAACTTAAGCAAAATCATTTTTGTTGTTAATTTCAAGATCAGAAACTGAAAAGCTGAAAGTGGTCAGGTCTTTTAAATAGACATTAAATATTCACTAGACTACAGAGATTTTTTCTAGATTGGATGCTATACAATACAAGGAAGAGTGCTTCAGAAGCTGTTAGAACAGTGAGGTGGGAAATTCAAAAATTATGTGGAAATAGTTTTAGGGTAACAATTCATGAGACACTTCATGAAAGAACATGAAGTTTTAGTCGCATAGAAATCTGTAACCTCAATAGGCGATTGTTATATCATGTCTTTTTTTGCAGTCTTTGTAGCCAAGATTCAAAGATTGAAGGGGGGCAAGGACAATTTACTGTAGAAGTGGTAATTTCACAAGTGACTTCATTCTTTTGTCTTTAATCAGAAAACACCTCTTTATATATATATATATACATATATATATTAGTGAAAGAGACACATTTTAAAAGCGAAATTTTTAGAATAAAATGACAAAAATTGGAAGTCCATCTTACATTGGATTAGAAATTGCAGTTAATCAAGGTGGACATGCTGGAGAAGGACAGATCTGTGCAGGTCTTGAGCTGTGGAGAAGAATGATGTTTAGGCCTGGGCTGGGGCAACAGTAGTCTCACCTAATGACTGGAATGTTAGGATGGAAAGATACTGGCTCTTTAGGAAGGACAGGCAGGGGAGATGAGGAGGGGGCATCATGCTCTATGAAGAGCCAGAGGGCTTGAAGCTCTGCCTGGGGATGGATGAGGAGCTGCCAGAGAGCATATGGGTCAGAATTAAGGGAGGGCAGGGACAGATGACATTATAGTGGGAGTCTGCTGCAGGCCACCTGATCAGGAAGTCCAGGCAGATGAGGCCCTCTAGACAGAAGCAGCCTCATGTTCACAAGCCAGGGTCCTCATGGGGGACTTTAACAACCTTGATATCTATTGGAGGGACAGCGCAGCAGGGCATAGGCAATCCAGGAGGTTCCTGGAATGCACTGATAATAACTTCCTTCTCCAAGTGATAAAGGAGACAATGAGGAGAGGTGGTGTGTTGGACCTTATTCTCACCATCAAAGACGGGCTGGTGGGGAATGTGAAGCTCAAGGTCAGCCTTGGTTTCAGTGACCATGAAACGGTGCAGTTTGGGATCCTGAAGGTAGTGAGGAAGGAGCACAGCAAGCTCACAGCCTTGGACTTTGGGAGAGCAGACTGCCCTCTGCAGGGATCTGCTTGGTGAAGTAATATGAGACAAAGCCCTGGATGGAAGAGAGGCCCAAGAAAGCAATTTGATATTAAAGTATCACCTCCTCCAAGCTCAGGAGTGATGCATCCTAACAAAGAGGAAGTCAGGCAAAAATGCCAGGAGACCCGCATGGGTGAACAAGGAGTTCCTAGCCAAACTCAAGAAGAAAAGGGAAGCCTACAGGGGGTGGACTCAAGGACAGATAGCCTGGAAGGAATACAGCGAAATCATCCAAGAAGCCAAGGATCTGGTTAGAAAAGCTAAAGCCCTTTTAGAATTAAATTTGTCCAGAGACATCAAGGGTAACAAGAAAGACTTGTAGGTACATCACTGATAAAAGGATGTCTAAGGAAATTGTGGGCCCTCTCCAGAAGGAAATGGTAGGCCTGGTTACACAGGATATGAAGAAGACTGAGGTGCTCAATGAATTTTTGGCCTCAGTCTTCACTGGAAAGAGTTCTAGCCTCATAACCCAAGTCCCAAAAGTCAAAGGCAAGGGCTGGGAGAATGAAGAACCACTCACTGCAGCAGATCAGGTTTGAGACCAGGTTTGTACATGAAGGTGCACAAGCCCATAGGACCTGATGAGATGCATCCGCAGGTCCTAAGGGAACTGGCAGATGAGTTGTTAAGCCAGTGTCCATCATATTTGAGAAGTCGTGGCAGTCCAGTGAAGTTCCCACTGACTGAAAGAGGGGAAACATAACCCCCATTTTTAAAAAAGTGAAAAAAGGAAGAGCTGGGGAACTACAGGCCAGTCAGTCTCAGCTCTGTGACTGGCAAGATCATGGAGCAGATCCTCCTGGAAACTGTGCTAAGGCATGTGGAAAATAAGGATGTGATTGGTCACAGCTAACATGGCTCCCTAAGGGCGGATCATGCCTGACAAATCTGGTGGCTTCCCACAACAGAGATACAGCATTAGCAGATAGGGGAAGAACAACTGATGTCATCTACCTGGGCTCGTGCAAAGCACTTGACACTGTCCTGCATGATATCTTTGTTTCTAAATTGGAGAGACGTGGATTTGAAGGATGGACCACTCGGTGAGTCAAACAATGGTTCAATGTCCAGGTGGAGATCCGTAACAAGTGGTGTTCCTCAGAGGTTGGTACTGGGACTAGTGCTGTTTAACATCGTTGTTGGTGACATGAACAGTGGGATTGAGTACACCCTCGGCAAGTTTGCTGGTGACACCAAGCTGTGTGGTGTGGTTGACATGCTGGAGGGAAGGGATGCCATCCTGAGTAACCTGGACAGACTTGATTGGTGGGCTTGTGTAAACCTTGTGAGGTTCGACAAGTCCAAGTGCAAGGTCCCACATATGGCCCAAGGAAATCCCAAGCACAAATAGTGGCTTGGTGGAGAATGGACTGAGAGTAGTCCTGAAAGAGTAGGTAGGCATTGGAATGAGTTGCCCAGGGAGGTGGTGGAGTCACCACCCCTGGGGGTGTTTAAGAAAAGGTTGGATGTGGTACTTAGGGACATGGTTTAGTGGGTAATATAGGTTGTAGGGGACAGTTGGACCAGATCTTGGAGGTCTTTTCCAACCTTAATGATTCTATGAGGAGAAGGACCTGGGGGTATTGGCTTATGAGAAGCTCAACATGAGCCAGTAATTTGTGCTTGCATCCCAGAAAGCCAAAAGTATCCCGGGCTGCATCAAAAAAAGAATGACCAGCAGGTAGGAGGAGGTGATTCTCCCCCTTTACTCTGCTCTCATGAGGCCCTACCTGAAGTACTGCTTTCATATCTGGGCCCCCCACTATAAGAAGGACATAGACCTGCTGGAGCAGGTTCAGAGGAGGGCCATGAGGATCAGAGGGCTGGAGTTCCTCTCTTATGAAGACAGCCTGAGAGAGCTAGGGTTGTTCAGCCTGGAGAATACAAGACTCCAGGGAGAGCTTATAGAGAACTTCCAGTACCTAAAAGGGGCCTAGAGGAAACATGAGGAGAGGCTCTTTATCAGACATTTTATTATGACTGTGGTTAGATATTGCAACAGGCTGCCCCATCCCTGTAAGTATACAAGGCCAGGTTGGATGGGGCTTTGAGCAACCTCGCCTAGTGGAAGGCATCCCTGGCCATGGCAGAGAGGTTGGAATTAGATAACCTTTAAGGCCTCTTCCAATCCAAACCATTCTATGCTTCTATGATTCTGCATCTCAGTAGGCTGAGAGTGGAGGAGAACAAGTCATATCACAGCAAGGAGGACATCTGAAAGGTCAGTGGGTTGAAGAGACCCTTGTATGGACAGGAATCCAGCCCCATGTTGTGCATAAGAAAGGAAATCCATTGGCTGTGCTCAAGTGGAGTGAGGACAGGAACTCCTACCACAGTGGGAGCTGGAAAATGTTGACTTCCAACAGAAAAAAGGTTGTTTCTTGTTAGAAGTATTTTTGTTGGAAAAAAAAAAAAAAGCGGGGGGGGGGGGGGGGAGGGGGGAGGGGTCTGGAATCAGAAGAGGAAGAATGAGCTCTGTTGGGGATGTACTTAGATTGATCATGCATGACCCAGGTCATAACTCAAAAAGAGTAACAGCAGTCTTCCTGTAAAGGATGGTGAAAGCCATCTGCCAACCAGACTCTCTGTCTTGGGACACATGCTGTTTATCTGGGACACAAATCTGCAATACAACAGAGAATTTGCAGAGGTTCATGCAGACTTTGAAATACTACTGTTTATTACTTGCCCATGTGGATACCAAAGATGCTGCCAGTGGAGATGCTGAGTAGATCAAGGGTGACCACATGGTCTTAGAAATAAGGGCAAAGGAAATCAATTCCTGTTCTCTTCAACCTTGCTTGTCTATGGGAAGTGGTGAGAGAGGAGTAGATATGGATCAACAATTTGCTGTATGGCTGGTGTTGCTGCCAGGGACTTGTCTTTTATGGCAATCAGTATTTCCTAACCACCAGAAAAGAGCAAGTGTTACAGATATTTTAGAGATATAACATGGGAACAGCAGGCCAGTTAGCCTGACATTAGCCCCCAAGGAGGACTATGGGAAGAGTCCTCCTGAAGGTTATTTCCAGACACATGGACAAGAAGGTGATTGGGAGAAACCAGCACAGATTTACTAAAGACAAATGCCTGGCCGATCTGGTTGCCTTGCATGATCAGATGACTGGCTCAATGACAGAGAGAAGGTGTGGTTTACTTTTACTTTAACAAAGCTTTTAACAGGGTGTCTCATGGCATTCTTGTCACCAAACTGAGAGATGTGGGGCGGGTGGGTGGACTGTAAAATAAGCAAGAGACTGTCTTGACTGAAGTGTTAAAAAATATTGGTCAAAGTTTCAAAGAGTGACCGGCAGCCAGGCATGAGAGGTATTTTTCAGGAGTTGATTCTGAGGTAGTTTCTGTCTAATATATTCATCAACAGACAGGATGATGGACTGGGATGTTTCTTCTTTGTATTCACAGATGACAACAAACTGGGAATAGCAATGGGTATCCTGGAGGGACTTTGACAAGCTGAAGGAGCAGGCTGCTGAAAGTTCATGAAGATCAATGAAAACTAAGGCAATGCCCATGGAGACTGTCTGACTGAGGGAGCAGCTCTGCAGGGCGTCCTCAGGGACTATGACTGCTGAACACAACAGAAGTATGCCATTTTAAGAAGTATGCCAAGTAAGACCAGGTATGAACTGGGCTGTATCATAAGCATAAGCAGCTAGCATGTCAAGAGAATAGATTATCAATATCCATTCAGCATTCATGAGGCTTCATCTGGAGTGCTGTGACCAGTTTTGGCACCCTTCTCCAGTATTAGAGATATATTGACAAATTGGAGAATGTCCATCAGAGGTAAAGGTAAATAAGGTAAAGGGGATATGCCTTAGACACAAGACATACAAGGAAAGGCTGAAAGACCCAAGTTTGTTTAAACCAGAGGCAAGAAGCCTAAAGGAAATATAACTTCTGTTTTTTAATAACTTGAGAGTGGTTATAGAGAAGGTAGCCTGAATTCTTCAAGATATACAGGAAAGGGAAAGTCAGAAGAAATTATGACTAGATATAAGGAAAAAAAAATGCAAAATGGGGGTGGTTAACCACTAGAACGGGTTTCCCAGAGAGACTGTGGGAATTTGCAGCTTTGGAAATACTCAAAAGTTAACTGGAAAAAAGCTCTGGGCAACATGATTTGACTTTAAAGCCATACCTGCTTTTAGCACAAGGTTGGACTAAATGATCTCTAAAGGTCCGTTCCAACATAAATTCTGTATTCAATTTGTTTTGACATACTCCTGGAAGGGAAGGATATTTTATATACTTCTCCAATCTAGGAATGAAACTCATAGGCACAAATAATTAGTACTCCAATTAGGATGTCAGAACTTTCTGCATTTGAATCTCTATGATTTGCCGACTAGCATATAGTGCTACGTGTATGAGAAAATCCTCTTATGTATGAAAGCTTCAGTTAATGCAAATTTTTATGATCCCAATACAGAGAAACCATATGTAAGCAGATGATTCATGAGATTCAGGCTTCTGTTCCCTGTTTCAATCACTTCTGATTTATGAAAAGTAAACAGTGGATCCAAACCCATCTTAGCTGTCAGTGGTCCTTGTGAGGCAGTAAATATCATGATTTTCAGACTGTTAAAAAATCTTTCAAAACTGCTCAGCATGCAACTGCTTTTATAGTTACATGAGCCTTTAAAATGCACATTTCCTGAAAGGCAAGCAAGCGGGAATAATTACTATTCATTTTTTTCTCCTCAGCTTAGAGAGTTAAATTGTACTCAACAGTTATTTCTCCCTAGTGCATGATACAGCAGAAATCCTTCCAGAGCAAATGTACTGCAATCACAGAGTTGGCTTCAACTGCAGAAGCACTAAAAGAAGTAATGCAGATTAATGAATGGATGGAATAGATACACTGTGTCAGCATTGTTTGCTGCAAGGATCTCCTTTAGGTCTGGAAATGAAGACTTCCCCTGGAAGGTTTGTTTGCTCAGCCTGTGGTAGGTACTGAGGATCCATCCTTTTAAGGACCCTTTTTTCCTTTAAGGATTCTTTTTTTCTCCCCACTCCATGGATTTCAGAAAGATTGTGCTTTCTTTTTTGTCATTAAAGGGCTGGACTTTACAAATAATAAAACACAAGTGCCAAAAGACTTCATCACTGTCAGCAAGAAGACTATAATGTTTTCTCAAGGATCAACCCACACATTCATCTGTCTTTAATAAAAGCAGATATGCCTAGACATATCAGCTGACTTGCTGTGCTTGCCTTGGAGTAAGCATCACTTTTTTTTTTTTTTCTTCTCCTTTTTTTTTTTTTTTTTTTTTTTTTTTTCAGTGGGAGGGATTTCAAGATTTATGGGTGTGCTAAGAAAACATGGGAGGAATCTGCCTGAAGGGCTGATGGGTCTCCGTGGAGTGAGAAATGTACTCAATGAAGTACATTTATACATACTGTCCTTGGCTTGCTGTGTTGCTTTCCAAGTGTAAGCCACACCCAGCCTCTTGAGAAACAACTTATTTAGCAGTGTTCTTCTCCATGGGATTTGTTATGGGAACAGAAATGTTGAGGCTTGTTGCAGACACACAAGTCATTCTATTAATGAAAGTTGCTCTGAAAAAGGAGGATTGTGGGAAATGAGAGATCTTAAAGCCATGAAACACATATATTCATATAGTGTGAAATATTTAAACTTTCCAGAATTGAGGTAGAGTATTATGGAAAGGTTCTACAGCATTTTATAGAAAATTCTTGAGAAATATAAAAGGAAAAGGGCACCTTGCAATACCCTAGACTGAGTAGGTACAAAAATAAATAAATAAATAAAATTACAAAAGATGTTACCAATAATGTGATACAAGCAAAAAAGAAAAACACTGCATCACAAAGAAATAGTTCTGTATAATATACACAATTAAACTGGTAACTACAATCACTATATACTAGGCTAATCTCATTCCTGGAATGGAACTATGAAGTGAGTGTATGTTCTAGGATAGAGATTGTAATGACATTTTTGGTCCCACCATACCTTCATCTTGCCCTGTGTTCTCAGTAATCTGGTAATTAGTACATTCATTTAAGACCTATATGTCATATATTCAAATTTCTTCTGTTATGCAAAGTAGGAGATATTTAATCCTTGAAATCCCAACCTTCTGCACTAGCTTAGAAAGTAGCCTAACTTCAGTTTCTCATCTTAACTATCGTATGTTTACATAAAATATCAAGGAAGAAAGCCTTGTGGCTAACAACATCATGAACATGATTACAGATCCTATATTTTTCCCATTTAAAGATTTTTCACCTGACCTCCACTGCTTAAGTGCTCCAGTCATTACAGATGTATACATAAAAAGAAGATATTTTCACATATTTTGCACTCTTGATGAAAGCACCTGCCTTGGAGATTTTGGAAAGGCTGCAGGTCAGATAAGAATAGCTAAAATCGTTTGTAGGTATGAAGCAACTCATTGCTATCAATAGCTGGTTAGGTAGGTTTATTAAGGCTGAACCATCCGTTTCTAGTTAAATTCATTAGGCATTAGATAGGAAACTGGGAATTCTGATGTTTACAGAATTGAAGATCACAGATGACATCTCTATGACTAGTAGCAGAAGTGGCAGCTAGGGGATTAGGAAATTTGGGTTTCTGGAAACATTACTAGGAGATTTGGGATCAAACAATCCCAATGAACGGGGGATCAGGCCTAGGCACACAGCTGAAACAGAATTTAGTCTAGTATTGGCTATACTGCAATAGCATTTAAAATGCTTGATAGCACATAACACAGGTTTTGTGCACACAGAACATACGCTAATGGGCATATTTAATTCTATATGTGTTAGCATAGAAAACAAACTGAATTACAACATTAATTACAACTCCTCTCCCACCTAAATTAGTCTTCTTTAATCTGCATTTCTTCTGTTGTTCTTTCCTTTCTAAATGTGTCGCTGGATACCTACCTGCAATTGCCCTCCTACCTAATCTCCAGCTGTAAAGTTCATGTTTAACAATTCATTTTGTAGCTTTAATTTATTGTCTTGCTGGGAGTACTATAATAAAACAGCACATAGGATAAACTCATAAGCTATTATCTTCCTCAGTATGTATTGATACTGCACCTGTTTTCATATAGCGCAGCCTTTTAAAATGTATTAGTTTCTGGCCAAAATGACTTAGGCACCGTTTCCACTAAAGCTACTACTAAATAAAAAAGTTGAGGGAAAAAAAAATATATATATATGTATGTATATATATAAAAGATAAAACTTTATGGAAAATGGGTTTAGCTAACTCTTTGTAATCAAAAACTGATATCCAGTGTTGGTGCAAAGGAAAGTAAGTTTTTTAATCTAAGCATTGTATATGATATTCCCAGAAGTCAGTGACACAGTGGCCAACCAATGTCAGGTTCATAAAAGATCAGGGAGTCTCTTTAGAAGCTGGGTAAACTGCACAGGTTGCAAACTATAGTCTGCTTACACCAGCTGCGTTAGTGAACTCAAATTTTAACCCAAATAAAGGATAAATTCATTTGTGTATATTACTGTGGAACAATACTTTGCATTTGGATCAGTGACTGTGCACTGAGAAAGCACTGCTACATCTGTCTGAGAAATGAACATAGCCAAACCTGTATGAGAGCCAGCAACAGCTGTAGGTCCTTCATGCTTGTATAAAATGTAGCAACGTGTTTAAAATGTCTATAGCTACACATCCAGCAGAAGATGATTTAAGAATCTCTTGATAAAGCTACAGGACAGGTTCTTGTACACATCTCCAGACTGGATTGGCATCTGTCAGGGAAAATACTGACCTTCAAGAAACATCCCACAGGAGTCATAATAAGCAAGGAAAGAGCTGGATGTTTCATGCAGAAGAATTTGACGATTGCTTGTTCATAAGTACTTGTAGTGCTCAGTTTTCTAATCAATTCTCTTGTAGCATTCTTTTATTTTTGTTATTCTTGGCCAGGCAATATTTGCGTAATTTTGAAGGGTGTACTGACACTGGTCTTCAACTGCCTATGGGTGGTAACAAAAGGTCTGCTGGTCATGGTAGCATGTTTCTGATTTGGATTACACCAGTGATAGCTGAGAACTCCAGTGTGCTTTGCCATGTATACAAAGCAAATACGTTGTTGAGTTTCAATTCCTTCCATGTAAAAAGGGCCAGCAATTTACTGACAAGCTAAGGGGGGTGACTCAAACAAAACATAGATGCCAGAGACACAGTCACAGACCAGGGCTCTGACCACCACTCAGGGGAAAACAGAGGCTAGCAGCCTTCAGTATGACAGCCCAGAGTATTTCCTCAGCTGGCTTAGCATCATCATTTTTTCAAGCCAATGGCCCATGATAATCACATATATGATGTCAACCAGAAATCCATGCCTTGATAGTTTATTCTAGACAGTAGGAAAATGGTCAGAGATGGTCAGAGATGATCACATAGGCACAGAAAATAGGGAAGGTGAAAGGGAAAAATAAATAACTGCCAGCTACTAGCTAGTAGCTCTCAGGTTCAACAGGAGGAAGCACTATTTGCCAGGTTTACCCAAATCAATCACCATCTAGTGCTATGCTTTCAAATAGTGCCTTGTTGCACATTCTGATTATTTTACTCTTCTCTTTTTGGAAAAAAAAAAAATATATATATATATATATAAAATCTAGTCCCTACAGAAGCATTAAATCTAGTCACTACAGAAGTGTAATTTCCTTGGAGACCTGACACAAAGCAATATTAATCCCAAGATTTGTCAGACTATAAAGTCACAGAATATTCCAATGATGCTTTTAGTTGTCTCCATTATGACCGTGTTGCCCCTAATAAAATATTTCATTCCATAAAGGATTGTGAAGATATGTACAAAGAGATCTATCTTTGCCAAAGATCTCAGCTTAAATAGACAAGGAAGGCAAAGGTAGAAATACTCTTCCAACACATCTGAACATTTCAGGTCATCTGGTTTGAACTCTTCTATGATACCGGGCAATGAAACTTCCCTACGTCTCATGGTGGAATGAAAACGTTGAGGGCCTGACTAAAACACACTGCATGGGAAGGCATCCAGTCTGTATATGAAGCAGTCGAGTACCATTACTTGTTTACATTCACTTTTGCTCTCCTACAAAGCTCATTTAAGAACTAAAAAAAAAAAAAAAAAAAAAGGTGGAGGGGAGGAGGAAGAGGGAATGTATACAGACATGACTAAATCTGTTGAATGGACATTAATTTCTCTCCCTGTAAAGGTCAGTATAGAGACCAATTCAAATTTTGCAAATCCTGTTATGAATAAATCTCCAGAACACAAGAACTCTGACCAACTGTTACACACAGCAAGACACAACACCTTGTCACAGATGGGAAAATTCAAAGATCATCCCAGTTAAAAGGAAGATGTTTGCTGATTTTCATGGGCTTTGGATCAGTTGCTGGACTTTGAATTGGCTACTAAGCATGCAAGCATGAAGGAGGCAGCAGATTTTTCAGAGGCACACAGAGAATGGTAGGGCTGAGATCAATCTTTTCATGCCCACATCTACTCTCAAAAACCCTTGTAATTGAGTATGCCAGTGCAAGCACTGTAAAAACAAGTCCATTAGCAGACTATTATCCATCCACATGTAGTAGATAATGTATATATCAAACCCTCTTTATTTTGCAGTCTCTGGAGGTACAGGGAGAAATAATTTAATTTGGATTTTTTTTTTTTCTCTGAAAGGCAATCTCCGTATAGAACATTTCATGTTTCAAATTTACATGATTTCTTCCCCCTCTCTCCCCCTCCCCCTTCCCCTCCCTTTTTTTTTATCAAACATATTCTTCATCTTGTTGGTGAGTGTTTAGAGAAGAAGATCCAACCAGACTGACATTTAAAACCAAATGTCTCAAGGTAGGCATAAGAACAGTTGTCAGTAAGAATTAGCAGGAGCCAGCACTTGAGATGAGATTGGTATTTGACAGTCTTCATGAATACTACATTTCACACTGAAGATGTTACCTTTCAAACTTTAGGTTTCCTTTTTTCTTTTTAAGCAATGTCTGGCCTCATTCACCCTTTTAATGTTATGAAGTGGTACAATATTTTATACATGACAAGCACGAGGGAAGAACCCTATTATCATTCTCCTGTGTATGTGGTGTAACATGAATTAATGTAAGGAGGGAAATATTCATCCATTTCATGAAGACGGCTGAAACATTTGCTGCCAAAATTCCTTGCCTGTCATTTATTACTGACATTGAGAATATTTTTACATACTTGTGAAGGAGCTTTCCAAAAACCATTGAAGTTTATGAATTGCTTACAAAATTGCAGCTGATAAAGTTGAATGTTCTATATGTTGCAGGGCTAATGTTGTGCTGTGTTTTTGGAAGTACCCTTCTGTATGTTTAAATTGCCTTACATGGCAATTTAGATCTGCCCATAATGTTTTACATGTTCGATGACATTTTACTGATTCTATTATTGCAGTGAGCAGTTTGGTCAGTACATGTTTATGTCACCTGCAGAGCAATTCAGCTCAGAAGGGGGAAGACCTTTGATATTAATCAAGCTTTCCAAAGTTCTTTTGCAAGAAGAGTAAATATTCTGCAGGTAGATAATGCAACCTACTATTAAAGTATAGGAGAAAACTTCTCAGTATGCCTTATAATTAGCATATTCATGGTGATATTTAATTCTGCAGTGCACTAAACTATTTAAAAATTTTTTCTCTAAAAAAAATGAAAAAAAATAAATAGGGAAACTGAGGGTTTTCTTAGTTTCCCTATGGTTCTTTGGCGGTCTGTAGAATTAAGGTCATTCCAAAGTTGCTGGAATAAGCCTAAAACAGTGAGAACGTTGACTCTACAGTGTGTTCAGTGTCTCATTAATCTATTTTGAATTTCTGTTAAGCGACTAAATATTATAGAAAACCTAAAATAAAAACTGCAGTTAAATTAAATCTTTTTATCTGCAGATGTTGATTTAGACTGTGATAATTGTGCAATTTGACAAAACTGTCGTATCAGAGTGCTTTTTAGGTACAGGGCAGCAATTTTTGCAGTCAATGCCAGAGTGAGGGAGACATGCTGTGTACTAATGGAAGTAGGACTAGTCCTGAAGGACAAGTGCATGGCTTATTTCCATCTAGTGAAAATCTCTTCCCTGAAAATAGCTCACTGTCTCCACCTCTGTTGGACACTGAACTGTTCCTGGGTACTGTTTGAAAGAGTGACAATTATCATAAACTAGAACTATGTGGTGAGTGTGCTGTTAATTGAACACTAAAGACGATTAAGGTTCTTCTAATGTTATTGGATTAAAAGAGGTTATCCACATTCATAATATTTTCTATACTTTGACCATAAACACATTTTAAATATTTTTTCATGAGTATGTGCCTGACTGTAGAAATGCAGTTTGTAGATGTTATGCATGTGAATGAAAAGAAAAATAAAATGTAAAACTATAAATTTCTAACTCTTTCTTTCCATTTTTTCCCCCTTTTCTTTTTTCCTGTTTCCTAAACACTGCACAGGCCTACAGCTTTAATGAGTTTTCAATGGGTAAGAGCTAGACAATCACAGTAAAGCCAGAGAACTACATGGATTTTTTTGGATGTGATGTAGTAGATTTCTTACTCTTTTTCCAAAGTATCTCAGAGCATGTAGTGCTACACCATCTGTGACTTCTTCACACAGACCACAAGGGAGCACAGACATAGAAAGCTATGTATGCACATCCCCAAATACTTCCAAATATATCCATCTTTGTTAGCGGATTGATTTTTACACCTATTTACTCCTTCACTTTTTCATTCTGGCCCAGTTTCTGCCAGATGAAAAGTCTATTGAGATCGGCTCTTTCTCATTTTTACAGTTTTTCACCTTTTATTTTTTTTATTCTCACTGACAACTGTGTGCTGTTACTCATGATTTTTTTGTATGTGCTCATATGATTTTTTTTTTTTCAAATTCCATTGGGAAAGGATGGGAAAGTTGGGTTTCAGTGGGTGCAAAGAATGCTACTGTAGTGATAATACCATAGTGAAAAGGCCACATAGGTATTTTTTTAAATAAATTTTAATTTTCCTGTGTCATTGTTGTGGTTTAACCCAGCAGGTAGCTAAGCACCACACAGTCATTTGCTCACATACCCTCCCCCCAGTGGGATGGGGGACAGAATCGGAAAAAAAGGTAAAATCTCATGGATTAAGATAAAGAATGTTTAATAGGATGGAAAAGGAAGGGATAAGAGTACTAGTAATAATAATAATGAAGTGTTGCACAATGTAATTGCTTACCACCCACTGTCCAATGCCCATCCTACACCTGAGCAGCAGCCTCTGCTGCCCTCACCCTGGCCAACCACCCCAGTTTTATTGTTCAGCATGACATTCCATAGTACGGGACATCCCTGTGTCCAGCTGGGGTCAGCTGTCCTGGCTGTATCCCCACCCAGCTCCTGGTGCACCCCCAGCCTCCTCACTGGTAGGGCAGTGTGGGAAGCTGAAAAGTCCTTGGCTTTCTGTGAGCACTGCTCTGCAACATCAGTAGGTTATCAGCATTATTTTCATCCTAAATCCAAAACACAGCACCATACCAGCTACTAGGAAGAAAATTAACTCTATCTCAGCTGAAACTAAGACCGTCATTTAACAGAAACTCACAATCTAATCCAGCAGCAGTAAAGCATGAGTCTGTCTTAGTAAAACCTAATATATACCAATTGGCACAGTTCAGCTCAGCCATTGAATGTGTCACCTGTCTGAAGCATGACTAATGCACAGCCTCAAAGTTCAGTTAAGGCTGAAATGCATAGCTAAAATGAGATCTGGATTATTCTGCTGAATAAGCCTGTTATGACAGGTCAGTCAACAGCAAATCTGTTTTACACAGCTTTTTTTTTTTTTTGCTTTTTTTTTTTTAATAGCTTTAAAAACAAAACAAAACAAAACAACAACAACAAAACACAACAGACATTTTATATTTAATTCATTCAATATTTGTAATAGATTTACTGGGGTGCTGTGGTTAGCTGAGAAATAAGTATAAATTATAACTTCTTTGTACCTTAAAATACCTTCTGGAATTATAGCATAAATATCAAACTTCACATTTCCAAAGATGCTTTGCATTTTCTAGTTTTTGTGGCAGTAATATCATAATATTAAAAGTTAAGATGTTCTTGCTTCCTTTCTCAAGCCAGCTCTAGACAGTATTTTTCTGCTTCCACCTAATATTTGTCTTCCTCTTGAGCTGTGCCATGACAAAAGTTTGGTAGGGGAGGATGCTTTAGCTAGGATCACTAAAACCTCAGAGTTAAGCTTCCAGGAAAAATAGGAGAAGAAGATGAGGATTGTATTAAGTTGGCTTTGCACACAAGCTGCTCTCTCTTGAAAACCTCTGGCCTCTCTTGAAACCTCTGGCCAAACAAATAAGGTAAGTACATGTTACACAGATAATGTTTTAAGGCTTATTAAGGAGAACTACTACTTTTAAGAACATTTAGGGCATTAAAGTAGCCAGATGTTTTTAATATCAAAGTCTGTGTAAATGGGGGAAGGGACAGGGTCTCTGAGAATCAAAAGAAATAAAAGATTTGTGGAATCTCCTCTGCTTCCCATTCTTTTTTTGGCAGTTTGGCTTTTTTTGGGTTGTATGCTTCGATAAAGTTGAAAGCTGTACAGAAATATTCTCACACACAAAAATCTAAATAAACTATGCTATTTTCCCCATTGTGAGTGTTTTTCAAGGTGAAATTGATATGCTTATACATTTTCAATATGAAAATGAAATGAACTGTAAACATATGCTTTACTGAGTGCAGCATAAGCATAATTTCTACAGTAATTTCTGATAAGAATATACATCAGTGCATATTTGAGATCACTGTGGCTTCAAATATTTAAGTGACCCTCTGGGAAAGGTCATGGATTTCCAAAATAAAAATCCAGTCCAGACCTCCCTCTCATGCTCACAGCAACAACAAATGCCCCTCAATAGCAGGTTTGGTTCTCCCCTGCCCTCTTTCCCTCTCCCTCCCCCCCTCCTCCCCCCACAATCGGTTTAGTGATTTACTAGAAACTAAATAACCCCATGGTTATTATGTAAGGATTTTTGTTCTTCCACTCTGCCACAGTCAAATGGCTGGAAATGAGGAGGCCTGGTTTTATCACTTTGTATCCAGCTTTCTGAGCACTGATGACTTCTGCAGCACTTTGGCCTCATCCTGAGCACTGCTGGTTGCTATGGAAGCAGCGGAGTGCAGCACTGTGAAGGACTGGGAGATGCTGGGGAGATTGTTCATCACTTGGTACAGACATAACAGTGCTGTCAGGTAAAGCTATACCATGTAAAATTTTATTTGTGCTGAATATATATCGTTTGATCTCTAGAAGCTGCAAACTTTTTCTTCCTACGAAGATGTGCAGGAAGAATAGATTTTGTACATCTGGATCCATTTTCCTATGAGCTTCATCGTTCCGTACACTTGTTTTATTTTGGATGTAGTAGGACATTACTTCTCTACATGCTTTGCCATGTTTGGCAGTGGGAGGTAAGAGAAAGGAAAAGGTGTGTGAGGCAGATGCTCACCTGCTGAACCCAGCTCAGTGTGAGGGCAACCCAAGAGAGAGACCTGCCAACACCCTGCCCTGGGAGGCTGCTTCAGCTCAGGTGCTGCAGTGTTTCAGAGCAGGAGAGACCAAGCCAACACTGATGCTTTATCATGGTGACAAGGCAGTTTGCAGTCCATTGCAAAGGTCAGATCTTGAAGGAAACCAAATTTGCTGCAGCCTAGTCCTCTAGCAAGTATCCTAAACTCATTTCTCCAAAAGAAGATCAGCAACAGTTAGAATCTGTTAAAGAGTATCTCCTAATAACCTACACATATTAAAAGAGAAATTATTTTCTTAACATCACAGGTATGATTCAATTCACAGAACAAAATGACCAGATGGAAGTGTCTATATGTGATGTAGGTATCAAAGCTATATTCACTGAAGATCTCATGTATATTCTCTTTCCAAATAAAAACAAAAATAATTTAAAAAATAAAGCAGTATTCTGCTATTGATTCTTGTATCTGGAGTTTGCCTATTAGCAATTTTCAATAGAAATTTTGATAAATATTTAGGTTACGACTCTTTCTGGAGAAGCTGGAAAGAGCACCTTCTCATCTGGAACCAGAATATCACACTTCTAGAGTGTGATCCCACTTTACTCAGATGTCTTTTGGGGATGGGATAGTTGCTCCCTGAAGGACCCTGTCTCACATCCTTGATTACATACATATGAATCATGAAGGCTGGTGTCAAAAGGAGACTTATTTTTAATGTAAATTAACTTGAGTGCAAGCTTTGTAGTACTTTGTAGTATCAAGACAGAAAGCATTATGTTATCAGCTTTGCCAGTCTTATGTGTAAAAAGCTGTTTTGTTTAAGTTCTTATGCAGAGCTTACTAGCTTATACCATGGGAGGAAATGCAACACTGAGCTCATTATGGTTAAGAAATAACATTATGCCATAGTTGTACATCTATATAATAGTAGTCAGAAAGACTGGAAAATAAGTGACATTTTGGTTTGTGGGTGAGTAAAATCATTTGCATGAAATCAATAATTCATTTCTACCAGTTCTCTTTTTACCTACTTGATTCCCCATCATATGTGTCAAAATAGTTGCTTCTGTGGAATGGGGGTGATTTACAGCTGACAAATTCCTCTTGGAGCACCCACCAAATAACAAGATTTCACATGGAGTCATTCACATAATAACCTGGCATAAAGCCAGAACAGTTGGAATCTCTGGTTCTTGTTGAAAATTGGATTGGATTGCTTCATAGTTTTTCTTTCTAGCTTTCTGAATGGACTTCCAGCAGAAAGGAAATCTGGAATTGCTTCAGCTCTCAGTATCTAAATGCTTCCCAAAATAAAAAGGGCATCTGTTCGTGGCATATCCTCTTACTTTTTTTTTATGTTATTTTTATTTTATTTTTGTTATTGCAACACTTGCATGTAGAAGAGCTCTCTGTTACTCATACACTGAAACTATTTTTTTGGTGTTGTGACACAGCATGTGATTAGAAAAAAAATAAAAAATGTTGGTTGGATGGAAAATGTGAAAGTTTGGCAAATAAAGTATATTTTCTGTATTTTCTTGTTTAGAAGATTAAGATTTCATGTAATCTCGCACCCTTGGGCAGATGCTATCTGTTTTCCTGTCCAGAGCTTCAGGCTATAACCAACAGGAGACAAAAAAGGAGGCAGAGGAAACTGTGAGAGACCACAAGGCTTTCTTAATGAGCTTTTAAACAAAAATGCAGCAGAAGGGCCATTTATGCACTAGTTAAAATACTGGAAACAATGATTATGAAAAAGTATATTTGATTTTTTAAAGAAAATTGATGAACAATATCCACATAGACAAAAAGACTGCAATATTTACTTTTTGCCTTCTCTATTGAATTATTCTTGAGACATATGTAATTATAAAATATGCATAAATTGATTGTATTGAATGAATAAGTGAATCCATTTGCCTGTGTGTATGCTTGCCTATAACATACTCCTAAATATATAAGTATATGGAAAAACATTTTATTTTTTATGTTTTCTCATATGCCTTTTTCTATATGTAGTGAGTTGAGGATGAATTTTTGTCAAGACATTTTTAGAAGACCAAATCTGTAAGAAGTAGAGAAAGAAAAAAAAAAAAAAGTCTTCTTAAACAGCAGTTGAATCATTTCCTTTCAGAAGATATGAAGAAAGACACAATAAATAAACAAATGTTGATTTGGAGAAATATCAACAAAGGAAGACAGCAATTTTATGAAAGAGCTTACTAGGTAAGGAACTTGCTAAGGGGAGGTTTAATGCTCAGTTCTTCCTCCTGACAGAGGCATACATGTACACAACTGTCAAAATATCCAAAAAATATCCAAAAAAAAAAGGTCCAAATTATTAAGAGAGGGAATAATCAAGGATAGCATAAAATATTTCTCTGGGTATTTCTCTTTGATGTTGTTCACCTTGTGTGAACAATTAAGCCTTTTACATAAACCTTTTACATAACCCAATACACAATTAACACCCCATTTTCTCAACTAAGAAAGCTCCAACAGAAAGAAGAGGAAGCCTCAAAAAAAAAAAAAAAAAAAAAGTGATTCAAAATTTACTGATTGCATCAGTAAAGCAACACTTAGAGACACATTCCCTTCTCCAGAGGTTTATAATGAGTTATTTACTCTCTCATTCAATTAAAATTTAAATATTTTGTACAGCATGGAACAGCTCCCATGGGAAGGACAAGGAAGAGTTTTCCTGTTATGGTGAAGGAGACATGAATCTATATTATTTTAGCCAGAGTTACAGGTGAATCTAAGTCTTCCAGTGCCAGAATGATTGCCCACTTGTATTGAACAGTATGATGAACATCTGTCTGGATAGTTTCTTTACTGCTGATTCTAACTTATTTACCAGCGAATTCAATCAGCATTTAAAAATACTTTGAGAGTACATATATTATTTTCCATTGAATATACTTTTATTGCAACTTTTCAAACATTTTACCAAAAAGTGAATTAATTAAGTAATTTAAAATTATTGTAGGAGTGTTTATCATCAGCACTATTCTCTATGACATCAGTTGATTCTTGGAGGAGAAATGGGAGAAATGTCATCTTACATATTAATGTTATGATTGTGATCCACCGAAACATGGCCTGTGGTATGTAATTTAGAAAAACAAACCTAATCTTAAAACCCTTACTATTACTTTCCACAATGATTTAAATATTTTTCTTTTGACACCACCATTTAAAACTAAAGTTTTTTGTTTTGTTTTTTTTTTAGACACTTCATCTGTATCTGTTTTATCTTAAAGTTTTCATAATTGAAACATACTTAGCTGAAATAAGTCTTGCAATCTTAACAAATACAGTGAAACACTTTATCTACAAATCAAAAGATATGTTCCTCCCATTCAGATATAACCCATGTTTAAGCAATCTGTTGGTTCATTCAGCATTAGCTTATTGCTTACAATCTGATACCAGACCATATAGCAAAAATGCATATGTGCATTCATCATTCTTGTCTCTTTTTTTTCATTTAAGATAGTTGAAAATTTATTTTATTTTATTTTATTTTATTTTATTTATTTTATTTTATTTTATTTTATTTTATTTTATTTTATTTTATTTTATTTTATTTTATTTTATTTTATTTTATTTTATTTTATTATTTTATTTTTATTTTCCAGTGTTATTGGTATGTCATGACTCTTAAGGACTATTGGTTTTAAATATGGCCTTTTTAAGAGTCTGAAGATAACAGAAAAGAAAAATGAAACAGCATGACAGTTTTCAATGGCAGTTTTCATCGTGAATCTGTAGAACTTAGCTGAAACACTATTTTATCCTCAATATTTTACTTAGATTGAAAGTTAATCTATCATTTTATTTTCTTAATATTGTTTTGGAAAAAAAAAATTGTAACTACATTCTTATTCTTAGGTTTCTAGATGTGTTCTTTCATTGAATTTTGAGTGTCACAGTGGTGTTATTTCTGTATTTTTGGCTTTTCCTCTAATAATAATTTTTGAATTACTCTTTTCATACCAGGTATCCAGTACCTATTCATTGACACTGTTTGACATGTGTTTTCACCTATCATATCATCTGTGTTAACAGCAAAAACTCAAAAAAATCTACATTGCAAACACAGACAATCTTACTTTTTCCTGTAGATCAACTTATTTCTCTCTATATATACATTATTTATTATTTTATTCCCTTCAATAGAATATTTTTATTAGGGTAATATTTTTTCTTGTTGATATTATTTATTATTTTTTATTATTTTTATGTGGTTGTTGTTGTTGTTGTTGTTTTGTTTTTCACTTAAAAAGGAATTACAGTGAGGTGTAAAGAGGAATTACGGTGAGGAACATTGTTTAAATGCATAGAGATGTTTTTAAAAAAATATTGTTTCATTATTCTGTGATTCAAAACCTACCTGTAAAAGTCCAGTTAAATCTTTATTAAAAAAATTATTTAATTTACTCTGTTTTCAAAAGCATGTATAACTTCTGTAGTATGAACAATCTAAAATAAACTATAGTTTGTTTTGGCTCCATTAAGTTCTGTTTTCATTTTCTATTTCAATTTCATGAACACACAGTCACTATGCTTTATTCAAAGATTTAATCTTTGTCCTTATTTTTGATGAATGAACTGTTTCATGAGCTACTACATTAACATAAATTGATACATCCTAAATTTCAGAAATCAAAGCAAGCTACGAAAATGTTCATTTCAATACCAAGAACTACCAGGCATTCTTTGGAACTGCAAAACCTCATCTGAAGTCCATGGGGTCACTTTCATGGTGAAGTCAGTTGATATTTTGTCCCAGATTTCAGCTGATGTATGAGTGCGCTGGGAAAAGATTATAGTGAAACACGTTTCACACTCATTCCCTTTTCAATCCAGTGAACATTGAGTATGTGAATTTAAGTCAAGAGGTGTCTTCAGTTTTTCTAGCAAACACTTTTGTAAACCTGTATGTATTATTACATAAGATTTATTCCAGCCATTGCTTAACAATAGAATTAAGACTACATGTACATGTGTTTCAAGCCTGTGTGAAAGCCAGTATCACTTGCTTTTCTTTTATTCTTAAAGAGAATTTTTATGATTCTTTCTAATCTTTAATAACTATTATAAGAATAAGATGAAATGAATAAAGGCATCCAGAAGCAGTCAAAGCATCACTAAAATTAAGAAATCCTAATAAGTACATTCGATAAAATAATTATCATATGTTCATTCATCACAGTAGCAATAGTAGTAATAATGAAATACGATCCAATAATAAAGTACACCAAAAGAAAATGTAGCCGTTAAAATAAAAAAAAAAAAATCATCTCCCTCTTTTCTTTCACTTTCATACCTCAAATATTCCATTTAAACAATATAATAGCAAGATAAATTGTGTAGTTTGGATGATATTGCAAGAATTTAGCTATAAGCATGAGATGATAAACAATGTAGTAATTGCATTTTCACATGGGAGAATTGTAATGCCTATTATTAGATTTATTGCGTGATGCAGTGATGAAATTCTTGCCTCATTAAAATAAGTAGACTATTTGCCAGCGACTTCAGGAGAGCCACAGTTTCAGCCCACATCCTCAGCTCGTAATTCAGCATGTCTCCACTGAGTTCATTGATTCCAAGCCAAATCACACACACTAAGGTTCCCAGGCACTATTTTCTTACATAACTTCCAAATGCAAGGGATAATACCCTTTAAATATCACATAGCAGTTTAGTTCCTCATATATTTAGCAGGAGAGGAATGTGACTCTCTAAAGCATGCATCATCCACACAGACGCATACTGAGGATGTCCTTAACTACTCCTTGGTAAATTAAATACCTTACGCTTTATTTCATGAATTCTAACTGTTTAAGAAAGGTTGGACTTGAACAATTCTTTGAATTCCATCCAGGAAAACACAGGGTATACAGAAAATAGTGTTTGCACCAGTTTAGTGGCCCTTGTCCCATCCAGCCTGAAGTGGATAGTGGTCCCTTTCTCAGATGTTAGGGTACACTTTATTGTAGGAGTTGTCCTTCACATGAAAATTAACACTACAACCCTGAGTGAGTACCGTATTACAGGTGTTTATTACAGAGGAGGAGGAATATAATTCTAGCTGGTTTCACTGAATTCCAGCATGAATAACTTCATTCTGCCTACATAAGAGATTCTCTAATAACTTCATGACTGATGTCTTGTTTCCTGCATCAGAAATTTTCTGGGCAATGGCTATTCTTCAACGTATTGTTGCATGAAGTATTTGGATCTCATTGCTGACAAAAGATACTGCAGGAATGTACATACTGAAGTTCAGATATGAAGCTATCAAGATGTCTTTTTTTTTTCTTTTTCCTTTGTTTTTGTTTAAGTCTATTCCTACCTCTCCCAGTTTTCAACTTCTTGATGAATTTTTGCTGGCAACTATTTCATTTTACTTCCAGCTGGCAGATCAAAAAAACACCTTCTTTGAGAGGTGATGGTAATGCACAAGCAGACCAGAAGATGTGTAATGTTATGTAGCAACCCAGCCAGCTTCTCTCTGCATTTCTCTCTGCTCTCCCAGATGCTTATTAAAATTGCATTCCTAAGAAAGGTTGGACAGGTAATCCAACCTTCAACCTCTAACATGGCAACAATTTATAATGTTTTGTGTAAAATAATCTGTCATGTTCTCAGTGAGAATGTAGTTTCCTACTATGTTGATCTATCTCAGCCTGAACATAGAAAACACTGTTTTTTCTCCTTTTCTCTAGCCTAGTGGATGGAAACTTATTTTAGAAAACACGTGTTTTCTATATAGAAAAAGCTAATCAGTAGTCATACTAATCAAAATTCCTAATTAACTCAGCCAGCCTGCTCAAAAGAATGTTCTGCCATCTAAATAATGTGTGCTTTCTGTTAGGGTCTGTATGGCAAGAGTGAGCTAACTTCCCTTTGACAACAGCAGAATAAGTCTCTGGTATTTATGTGGAACAGAGACCATTATTGTTGCAATTTTTCAGGGATGTCAGGTAGGAAAGACTATACTCAGGATCAGGCCATTTGATGGTTACTGTTCTTGTAAGAAATGTGCTTCATCAAATGTCATTGTAGAGTTTGTTTTAAGAGGACCTGTGCTTCATTTAGGAGACAGGACAAGCACGCACAGGACAAAATTAAAGTTGCCTGTGCAGTGCTTAACATAGCATATCTAGAGTTTAAAGTAAATTATCTGTGCACCAAATGAGCTGAATCTTGTTGAAATGCAATCATGTCATCTAAGTAATATTATCTTAATGTAGCTTTTTTTTATAAGCCTATTAGCTATACATCCTACTGAATTATATGAATGTGTGCTCAAGGACAATAAATTACAGAGCCCATCCAATCATCATATCCATCTAGTAAAGCACACTTTTTAATGTACATTTAACAAAATAATGATTTGAACAGTTGACTATTTCATTTTCACCAGACAAACTGATGTGTCCATATTTCTTACAAATAAGAAAAGGCTCTGGCTGCAGGAGGTAAATGTACATCTCTTCAAGAGGAGTGATTTGTTCTGAATGCAATTCTTCTCGGGGATGCTCAGAGACTGGCAGTTTGACCTACTGTACATTGTTTCCTCTGCAGCATTTTGCCAGCTTCATATGTTTTAATTTCAGGGCTAATGTCTTTCAATGTTCTTTTTATTGGAAGTAGTGGAGCATTAATGAACCAGTGTTCAAGCCAAGAGACAATGAAAGACAGTTCTACTTTATCTTTGCAAAGATAATGCTACAGGCCAAACAAGTGATTTACTAATACCTTGACATTTCCTGTTAAGTGAAAAGTTTTTGTTTTTTTTTTTAATAATAAATAGTAAAATATTGACTACCATGTAATTAGCAACAGGCCTTTACAAGGTTCTTTTCAGATCTGATTGACAGTGTGTGTTTTAGAAGGTGTTTTATAGATACCTTTTAGAAGAAAAACTTTTTTTTTTTCTTTCTAAATGAAGCCATTGGCTCCAGTGTTATGTCACTCACTAGTTATGAATGCAAGGCAACTGTGACACATAGCCTAGTCAGAGTTGTTATTTGACCACTACTAACAGGACAGGTGTGCCCTTGGCCCTTCCGGTTTATTATGAGCTTGTTTCATTCTCTTTCTCTCTCTTCCCTCTCCCCCTTCTCCCCCAAGTGTCTGTTACTCACCAGGTGCCCATTAATCATGTCTCCTGTCCTGCAAAGATAAAGATTGGAGCGCAGATCCAGGCAGCTGCTGCAAGATAAATACTCTGTGAGTGGACATGAACCCAGCAGGCTGCAAGGGTCAAACATCCTAACTTAGAATGGCCCACAGAGCCCAGAAACTACTTTGGAAAATAATAAAATAAAATAAAATAAAATAAAATAAAATAAAATAAAATAAAATAAAATAAAATAAAATAAAATAAAATAAAATAAAATAAAATAAAATAAAATAAAATAAAATAAAATAAAATAAAAATATTTAAAAAAAAAAAGTGGAGGAGCAATGAAGACAG
Source organism: Anser brachyrhynchus (assembly GCF_964034855.1). Taxonomy (NCBI): domain Eukaryota; kingdom Metazoa; phylum Chordata; class Aves; order Anseriformes; family Anatidae; genus Anser; species Anser brachyrhynchus. Next base: position 13,603,489 of record NC_137695.1, read on the forward strand.
AAGTACTGAATATGAGGACTGAGATGAACAGCCACTTCTCTAATAACTGTCTATTACTCTGCAACTTATTTGAAATGGATGAATGAAGGTTATATCATCACAACATAGTTTAATGCTTGCAAAAATTCTCCACAACTCTGGAAATTTTATTACAGTGTCAATCTCTCATGAGAATGAGTTTAATGAGCCCAGGCAGAATACTGTGCTAATGCAGATACTGATACTCTTTTTCAGGTATTCACACTAGTGTGGAGTGGTATCACCTCCTGCTGGCACAACTATCTTTGTCTTGACATACCCATAAGAGCCTCCTCAGAAAAGGAAAAGTCTCAATGCAGTACATCAATCAAAAATAAAATGAAAAGCACAGAAATGTGGAAAAAATATCTAAAATCAGGGTGCTGCAGGAGCACCCTGCAAGTAGTGGAAGTAGTTTTCCACCCAACTCAGACCTGTGCGCATGTTCAAAAGTTCTGTAACAGAAGAAACTGGAAAAAAAATAAAGTGAAAAACATGGACTGGCAGGAGGAGACAAACCATTAATATATTTTAGCAAAACATGCTGGGAGAGAGGATATATTTTCTCTGTGAAGCTTTGGAGTGCTGTGAGATAGAAGAATAAAATTGGATGGCTGTATGTGAGTACAGGAATTGCTATTTTGATCTGTATTTCTTCATTTCAACAAGGAAAAAAGCCAGCCAACAGAGCTCAGCAATGTAAGGTTATGTAAAAATAATAATAATAATAATAACCTCCCATGTAGTAGGAAAGGAAAAGGAGAAAATGACAGTGAGCTGACTTCCAGTGTAGGAGTATGAAACACATAAGCAATATCAAGATATGTTACTAAGTCCTGCTTGAAGTTTCATGTTATATTTCCATGATGGGTATGTGGTATAAGTGTGGAAGTGACAGAACAGTCACATCCCTTCACTCTACATTATCCATCAGATTAAACAGTGAAATGCTAGCTTAATAGAGATCATTTTTTGTGGGGTGCTATTAGAGGTACACTTTATTTTCTGGTATATTAGATCTTGAAGCTCCAGAGACCTTCAATGGGACAAATCTATGAACTGAATGATTGTGCTTGGACTACTCTGGAGTACCTTCATAGGAGAATGCAAAAGCATATTGCATGATCTCTCCTTGCAAAGCAATCATAGTCTAGTGCATTTGCAAATAGATGGATTTAAATCCATTCCAAAACACTGTAGGCTTCATTCTCTGTTTCTCCAGGTGACCTTCTATCTTCCTCTCATCAACTCATACTAACCAGCTTATATAAACTAATCCTTTTTCTTTTTAATGTCCATTTATTTGGTAATAGTCTTTCCAAATCATTTGAAACCATGATACTGGTGAGTATATGAATCAGTCTATCCTGACAACTCTCTTTAATAACAATAGATGAGATTTCTCAATACCAGCTAGGTGACCCAGAAAGGAAAGTACAGAAGATTGCCTATTTTCTCGACTAGAGTGGGAGATATCTTTGTGTTCTTTGTGCTTCTTTGCACTCCTCTTATAGTAAAATGGTGCTTCTTTCCACTCCTTATCTATAGTAAAATAGTAATTGAGTTGCACAACACAAAATTAATTGTTACTTGCTGATGATCCTGCTTCTGACCCTGGAAGTCCGTGAGAATTTTGTGATTGCCCTTCTTTAGCCAACACATTGCATATCAGACAAAGATGAAGAGTGAAAGCCAGGATAAGCCAAATGTTGATCTCAGAAGATACTACCAGGAGGAGTATTTTAGGCAAACCATTTTTACTTGGAAAAAACTCATACATTAAATTTAACCTCCAACCTCCTCCTCCCCGCCTCCCCCCCCCCCCCCCCCCCCAAAGGAATATAGTAGGCTCAGGTTTTGTTTGTTTATTTTAAAACTTTTTAGATCTTGAAAGCAATTTCTGGTCACAGCAAAAGCTGAAAAATCTGAAATTACCTGATGGTCAAATTACCTGACGATCTCCTAGGAAAACTGGAGCTAGATCCGTCCTCCCCTACATTTTAAGAAAATTCCTGCTTAACACTATTATCTTAGCACTATTATCTTAACACTATTAATCTTAGCTATTTCAGTGTGGGCTACTTGCTACTTGAATATTCCAGTTTCATGGTGATGTAAAACATTTTCATTGAAAAAAATTAATGAAATAAAAAGTTCACTGCATCTTGTCTTTTTGGCTTTTGCACTCATATCATTTTTCTGATCTGAATAAGTATATCTATTAATTCGATGTCTTAAGAGATTCCAAACCTTAAAATAAATAAGTAAATAAATAAAATTAAAAACATCATGGAGGCATCAGATGATATAATATGAAGATCCCTATCTCTCCCACCTTTTAAAATCCATTCCTCATCCTTTTTCTTTTTTTTTTCTTTTTTTTTTTCCCCTCAATGGATAACAGACTGCCTGTAAAATGAAAAAAAAAAAAGTTTCTAAAATGTATTCATTCTTTAAAAAGCAATGTTTTTAAAGTATTTAAAAATTAAACTCTAATTATATTGACAAAACTCAAAGTCTCATCAGTCTCAACTCTATTTTTAATCTTACAACGTATCAATATAAAAGAGCGGTTGATGTTAATAACAAACTAATGGGTGGCTTATACCACTTGAATTTTTGGTTGGAGCAGATAGAGTTAAATATCTTTTATCAGTCACATACTTGCTTTTGAGAAGTTCTGAGAGCACATGAAAGACAGTAAGGACTTAGAAGAGAATAACGACAGATGAAATCCTACCTTACATCTGCCTTTATATATGAAAGAGATTACATTGTATCCAAATCAGGCATCCAGGGAAGGCAGATGAGAAATTAGGAAGCATGTAAAATACAGCAAAAAATGGTTGTTAAAAGGTTATAATCTTTTAAAATTGACAAGCCTTCTTGGCCAGATTACACATACCCAGGAGTGCTGGAGGAAGTGGGGGATGAAATTGGCAAAGCATTAGCAACATTTTCACAAGTTCACTCAATTTTTATTCACTTCAAGAGACAAAGACGGATCTGAAGATAGGGAAAATGGGTCACACTGTTTCTTTACTTCAAAAAGATGAAGAAGAGGAAGGGATACAGACATGATAAAGTTGGTTCAGTCTTTTTGATAGTGTTGTAGGAACAGTGAAAAATGCTATGAAGGCTTGGGAAAAAAAAAAAAAGAAAAAGAAAAAGAGAGAGACTTAAAGCATAGCAAAGGGTAAAATGTCACACTGTTTGTTCAGCACTATTCAATTAAGGCCATCTCACATCTCTCCAGAGGAAAGCATTTCTCTGTGCTTAAGTGTATTCACATTCTTGGGATGATAAAATTGTGGTAGATAGGGAACCTCAAAGAAGAAGAATCAGTATACACCCTGCTAATTTTTCCACATCAAAATTATATGTACCTTAGAAGCACCTTTGGGAGCATTCCACCTCAGAGTCCTGGAGAGAGACACACAAAACATGAGATACATTTCTGTAGTTCCAATTCCTTCATCAAATTCAAAAAGACTAAACCTTTAAAAAAAATACAGAAAAATGAAAGGACAAAAATAACAATTCTGATATGCTATATTAGGATGTGATCACATTTTTTTTCCACATACATTGTAGCTTAGGTCTTTTTTATGCCCTTGACTACAGACAACAAAATTTACCTGCAGTAATGAGAAGCTGTTTCAGATATCCTGCATACAAATTCAACAATTTTTCTTGTTGTGGTTGTTGATAGTGGGTGTTCTACCCACTTTAAATGAAAACCATGATTCCCAGAAGAGCTGAGATTTGATTTACCTTAATCTTGACTAGCTGACAGTTTTGTTGATCTTTCTAGATGGCTTAAATTCTGAACTGTGAAACTGACTATTTTGAAAGTTAAGAGTAATGTGTGAGCATAAAGGCAGTGACACTGGTCAATACAAACAACAGATACCATTACATGAAATCTGTAAATGCTATTAGCTAAACTCATATACCTCCTACATTTTTCTTTAAATAGATGCTGCATAAATACTGCCTTCCTTTTATGTGTGGACATTATGGTTCTGTCCCACTGTGCTTGTTTGCTCTGATGTTGTTGATGAGAGCTACCTTCTGCCATTGGAAACTGGGGCAGGTGTGACTTCATGCTGCTTGATGGCTGCATGGCAAAGCCCAAAAGTATGTGATGGAGCAATGCTAATAAGCACTGTACTTTTGAAATGGTACTTAATTTCAGAAAAGCTCAGCAATGAGAGTTCTACAGAACCAGTGTCCCCTAAACTGCAGGCATATCTGTTTTAAGCCCATATTTATCTGTTCTCAAAATGCAAGCACAAAGAACAGTAAACAAAAGATTAGATGAATGGAGACTGTATTGACAAGTTAGAATCCAATTAACTGATGTTTTGAATAGCATTTTTTTTGCTTGTTCCTCTCTGAATATGATTTATTTATTTATTATTATTATTATTTTTTTTTGGTAGCATCAGAGCTTTCTGATGCAGTGACAAACTGCTGCAGTAGTGTAACTAGGGAGGCCATTTGGAATGTGGTCAATAAGACTCAAGTGTAGAAACCCCATGCAACGCTACAGGTGTGGGGCAGAGTGGCTGGAAAGCTGTGCAGAGGAAAAGGATCTGGGGGTGTTGGTCAATGTACTCGCCTGAACATGAGACGGCAGTGTGCCCAGGTGGTCAAGAAGGTCAATGGCATCCTGGCTGGTATCAGGAAGTGTGGCCAGCAGGATCATGGAGGTGATTGTCCCCCTTTACTCCGCTCTGGTGAGGCTGCACCTTGAGTACTGTGTTCAGTTTTGGGTCCCTCACTACAAGAAGGACATTGAGGCCCTGGAGCGTGCCCAGAGAAGGGCTATGAAGCTGGTGAAGGGCCTGAAACACAAGTCCTATGAGGAGTAGCTGAGGGAACGGGGGTTTTTTAGTCTGGATAAGAGGGGGCTCAGGGGAGACCTGAAATGAAGTTGTGGGGAGCTGGGGGTCGGCCTCTTCTCACAGATAACTGGTGATGGGACTAGAGGGAATGGCCTCAAGTTGCGCCAGGGGAGGTTTAGTTTGGAAATTAGGAGACATTTCTCTTCAGAAAGAGCAGTCAGGCATTGGGACGGGTTGCCCAGGGAGGTGATGGAATCACCGTCCTTGGGGCTATTTAAGGAAAGTTTGGATGTGATAATTAGGGACATGGTTTAGTGGGTAATATTGATGGTAGGGGATGGTTGGACCTGATGACCTTGGAGGTCTTTTCCAACCTTAATGATTCTACAAAAGGTACTAAAAATGGAAGCACTCTTTCCCAAGCATGTTTCTTTCCGTAATGTATTAAAAGAAAGTCAAAAAAATGGATATCTTTATTACAATATTAAACTTCAGCTGAATAGGAATATATAGGTTTGGTTAATTCTTATTCTATAGCTTTCTTAAAAGCTTAGTGATCTATTTTTTCAGGTAATATTGTCATAACCTGTTATTCAGATGAGAAAATTCACCTAAAACCCATGTACAGCCATTTCGAAAATCTTGTTTGCAGTCAAGAACACATTTTTGGAGGGCTAATACTCCATCATCTTTGTACTTTTACTACAGCTTTATAACAGTTTGCATCTCTTAAGGATACAGAACAAAAATGCTTCCATAATTAAAACAAACAAAAAATAATTGGATTTTTTTTCCTCCCTTTTTATTAGCAACTACTTCATGCTCTGAAACTAATGAAATATCTATTAGTTGGCATCATAATTTGATATTAGTTATAATCTTTAGTCCAGTTTACAAGCTTGTATTTTAAAGTTTTCAGATGTGCAATACAAAAGATTTGCTCTCTGAAATAAGTGTGCATATGTAAGGGTTGACTCTACAGGCAAGAAATGTCAGTGGTTTCCCAAGAGACTCAGGAGAGGAACATAAGATGTAGCACTCTACATCTCACAGCTGGAGATTTAGATTAATCAGTAGGACTTCTGAGGCTCTGACAGGAAAATTTCATTTAAACCTTTAATGAAATAAATTTAGATCAAGATATGTAAGTTAGACACCGCTGTTACAAACTGCAATTAAGCTCTGATTTTCAGAAGAACAAAAGAAACTGTCATACTTTTCATTGGATAAAGTGATATATTTTATCAAAGAAATATTGTGGAATAACCAAAATTATGCAGATAATCAGATTATATACTAAAAAGTCCTCTTAGTATAGTGAAATAAGAAACTTAACCTGACGTAATATCCTATCTCAGCTAACACTTCTTTCTATTAAACTAGACTGAACGATGATGTCTTGTATCTAAATAACCACTTTAAAGTCAAAGATAATTATGTGGTTTGGAGTTGTGTTCTGACACAGATCTGATGCCAGCTCTCATCTAACCTAACTCAAGGCTCCTAAAACTTTGATACCCCATGTGGGCTAGATATCTGTGTATAGTTTAGTCATAGTTTTACTATGTAGTCCATAGAGACAGATAAGCATGTCCAAGATGATTCACACAATTTGGGTGGGAAGTTTTTTCTTGGATGTGGCAATGAGTCACAAGATTCAGGTCTTTACATCACTCATTGGAAGTTCCCCTTTTATCTATAAAGGGATTAGTCAACTGGTTTAAAACAAGAGCACCTAGTTTTGATGCGTTAGTGAAATGAACCTTATCCATAAATAATGAATATAATTTAGCAGGTAGCTCCTTTGAAACAACTGGATACTTTTCATGGCAAAGTCTTGTTTCTCATTGCTGATTGAACCAGTTGGGTTCTGCAAATAAGAATCAGCTTTAATATGTTAAAAAATTATTATGAGAACTAAGAAAAAAACTCAGTCATTCAAAATACTTAGTATTAAATTCTCATGCATCATTGGAGGTGGACGAACTGAATAACTGAATCAAACTCACCTCTTTTATGAAACAATTATGGATATAAGTCAAAAGCAGACAGCACTGTATATTATTTAGCAGTGGACCAACAGAAATCATTGTTCCAAGGACAACGGCAGATCTTTCCACTTATTAGAAGGACAGAGACAGACTGCAGAAGAAGTAAATAAGATCAGTAAAGGTGGAGGGAAAACTGCAATACAAATTATATCCTAAACAAATTGTAAGTACTGTTAAGGATCCTGGGAAATTTTTAATGAAAATCTCATTAAAGACAGAAGAAATATTAAAAAAAAAAAAAAAGGCAAACAAAAAATAGTGATGTTGAAAATTTAACTGGAATTGGCAATCTTTAGTTTCCTCTGGGACTAATCTAAAATAAGACTGGAGGGTTGTGCTGATCATTGTACAAAATGTGATTTTTACAATTACAAATCCATCTTGGAACACTCAGATTTAACAATTTTTCGACTTTGGATTAGAGCTCTATCTCCCAATTCCTTTTCCTCCCCTCACCCTCAGAAATATTTTCTTCTGCAGATTCTCAAAGCCTCTCAGTGAATCCATCACAGCAAAATGAAGACCAGTTGTTAATATTTCATGAGACTGATGATTACCTCTCACCACTTTGGCAAGATAAAATAAAAAAATAATGTTTATGGTATAATAATTAGCAACTTTGGAGATGATTCAAAAACAGATGCCAGTAAGACTTGACTAGAGATGTCAAAAAACAAGGAAAAGAGACTTCCCTTTTCAAGACTGACACGAAACCATGGTTGTCACATGTTAAAGTTATGAATATTTCATGTTGTGTGGAAATTAATATTTAATACAGTCAAGTAGTGTAGTGCCCAAGTACTTGGCACATTTCTTTCAAAATGAAACAATAAAAATGCTTAACTGTATTCTATCAGTTTGACTTTGAAACCTTCATATTTTACCATTCTGAGACAATGCCAAGTTCTGTCCTACAGCACTAACACAATAATTTAGGAAGTTACACATGTAAATCTACATGACAACAACAAAATAAAAACAACTTGTCTTTCAAAGCTGTTATGATACTGGAATCAATATGTGTATTGACCATTAATGGAAGAATTTATTTGAGAAGCTTTCTGTAAAGGACAAACACAAACTTCAAACTGTTGGTAACCTTGTTTTCCACTTTTTCTTCCTTTGCCAAGGACTCACTTAGCATCATACACAATGTATGTTTTTGAATAAAACTCACAGCTAATGCTGAATAATTTATGATAATAATAATGATGACAATGATTCTAAAAAGCATTTACGATGATACCTCCAGCAGTCAGTGCAGAGCAGGCCCGAAACAGCCTAGATAAATTAGATATAATGTGGTTGATTGTGCAGGATCTTAAAGACCAACTTGCTTTTTTTTTTTTTTTTTTTTTTTTAAACAAGGAACTCCATTTATTCATCCAGAATGTTCTTTCCTGGCCCCCGTGTTTTTTATAATTTACAATTTATAATTTCACTGTATCACCACATCCATTCTTTTGTATATATAAAATGAATATTATATGAACTTGTTCTGATTCAATTCTATTTGTTTCTCTAACAAATACATGAGGGCTGGCTTCTGTCAAGGCAAGGGCAGACAGCACAGTTGACTCAGTCTTTCAAACTTGGGTTAGTGGGAACAGTTCAAAGCAGATGAAAGGAATTTGATTCTCCTCCTGTGCCTAGTGGAAATTATTCAAAAGATTGGCAAGTCCAACTAATGTCTGAATTTGTCATGAAGACTCAAATAATGCAATATCTTTTGTTTCCGTAATTTTAACAGGACTAATTTAATCACCTATTATATAATATCCTATTTCAACTCTCTAAATTTGTTTTCACCAAGAACATCTGATTAGATTTAACATTCTATATTCATGTTACAGAATATGTCTTAAATAGTCTCTTTCATGAATTCATATTTACATGGTACTTAGTATAGCTTTTAGGTGCCAGCAAACATTTACTATAAGTTTGTACAGTACCTTATTTCACTTATATTTACAATTAAAAGTCAGTGTATTTTTATCCTGTCTTCTAATCATCAGTATAATTTTATTATTAAATGGGAAGAATTATGCATATTTTTAATGAGATCTGCATTGTTGTTGTTGCTTTAAACCAAGATAAAAAGTAAATCAGATAAAATTTTTTTTTTTTTTAGGAAGCACATATTTTGCTGCCTTAAAGAATTGCAAGTCATTTAAATCCATTGGAAAGGTAGGAAATGTATTGCTGCAAAATTATATCTACACCGAAATTTAAACTCCTTTGGTTTCCTGTTTCGATCCATATCTTTCTGAGGTGATTTTTCAGGAAGAACTGCCTTATCAAGTTGAATATCAGCAAAGCTGTCTTTTTCCATTACTGAGCAATCAACAAATTCTTCAAAGATCACACCATGGAAGCAGATAGTGAGAAGAATTGTACCATTTACCATGCAGTCAACTAGAGAATGTTGGTAACAAACATTTAAAACACATGAGAAATCAAATCCATGCATACATTCACCCCCGAACATTTATCATCGACCTTCTTTAATAGGTGCGTAAGTCAACAGGTGAGCTAAAATCTCCTATACCCATATCATTTTGTAGACAGACAAGGAAACGTTGTTCATTATGAATTCCCTATTATATATATTTTTTATTTTTTTTTCTACAGACAAGTTTGAATATCTCACGTCTCTTTATTTAATTAAACATTTTGGTGTATCTTATCTTTAAAAAAGGCCACAGTTAAATAAACAAACAATATTATGGCAATGAGGGTAATGAACTTCACAAGACTTTCATAACATACAGTAAATTTTGAAACCCATGGCAAACTTAAAAATATCCCTTTCGTCCGTTTTTTAGCACTTGACTGGTATTTTCTTTGCATTCTTTTATAACTGAAGATGTGAGTTGGCCTGTACACATTTAATGGTAGCCTAACTAAAAATGGATTGAATTACATGCACTTAAATTACTATGTATATCTTTATAAATGCTCTAGTAATCTTCCAGATAAGGGTTAAATTCAAGAGCATCTATTATGTTATTTCTGTATTTTTCTCAGTGATTGATTGAAATAGTGTGCTGCAACAACCTTATTGAAAATTGAATTGGTTTTAAATATATTTTGTTCAAGGTTTTTCCATTAAGAATAGTGACTAAGTGAAATTTGTGGTACTTTTGACTAAATTCCAACTTGATAGGAAACCTTGTTAAATTATTCAAATAAACTATTTCACAATGTGTTCAATGTATTTAAAAAAAAAAAAAAAGGAAACAAAAAAAGGAAACATTCTCACATGAGCTTGATATGAGCTGATCCAATATTGTTTAGCATAAGTTTTCAAGTTTTACATGTCATCACATAATTTGGAAGCAAAAATAGTGTAAGAATGAAAATTCCTGTCAGAAAGGAAAAGGTTGTTCTCCCTAGACCAGTTAAGCATTTTTGTGGGGTCTGTTCTGTTCTTCACACGTACATAAAATATATTTAATTTTAAAAACACATAAGACAGCAGAAAACATTCAAGAGACATCAAACAAGAATATAGACTGAAGAGATTAATTTAAAAAACTTAAGCAGACAAGGTACTCTTCCTGTGGATTATATCTTTATATAGATATTAATGTATCTTAGTCTCATGTAGTTTACCAATTACACCCATGGACATTCTTTCTTCTAAATAAGAAAATCCACACTGTCAGGGAACAGCAGATGCTGGCTACTCCTTCAGGGCCAAGGAAACTAAGGTGACCCAGGACAAGCAGTGCCTACCACAGTAGGGCACCATCCTGCACGGGTTAATAACAGGGCCCATCAACAGCTATCAACAAGGCAGGTGATGAATCATGTCCTGGATGCATCCAAGGTGTCCAGTCAGGAGCAAAAGAAGGTGGAGCCAGAAACAAGGCTAGGGCCTATCTACAGTACATGTCCAAGGTCCATCAAGGAGGTAAAGCAAGGAATAGACACAACTACAGTATTGCTAAAAAGAGAACAATATGCACTCAGAATGAGCTCAAATGTAGCCCCAGGCTCATAAGCAGGGTGTGGGGAAAGCCCAGGTGAGGGTGGTCAGGGCCATCAAGGCCTGTTAGTACACTCAGGGCCCTGACAAAACCAAATTCCCAGAGTTAGTTGCAAAGAGATTTTTAGCATCTTTCTCACTGTGGAAACAAGGGAAGACCTGGGTAGTGAGATATATTCTTCAGAGTTGTAGATGTCACACAGGCTTAAATAAAAAAAGCACTTGGAAATGTTTGACAATAATCAGTTTTAAACACTATGCTAGTATGCTCAAGGGAACCATTGTATATATTAAACTTCCATTTGCCTTGTGTTATTTTCTTTCCGTTTAAAAGAAAATGCACATCTAGGCTCCATTTATAGATTTGGGCCCTATTACTCCAAAGGTCAATTAAGGGTAGGAAGTTAATCATACATTTGAAGTTCTGCAGAAGTGCAAAACATCGCCTCACTGAGATGCTCAGGGTGAACTATGTTCAGTCCTTGATTTGGCATGCTCTGGCATCTGTATCTTGCTTGGTTACAAGAAGTTAGAAACTATAAATTTCTTGTAGTCTCTGATAGGGTGGTAGTAGACAGACTCAGATCAAACCTGCTTATTGAGGTAAGAATTATGGTTCACTTTGCACGCAGCTTTCCAGCCATACCCAGAAGAGATATTTTTTTTAATTCTGTCACTTATGTCATTTTGATCACATGGCATAAGGAAAAAATGTGACCTTATCCTGCCAGTGATCAAGCATGCTTAAAAGGGAGCTTCCAGCTTTGGAGCATGGAAAAAATACAGTAATGTGCTCAGGGTAATATACCCCTCCTCTCTGCAGAGTATTTGGGTGCATTGACAGAGAGACCTTTTTAACCAATGTGCAATGTTTACTCCAGGAAGGTTGGCTTTCCACTCAGAATGCACTAAGACCTCTTTATCCTGCATGTCTTACTTAACTGATAAGTAGGTGGGGTTATTCCATTTATGTCTGTGTAAAGTCCATTTATTTAGGCTTTTAATGTTAATCTTTGCAAAGGGCTGACTGTATATTGCAAAAGCTGTAAACATAAATTAGAAAATTATTTCTTTAAGTATTTTGCAGGGGACTTCCTTCAGAAATAGGAGGCCTGAGTTGTAAACCTCATCTCATTCTTGTGGTTAACTGTGTCCTGTGAGCCTGTCTACTGCATTCTGAACTCTGAACTAATGTTTTATTTATTTATTTTTTAATGAACAATTAAGATGTTTCCAGAGGACAGCAAATAGTACCTTGGAATGTAAAATATATGCAAGATTTTTTTTAAATTTATTATTGTTTTTAAAAATAATGGGACGTGTGATAATTTATTTGGCTCCAGAAGGCTTTTTACACTGCCATTAAGGATCAGTCCCCTGAAGTATAAAAATAAACTTTTCTATCCACTCAATTTCTGCAAATATAAAAAGCAGGAACCCACTGGGTGGACCAGTGCCAGTATTCTCACAATGGTACAAATTGCTTTGTCAGTATCAGCCAGGCTTCACTGTGTAAATTCTGCCAGAGTTTAATACAAAATGCTTCCTGAGCCAGGAAGATAGGCCAGTCTATGAAAGCTTGAATCAACATTTTGGTAGCTTCATGTTACTGGTTTGCTTTTGTGTTACTATGCATCTGCCTTACTCATTTCCCAATTCCCAACTTCGTTTTTCTAAATCCTTCTTGATCAGATTACATACAATTAAATTACCTCACTGAACAAATCATGTTCATAAATTTGTCTTATTGATTGTCCAGAACACAGTGCTTCAAGAACCCAGTGTGCTGCATGGCTCCTGCAAGACAATAAGATGATTTATTCTAATGGATGACCTATTTATGATGGAAAAACAAATCTAATTTCAATTACTGCTTTAATTAGGATGACTCATGAAAACTGGAACTTATGTTTTAGTGTAGGTCAAATAAAAATGAAGAATGATTATTATTTATTATCAGCCTTCTTCTATTTGTTATTTATCAGTATAAAAATATATTTTACTTTTCTTGTTGACAATAAATTTTCAGGAGAAAAAGGATCTGGATACAGCTTTTTCTATTCTTTTACCAAAGCCTGCAAAAAGACATCAATATTATGACTGATAATACTACATGACGTAGCTATCTATAGTGAGCAACAATAAAAGAAAAAGATAATCTGCTAAATCATGTTTCTGTATATTAGAAGGGCTTTCCACAGTCCAGTTTCCATTAGGATTTTTCAGAGGAGTAAGGACCAAAGAAAGAAGAAGTAACAGGACCATTCCTAGTTGCACTAGGTGGAAGATTGTTGGAGAAGGAGAGAGAGGTTGTCCACTTTGTCATCTTTTTCTGTGTTTGATCTCCAGAAAAGCCAGACTAGGACTTGTGTGTCATCAGAAAGTGTTTGTGTTAGTAGGATACTGCAAGTGTCACCCCTAAAAACAGTAATTATGTGCCCACTTCTTCCATTTCTGAAGAGGCAGCACATAAAGCTCCCCAAGACATATCCGTGACTCTGTCAGAAGTCTTCAGCTTAAGTTCGCTCTGATTCCCATTTATCCTTTTCTATTAAACTTCTAGCTCTACGGTGAATGAAACAAGGCTTTGTTTCACTGCTCAGAAAAGGCTTCTATAATCTCCTAGTGACTAACATATACTTCTAATTCTTGTTCTCTATACTGTTTTGGAGGGTCGAACTCTCTGGTCAAGTCTTTTCTTGTCCTCAGAGTAGCTTCTCAGAGTAGCTTCTCCTGTAGTGTAAGTTCCTGGGTAAAACACTCCTGGAAATGTGAATTCCCGGAGGAAACATACATTTATTGAAGGGTTGAAACATTAGGAACATAAAATAAAAAAAAAAAATAAAGCACTTTCTTTTCTCAAATTCTTTCAGGCAAATAATCATAAATATGATCCGAACATGGTTCTTTACCTAACTTTTACCTTTCACTAACAAGTATATGGTAAGACTAAACTTGTACTTCTGTACTACTAAATATTAAAAGATACTTACATGGAACATACATCTCAGTCTAAGTCAGAAATTGCATATGACTGTACCATAGTCAGAGCTATGAGTAGGAATATTCCAACTCCATGAATCCAACTCTATGAGTGTGCAGTACATCAGGTAATGGACAAGTACCAAAACGGACAAATACCAAATACCAAAGGTATATTAAGAAATTAGTTTTCTCAAAGAATGATGTTTATAAAACTGAGTTTAGAAAAGTTAGTCCTTTTATTTTGCTGATTTAATTATTTTTGTTTGGTGGTTGTTGGCTTTTTTTTTTTTTTAATACTCGGTTTTTGATTTTAGATAAGAATGAAAGCAAAAGACTGAAACAGCATAAAAAACTATTTTTCACCGTATTTCTAGTATTTAACAAATTATATTGTAGACTTTCTGAATTTCTAAGCTCTAGGAACATGAATAGATTGGGTTACCTAATTTTCAATTTAAATTTTCTGAAACCTTCTTTGAAGACCAGTCAAAGTAAATGGGAGCCTGTCCAATAATTTCAATAAGAAAAATTCCTAATTATTCCAGGAAGATTAGCATTTGACAGAAACTATCAAAGGAGTGGAATTAGTTATAAATAAATAAATAAAAATGAATAAATAAGTTAATTAATTAAAAGTATCACTACTTGCATGCATACATGCATAGTATAAGAAATAAGAATGTATACAACAACTTACAGCAAGACATATATATACATTATTTTTTTTTCTATACACAGCTCAACAGCTATGGCTGAACTAAATTTAGTAATTTCATTACCATTTTGGTTTCAGTGGTAAAATGTCACCAAGTTTTTCATAGGGACTCCTTTCCTGTGACTGTATTAACAGAGATTTCTATTAGCTTTCCATCCATATGCCAGTGAATCCCAGGGATCTTTCATGTCTGAGATCCAAAGTGACTGTACTGAATTCCATCCAGTATCTGTAGAGAATACGAACGCTTACCATGAGTATAAAATAATAGCAGAAGTAAAATGGTACTGACATTTATTTAGAAAAACAAACAAAATAAAACAAAAAAACACCACACAACTAAACAAAAGCATAGATATCTGGACTTGAATTGCAATTCAACTGCAGTTTGTATTGTAATGAACATGACGTCCAGTGGAGTAGCTCATAACTGTGATATCGTATATTGTTTTAGACGTGGGAAGTTCCATTTGATGTCACTGGGAGAGCTGCACTAGTCCAAATGAACTTGAAGAATGAATGTGAGCTTCTAAAATTAGTTTTGTCTATGAGGAAGTCATTTTTGAATAGACGTCTCTGCATTATCAGAGACTTCCAAAGTACTTGGACAGTACCCTCAATGTAACTTTGTGAAAGTAAGACTATGAACGTGCCTGTCTTGCTGGCCATAACTATTATGAATCTATAGTAAATAATTAGCATGAATGGCCAGCAGGAGTCAAGCTACAGGCAATTTTTTAGTTAGTTAAGACTTTCTGTGCCAAAGAAATATATCTGGCTTAGCATACTGGAATCTATTAACTTCTCGTCAACTTTGAAACTCCATTCGGCCTTTTGTCAGGTAGAGATTTATTTCTAAACTTTGTAGAATATTATTTGTTGAACAGCCTCATTATTTGCTGATCTCCAAATGACTGATTCGTTGTAAGTACGTAGCTGATGCTGACGCTTTTTGCATTTGTTGCGACACTCTCCCTCTTATTTCTGGCCCTGCTGTTGTCTGGACACAGATTTGTCTTATTTTAGAAACCTTCTTTTGATCTTTTTGATCTTTTAAGAGATGTCTTAACATACACTTTTTCTTTCTTTTTTTTTTTAAAGTCATTCTTTCAGAAATACAATGTCCTCAAATCAGTTCCCAAAGACTATAAGTATAAATTTAAAACACATTTGTTTGAACTAAGTGTGTGGAATCTAATTCATAAATGCGTTTTTGTTGTTGTTGTTGTTGTTGTTGTTGTTACTAGTAGTAGTAGTAGTTTGGAAACGTCCAAGTGAGATAAATTGTAGTGGAAAATTGGTGCAAATTGAAAATGGATGGAAAAATATCATTGTGTTGTAACTAATGTACTTTTGCTTCCGCTCTTTTATGATTTGCCACAGTTTTGAAAGAAATCAACAGATTACTCTGCTGAGTTCAGGGGGAATTGGAATAGGTCTTCAGTTACCCACAGATATGTTCCTTTGATTTTGGCACATAGGCACATAAAAAAAAAAAAAAAAAAAAAAAAAAAAGGCAGCTTCAGAAGCAGCTTCAGTCTTGATAGACAAATATGTGTTTCCACAGAGTAAAAAACAAAATTCCTATCTATTCCAGAGGGACCAGTACTTGGCTCAGGTCATTGCTAAGAGCTGAACTTCAGTATAAACGCAAATGCACAAATGTAGCAGTACAAGAGATAACAGAACATAATTTTAAAGTGTTTAACTATCTGACCCTCTAGAGACAGTTAAAATGAAATCTTTTACTCCACTTTAGGCAGGACTGACTATTTTCAAGTACAGTTATCATAGTCTATGTTCCTGACATCTACAGTGTAGCTGTGTACAGTGCCTCTTACACAGTTATTTAAATACTGAAGAAATGAAAGTGCAACACACACACACAAAGCTGTGAGAAAAATCTCAAATAATTTTCTTCAGACAGGATCCTCTGTGAAGCTATTTTATTCACTATTGCAATGGCGGGCATCCTGTCAATACGGAGCGCATTTTAGTAAACAAATCATAACCTTTTATTCCCTATTACCCAATGCCTGATCACCTCCCCTGTTTCCTCATTGGCTGAGTACTACAGGTTCACAAGCTACTCGACGCTCCTCTATACCATATATGTACATTTTTTCTTTTTTTCAACCCTTTAATTTCTCCTTTCGTATGTTTTGAGAACTTGTGATCTTTGTTTTACTGTTCTCACACCGCTCATCCTGTTTTTCTCAAGCTTCTACCTTATTTTGGAACAGTGAGGCCTTCTACTGTCCACTTGTCTACTTAGCATTTCTCCTTATTATGACTACACAACTATCTTGGAATACAGAAAAGTAATTCTCTGCTGCAAAAACACAACTTTGTTTCTCACAAAGCTAGACTGTCTGGGGCCCTGTTCAGCATTTCTCACCACTTAAGTGTAGGAACAGTTTTCCAGGTTGTATTTAGGTTAGAAATAGATTAATTTTTCAAGTGTTAATAGCCATCACTTCTACATAAGATAAATGGAGCACTAGCTCTACTGCCAAAAGAATAATTTTGGATTTATTTTTTATTTTTTCTTCCTTCTTGATGCTGCCTGTTTGCCTGCAGTTTGCCGCTGTAACTGAAAAAAAATGTTTAGCACCATACAAGTAAAATACAGCTTTTAAATTGAAAGACATTTATTGCAGTACATGAAACTGTGAAATTAATATAAGAAAAAAAAAAAAGAAAGAAAAAAAAAAAAACAACCCACAAACAAACAAAAGCGTTGGTCTGTCTTAAAGACCACAGTCTGCCTGTAATGTTCTTAACATGGGCCAGTTTCTCTTAGAGTAGGATCTTTGTATTTTGTTTTTCTTTCAACCAGTTGGTGGACATATATTTACTGCCGTGTTCAAAACTTTTCATTTTAAACCAGTGTTCATTAGTGTCTAATATAGAGATATCTGATGGGCAGTTAATTATGCAATGTCTTCATCAAATCATAATTTTATCAACATGTGATTAGGCTGAGGTGATAATTAAATTAAAAAGTTCTGGGCACCACAACAGAAGAAGGACTTAAAACTATTATAGAGAATCCAAAAGAGAGCTACAAAGATGGTGAAGGGTCTAGAGGGGAAGACATATGAGAAACACCTGAGGCCCCTTGGTTTGTTCACCTCAGAGCAGAACAGGCTGAGGGGAGGCCTCATGGCGGCCTGCAGCTTCCTCACAAGGGGAGCGGAGGGGCAGGCGCTGAGCTCTGCTCTCTGGGGACAGCGACAGGACCCGAGGGAACGGCATGGAGCTGGGACAGGGGAGGGTCAGGATGTGTGTTAGGGAAAGGTTCTTCACTGAGAGGGTGGTTGTCAGGCACTGGAACAGGCTCCTCAAGGCAGTGGTCATGACACTGCTAGAGTTCAGGAAGTATTTGGACAACTGTCTCAGACATATGGTCTGAATTTTGGGCGGTCCTGTGTGGAGCCAGGAGTTGGACCTTACAGCTTTGCCTTCCAACTCAGGATAGTCTATTATTCTATGAAACTGAAGTTTTGGGCAGTATTCCTCATGCATGTATAACCTATGTTGATGCTTACACTAGAAATGTAAACAGAAGATGGGCAAGGTGATGAATACAATTTGTTTGGAATCACTTAAGAACGAAGAAAAAAGAACTTGTAGAAAGACAGACTGTGCTTTACCTACATAGCCAGAATTAGGTCCTTACAGAATCTCCCTAAATTCTCACAGATGTAGGTGCTGTTATGTAGGTATGCTAATCGTACCGCTCAAACAACGTGGATGTTGGATGCAGGATGAATCTTCTCCATTTGGGCTGCTATGCTGCTGGAGAGAAGACAGGTAGAAGTATCTATTCTCCAGTGATCACCTGGACCTAAAGTCTGAAAGAGAAAATGCTATTGGTTCTCTTTATTTTGTTGTTCATTTTACACTTGTGCTTATGAGCAAATATATGGTCCCGAACAAAAAGGCTCCTTACCTATTTACATGATTTTATCTCATTTTAATTGTTTCATATCATCCCAAGAAATGGATTTCAACCAGAACAAGCAACATTTTTCAATATGTGAAATTGTTGTGATCAGCACCAGGCAATCCTCTGAAATACTTCAGCCACATTTTTTCCTCTGCAAATTTTCCATTAATTTATATTATTTTTTCCTTGTTTTATGTGTTTTGTTTGTTTGTTTGTTTGTTCAGTATTTTCCTATTCTTTGCTGGACTTTATTTCTACTTTGATTTCACGAGCTCAGACAGATTTTTTGAGCATGAACTATTTCTTGGTACTCTTAGTTGCTGCATGTATCTATTACAACTGAAAATGTTTACAAATCATTATAGTTGTAGTCACCAAAGTTAGTAACTTGACTTAAAAATCATAGTTTCCAACATAGGTACACTTGTGTTCCTTTAAGTTACCTCTTGGTTTCTTAGACTGTAACATTAAATTTAGATTATATTTTCCAGCTTTTCTTTCCTATACTAAAGTTAGTTTCAATTTCCTTCTATTCAGATAAGTCTATCTGGCATTTTAAAATTTTACAGACACTCCAATGAAATGAGAGCTATTAATGCATGGTCAGAATTTTGATTTGCAGACAAAATACTTTTCCCCTGTTCATCTGGTGAACAAAAAATGCTCCAAAAGCACGGTCAAGTAGACTTTAATGCTTCTCCAATCTTGTTCTCAGATTTGTCATTCACTCTGTCTAGTATTCAGAGGGAGCTTCTTCAGAGAAAGTGTTTGGTGATGCTTCAAAGCAAAACAGGCCTGGATGAGATCTCAAAGGTCATCTAATTCATCACCTACTCTAAGACAAGGCCAGCCTTCCCAAGGGATATTTTTCTAACTTTTTCTTATAACACCACTATGTGATAAACCAGGTAATATGTACCAGTAGCTAACTTTTCTTGTGGTCAGATTTTCTTTTCCTCAATGTCCAATTTATCTTCCTCTTACTTCGATTTCTGCTTACCTTTTAGCTTTTCACTTGTCAGGATCATTTCTTTAAAAATGACAACTGCAGTTCTTTTCCTCTTTCCTTCAGGTCATGCTTTGTAGGTGTTTCCTGTAGCACTCATCTGAACTCTCTTTGATTCTCAATTTTGAATGCACTTTCCAATACTGGACATAAATTTCAGCTGAAGTTCCTTTAATGCTTTATAAAAGAAAAAGAGTACTTATGGCTCTTACATCTGTTTACACATACCTATTGATATTTGCCCATTGCTGCACCAGTATAACTTGTTTTTATTCAGCTTGTGGTCTATTATATCCCTACACTATTTAATACAAAAAATCTGACTTCCTTGTTCTAAATCTGTGCTGATGACTTTTCACATAAATTTAGATAATTGCAGTATTCTTAACAGAAGTTCATTCTATTTCTTCTTTTCAGAACACTTCTCCTTACAGTATCTCCAATTCAGCACATTAACATGACACCAAAGACTTTTAAATTAATGTCTTCTGTAATTTAAATGAGCAGACCTTTTATTCTTTTATTCTTGTCATTAGTGAAAACAGAGAAGTATCCAATCCAGTTACAACCCCAGAGGTCTATAAACATGAACAGTTTGTCATTAGGTATTAAGTACAATCTTCTAGCTGTTTTTGCCTGTATGTGACAGTAGATACACATACACAAATTTTGAGGTCATGTAGAACATTTAAAAAACCTTCCTCAGGCTGAGATACATAACAACTACTGTTCCTTTGTCCACTTAATTTGTCATTTTATAAATAAAAAAAAATAAATAAATTCCTTTTTCTTAGAATCATAGAATCACAGAATGGTTTGGGTTAGAAGGGATCTTAAAGATCATCTAACTCCAATACCTCTGCCATGGAGAGGGACACCTCCCACTAGATCAGGTTGCTCAAAGTCCCATCCAGCCTGGCCTTGAATGCTTCCAGGGATGGGGCATCCACAACATCTCTGGGCAGCCTGTGATAGTGCCTCACTACCTTCATAGTAAAGAACTTCCTCCTTATATCTAATCTAAACCTACCCTCTTTTAGCTTAAAGTCTTTACCTCTTGTGTCCTATCACTGCGCTCCTTGACAAAGAATCCCTCCCCAGCTTTTCTTTAGGCCCCTTCTAGGTACTGGAAGGCCGCTTTAAGTCTCCCCAGAGCTTTCTCTTCTCCAGGCTTAAAAAGTCCAACTCCCTCAGCCTGTCTTCGTAGGAGAGGTGCTCCAGCCCCATTGTCATCTTTGCGGCTCTCCTCTGCACTTGTTCTAATAGGTCCATGTCCTTCTTGTGCTGGGGTCTCCAGAGCTGAACACAGCACTCCAGGTGGGGTCTCACAAAAGCAGTGTAGAGGGGAGAATCACCTCCCTTGACCTGCTGGCCACATTGCTTTTGATGCAGCCCAGGATATGGTTGGCTTTCTTTGCTGCAAGGGCTTATTGCCGGTTCATGTTGAGATTCTCTTTTACTGGATGCAGGGGCAAACATAAATACTGAGAATAAGGAAAAGGCTGAGGTTCTTAATGTCTTCTTTACATCTGTCTTTACTAGTCAGACCACTTATCCTCATAGTACTCAGCCTCCCAAACTGAAAGTCTGGGATGGAGAGAAGAAACCCCCACAGTTCAGGTGGAAACAGATAGAGACCTGCTGCTCCACCTGGACTGTCACAAGTCCATGGGGCCAGATGGGATCCACCCAAAGATGCTGAGGGAGTTGGCAAATGTGATTGCTGTGTTGTTTTCCATCATCTATCTGCAGTCAAGGTCGTCCGGAAAGGTCCTGGCTGACTGGAGACCTGCTAATGTGATGCCCATCTATAAGAAGGGTTGTAAGGAGGATCTGGTGAACTACAGGCCTGTCAGCCTGACCTTGGTGCCAGGAAAGGTGATGGAACAGGTCATCTTGAATGCAACCAAACAGCATATGTGGGACAACCTGGGGACCAGGCCCAGTCAGCATAGGTTCATGAAAGGCAAGTCCTCCTGCCTGACCAACCTCATCTCCTTTTATGACCGGGTGACCCACCCGGTGGACGAGGGAAAGACTGTTGATGTAGTCTACCCAGACTTCAGTAAAGCCAGCTGGGCCCACAGAGTGGTGGTGAATGGAGTGAAATCCAGGTGGCAACCAGTCACCAGTGGTGTTCCCCAGGGGTTGGTGTTGGGGTCCATCCTCTTTAATATCTTTATTGATGATTTGGATGACGGAATTCAGTGTACCTTCAGTAACTCTGCAGATGACACCAAGCAGGGGAAAAGTGTTGACCTTCCAGAGGGTAGGAAGGCTCTGCAGAGGGACCGGGGCAGGTTGGATCAATGGGCAGAGGCCAGTGGGATGAGGTTCAACATGACTAAGTGCCAAGTCCTGCACTTTGGTCACAACAACCCCATGCAACGCTATGGGCTTGGGGAAGAGTGGCTGGAAAGCTGTGCAAAGGAAAAGGATCTGGGGGTGTTTTTTGGTGATCGCCTGAACATGAGCCATCAGTGTGTCCAGGTGGTCAAGAAGGCCAATGGCATCCTGGCTTGTATCAGGAATATTGTATCCAGCAGGACCAAGAAGGTGTTAGTCCCCCTGTACTCTGCTCTAGTGAGGCTGCACCTTGAGTACTGCATTCAGTTTTGGGCCCCACACTACAAGGACATTGAGGCCCTGGAGCGTGTTCAGAGAAGGGCTACGAAGTTGGTGAAGGCTCTGGAGCACAAGTCCTGTGAAGAGTGGCTGAGGGAACTGGGGGTGTTTAGTCTGGAGAAGAGGAGACTCAGGGGAGACCTCATTGCTCTCTACAACTACCTGAAAGGAAGGTGTGGGGAGCTGGAGGTCAGCGTCTTCTAGCAGATAACTGGTGATGGAACTAGAGGGAATGGCCTCAAGTTGCGCCAGGGGAGGTTCAGGTTAGAAATTAGGAGGCATTTCTCCTCAGAAAGAGTAGTCAGGCATTGGAACAGGTTCCCCAGGGAGGTGGTGGAATCACCATCCCTTGGTGTGTTTAAGGAAAGGTTGGATGTGATAATTAGGGACATGGTTTAGTGGGTAACATTGGCAGTATGGGGATGGTTGGACCTGATGACCTTGGAGGTCTTTTCTAACCTTATTGATTCTATGATTCTCATCAACCAATACCCCCAGGTCCTTCTCCTCAGGGCTGCTCTTAAACCATTCTCCGTCCAGCTTGTATTTGTACTTGGGATTGCCCAACCCATATGCAGGACCTTGCACTTGGCCTTGTTGAACCTCATGAGGTTTGCAGAGACTCACCTCCCAAGCCTGTGCGAGTACCTCTGGATGGCATCCCTTCCCTCCAGCATGTTGACTGCACCACACAGCTTGGTGTCATTGGCAAACTTGCTGAGGGTGCACTTCATTTCACTGTCCATTTCACTGACAAAGATATTAAGCATCCAGTCCCAGTACAAAGAAATACAAATCTTGCAAAGGTTTGTGTAATTTTACCTAGTATTTTTGTGTAACTAAAAAAATATTGAGTTGCCTATAGCTGCACAGCTCCTCCTCTTCCTTTCTTATGGTTATATGTTACAACCTCAGCCAAAAAGCTTCATTCATTTATCTATGACATTTTAATTAAGAATCTTGACAAATTAGGCAATCCTTCCTACAGATAGACAACACATTTTTTTAATTGAATAATAAATAATTCTAGACAATTAGCTCATTTAGATATTTGAGTTAGATGCTTAAAGTCAGGCAGAAAATATACATTTATTTATTGATGATGTTTCAAAAGATTTATCCATCCTCCATGCATTTTCAAAATATAGCCAATAATGTTTTAGAGGTTGTTTAGGTTGCTCCTCTGATGAATCCAGAATGAATTTCACCAGGTTCAGCTGACCTGAAGATATCTAGATCTTCTTCTATCTTGATTTTAATACCTCTCATATTTTATTATGTTAAATATTATGCTAAATTTTACTGGTACTTCATGTAAAAGTGACATTAAACAATTCATTCTTCACATTATCCTCCACTGACAGCTTTCTTTACTGAGTAGTAAACCAGTTCTTTCTTTTGTCATCATTTCATAACAATATGCTCATTCTTTTTCATTATACTTTATAGACCTTTCTACTTATATACTATTTTGTGCTTTGTATTTCTTATTTTTGTCCCTAGAGGCCTTCTTCTGCAGTTATCTGAAGTTTTTTGACCTACATTCCTATAAGCTTCCTTCAATAATTGTAATAACTGAGAAGCTGATGGTTTAAACAAGTTAACCATTTAAAATATTTTCTATCATTTCTCCACATAAGGATGAATGGTGTTTGTACATTAATAATATAATTTTCTTCAGGAATTGCCTGAATTATAATAATACTAAAATGCCACCAACAAAATATGTAATGGAATGAAAAGTCATGGATAAGATTTTGGTTGTAGCAATGTGAACCCTTACAGAAGGATAGAGAAATTACAGAGAAAAAAAAATAAAGAAAGAAAAAAAAATAAAAAAAGAAAGAAAAAAAAAGTATACTAAAATTTCAAAGCCTCGAGCATTCAGTTCAGAAAGGCTGCTTCCAGGCAAACTTAGATTTCTCACCAGGAGTGGCTCATATATATACTTCATAAATATTTCATTCCTGCTGTTCTGTCTGTTCAATCCATCTCTTGCTAATGAAACAGTTGTTTTTGAAAGCTTGTCTATTTATATCTAGCTACTTCTCATGCACAAACAGACTGCTTGATATATAGAGATAAAAGAGACATAAATATAGATGTACATTGATCTCATTTTGACTGCAGTTACATTTGGTATTACTAGAGTAACTCTAAATCTAAAGATACATTAGTATCAAGCCAATGCATTTGAAATCAGTTTTAGATGTGGACTGTTATGATGCTGAAGCGTTTGTCCATCATGCTGAATATCCTTATAAATAGAGCATTAGGAATACAATATGCAAGCTGGTAAAGGACAGTCATTAATAACATTTATTATACTTTACTGAAAAAGTTGTTTTGGCATAATGTTTTGGTATTGCTTCAAGATTTTAATGTCTATGTCCTTTAAAGGAGCTCAGGTGCTTAAAGGTACTGTCATTTTTCTTAAGTTGTTTCTCTACATAAGACTTCAGACATAAAACATTATGATGTCCTAGGTATTATCTAATTTTTTGTTCTTCTTATATTACATGATCAAAGACACTATGCTACTGATTATGAGAGTAACTTGAGTTCTGTTTTATTTCACTCAAGTACAGAAAATGTCTTTTAAAATGTGCCTGGTTTCAAAATCTGAAAATCTGAGGAAAGGTGAGGTCACTGCTTCTAAACTACCTTGATTTTCAAAAAAAAAAGAAAAGAGAGAAAATTCTTCCCAAATGGCATGAAATTATAATCTGGACCTTGACATTCCAATTAACAAAGAAGTGGAAGAGCTAAGTCTCCTCTCAGAAATTCATGTCTGGAGACCGTGTTAGACACATTTTCAAGACAGTATAAATCTACCCATCTGTCTAAAATCTTAATCTCTATGGCAATAGACATTTCCCAGACATTTGCAATTCTTTGGCTTGTGTAAAGTAGAAAATCAGATCATAGTAGTCTCTCTTAACCTTAAAATTTGTTAAAGTAGTTTAAAAATTAGAAATAATAGCAGTAAAGATTAGGTCAGACCTTTTCCATGAAATGGAATCATAATACAACACTGAAAAGAAATAAAACCAAGTGCAACTTCTCAGAAGCCATGCAGACTGGTATAAATGATTCCAGGTGTAATCAACTGTAAGCAGTGGAAAGATGAGATTTGCATACTACTGTTTTGTTGTTGTTGTTGTTGTTGGTTTTTTTGGGGGGGGGGGGGGGGGGGAAGAGAATGGTTTATTTCAATTCAAGTGGAAAAATAAAAGGAATTAGCAAAATTAAAATACCCATAATAGGGCCTAAAACTCAGAAAGGAATAGGTACCCAGGCACCTCAAGACCACTTCAGAAACTTACTTTTAGCACTTAGGTCATTCATCCAAAAGACAGGGAGGTCTGAGTACTGGGCTATACCTTCAAGATTTCTTTACATTATGTTGCATTTACAGTGAGTTTTACATCAGAGTATCATGACATAAAAGCAGGAGAGGAAAAAAAGAAAGGAGAAAATATCAACAGCAACAAAAACAACCCACAAAGACATGCCTAAAAGCTAGTCTAATTAACATTTCCTCTCTGGCAAGAAAAGGTCAGGCTGACAGGCCTGTAGTTCCCCAGGTCCTTCTTATAACCCTTCTTATAGATGGGCGTCAATATATATATATATACATATATATATATGGGCATCAATACGTAGATGGAGTGGCCCAGCAATCACATCCACCAATTCCCTCAGCACCATCAGGTGGATCCTATCTGGCCTCACGGGCTTGTGACAGTACAGGTGGCGCAGCAGGTCTCTAACTGTTTCCACCTGAACTGCCTGGGCTTTCTTCTCCTCCCCATTCCACACTTCCAGTTTGGGAGGCTGAGTACTCTGAGGATAAGCGGTCTGGCTAGTAAAGACAGATGTAAAGAAGGCATTAAGAACATCAGCCTTTTCTTTATCCTCAGTAGTTATGTTCCCCTCTGTGTCTAGTAAAGGATGGAGATTCTCTTTGGCTCTCCTCTTGACATTAACATATTTATAAAAACTTTTTTTGTTATCCTTAACCATAGTGACCAGGTTGAGCTCGTGCTGGGATTTAGCCTTCCTGATTTTTTCTCTGCATATGCTGGCAACTTCCTTGTACTCTCCCTGAGTTGCCTGTCCTTTCTTCCACCAGACATAAACTCTCTTTTTCTCCTGGACACTCAGCAAAAGTTCCCTGTTCAGCCATGCTAGTCTTCCTCCTCAACGGGTCATCTTACAGCACACGGGGACAACCTGCTCTTGCACCTTTAAGACTTCCTTCTTGAGGAGCACCCAGACTTCCTAGACCCCTCTACCCTTCAGGACTGACTCCCAAGGGACCCTCTCTACCAGTGTCCTGAACAGCTCAGTCTGCTTTCCAGAAGTCCAAGTCCAGTTTTACTGAAAGCCCTCCTGACTTCACCAAGAATAGAGAACTCTACCATTTCATGATCACTCTGCCCAAGACTCCCTACCACCACATCTTCCACCAGTCCTTCCCTGTTCGTGAACAGCAGGTCTAGTGGGGCACCCCCTCTGGTAGGCTCACTAACAAGCTGAGTCAGGAGGCTGTCTTCCACGTACTCCAGGAACCAACTAGACTGCTTCCTCACGGCTGTATTGTATTTCCAGCGTATGTCCAGGAAGTTGAAGTCCTCCATGAGAACAAGCACTGGTGATTGCATGACTTCCATAATCTGCTTATAGAACGCCTCATCTGTCTCTTCATCCTGGTTTGGCAGTCTATAACAGACCCCCACCAGGATGTTCACCTTCTTGGCCATCCCCCAGATCCTTATCTACAGGGACCCTACCTTATCATTCCCAACCCTGAGCTCAACAATATCGAAACACCCTCTAATATAGAGAGCCACACCACCACTACCCTTTGTTGCCTGTCCTTCTGAAGAGCTTGTAGCCATCCATTGCAGCACTCCAGTTGTGGGAGTGGTCCCACCCCATTTCAGTGATGGCAACCAGGCCATAGTTTGCCTGCTGCAAAATGGCTTCCAGCTCCTCCTGTTTGTTGCCCATGCTGCGTGTATTGGTATAGATGCACTTCAATTGTGCCATTGCCCTCACCCCAAACCCTGGGATTGCACCCCCAGGCTCATCTCTATGGAGCCTCATTTCATCCCCATCTCCCCCAATTCCTAGTTTAAAGCCCTTTCGATGAGCCCTGCCACCTCCTGGGCTTGAATCTGTTTCTCCCTTTGAAACAGGTGTGACCCATCTTTAGCCATCAGGCCAGGTGCTTAGTAAACCTCCCCATGATCAAAAAAAAATAAAAATAATTAATTAAAAAAAAATATTGTGATGGCACCAATCTCTCAGCCACGTATTGATTTGCTGGGCTTTCCAGATCTGCTCAGTATCCCTCCCTGCCACTGAAGGTATAGAGGAAAACACCACCTGTGTTGCCACTCCATCCACTAATCACCCCAAACCCCTGAAGTCCCCTTCTGATAGCCTTCAGGCTCCTCTATCAGAGATTTCGTCGCTGCTAACTCCAGTTAGCAGACTTGCCTTTCACCTTGAGCACATACCCTTTATTTAACTACATATATTCCAGACTTTATTTAGATGAAAACAAACAAACAAACAAGCTAACTTTGTTCCTTAAGATCTGCTTTGTATTCATGGGCTATGCAAGGAAAACCATACAGGAAAAAAGTGTATGCTTTCACCTTCTTATGAACCCTTCAGAAAACAGTAACACAATCATTTATTTATTTATAAAGCCAGAGAAATTTTTTTCATGGGACCTCAGAGTTTGAATGTGTTGTGCTGCAGTTAAGAGCAAAAATAATTATGTTAGGGACCTCAGGTTTGCTAAACATTTTTTTTTCTTGTTTACTTGTGAGTATGAATGGGAAGGAAAGAGTTACTATGTATGGCATTTCTTTGTTATTTGTGATACAAAAAAAAATATGATAAAGTCAAAAGAATTATTTACCTTCATGCCTATGGGATCAGGGTCACAAAAGCAACAAAAGAGTGTGGTCCAGATCTAAAAAGTTGCTTAGGAGAATAGAACTGTTTTTAATGTCTAAATGCCTTGAATTCCTAAATTTCTGAAAGGATTTGAGACACTAAAATAGAAGCTTTATATCTGCATAGTTTATATCTGCATAGGTGTAGTGACCTAACTCTGACTTCCCTGTGACTATCATCAGTCACCACTGACATATTTCGTATATACTATTATAGGAAGTAGCAAACAATTTTATGTAAATTTATAAAGGACATGAGATTATCCTCCATCTTAAGAAAATAAGAAACTTAAAGAGAAAAACATGGACATTACTACTACTACTGCCAATGCATTTGTAACTTAGCCTTGGTAGAGGCTTCAATAATACTGTGGGTGTTTAAACACTTGTTTACTGTCTTTTTTTACATTCCAAGCCTCTTCAGGTAGAGTAAGGGCATGATAAATTTCCTATTTGAACACTTATTTTAAAAGGAGTGTTGAAGAAATTGGCTATAATCTGAGTGGTTGAATCAATACATGGTTCATGTCAATGGATCCCACTTGGAACGCAACTCCTGATTCTAGCAAAAGGAATATCAGAAGTGTTTGAATCCCTCCCAAATCTGCAATAAATAATTCATGGTTATTAGAGGATTCATTCTTTCCTTGTCCACTGTGTCATTCTGTTGTGCAATGTGTTGAAACTTGTCTCAAATATAAAACCTTGACATAAGCAAAAAGCAGACAAAGTAAGAGAAAATACAGTTCAATTGCTTGAGGACACAACTGGATTCAAATTTTGATTATAGATCACCCTCTAACTCTCACAGTAGTGTTAGAATCACATTTCACACAGGCATTGGCTCAATGGGGTTGTCAATTTTAAAGAAAATAATACAAAGAGTATTATTGAGGCTAGCAATCGGACACCTGCCAAAAAGATATTTGGAAAGCGAAATCACTTCTGAGACATTATGGGAATGCTTTGAAAACAACATGAAAGACAGTAACACTAAATCTCAATTTTTAACTACTGGTATCTAAAGAGATAATGACTAGCTTGCAAATCTGGATGGCTTACCAAGAAGGAGGATTCTTAGATTTCCAAGTAATTAAACTATGGAACTTTTATAGCCTTAGCCAGTGTCAGCTGAGGTTTCTTGAAACAACTTTTAATTAAAACTCAGGTTTTAACATTAAAAATTGAGTACATTCTTTTCACAGCATTTTAGTTACAGTAGAAGGAGACACATTGCAGTGCAGAAGACAAAGATAATCAGACCCTTACCTGTCCAGAATGTGATGGCCACTTCAGATGCTTCAATAACTTTTCGAATTGTTTATTCATGAGATGCATGGAACTACATCTTCTTAAGGTTTCTTTCTTCAAACAAAGAAGTCTGTATTCCTCCACTAGCTTTCTGGTCATCTTCACTAAATATGGTATTAATAACTGGTGAGTCATCTGTGTGGATGAACACGTGCAGGGGAGAGAAAAGGGAAGAAAAACAAAGCCACTGAACTTCATTCAGATTCCTTTTCCAGTCTTTCACTTCTTCTTTTCTGTGCCCATAATTGTGCTGATATTGATGCATACAGTTGAAAGACATTTGACTATGTGAATAAAGTTTCCTAACTATGTGATCACATACCCCAGAATCTCACAAAATAAAATAATAATAATAGTAATATCATCTACAATTATTTGTATATTTACATTGACAACTCTGACTGCTTATCATTGAAATGAAATGTAAAAAGGGCAAGATAGAGCTGAGAATATGTATATTGTTCATTCAGTCTCAGGAAGTACAAATTTAGATGTGTCTTTTGTCAGTAACAACTTAAAAAATAGGATGCATCGTAACAGCTCACAATGGGCATGGTGGAGCTCATGGAATATTCAGATAAATATATTCCTGAAGCTTGTCCAGAATGCAGGATGTATTAGGCCAGAGTTATTAGACCAGAATAACCACAGCTAAATTTAAGGATCTGAGGTCTCTGGTTTAGAACAGAGACAATATCTGCACATCAAGGTGAAACCACCAGAGTGCTAGGTAAACTATGCCATTTTTTGGGATTGCTTATGAGGGTCTTCAAACAGGAATGTTAGCTCACGTGAGGCATACACTGTTGCAACAAATTTCCCAGTTTTCTTGTCTTATCATTCTTATGTTTGCATTGTGGAAGAATGGAAGTTTGTCTCTCAGCAAGAACTGCTTTGCTCTCCAGATCTGCTTTTGCCATAGAGCACTGCTTGCAGTATATCACCTCTCTCTCTTCAGGACCTCAAAAAGTAAAGCAAGACACCTTTCCAATTAGAAATAAAGGATCTAAAGGGACTAGTTCCCTAACTTAAGCTTTTCAGTGAAGTAAGCTAAACTACTCACGTGGTTTGTATGTCATATTTGCAGAAATCTGCAGAGTGATTTAGTGGCTATTTGCCCAAATCAGAAAGGCCTTTGACTGAGCCTGGAAGCCAGTTTCTATTGCTTGATTCATTAAATTAGATAGGGGTTGAATTCTGAACACAAAGCCTATTCTGGCAACTATCCCACATAACTTATGTTACTGAGCCACTTCAAATATGTTTGGATTGCCTGCTGAAACTAAATATTGCTGCTACAGTACTAATAAAGACCAATTTCAGATTAGTATCTTCACAGAGAAACTATAAAACAGGGAACAGATCTCACCTTTGTTACCCTTTTCATAGGGTCAATTACCCTGCTGCAAACTGGTACTTTTTCCTAGACTGCTCATAAACAACAACAACAACAACAACAATAATAACAATAACAACAACAACAACAACAATAATAATTATTATTATTATTATATTATTATTATTATTATTATTATTAGATCTGTGTTTCTTTATCATTTGTTTAAATGTCTTCTTCTGGACCACTATACTAGCAATTCTGATATATTATTAAAATCAAATATTAGATTTATTTTCATGTAGTTTTGTTCTCTTTGAAATGCATAACCCTTTTAATAATGTATTATGTGCTTAGGCCTTATTTGTGCAGTAAGACTCGTGAAAATGACACCTTTGGAGCATATACAGGTGCAAATGTATTTCACTGCCATCCTGAAAATAAATACAACCCAGACTTCTTCTGAAGAAACTCTTTAATTATGCATTGCATTTTATCTCATTATTTGTTTAAACATTCGTAGTTTTTGCAGAGCTGACATTGAACCAGCAGTTTCTGTTTTCATGTCCTGAAGCAACTGATAATTCCAAAACACTTGGGAGGTTTATGAACTGAAGCAGACAAATTTTCTGAGTATCCTTCAAGGACCCCACCAATTTATTAGCATGCTTTTGTGACTTTTTAAAAATTAAGGACAAAACAATAAGTTTTCTCATCCATCTACTAAGACAGAAATTGCATTTTCATCATCTCTTGTAATATTTTTTATGTCATATCCTTTTTATTGATCATAGACTAGAATTGCAGGGGAGGTTTCTTAGAAAGATTTATGAAATATTCAAATATGATATCATAATCTGTTATTATATATATATATATATATATGTTCCCTTGCTTTCTTTGATTTACATCTTTTTTTTAATGTATGTAACTACTATTTCTGGGCCCAATCCTCAGATGATAAAAAGCAGTCAATCAGCCAGAGCTATGCCACAGAAACAAAGTAATAGTATTTTTTATGTACTGATGAACCAATTCCATTTTCCACCATTCTGAGAGTTTTGTCTCATGTGCTTACTTATTCTACTTGTTAATCAAAGTCTGTCATCCTCTCCATTAGGTTCATTGACTTGGAGCTCTGAAGCTTTGTTGTGATCTGTGAACTACATTGAACAGAGGTCGTCTTATGGTTAACAAAATCAGTTGATTATCCTGATCTCCATCCTTTACTGGATGCAGGGGGGAACATGACTACTGAGGGTAAGGAAAAGGCTGATGTTCTTAATGCCTTCTTTACATCTGTCTTTACTAGTCAGGCCACTTATCCTCAGAGTACTCAGCCTCCTGAACTGGAAGGGGGTCCTGAACTGGGGGTGGGGAGTCCACAGTTCAGGTGGAAACAGTTAGAGACCTGCTGCTCCACCTGGACTGTCACAAGTCCATGGGGCCAGATGGGATCCACCTGAGGGTGCTGACGGAATTGGTGGATGTGATTGCTGGGCCGCCCCATCTTTTTGAAGACAAAAACATTTTTTTCCACTTAGTTAACATTTTATTCTCAGGGTAACATTGTTAAGGACCCTAGTAACAGGTTATTGTCCAGATTTACCCTGGAAATTTGGAATCTCCTATCCTTTCCCTTAATTACCATTTTTGTCACTGTCAGGTGTACACATACACTACACATTTGTTTTCCACATCAGCTATGTGTGGACTTTGCACTTGACTCTGTAGTAAAATTCAAGTCAAGTCAAAAGACTGATGTTGAGCTGAACAGGAAAAGCTCTTCAAATATATGAAATAACTGCAAAGACAATGCAAGAAATTAATACAGGGTACATTACTTTTTATAGCAAAATTTTCAGAATGGTGCAAATTCTTTTAAGATTGATTATAGGAGCACTTTCAAAAGCAGCAAGACCAGGTAGTTATCCACTCCTCACTGAAAATTAACGGGGCTTTGTTACACAAGTCTACTTTTTACCACCAGGAACTTCAACAGTGTCACTTTTTGCAGTTTTCCACCTTTTTGTCAGTTACAAGTTTCAGTTACTGTGTTGATTTTTTTTCTAACCTTGCTTCTAGAATAATCTTATCATTGAAATTCTATTCACATAAAAACAAATAAATATTTTTTGCCCCATTGAAGCCTTTTACTGAAAGCAAAAGGAAAGGGGAAGGGAGAGAGAAAGAGAGAACAAAAAATACAACAAATCAAATAAATAAATAAATAACAAAATATTATTTTTTCATAATGATTTAGCTTAAGTAATAAAGGTGACTTGGGGAGGGTGTTCAGATTGTCTGAATTCTCATGCTTGATCATAACTTTTTTTTTTTAAGAATTCAAAACTATTTTAATTTTTATGCAGCTTCAAGATAACCAAAACAAGATTATATGAGTGGATACAGCATAAGAGGCAGAACATTCACAGATCAGCTCATATGATTGTCCTTACTAATGTAGCCTTGCAAACCTCTTGGACATTTGGAAGACTGCTATTGTGGTTGTTTTCTCCTGATGCAGTGCCATAAGTAGTTTATTCTGGCTATCTGTCACACCATCTCTTTCATCTGTCTTGTGACACCTGTAATAGAGATCAGTATGTTCATGTTATTGCTTTTGACAGTCTTTATTCTTTTAAATTACTTCAGTGGTCTTCTAGCTCATCCCTAGCATGTCTGTTTCCTGTTTCCTGTCAGCATGCTATGTCAAAATATCTCTCAGGACTCTCACTACTCAGAAAGAAAGGCATTGCAAATGTAAAAATCCACATCTGTTACTTATGTATATTTGTTTTCCAACATCACGCAAAACCTTCTCCTTACCAGAAGTTCCATCAGGTCAGAAGTTGGTGCCTGAAAGAAGGAGCTATGAGTACTGTCACTCAATACTTCTCCCAGATATGATCAATGATTTAAAACAAACAAACAAACAAACAACAACAACAACAAAAAACAGACCTCTTCCTGCTTTTAGAACACTCTAAATACACTTTTGACAATTGTAAAGAGTGTCATTGGGTATCATACTTTCTCTAGTTGTAAGCCATTTTGAATAGATAAGTATCTGAATACTGTTTTTCTGAAGTTTTGAACATTACTTTTCCAAATCCTATACGAATGGTTGTTTGCTCAGTCATTCTCACTGTACTAATGATATTTAATTGCAGAATAAATTAAGTATGAAACATGGTCAGAACTCCAAGAAAGAATATCCAAGTACTGTGGATTTAGTCCGAGTACTCACCCAGCATCCTTAAGTCTTTGTATAATCTGTCATTTGGTATTCAAAACACTTGGAGTACAAAAATAAAAGGTGAAAAATGTTTTTAAATGTCAGCTTTTCCAGTGTTTGAGGACAGGCATAATTAGACACCAAGCCTCCCACATCTAAGTTAATTATCCTAACCAGGCTCAACATGGCAAAAGGAGTGATACGCCTTTGAGATACGTGGGAGAGTCAGCAAGAATTCAGGGCATTTAGTATCTGAACAAGGATTTCAAGAAAACCTACTGAGTAATATCCATGCATGGGAAGTTGCTAACTTAGGGTCCCTTACTAACCAACAGAGGGATATAATACTTTTAGGCCATAATGCATTTGACCTACTTTATTTGCCTACCCAGAATGAAATAAATAACACCCCAGATTTTAATGACTATTGGTTTCACATTAATCTGTACTGACTATAAGGTTTCAGTGTGAAAAGCCCAGATATAAATGCAAATGAATGTACATTCAGTCAAATGACTCAATTCAGGTGTGTTTTAGGTTGCTGTATTAAACAGAAGACATAAGGACTCAGATTCACAAGCACGCCTTCTTCTTGTTAATTTTAGCCAATGGAAAGTTGCCTTCAGAACATGATTGATTGCAACAACTCATATAGAACACTTTAAAAACATTGGTTGCTATTTAATTTGTTGGCAACAGCTACTTGATAATGACAAGAGGAAAATATTCTGGTGCATTTAAATGTTTTCATTAAGTAATTTTGTCTTCTATGTAGTAATTTCTAGGCTAAAAAGTTTTCATAATAAAACATTTCCATATGAAATTAATAAAAACTTCTTTCTTATGTAGAATTCAATAGACCTACATGTCTTATATTAGGAAAATCCTAACTTGTTTAAACTAAGCAAACATGCTCCAAATTAACTGCAGACTCAGTTGAGTAAATCTTTGCAATAATTGCTAGGATTTTCAAATCATATTTTGATCCCATGCAAGTTCATGAGATAGAAAATGCTAAAATTTAATTAGGACATTCTTGTAGTTTTACAGATACTTTGTTCTGTTATGTAAATATCAATGGATCAAATTATATTTTCTTCTCATTCAAATCAGGGAAGTCTAGACTCTAGAACATTTGGATAAAATATACTTTTTTTGTTTTGTTTTTTCTCTGTAGAAAACTCATTTTCCATTTTGATTTTTTCCTGCAGTATTTTAGCTTGCCTGTGTGTGAAAAGGAAATTGAAGCTCATATCTAATTTTTCCATTCTTCTGTTTGGACTGAGTGTGTTAATGACCATGTCTCCTGGTGCAGATGAATCCTTTGACCTGGAACACGTTATAGCGTAGTAAAGGAGAATGTCCATGCAGAAGAACAGAGTGAGTTAAGCAATGAAATCTACAGAAGAGCTGTACGTATCAGGATTACATGTTTTGGTTCTTTATTTGGGAAACCAATATTTTTTGTTTTGTTTTGTTTTGTTTCTTTACAAAGACTTTACTAGGTGTAGCGGACAACATCTAATGAACCTCAATGAAGATCAATAAACAGCAACCACATGTATACATATTATCAGTCTAAACTAATGTAATGGGGAAAATTAGTAAAGTTACACGGCAGTCTCTACTAGAGACAGAAATTTTCAAAGTGAGTGACATTTCATTGTTTAAAAAAAAAAAAAAAGTTTGTTTAAAAAAGAAGATGGAATGTCTCCATCTGGGCAAACTGTCAAAAAATCCTGACTGTCACCCTGGCAGTTTCTTGATGATAAAATAACAGCCTTCAGGCTTGTCAGATCTAGTCTCTAGACAATAGGCAGCACTGAAGCCCTGGAAGTCTTAGTTGGACTTCAGGGAATTTTGGATTGAGATGTTACTTGCTCAGGGACCAGATCAGCCTCTTAAGTTTTGACTCTAGACACAGGTTTTCAGGGGTTTGGGCTTATGGGAGAAGGTTACTGCTACCTTCATTTAAATTTTGGTTGGTCTCAATTTGGGGATCTGCTGTTTGCACAGCCTGAAATGTTTCTTAACAGTGACAACAGAGAAGGACTATAGAAGTCAAGAAAAAAAGGAAAGATCTCTAAAAGTAAAGCCAATGATACCTCTACTTACACAGTCAATAAAAATAGAAACATTGAAAAAAATATTGAACTAGTATTAATGAAAAGTAACAACTTTGGGGACTTTAATCCTAATTGTACTGAGGCAATGATAGTATTTTAATTGACTCTAGAAGAACATTGATTTAGACTTCAGATGTTATTTCAGATAATCTTTCCTTATTCATATCTTCCATCATTCAAAGCACCACCTTATTTGTCATACACCATTACCAGATTGCAAGCAACTCTCAAAAGAATGGTAATCTACTGTCCATATCAGTATCTACTTCTGTTATTCTTAATTCTCTATCTTCAAATATTGCAAACCATTGTAATATTTTTGTTGCAGTTTATTATGAACAATACTACACCTAAATATGAAACATGCCACTGAAAAAAGTGTCTTTTTACTCACTCCAGAACACACTTCCAGAAAGAAATTACAGTTCAATTCTTTGTCTAAAACTCATTTGAAAGATGGTATCTACATGGAAATGTAGGTATTTGGGGCTGGATCCACAGAGGAACTTAAGCAAGAAGAGCTTTTTTAAGTGGCTTATAGCATGCATTTCCTTTGAAACCCACTTGAATTTACATTGTTATGAATTAATAATTGTTGGCTTGCAAAATGAGAGCAGAGAGGAAGAGTGGTAGCCAGAAGAGGTAGAAAGTATGTGATTCTGTAATGTAAGGGTAAGTTATTAAGATAAAATCTTCACATTTTTGTACCGATGAACATTTAAACTGCTTTTTTTTTGGTGTCAAAAAAAAAAAAATCCAGCAAGAGACATTTCAGAAGTCTCAAATAGTTCATACTCTGTGAATTAAATTGTTAGCCTGGAACATTTGAAATTTGGGTTCTAATTCCTGTTCCAAGACAGCTGGTATGGGTATTTGAAGTACACGACAAATTTAAATACCTTCTAAATATACCTCCTCTTTCTCTTATGAACAATTAAAGTACGATGAAGTGGAGAACATGTAGCAGGTAGTCATTCTCTCTTTTTTTTTTTTTGATGTGTGTTTTTGTTTTCATTATTTTTCTGTGGAAATGATCAATATGCTTAGGTTTCCAATGGAACAAAAAGTTCATAACTGATACCCTAAATGAAGTAAGGTGCCGTCATTGACCAGGAGATTCCATACATCTGTGAGGGAGAAAGGTCAGGGTATTTAGAGTTGGCTACTTAAAGGGCAGACTGGAAAGACCAATATGAGACCTGCAAGAAGCTTCCTTCACAGGAGGGAGTCCTTGGTTTCAGTTTTACTTCTGGATGCTGAAGGGCAGGCTGTTCAAACACCTTTTCCCAATTTACTGGTCTTCATTACACCAGTACTGAACACTCATTTCTCGTAATGTTGTTATACTGTAAGTGCTCAGCACTCCTGAAAAGTAAATTAATTCTGTTTAAGTGTCTTAATTTAGACTCTGAACTTTCAAAACATTGGCTTATGTCACTATGTATTTTATTTTAATTACTTTTTTTTTTTTTTTAATTACAATGGCAATACTAAAACAGAGCATAAAATAGTATGCATTTTCATTTTGGCTTATTTAATCTCTAATCTCATACATTGCAGGTTTTAAAATTGGGTACTGGGAAAAAAATAATTTTGCTTTGTAAGAAATAATCCCCTTCATAAATTATTAACTAACCTTACTGTATAAAAGCAAGACTCTCAAGTCGTCTTTTTTTTTTTTTTTTTTGCAGGGGGGAGGGGTGGTATTACTCATAAATAGATGGGATAAACTAAAAAATGCTAAACTATAAATCTTTAAGGTCAAGTACAGGGAGTGGTTTATTTTGAAAATGATTCAAATGATTTCTCAGTGTGTTTCTTTGTTCTTTAGCTCTTTAAAGCCCAACCTATCAGTAATTCAAAGTATGTGCCTAATGTGTATTTACACCTGCTGTATTTGGAAGGTGTAACCTAGTACATTTTCTTAGCTGTTTGAACTGTTGATACTCTAAAGCAAACAATAGAAGTTCACATTCTTTCTGTTGTATTGAACAACTGTTAGGTGTCAAATTACCCTCAGGCATTTTTGCTTCAACAATAAAAATTAAGAGTCCATTTTCCATCCCCTTAACAAAACAAGTTCTTTACTCTTAAGAAATATAGGCAGAAATTTTGCCAATATTCCTCCCCTAGCATGAATATGCATCTTGATAATACACAAAGTCAAATTAAAATGCAGAAGAAAAAACTGTTGTAAGGCTACTAATGCCTAACGTTCAGAAGCAGGAGGTGAAAGCTATATGTCTGGCAGTCTCTTTCCACACAGGGCAACTGACACACATTGGACTTCATGAGAAGCTGATGCAATGCACATTGGCAGTCCCTCAAAAGGGTAAAACAAGAGCTGATTGATACTGCGTTATGTCTGTACCACTGGGAACTTTGTCACAGCATCAACAAATGCAAGATGAGGCTTAAGTCAGAATCAGTTACCTGAAACCATCTAAATACTTACTGGTTCCTAAAGGGTACTTGTGGAAAAGTCCACAGATTTAAAAGTATCAGTTCTGTTTTATTTCCAGTACCTTCTATGACGTTAAGTTCCTTGAATTTAACTAGCTTTCATTTTAGGTTATTAATAAGTTCAGAAGAGGAAAAAATGTCCATATTTTTGCAAGTAAAACTGATGCAGATTCAATCCTTTGCTTAGCATGTATGCTAAGGTACAGACATAATTTGATCTACTGAATGTTTCATTAAAGTGTTGACAGCTAAGCATATGAGGTACAACTGCTGAGATTATATATGAAACATGCCAACAGTGAGTAAATAACAGACTACACACTCTCTCTCTGTATATGGTGTAAAAACTGGCTCACACATGTTTCTGCAAAGATAATGCAAGGGACCTAATGGCTTCTTTCTATCTTTAAAATGTATCTTATAGAAAAAATAAACCATAGAGTGGAACAGACACTATGAAAAAAATGAACAGCCGCCCTAACCAAAAGCCCCAGTTTGCAAGCTTTGTTATTAAAGTCTGCAAACTACTTATGTGTTCAACGAGCATTACTTAGAAAGTTCTAATGAACAAAAATCGTTACTTTCTGTTTAATAATTCTTTAATTTTATGCTACCATACATTTGTTCTTCTATTTCAGAACATCCACCTACTGCTTGTATAACAAAATGGGGAATTAGGGCAAGTTCATATATTTTAGAAATTGGGACCACTATGTCTATGATTAATTAATATGAAAAGGGCTACATTTGCAACTAAATATTTTGACAATGAATAATTTAACGAGGTTTACTTTTACTATATTGGTAAAGCAAGCTTTATTTCACACACTGCACAATAAATTCTCTCTAAAGCAATTCATGAGACCAAAAAATTACAAACATAAAAATCAATTGCTCATTTCCATTTAAAATTTGGACTAGAACTACATATAGTAAATTTAGGATATACACCTAATATATATGATTGTCTAAGAAGGATATAGGTTCTATTATTACCATCAAGAAAAAATTGCTGTATTCCCTAGAAGGAAATTGTTTGTGTTAATTTATTCATTCACATTTTCCTCATCCCCTTGAAAGTTTTTTTTTGTTTTAAACGAAGAAAAATATACAGTAAATTAAACTTGGTGTAGTGATTTAAAGAAACAGATATCCTACAAAGGGGTCAAAAGATATCTTATCTTAATGTATGAGCCTTAAAGTCATGAGTCAAGTCCTGTTATGGTTATTATATTTATGAGGCCTTAATGACTGCTAAAATAAATAACACAATATTTATGATTCAAAATCTATGACAAGAATGTTAAATAAAACCTTCCAAAAACATACCGAGATAAAAACAAAATATTTAAGTTAATTTAGCTCACTCAGCAATTTTCAATATCAGAAATGATATATATAAATATGCAATACTGAATTCAGGAGAAGCCTTAACTGATCATCAGAGGCTAGCATTTAGTTCTATTGTTCTTTGGAGTTCAAATAATTGGTGGTTCTGTGTTCCCTCTTGAGACAAGAGGAACTGAGATGATGATGAGAAGAGAGGCAGAAACACTGACATATCACAAACGGTTCATGGATGTGACATTATCACAAAAAGACAGAAGAAAATTAAACCCTTTGTGTATTGGGCCAGTTATATGGCACAGAATATCAATCAGTGATAAAAAAAAATGTACCAATTTTCAAAGCAAAAGTCTTTATTTTATGTTAGTCATAGCAACAACAGTAAAATTTATTTTCCATCCAAAGTTAGGAAGGCTCTTTTTGCTTTAATGGCCTAATGTGAATTGACAGTGAAATATATCCCTGAAGAACCAAAGCATTATGCTGTGAAGTAAAGACAGCACAATTCCATTATTACTGACATAAATGCCAGTTTATAGAATTCAATAAGAAGCAGGATTTCATTTATTTATTTATTTATTTATTTCACACTTCTGTAGAGGTATTAACTAGTGAAGATTTATATTTCAATAATGGTTTCTTCTCTTTTCCATTTTTTTTACCCTTAAAAAATACTAACATACCCCTTAAAATACTAACATAACTGCCATGTCACGTTTCATCACTTAAAAAGTCAAAAAATAGACAATTCTGTTTTAAATTTACTGCTGATGTAGGCTGCTAGATCTTTACACGTCTCATCCTCTGCCATACTTGCCCACCCACTTCAACCATGCAAGCATCAGAATCTTTAGAAAAAAAACAGAAACACAAGTTTGGCTTCTCTCTGCCTTTGAAGATGGGCTTATCAGTTGAACTTGACTTTTTTTGCATATTTCTGTTATTCTCTTTGTGTCAATTGCATTACATATATACGTATATATATGTTGCAATTTTCACATTTACACTAACTGGTAAACAAACAAACTTTTACATGACTGCACAGTAAACTGCATGTGCAAGTGCTGTGATTGTGTATGGATTCAATAATTCAAAACATGTATGAGACAGGAAGACATAAGACATTCTGTCTAGGCTTAATAATTTATTGCAAGGAAAAAATAAGAAGGAAGAACTATGCCTAGCAAGAGCCATTCCACAGCTGCTGTGCCATTCTTTTAAAAGAACACAGTGGTTTTATATTTATTTTTTTCTGGTAGGTGTCATGTGGTTAGCCCTGGTCTAGCTATCAATGCTATTCAGGAACTTATTCTGCAATCAGTAAAGTGTAGTAATTGTAATTATAGACAACACTCCCCATGTGATCAAGGGAGAAGACTGATTCCTAGATATCTCCCACACTTTTTGGCCCATTGTTGCAATCAAATAATCAAAGTTTGACTTTTAAACAGGGTTTCTATGTTTGCAACATCTCTTGTGAGATAAGAGGTTTTGAAGTTCCTTTGAATAAACATTTATTATTAGTTTTTAATTGCAGTGTTCAAAACATGATGGAGATATTCAATCCCACAATGACCCCAGTACTGTGGTAACATCTTAGCAAAGTACAAGATGTACTTAAAAAAAGAAAAAAAAAAAAAAAGCTTCAGCTCTTACACTCCTTGACTACTGTCACTCCTATCCTCACACAGAATCATAGAATGGCTCAGTTTGGAAGCGACCTTAAAGACCACCTAATTCCAACTCCCCTGCCATAGACAGGGATGCCACCCACTAGATCAGATTGTTCAAGGCCTCATCCAACCTGCCTTTGAACACCTCCAGAGATGGGGAATCTACAACTTCTCTTGGCAACCAGTTCCAGTGACTCACTACCCTTACAGTGAAGAATTTTGACCTAATGTGTAGTCTAAATGCGGGGATCCCCCCACGTGGGGATGAAGAGCTCTTGCGCTCTAAAAAAATATCCTTAAATAGTTGCCAGCTCTGATCAGATCCTATTTTCCTAAGGACAGTGTCCCACGGGATCTCATCCGCTAATTCTCTGAATAACTGGAAGTTTGCTCTTCTAAAGTTGAAGGTCCTGACTTTGCTCTTTGCCAGGCCCACATCCCTCGAGATCACAACCTCAACCAGGGCATGGTCACTGCAACCCAGACTGCCTCCAATCTTAACCTCTTTAATGAGGTCATCCACATTAGTGAGCACCAGGTCCAGAAACGCTTCTTCTCTGGTTGGTTTGTCTAATACCTGGATGAGGAAGTTATCCTCAATGCACTCCAGGAGTCTCCTGGATTGTTTACTGCCTGCCGTGTAGCTTTCCCGGCAGACATCTGGGTGATTGAAATCCCCCAGCAGGATGAGAGCCTGTGAGCACAATGTTTATTGTACTTGGAGCTAGAAGGCTTCATCAAAAGGCTCCCCTTGATCGGGTGGCCTGTAGTAGACCCCAACCACAAGGTGCCCTTTATTGGTCTGATGCTTAATTTTTACCCGCATGTTCTCAACCCGCTCATGGCTGTTTCTCAGTGGCAACTCTTCACAATCTACCCATTTCTTAACATAAAGGGCAATGCCCCCACCCTTCCTTCCCTGCCTATCTCTCCTGTACAGCTTGTAGCCCTCCATTCCAGCGTTCCAGTTGTGTGATTCGTCCCACCACACTTCCATGATAGCAATTAGATCATAGTTTTCTGATTGCACCATGGCTTCCAACCTTCTGCTTATTCCCCATGCTGTGTGCATTGGTGTAGAGGCAATTCAGCTGGGCTATGGGCTGCATTACCTTTTTAGAGGAGTCATTCCCAGTTCCTACGGGATGATTCACTGGTGTCTCCCCATTGTTTTCTAGTGTATTGGCATCCACTGGTTCTTTTGCGTCTCTTACAGGTACATTCCCTTCCCCCACCAAGTCTGGTTTAAAGCCCTACTAATGAGTCCAGCCAGCTTGCTACCCAGGATGCTCTTGCCCCACTTTGTCAGACTTGCCCCATCTGGTGTCAGCATTCCTGGTCTCTCAGAAAAATGCCCAAGATGATAGAACCCAAAACCCTGAGCATGGCACCAGCTACACAGCCAATCATTCACCTGATTTGTACACTGCCTCCTCCTTGGGTCCCAGTCTCCAACTGGGAGGATTGAGGAGAACACTACTTGTGCTCCCGATCCCTTCAACATCTTTCCAAGGGACATAAAGTCCCTTTTGATGTTTCGTAGTTTCCTTGTTGCAACCTCATTTGTCCCTACGTGGAAAAGTAGGAATGGGTGGTAGTCATAGAATCAGAGAATCAGAGAATCAGAGAATATCCTGAGTTGGAAGGGACCCATAAGGATCATCAAGTCCAACTCCTGGCATCGCACAGGTCTATCCAAAATTTTAGACCATGTGACTAAGTGCACAGTCCAATCGCTTCTTAAATTCAGACAGGCTTGGTGCAGTGACTACTTCACTGGGGAGCCTGTTCCAGTGTGCGACCACCCTCCCGGTGAAGAACCTCTTCCTGATGTCCAGTCTAAACCTCCCCTGCCTCAGCTTAACACCGTTCCTGCAGGTCCTATCACTGGTGATTATGGAGAATAGGTCAGCCCCTGCCTCTCCACTCCCCCTTGCGAGGAAGTTGTAGACTGAGATGAGATGAGGTCTCCCCTCAGCCTCCTCTTCTCCAGGCTGAACAGGCCAAGTGACCTCAGCCACGCCTCATATGTCTTCCTCTCTAGGCCCTTCACCATCTTCTTCGCCCTCCTCTGGACACTCTCCAACAGTTTAACACCCTTTTTGTACTGTGGTGCCCAGAACTGCACACAGTACTCAAGGTGAGGCCGCACCAGCGCAGAGTAGAAGGGACAATCACTTCCCTCGACCGACTAGCAATGCCGTGCTTGATGCACCCCAGGATACGTGCAAAAGAACCGCGAGGGGTCCTCCCTGCTTGCCCTGCCTGCGTGACCTGCCGCACAAACTGCCACACCCAGCACTTCTGATGCACCACGCCCTGTTTGCCCGTCCTGGTTGCCGCGCTCCTGGTCACTCGGACTCCCTAGGGGCTGCTTTTGAACGTTAGGGAAGGGGGCGCTGCTGGCTCCGCCTACGCCTCGTCAGCCTCCCTCGCAAGGGCTGCCGGGTCCTGGCGGCTCCCTCAGCTGCTTCGAGTGGCCTCAATGCCAAAAAAAAACCCTGCCTCAGTTCCCCGCTCCACTGCAGAGCGCGTCTGCCCCAGGGCCGATTGCCTCGGCAAGTAGCAGGACAGTAGTCCCGTGGCTTAACAAAATTTGGTAGCCTCTTTGTGATGTCACAGATGCGGGCCACGGGCAGGCAGCAAACTTCTCGAGAGAGATTGTCTGGATGGCGGATGGGTGCTTCAGTGCCTCTCAGAGTGGAGTCTCCAATCACCAGCACCCTTCGTGCTTTCTTTGTGGCACTGGTTCTTACACACAAGGTTTGCTGGTCCACATTTATACTGTTGCCCTTTCCTAGGGCCTGAGCATTACCATTTTTGTTTTTTACCCCAGAGCATCACACCTATTGCATAGAGGCACTTCAGGGGCAAGGGAGAGATTCCTCCTCCTGCTCCAAGCAGAGAC
The DNA here is from genome assembly GCF_964034855.1 of Anser brachyrhynchus. NCBI lineage: Eukaryota > Metazoa > Chordata > Aves > Anseriformes > Anatidae > Anser > Anser brachyrhynchus. Next base: position 13,648,059 of record NC_137695.1, read on the forward strand.
AAGGGTCCAGCTTCCCTTGTCTCGCAAGTTCATCAGTTGTGGCAATTCAGGCTTGGAGGCTCCTTTACCAGTCCCTTGAGAGGACTTAAGGCAGGGCTGTTGCTCAGCCTGTGCCAGTGCTTGATACCAAGCATCAGTCTCTTCCTCAGATTTCTGGATGCTTCGCCGCCTGTCGAGCTCCTCTCGCAAGACAGAGGTATGGTATGGTGACATACATATTCACGGTATTTGAGGTACGGTGACATATATATTCATTCAATTTTCCAAGAAAGGGCAGGATTTATGTTAATGTTTCTGAGAACTAATTATCATATTGTCCCTCCTACTTTCGCATGCACAGTACCCTCTGGCTGTCACACTTTGAGCTCCTTCTGATGAAGGCTCATAGCCTTCTTCACCTTGTACTTTTCTCCTTTCTGTTCTGCACATGTTCTCTCGTTGTTTACCACTTCAGCAGTTTTGCTTTTCTTCAAACTCAGCTAATTCAGTTGTTTAACTTCTACTTTGGGCACTGTCTTCCTTCTTCAGCCTTGATTTTGTAGCTAGAGTTGAGGCTTATGGCATGCGGCCAATAGAACAATTTAGCAATTTCAGATATCCCTTCAGCTTACTGTGTTACGTAGTTGGTGTTTTATAATAATTGTTTCACTGGGATAGGAAAAGATGGTTGTGATGGGAATTTGTTTGGAAGAGAAGTCACTGTGGGAAGAGAAAATCACCACTGGGATGGGAAATCATTGGGGTAGGAAATCATTGGGGTAGGAAATCACCATTAGCTATGGGAAGTTACTCTTGAGCTAGGTGATCCTTGGGATGTGAAACTGTCCTGGGCAAGGAAAATCCTCCCTGGGCTGGGAAATCCTCCTTGGGATGGGAAATCCTTGAGATGGGAAGCCTGCTTGGGTACCCAAAATCAAATCATCACAAGCCTGCCGGCGAGGGGTTGGTCGGAACGCTGGCCGTTGGGATGGAACCCCCTGTGCCCCACTCTCCAGCCACCATGGCAGGTACAGCAGCTGGCTCCCACTCCTCCGGGGGCTGCGGCCCTGCAGGTGAGCCCAGGGCCCCACAACTCACCCCAGCACCCCCTTTGGCTTTTCCCCACACAGAGCCCCGGGCACTTCTTCTAGCAGCCGGAGAAGGACATGGCCATAGCCAAGAGGTTTGGCTACCCGTAGCCCTCCACTCCTCTATGGCCCCTGCAGTGCCCAGGCACACTCAGGACGCAGCCACAGACACCTCGGCAGGCACCCGCTCCTGATGCGGCCAAGCTCCTCTGCCCTTTCCCTCTGCCTTGCCCTCGTCCCTCTTTAGTGCTCTACCTGGGCAGTGTGTCCTGGCCCTGGCTGCCATTATAGGGACAGCACAAACACCAGTGTCCAAGGCCACCGCCACCAGCCCCATCCCTTCCCTTCCAAAAATCATCTTTCCTCAAAACTCCTCTTTACGGTTAGAAAATGTGGGGATGGGAAAAACAGAATGGGACGGGGAGCTAGGGGGATGACAAATTGTTGCCATTAGAAATGCTTCTCGGCATGCGAAATGGGAGGGATTGGAAATTGATATCATATGGATTGTCCTTTCTCATACCTTCTTGCTCTGTTGATTAAATAAGCTATGTTTAGTGTTCACTTCCAAAAGCTTCTGGCCCAGGTCTCCAGGAAAATGCTGTAGGAAAAAAAACAACCATGGCCTTCAGAAAGCTTAATTAGAAAAAATCCACAGCATTTCCCTGCAAAACTCAGCGTCTCACCTTGTAATGAAAGGAAAACTGCGTACAAAGGCAGCAACGGCCGTTCATGAACCCCTAAAGATTGGAGATGAACCCCGGGGTGTCATGGACGCATCATGAAGTGGCACACAACACGTACATTCAAAAGAGAAAAAAGATCTCAGGTACCTGACCTGGAGGAATCCGGGGCAAATATTCAGAAGGAAATAACTCAGAGAAGGTAGCCAAAAGCCATACAGTCATGCAAAACAGTTACAAAGGCATGATCGGTAAGAATAAAGGGGAAATAAAAGGCACGGACATACCTCCAAAAGAAAAAAAAAGTTCCCAGGTGCCAGCCATAGAGGAATCTGGGGCTGCTATCAAGAACCAAACCTCTCTCAGGAGGTAGACAAAAGCCATAGAGTTATCCAAAAAATTTCCAGATGCATGCCTCCAGGAGGCAAGGGTAGCTACCAGGCATGGACCTACCTCCTAAAGAGACAAAAGTTCTCCGCTACCAGCCCGGGAGCAATCTGGGGCTGCTATCCAGAACTAAACCTCTCTCAGGAGGTAGACAAAAGCCAAAGAATTATCCAAAAAATTTCCAGATGCATGCCTGGCAGGAGGCAAGGGTAGCTACCCGGCATGCAACTACCTCCTAAAGAGACAAAAGTTCTCCGCTACCAGCCCGGGAGCAATCTGGGGCTGCTATCCAGAACTAAACCTCTCTCAGGAGGTAGACAAAAAGCTCGGATAGCATGTGAAATGCTTGCCATAGCCATGCCTGGGAGGAGGCAAGGGTAGCTACAGGGCATGCAACTACCTCCTAAAGAGACAAAAGTTCTCCGCTACCAGCCCAGGAGGAATCTGGGGCTGCTATGCAGAACCAAACCTCTCTCAGGACGTAGCCAAAAGCCACAGAGTAATCCTAAAAGTTTCTAAACGCATGCCCAGGAGGAGGCAAAGGTAGCTTCCAGGCATGCAGCTACCACCTAAAGCGACAAAAGGTCTCCGCTACCAGCCCGGGAGGAATCTGGGGCTGCTATCCAGAACCAAACCTCTCTCAGGAGGTAGAAAAAACCATAAACTTATCCAAAACATGCTACAAAGGCATGCTTGCGAGGACGCAAGGGGAACGAGCAGGCACGGACCTTCAAAAAGGTCCCTTCAAAAGGGACAAGAGCTCTCCAGTACCTGCTGTGGACGAACCTGGGACTACTCCCCAGAGGTAAGGAAACACTCTTTTACTGGGTCCCTGACACAGACGACACCATTTCTAAATCCACCGATTCCTCTTTCCTCCACAGAAAGGGAACTGGGCACTCGTCAATACACCTGCCCTGGAGCGCTTCTGGATGCTGCATGAGTTTCTCTCTCCCTGCAATTCCGTAAAGAACACGCTGCAAAACGCCTGGCAGGAATCAAGTCCCTGCTCACCAGCTACTTGCGCACCTTTCGGCTGGCCCACCATCAGCTGTTGGAGCACGGAGTCGTGAGAAAAGAAAATTCCCACCTACCTGCCCTGGAGGAATGGGAGGCTGCTATGCAGAACCAAACCACCCTAAGGAGTTATAAAAAAGCCAAAGAGTTATCCAAAAAGTTTCTAAAGGCATGCCCGGGAGGAGGCAAGGGTAGCTACACGGCATGGACCTACCTCCTAGAGATAAAAGTTCGCCGGTACCAGCCCGGGAGGAATCTGGGGCTGCTATCCAGAACTAAACCTCTCTCAGGAGGTAGACAAAAGCCAAAGAGTTATCCAAAAAATTTCCAGATGCATGCCTGGCAGGAGGCAAGGGTAGCTACCAGGCATGGACCTACCTCCTAAAGAGACAAAAGTTCTCCGCTACCAGCCCGGGAGCAATCTGGGGCTGCTATCCAGAACTAAACCTCTCTCAGGAGGTAGACAAAAAGCTCGGATAGCATGTGAAATGCTTGCCATAGCCATGCCTGGGAGGAGGCAAGGGTAGCTACAGGGCATGCAACTACCTCCTAAAGAGACAAAAGTTCTCCGCTACCAGCCCAGGAGGAATCTGGGGCTGCTATGCAGAACTAAACCTCTCTCAGGACGTAGCCAAAAGCCACAGAGTTATCCTAAAAGTTTCTAAACGCATGCCCAGGAGGAGGCAAAGGTAGCTTCCAGGCATGCAGCTACCACCCAAAGCGACAAAAGGTCTCCGTTACCAGCCCGGGAGGAATCTGGGGCTGCTATCCAGAACCAAACCTCTCTCAGGAGGTAGAAAAAACCATAAACTTTTCCAAAACATGCTACAAAGGCATGCTTGCGAGGATGCAAGGGGAACGAGCAGGCACGGAGCTACCTTCAAAAGGGACAAGAGCTGTCCAGTACCTGCTGTGGACGAACCTGGGACTACTCCCCAGAGGTAAGGAAACACTATTTTACTGGGTCCCTGATACAGACGACACCATTTCTAAATCCACCGATTCCTCTTTCCTCCACAGAAAGGGAACTGGGCACTCGTCAATACACCTGCCCTGGAGCGCTTCTGGATGCTGCATGAGTTTCTCTCTCCCTGCAATTCCGTAAAGAACACGCTGCAAAACGCCTGGCAGGAATCAAGTCCCTGCTCACCAGCTACTTGCGCACCTTTCGGCTGGCCCACCATCAGCTGTTGGAGCACGGAGTCGTGAGAAAAGAAAATTCCCACCTACCTGCCCTGGAGGAATGGGAGGCTGCTATGCAGAACCAAACCACCCTAAGGAGTTATAAAAAAGCCAAAGAGTTATCCAAAAAGTTTCTAAAGGCATGCCCGGGAGGAGGCAAGGGTAGCTACACGGCATGGACCTACCTCCTAGAGATAAAAGTTCGCCGGTACCAGCCCGGGAGGAATCTGGGGCTGCTATCCAGAACTAAACCTCTCTCAGGAGGTAGACAAAAGCCAAAGAGTTATCCAAAAAATTTCCAGATGCATGCCTGGCAGGAGGCAAGGGTAGCTACCAGGCATGGACCTACCTCCTAAAGAGACAAAAGTTCTCCGCTACCAGCCCGGGAGCAATCTGGGGCTGCTATCCAGAACTAAACCTCTCTCAGGAGGTAGACAAAAAGCTCGGATAGCATGTGAAATGCTTGCCATAGCCATGCCTGGGAGGAGGCAAGGGTAGCTACAGGGCATGCAACTACCTCCTAAAGAGACAAAAGTTCTCCGCTACCAGCCCAGGAGGAATCTGGGGCTGCTATGCAGAACTAAACCTCTCTCAGGACGTAGCCAAAAGCCACAGAGTTATCCTAAAAGTTTCTAAACGCATGCCCAGGAGGAGGCAAAGGTAGCTTCCAGGCATGCAGCTACCACCCAAAGCGACAAAAGGTCTCCGTTACCAGCCCGGGAGGAATCTGGGGCTGCTATCCAGAACCAAACCTCTCTCAGGAGGTAGAAAAAACCATAAACTTTTCCAAAACATGCTACAAAGGCATGCTTGCGAGGATGCAAGGGGAACGAGCAGGCACGGAGCTACCTTCAAAAGGGACAAGAGCTCTCCAGTACCTGCTGTGGACGAACCTGGGACTACTCCCCAGAGGTAAGGAAACACTCTTTTACTGGGTCCCTGATACAGACGACACCATTTCTAAATCCACCGATTCCTCTTTCCTCCACAGAAAGGGAACTGGGCACTCGTCAATACACCTGCCCTGGAGCGCTTCTGGATGCTGCATGAGTTTCTCTCTCCCTGCAATTCCGTAAAGAACACGCTGCAAAACGCCTGGCAGGAATCAAGTCCCTGCTCACCAGCTACTTGCGCACCTTTCGGCTGGCCCACCATCAGCTGTTGGAGCACGGAGTCGTGAGAAAAGAAAATTCCCACCTACCTGCCCTGGAGGAATGTGAGGCTGCTATGCAGAACCAAACCACCCTAAGGAGTTATAAAAAAGCCAAAGAGTTATCCAAAAAGTTTCTAAAGGCATGCCCGGGAGGAGGCAAGGGTAGCTACACGGCATGGACCTACCTCCTAGAGATAAAAGTTCGCCGGTACCAGCCCGGGAGGAATCTGGGGCTGCTATCCAGAACTAAACCTCTCTCAGGAGGTAGACAAAAGCCAAAGAGTTATCCAAAAAATTTCCAGATGCATGCCTGGCAGGAGGCAAGGGTAGCTACCAGGCATGGACCTACCTCCTGAAGAGACAAAAGTTCTCCGCTACCAGCCCGGGAGCAATCTGGGGCTGCTATCCAGAACTAAACCTCTCTCAGGAGGTAGACAAAAAGCTCGGATAGCATGTGAAATGCTTGCCATAGCCATGCCTGGGAGGAGGCAAGGGTAGCTACAGGGCATGCAACTACCTCCTAAAGAGACAAAAGTTCTCCGCTACCAGCCCAGGAGGAATCTGGGGCTGCTATGCAGAACCAAACCTCTCTCAGGACGTAGCCAAAAGCCACAGAGTTATCCTAAAAGTTTCTAAACGCATGCCCAGGAGGAGACAAAGGTAGCTTCCAGGCATGCAGCTACCACCCAAAGCGACAAAAGGTCTCCGTTACCAGCCCGGGAGGAATCTGGGGCTGCTATCCAGAACCGAACCTCTCTCAGGAGGTAGAAAAAACCATAAACTTTTCCAAAACATGCTACAAAGGCATGCTTGCGAGGATGCAAGGGGAACGAGCAGGCACGGAGCTACCTTCAAAAGGGACAAGAGCTCTCCAGTACCTGCTGTGGACGAACCTGGGACTACTCCCCAGAGGTAAGGAAACACTATTTTACTGGGTCCCTGACACAGACGACACCATTTCTAAATCCACCGATTCCTCTTTCCTCCACAGAAAGGGAACTGGGCACTCGTCAATACACCTGCCCTGGAGCGCTTCTGGATGCTGCATGAGTTTCTCTCTCCCTGCAATTCCGTAAAGAACACGCTGCAAAACGCCTGGCAGGAATCAAGTCCCTGCTCACCAGCTACTTGCGCACCTTTTGGCTGGCCCACCATCAGCTGTTGGAGCACGGAGTCGTGAGAAAAGAAAATTCCCACCTACCTGCCCTGGAGGAATGGGAGGCTGCTATGCAGAACCAAACCACCCTAAGGAGTTATAAAAAAGCCAAAGAGTTATCCAAAAAGTTTCTAAAGGCATGCCCGGGAGGAGGCAAGGGTAGCTACACGGCATGGACCTACCTCCTAGAGATAAAAGTTCGCCGGTACCAGCCCGGGAGGAATCTGGGGCTGCTATCCAGAACTAAACCTCTCTCAGGAGGTAGACAAAAGCCAAAGTTATCCAAAAAATTTCCAGATGCATGCCTGGCAGGAGGCAAGGGTAGCTACCAGGCATGGACCTACCTCCTAAAGAGACAAAAGTTCTCCGCTACCAGCCCGGGAGCAATCTGGGGCTGCTATCCAGAACTAAACCTCTCTCAGGAGGTAGACAAAAAGCTCGGATAGCATGTGAAATGCTTGCCATAGCCATGCCTGGGAGGAGGCAAGGGTAGCTACAGGGCATGCAACTACCTCCTAAAGAGACAAAAGTTCTCCGCTACCAGCCCAGGAGGAATCTGGGGCTGCTATGCAGAACCAAACCTCTCTCAGGACGTAGCCAAAAGCCACAGAGTTATCCTAAAAGTTTCTAAACGCATGCCCAGGAGGAGGCAAAGGTAGCTTCCAGGCATGCAGCTACCACCCAAAGCGACAAAAGGTCTCCGTTACCAGCCCGGGAGGAATCTGGGGCTGCTATCCAGAACCAAACCTCTCTCAGGAGGTAGAAAAAAACATAAACTTATCCAAAACATGCTACAAAGGCATGCTTGCGAGGACGCAAGGGGAACGAGCAGGCACGGAGCTACCTTCAAAAGGGACAAGAGCTCTCCAGTACCTGCTGTGGACGAATCTGGGACTACTCCCCAGAGGTAAGGAAACACTATTTTACTGGGTCCCTGACACAGACGACACCATTTCTAAATCCACCGATTCCTCTTTCCTCCACAGAAAGGGAACTGGGCACTCGTCAATACACCTGCCCTGGAGCGCTTCTGGATGCTGCATGAGTTTCTCTCTCCCTGCAATTCCGTAAAGAACACGCTGCAAAACGCCTGGCAGGAATCAAGTCCCTGCTCACCAGCTACTTGCGCACCTTTCGGCTGGCCCACCATCAGCTGTTGGAGCACGGAGTCGTGAGAAAAGAAAATTCCCACCTACCTGCCCTGGAGGAATGGGAGGCTGCTATGCAGAACCAAACCACCCTAAGAAGTTATAAAAAAGCCAAAGAGTTATCCAAAAAGTTTCTAAAGGCATGCCCGGGAGGAGGCAAGGGTAGCTACACGGCATGGACCTACCTCCTAGAGATAAAAGTTCGCCGGTACCAGCCCGGGAGGAATCTGGGGCTGCTATCCAGAACTAAACCTCTCTCAGGAGGTAGACAAAAGCCAAAGAGTTATCCAAAAAATTTCCAGATGCATGCCTGGCAGGAGGCAAGGGTAGCTACCAGGCATGGACCTACCTCCTAAAGAGACAAAAGTTCTCCGCTACCAGCCCGGGAGCAATCTGGGGCTGCTATCCAGAACTAAACCTCTCTCAGGAGGTAGACAAAAAGCTCGGATAGCATGTGAAATGCTTGCCATAGCCATGCCTGGGAGGAGGCAAGGGTAGCTACAGGGCATGCAACTACCTCCTAAAGAGACAAAAGTTCTCCGCTACCAGCCCAGGAGGAATCTGGGGCTGCTATGCAGAACCAAACCTCTCTCAGGACGTAGCCAAAAGCCACAGAGTTATCCTAAAAGTTTCTAAACGCATGCCCAGGAGGAGGCAAAGGTAGCTTCCAGGCATGCAGCTACCACCCAAAGCGACAAAAGGTCTCCGTTACCATCCCGGGAGGAATCTGGGGCTGCTATCCAGAACCAAACCTCTCTCAGGAGGTAGAAAAAACCATAAACTTTTCCAAAACATGCTACAAAGGCATGCTTGCGAGGATGCAAGGGGAACGAGCAGGCACGGAGCTACCTTCAAAAGGGACAAGAGCTCTCCAGTACCTGCTGTGGACGAACCTGGGACTACTCCCCAGAGGTAAGGAAACACTCTTTTACTGGGTCCCTGACACAGACGACACCATTTCTAAATCCACCGATTCCTCTTTCCTCCACAGAAAGGGAACTGGGCACTCGTCAATACACCTGCCCTGGAGCGCTTCTGGATGCTGCATGAGTTTCTCTCTCCCTGCAATTCCGTAAAGAACACGCTGCAAAACGCCTGGCAGGAATCAAGTCCCTGCTCACCAGCTACTTGCGCACCTTTCGGCTGGCCCACCATCAGCTGTTGGAGCACGGAGTCGTGAGAAAAGAAAATTCCCACCTACCTGCCCTGGAGGAATGGGAGGCTGCTATGCAGAACCAAACCACCCTAAGGAGTTATAAAAAAGCCAAAGAGTTATCCAAAAAGTTTCTAAAGGCATGCCCGGGAGGAGGCAAGGGTAGCTACACGGCATGGACCTACCTCCTAGAGATAAAAGTTCGCCGGTACCAGCCCGGGAGGAATCTGGGGCTGCTATCCAGAACTAAACCTCTCTCAGGAGGTAGACAAAAAGCTCGGATAGCATGTGAAATGCTTGCCATAGCCATGCCTGGGAGGAGGCAAGGGTAGCTACAGGGCATGCAACTACCTCCTAAAGAGACAAAAGTTCTCCGCTACCAGCCCAGGAGGAATCTGGGGCTGCTATGCAGAACTAAACCTCTCTCAGGACGTAGCCAAAAGCCACAGAGTTATCCTAAAAGTTTCTAAACGCATGCCCAGGAGGAGGCAAAGGTAGCTTCCAGGCATGCAGCTACCACCCAAAGCGACAAAAGGTCTCCGTTACCAGCCCGGGAGGAATCTGGGGCTGCTATCCAGAACCAAACCTCTCTCAGGAGGTAGAAAAAACCATAAACTTTTCCAAAACATGCTACAAAGGCATGCTTGCGAGGACGCAAGGGGAACGAGCAGGCACGGAGCTACCTTCAAAAGGGACAAGAGCTCTCCAGTACCTGCTGTGGACGAACCTGGGACTACTCCCCAGAGGTAAGGAAACACTATTTTACTGGGTCCCTGACACAGACGACACCATTTCTAAATCCACCGATTCCTCTTTCCTCCACAGAAAGGGAACTGGGCACTCGTCAATACACCTGCCCTGGAGCGCTTCTGGATGCTGCATGAGTTTCTCTCTCCCTGCAATTCCGTAAAGAACACGCTGCAAAACGCCTGGCAGGAATCAAGTCCCTGCTCACCAGCTACTTGCGCACCTTTCGGCTGGCCCACCATCAGCTGTTGGAGCACGGAGTCGTGAGAAAAGAAAATTCTCACCTACCTGCCCTGGAGGAATGGGAGGCTGCTATGCAGAACCAAACCACCCTAAGGAGTTATAAAAAAGCCAAAGAGTTATCCAAAAAGTTTCTAAAGGCATGCCCGGGAGGAGGCAAGGGTAGCTACACGGCATGGACCTACCTCCTAGAGATAAAAGTTCGCCGGTACCAGCCCGGGAGGAATCTGGGGCTGCTATCCAGAACTAAACCTCTCTCAGGAGGTAGACAAAAGCCAAAGTTATCCAAAAAATTTCCAGATGCATGCCTGGCAGGAGGCAAGGGTAGCTACCAGGCATGGACCTACCTCCTAAAGAGACAAAAGTTCTCCGCTACCAGCCCGGGAGCAATCTGGGGCTGCTATCCAGAACTAAACCTCTCTCAGGAGGTAGACAAAAAGCTCGGATAGCATGTGAAATGCTTGCCATAGCCATGCCTGGGAGGAGGCAAGGGTAGCTACAGGGCATGCAACTACCTCCTAAAGAGACAAAAGTTCTCCGCTACCAGCCCAGGAGGAATCTGGGGCTGCTATGCAGAACCAAACCTCTCTCAGGACGTAGCCAAAAGCCACAGAGTTATCCTAAAAGTTTCTAAACGCATGCCCAGGAGGAGGCAAAGGTAGCTTCCAGGCATGCAGCTACCACCCAAAGCGACAAAAGGTCTCCGTTACCAGCCCGGGAGGAATCTGGGGCTGCTATCCAGAACCAAACCTCTCTCAGGAGGTAGAAAAAAACATAAACTTATCCAAAACATGCTACAAAGGCATGCTTGCGAGGATGCAAGGGGAACGAGCAGGCACGGAGCTACCTTCAAAAGGGACAAGAGCTCTCCAGTACCTGCTGTGGACGAACCTGGGACTACTCCCCAGAGGTAAGGAAACACTATTTTACTGGGTCCCTGACACAGACGACACCATTTCTAAATCCACCGATTCCTCTTTCCTCCACAGAAAGGGAACTGGGCACTCGTCAATACACCTGCCCTGGAGCGCTTCTGGATGCTGCATGAGTTTCTCTCTCCCTGCAATTCCGTAAAGAACACGCTGCAAAACGCCTGGCAGGAATCAAGTCCCTGCTCACCAGCTACTTGCGCACCTTTCGGCTGGCCCACCATCAGCTGTTGGAGCACGGAGTCGTGAGAAAAGAAAATTCCCACCTACCTGCCCTGGAGGAATGGGAGGCTGCTATGCAGAACCAAACCACCCTAAGGAGTTATAAAAAAGCCAAAGAGTTATCCAAAAAGTTTCTAAAGGCATGCCCGGGAGGAGGCAAGGGTAGCTACACGGCATGGACCTACCTCCTAGAGATAAAAGTTCTCCGCTACCAGCCCGGGAGCAATCTGGGGCTGCTATCCAGAACTAAACCTCTCTCAGGAGGTAGACAAAAAGCTCGGATAGCATGTGAAATGCTTGCCATAGCCATGCCTGGGAGGAGGCAAGGGTAGCTACAGGGCATGCAACTACCTCCTAAAGAGACAAAAGTTCTCCGCTACCAGCCCAGGAGGAATCTGGGGCTGCTATGCAGAACCAAACCTCTCTCAGGACGTAGCCAAAAGCCACAGAGTTATCCTAAAAGTTTCTAAACGCATGCCCAGGAGGAGGCAAAGGTAGCTTCCAGGCATGCAGCTACCACCCAAAGCGACAAAAGGTCTCCGTTACCAGCCCGGGAGGAATCTGGGGCTGCTATCCAGAACCAAACCTCTCTCAGGAGGTAGAAAAAAACATAAACTTATCCAAAACATGCTACAAAGGCATGCTTGCGAGGATGCAAGGGGAACGAGCAGGCACGGAGCTACCTTCAAAAGGGACAAGAGCTCTCCAGTACCTGCTGTGGACGAACCTGGGACTACTCCCCAGAGGTAAGGAAACACTCTTTTACTGGGTCCCTGACACAGACGACACCATTTCTAAATCCACCGATTCCTCTTTCCTCCACAGAAAGGGAACTGGGCACTCGTCAATACACCTGCCCTGGAGCGCTTCTGGATGCTGCATGAGTTTCTCTCTCCCTGCAATTCCGTAAAGAACACGCTGCAAAACGCCTGGCAGGAATCAAGTCCCTGCTCACCAGCTACTTGCGCACCTTTCGGCTGGCCCACCATCAGCTGTTGGAGCACGGAGTCGTGAGAAAAGAAAATTCTCACCTACCTGCCCTGGAGGAATGGGAGGCTGCTATGCAGAACCAAACCACCCTAAGGAGTTATAAAAAAGCCAAAGAGTTATCCAAAAAGTTTCTAAAGGCATGCCCGGGAGGAGGCAAGGGTAGCTACACGGCATGGACCTACCTCCTAGAGATAAAAGTTCGCCGGTACCAGCCCGGGAGGAATCTGGGGCTGCTATCCAGAACTAAACCTCTCTCAGGAGGTAGACAAAAGCCAAAGAGTTATCCAAAAAATTTCCAGATGCATGCCTGGCAGGAGGCAAGGGTAGCTACCAGGCATGGACCTACCTCCTAAAGAGACAAAAGTTCTCCGCTACCAGCCCGGGAGCAATCTGGGGCTGCTATCCAGAACTAAACCTCTCTCAGGAGGTAGACAAAAAGCTCGGATAGCATGTGAAATGCTTGCCATAGCCATGCCTGGGAGGAGGCAAGGGTAGCTACAGGGCATGCAACTACCTCCTAAAGAGACAAAAGTTCTCCGCTACCAGCCCAGGAGGAATCTGGGGCTGCTATGCAGAACCAAACCTCTCTCAGGACGTAGCCAAAAGCCACAGAGTTATCCTAAAAGTTTCTAAACGCATGCCCAGGAGGAGGCAAAGGTAGCTTCCAGGCATGCAGCTACCACCCAAAGCGACAAAAGGTCTCCGTTACCAGCCCGGGAGGAATCTGGGGCTGCTATCCAGAACCAAACCTCTCTCAGGAGGTAGAAAAAAACATAAACTTATCCAAAACATGCTACAAAGGCATGCTTGCGAGGACGCAAGGGGAACGAGCAGGCACGGAGCTACCTTCAAAAGGGACAAGAGCTCTCCAGTACCTGCTGTGGACGAACCTGGGACTACTCCCCAGAGGTAAGGAAACACTCTTTTACTGGGTCCCTGACACAGACGACACCATTTCTAAATCCACCGATTCCTCTTTCCTCCACAGAAAGGGAACTGGGCACTCGTCAATACACCTGCCCTGGAGCGCTTCTGGATGCTGCATGAGTTTCTCTCTCCCTGCAATTCCGTAAAGAACACGCTGCAAAACGCCTGGCAGGAATCAAGTCCCTGCTCACCAGCTACTTGCGCACCTTTCGGCTGGCCCACCATCAGCTGTTGGAGCACGGAGTCGTGAGAAAAGAAAATTCCCACCTACCTGCCCTGGAGGAATGGGAGGCTGCTATGCAGAACCAAACCACCCTAAGGAGTTATAAAAAAGCCAAAGAGTTATCCAAAAAGTTTCTAAAGGCATGCCCGGGAGGAGGCAAGGGTAGCTACACGGCATGGACCTACCTCCTAGAGATAAAAGTTCGCCGGTACCAGCCCGGGAGGAATCTGGGGCTGCTATCCAGAACTAAACCTCTCTCAGGAGGTAGACAAAAAGCTCGGATAGCATGTGAAATGCTTGCCATAGCCATGCCTGGGAGGAGGCAAGGGTAGCTACAGGGCATGCAACTACCTCCTAAAGAGACAAAAGTTCTCCGCTACCAGCCCAGGAGGAATCTGGGGCTGCTATGCAGAACTAAACCTCTCTCAGGACGTAGCCAAAAGCCACAGAGTTATCCTAAAAGTTTCTAAACGCATGCCCAGGAGGAGGCAAAGGTAGCTTCCAGGCATGCAGCTACCACCCAAAGCGACAAAAGGTCTCCGTTACCAGCCCGGGAGGAATCTGGGGCTGCTATCCAGAACCAAACCTCTCTCAGGAGGTAGAAAAAACCATAAACTTTTCCAAAACATGCTACAAAGGCATGCTTGCGAGGACGCAAGGGGAACGAGCAGGCACGGAGCTACCTTCAAAAGGGACAAGAGCTCTCCAGTACCTGCTGTGGACGAACCTGGGACTACTCCCCAGAGGTAAGGAAACACTATTTTACTGGGTCCCTGACACAGACGACACCATTTCTAAATCCACCGATTCCTCTTTCCTCCACAGAAAGGGAACTGGGCACTCGTCAATACACCTGCCCTGGAGCGCTTCTGGATGCTGCATGAGTTTCTCTCTCCCTGCAATTCCGTAAAGAACACGCTGCAAAACGCCTGGCAGGAATCAAGTCCCTGCTCACCAGCTACTTGCGCACCTTTCGGCTGGCCCACCATCAGCTGTTGGAGCACGGAGTCGTGAGAAAAGAAAATTCTCACCTACCTGCCCTGGAGGAATGGGAGGCTGCTATGCAGAACCAAACCACCCTAAGGAGTTATAAAAAAGCCAAAGAGTTATCCAAAAAGTTTCTAAAGGCATGCCCGGGAGGAGGCAAGGGTAGCTACACGGCATGGACCTACCTCCTAGAGATAAAAGTTCGCCGGTACCAGCCCGGGAGGAATCTGGGGCTGCTATCCAGAACTAAACCTCTCTCAGGAGGTAGACAAAAGCCAAAGTTATCCAAAAAATTTCCAGATGCATGCCTGGCAGGAGGCAAGGGTAGCTACCAGGCATGGACCTACCTCCTAAAGAGACAAAAGTTCTCCGCTACCAGCCCGGGAGCAATCTGGGGCTGCTATCCAGAACTAAACCTCTCTCAGGAGGTAGACAAAAAGCTCGGATAGCATGTGAAATGCTTGCCATAGCCATGCCTGGGAGGAGGCAAGGGTAGCTACAGGGCATGCAACTACCTCCTAAAGAGACAAAAGTTCTCCGCTACCAGCCCAGGAGGAATCTGGGGCTGCTATGCAGAACCAAACCTCTCTCAGGACGTAGCCAAAAGCCACAGAGTTATCCTAAAAGTTTCTAAACGCATGCCCAGGAGGAGGCAAAGGTAGCTTCCAGGCATGCAGCTACCACCCAAAGCGACAAAAGGTCTCCGTTACCAGCCCGGGAGGAATCTGGGGCTGCTATCCAGAACCAAACCTCTCTCAGGAGGTAGAAAAAAACATAAACTTATCCAAAACATGCTACAAAGGCATGCTTGCGAGGATGCAAGGGGAACGAGCAGGCACGGAGCTACCTTCAAAAGGGACAAGAGCTCTCCAGTACCTGCTGTGGACGAACCTGGGACTACTCCCCAGAGGTAAGGAAACACTATTTTACTGGGTCCCTGACACAGACGACACCATTTCTAAATCCACCGATTCCTCTTTCCTCCACAGAAAGGGAACTGGGCACTCGTCAATACACCTGCCCTGGAGCGCTTCTGGATGCTGCATGAGTTTCTCTCTCCCTGCAATTCCGTAAAGAACACGCTGCAAAACGCCTGGCAGGAATCAAGTCCCTGCTCACCAGCTACTTGCGCACCTTTCGGCTGGCCCACCATCAGCTGTTGGAGCACGGAGTCGTGAGAAAAGAAAATTCCCACCTACCTGCCCTGGAGGAATGGGAGGCTGCTATGCAGAACCAAACCACCCTAAGGAGTTATAAAAAAGCCAAAGAGTTATCCAAAAAGTTTCTAAAGGCATGCCCGGGAGGAGGCAAGGGTAGCTACACGGCATGGACCTACCTCCTAGAGATAAAAGTTCTCCGCTACCAGCCCGGGAGCAATCTGGGGCTGCTATCCAGAACTAAACCTCTCTCAGGAGGTAGACAAAAAGCTCGGATAGCATGTGAAATGCTTGCCATAGCCATGCCTGGGAGGAGGCAAGGGTAGCTACAGGGCATGCAACTACCTCCTAAAGAGACAAAAGTTCTCCGCTACCAGCCCAGGAGGAATCTGGGGCTGCTATGCAGAACCAAACCTCTCTCAGGACGTAGCCAAAAGCCACAGAGTTATCCTAAAAGTTTCTAAACGCATGCCCAGGAGGAGGCAAAGGTAGCTTCCAGGCATGCAGCTACCACCCAAAGCGACAAAAGGTCTCCGTTACCAGCCCGGGAGGAATCTGGGGCTGCTATCCAGAACCAAACCTCTCTCAGGAGGTAGAAAAAAACATAAACTTATCCAAAACATGCTACAAAGGCATGCTTGCGAGGATGCAAGGGGAACGAGCAGGCACGGAGCTACCTTCAAAAGGGACAAGAGCTCTCCAGTACCTGCTGTGGACGAACCTGGGACTACTCCCCAGAGGTAAGGAAACACTCTTTTACTGGGTCCCTGACACAGACGACACCATTTCTAAATCCACCGATTCCTCTTTCCTCCACAGAAAGGGAACTGGGCACTCGTCAATACACCTGCCCTGGAGCGCTTCTGGATGCTGCATGAGTTTCTCTCTCCCTGCAATTCCGTAAAGAACACGCTGCAAAACGCCTGGCAGGAATCAAGTCCCTGCTCACCAGCTACTTGCGCACCTTTCGGCTGGCCCACCATCAGCTGTTGGAGCACGGAGTCGTGAGAAAAGAAAATTCTCACCTACCTGCCCTGGAGGAATGGGAGGCTGCTATGCAGAACCAAACCACCCTAAGGAGTTATAAAAAAGCCAAAGAGTTATCCAAAAAGTTTCTAAAGGCATGCCCGGGAGGAGGCAAGGGTAGCTACACGGCATGGACCTACCTCCTAGAGATAAAAGTTCGCCGGTACCAGCCCGGGAGGAATCTGGGGCTGCTATCCAGAACTAAACCTCTCTCAGGAGGTAGACAAAAGCCAAAGTTATCCAAAAAATTTCCAGATGCATGCCTGGCAGGAGGCAAGGGTAGCTACCAGGCATGGACCTACCTCCTAAAGAGACAAAAGTTCTCCGCTACCAGCCCGGGAGCAATCTGGGGCTGCTATCCAGAACTAAACCTCTCTCAGGAGGTAGACAAAAAGCTCGGATAGCATGTGAAATGCTTGCCATAGCCATGCCTGGGAGGAGGCAAGGGTAGCTACAGGGCATGCAACTACCTCCTAAAGAGACAAAAGTTCTCCGCTACCAGCCCAGGAGGAATCTGGGGCTGCTATGCAGAACCAAACCTCTCTCAGGACGTAGCCAAAAGCCACAGAGTTATCCTAAAAGTTTCTAAACGCATGCCCAGGAGGAGGCAAAGGTAGCTTCCAGGCATGCAGCTACCACCCAAAGCGACAAAAGGTCTCCGTTACCAGCCCGGGAGGAATCTGGGGCTGCTATCCAGAACCAAACCTCTCTCAGGAGGTAGAAAAAAACATAAACTTTTCCAAAACATGCTACAAAGGCATGCTTGCGAGGATGCAAGGGGAACGAGCAGGCACGGAGCTACCTTCAAAAGGGACAAGAGCTCTCCAGTACCTGCTGTGGACGAACCTGGGACTACTCCCCAGAGGTAAGGAAACACTCTTTTACTGGGTCCCTGACACAGACGACACCATTTCTAAATCCACCGATTCCTCTTTCCTCCACAGAAAGGGAACTGGGCACTCGTCAATACACCTGCCCTGGAGCGCTTCTGGATGCTGCATGAGTTTCTCTCTCCCTGCAATTCCGTAAAGAACACGCTGCAAAACGCCTGGCAGGAATCAAGTCCCTGCTCACCAGCTACTTGCGCACCTTTCGGCTGGCCCACCATCAGCTGTTGGAGCACGGAGTCGTGAGAAAAGAAAATTCCCACCTACCTGCCCTGGAGGAATGGGAGGCTGCTATGCAGAACCAAACCACCCTAAGGAGTTATAAAAAAGCCAAAGAGTTATCCAAAAAGTTTCTAAAGGCATGCCCGGGAGGAGGCAAGGGTAGCTACACGGCATGGACCTACCTCCTAGAGATAAAAGTTCTCCGCTACCAGCCCGGGAGCAATCTGGGGCTGCTATCCAGAACTAAACCTCTCTCAGGAGGTAGACAAAAAGCTCGGATAGCATGTGAAATGCTTGCCATAGCCATGCCTGGGAGGAGGCAAGGGTAGCTACAGGGCATGCAACTACCTCCTAAAGAGACAAAAGTTCTCCGCTACCAGCCCAGGAGGAATCTGGGGCTGCTATGCAGAACCAAACCTCTCTCAGGACGTAGCCAAAAGCCACAGAGTTATCCTAAAAGTTTCTAAACGCATGCCCAGGAGGAGGCAAAGGTAGCTTCCAGGCATGCAGCTACCACCCAAAGCGACAAAAGGTCTCCGTTACCAGCCCGGGAGGAATCTGGGGCTGCTATCCAGAACCAAACCTCTCTCAGGAGGTAGAAAAAACCATAAACTTTTCCAAAACATGCTACAAAGGCATGCTTGCGAGGATGCAAGGGGAACGAGCAGGCACGGAGCTACCTTCAAAAGGGACAAGAGCTCTCCAGTACCTGCTGTGGACGAACCTGGGACTACTCCCCAGAGGTAAGGAAACACTCTTTTACTGGGTCCCTGACACAGACGACACCATTTCTAAATCCACCGATTCCTCTTTCCTCCACAGAAAGGGAACTGGGCACTCGTCAATACACCTGCCCTGGAGCGCTTCTGGATGCTGCATGAGTTTCTCTCTCCCTGCAATTCCGTAAAGAACACGCTGCAAAACGCCTGGCAGGAATCAAGTCCCTGCTCACCAGCTACTTGCGCACCTTTTGGCTGGCCCACCATCAGCTGTTGGAGCACGGAGTCGTGAGAAAAGAAAATTCTCACCTACCTGCCCTGGAGGAATGTGAGGCTGCTATGCAGAACCAAACCACCCTAAGGAGTTATAAAAAAGCCAAAGAGTTATCCAAAAAGTTTCTAAAGGCATGCCCGGGAGGAGGCCAGGGTAGCTACACGGCATGGACCTACCTCCTAGAGATAAAAGTTCGCCGGTACCAGCCCGGGAGGAATCTGGGGCTGCTATCCAGAACTAAACCTCTCTCAGGAGGTAGACAAAAGCCAAAGAGTTATCCAAAAAATTTCCAGATGCATGCCTGGCAGGAGGCAAGGGTAGCTACCAGGCATGGACCTACCTCCTAAAGAGACAAAAGTTCTCCGCTACCAGCCCGGGAGCAATCTGGGGCTGCTATCCAGAACTAAACCTCTCTCAGGAGGTAGACAAAAAGCTCGGATAGCATGTGAAATGCTTGCCATAGCCATGCCTGGGAGGAGGCAAGGGTAGCTACAGGGCATGCAACTACCTCCTAAAGAGACAAAAGTTCTCCGCTACCAGCCCAGGAGGAATCTGGGGCTGCTATGCAGAACTAAACCTCTCTCAGGACGTAGCCAAAAGCCACAGAGTTATCCTAAAAGTTTCTAAACGCATGCCCAGGAGGAGGCAAAGGTAGCTTCCAGGCATGCAGCTACCACCCAAAGCGACAAAAGGTCTCCGTTACCAGCCCGGGAGGAATCTGGGGCTGCTATCCAGAACCAAACCTCTCTCAGGAGGTAGAAAAAACCATAAACTTATCCAAAACATGCTACAAAGGCATGCTTGCGAGGATGCAAGGGGAACGAGCAGGCACGGACCTACCTTCAAAAGGGACAAGAGCTCTCCAGTACCTGCTGTGGACGAACCTGGGACTACTCCCCAGAGGTAAGGAAACACTCTTTTACTGGGTCCCTGACACAGACGACACCATTTCTAAATCCACCGATTCCTCTTTCCTCCACAGAAAGGGAACTGGGCACTCGTCAATACACCTGCCCTGGAGCGCTTCTGGATGCTGCATGAGTTTCTCTCTCCCTGCAATTCCGTAAAGAACACGCTGCAAAACGCCTGGCAGGAATCAAGTCCCTGCTCACCAGCTACTTGCGCACCTTTCGGCTGGCCCACCATCAGCTGTTGGAGCACGGAGTCGTGAGAAAAGAAAATTCCCACCTACCTGCCCTGGAGGAATGGGAGGCTGCTATGCAGAACCAAACCACCCTAAGGAGTTATAAAAAAGCCAAAGAGTTATCCAAAAAGTTTCTAAACGCATGCCCGGGAGGAGGCCAGGGTAGCTACACGGCATGGACCTACCTCCTAGAGATAAAAGTTCGCCGGTACCAGCCCGGGAGGAATCTGGGGCTGCTATCCAGAACTAAACCTCTCTCAGGAGGTAGACAAAAGCCAAAGAGTTATCCAAAAAATTTCCAGATGCATGCCTGGCAGGAGGCAAGGGTAGCTACCAGGCATGGACCTACCTCCTAAAGAGACAAAAGTTCTCCGCTACCAGCCCGGGAGCAATCTGGGGCTGCTATCCAGAACTAAACCTCTCTCAGGAGGTAGACAAAAAGCTCGGATAGCATGTGAAATGCTTGCCATAGCCATGCCTGGGAGGAGGCAAGGGTAGCTACAGGGCATGCAACTACCTCCTAAAGAGACAAAAGTTCTCCGCTACCAGCCCAGGAGGAATCTGGGGCTGCTATGCAGAACCAAACCTCTCTCAGGACGTAGCCAAAAGCCACAGAGTTATCCTAAAAGTTTCTAAACGCATGCCCAGGAGGAGGCAAAGGTAGCTTCCAGGCATGCAGCTACCACCCAAAGCGACAAAAGGTCTCCGTTACCAGCCCGGGAGGAATCTGGGGCTGCTATCCAGAACCAAACCTCTCTCAGGAGGTAGAAAAAACCATAAACTTTTCCAAAACATGCTACAAAGGCATGCTTGCGAGGACGCAAGGGGAACGAGCAGGCACGGAGCTACCTTCAAAAGGGACAAGAGCTCTCCAGTACCTGCTGTGGACGAACCTGGGACTACTCCCCAGAGGTAAGGAAACACTATTTTACTGGGTCCCTGACACAGACGACACCATTTCTAAATCCACCGATTCCTCTTTCCTCCACAGAAAGGGAACTGGGCACTCGTCAATACACCTGCCCTGGAGCGCTTCTGGATGCTGCATGAGTTTCTCTCTCCCTGCAATTCCGTAAAGAACACGCTGCAAAACGCCTGGCAGGAATCAAGTCCCTGCTCACCAGCTACTTGCGCACCTTTCGGCTGGCCCACCATCAGCTGTTGGAGCACGGAGTCGTGAGAAAAGAAAATTCCCACCTACCTGCCCTGGAGGAATGGGAGGCTGCTATGCAGAACCAAACCACCCTAAGGAGTTATAAAAAAGCCAAAGAGTTATCCAAAAAGTTTCTAAACGCATGCCCGGGAGGAGGCCAGGGTAGCTACACGGCATGGACCTACCTCCTAGAGATAAAAGTTCGCCGGTACCAGCCCGGGAGGAATCTGGGGCTGCTATCCAGAACTAAACCTCTCTCAGGAGGTAGACAAAAGCCAAAGAGTTATCCAAAAAATTTCCAGATGCATGCCTGGCAGGAGGCAAGGGTAGCTACCAGGCATGGACCTACCTCCTAAAGAGACAAAAGTTCTCCGCTACCAGCCCGGGAGCAATCTGGGGCTGCTATCCAGAACTAAACCTCTCTCAGGAGGTAGACAAAAAGCTCGGATAGCATGTGAAATGCTTGCCATAGCCATGCCTGGGAGGAGGCAAGGGTAGCTACAGGGCATGCAACTACCTCCTAAAGAGACAAAAGTTCTCCGCTACCAGCCCAGGAGGAATCTGGGGCTGCTATGCAGAACCAAACCTCTCTCAGGACGTAGCCAAAAGCCACAGAGTTATCCTAAAAGTTTCTAAACGCATGCCCAGGAGGAGGCAAAGGTAGCTTCCAGGCATGCAGCTACCACCCAAAGCGACAAAAGGTCTCCGTTACCAGCCCGGGAGGAATCTGGGGCTGCTATCCAGAACCAAACCTCTCTCAGGAGGTAGAAAAAACCATAAACTTATCCAAAACATGCTACAAAGGCATGCTTGCGAGGACGCAAGGGGAACGAGCAGGCACGGAGCTACCTTCAAAAGGGACAAGAGCTCTCCAGTACCTGCTGTGGACGAACCTGGGACTACTCCCCAGAGGTAAGGAAACACTATTTTACTGGGTCCCTGACACAGACGACACCATTTCTAAATCCACCGATTCCTCTTTCCTCCACAGAAAGGGAACTGGGCACTCGTCAATACACCTGCCCTGGAGCGCTTCTGGATGCTGCATGAGTTTCCCTCTCCCTGCAATTCCGTAAAGAACACGCTGCAAAACGCCTGGCAGGAATCAAGTCCCTGCTCACCAGCTACTTGCGCACCTTTCGGCTGGCCCACCATCAGCTGTTGGAGCACGGAGTCGTGAGAAAAGAAAATTCCCACCTACCTGCCCTGGAGGAATGGGAGGCTGCTATGCAGAACCAAACCACCCTAAGGAGTTATAAAAAAGCCAAAGAGTTATCCAAAAAGTTTCTAAAGGCATGTCCGGGAGGAGGCAAGGGTAGCTACACGGCATGGACCTACCTCCTAGAGACAAAAGTTCGCCGGTACCAGCCCGGGAGGAATCTGGGGCTGCTATCCAGAACTAAACCTCTCTCAGGAGGTAGACAAAAGCCAAAGAGTTATCCAAAAAATTTCCAGATGCATGCCTGGCAGGAGGCAAGGGTAGCTACCAGGCATGGACCTACCTCCTAAAGAGACAAAAGTTCTCCGCTACCAGCCCGGGAGCAATCTGGGGCTGCTATCCAGAACTAAACCTCTCTCAGGAGGTAGACAAAAAGCTCGGATAGCATGTGAAATGCTTGCCATAGCCATGCCTGGGAGGAGGCAAGGGTAGCTACAGGGCATGCAACTACCTCTTAAAGAGACAAAAGTTCTCCGCTACCAGCCCAGGAGGAATCTGGGGCTGCTATGCAGAACTAAACCTCTCTCAGGACGTAGCCAAAAGCCACAGAGTTATCCTAAAAGTTTCTAAACGCATGCCCAGGAGGAGGCAAAGGTAGCTTCCAGGCATGCAGCTACCACCTAAAGCGACAAAAGGTCTCCGCTACCAGCCCGGGAGGAATCTGGGGCTGCTATCCAGAACCAAACCTCTCTCAGGAGGTAGAAAAAACCATAAACTTATCCAAAACATGCTACAAAGGCATGCTTGCGAGGACGCAAGGGGAACGAGCAGGCACGGAGCTACCTTCAAAAGGGACAAGAGCTCTCCAGTACCTGCTGTGGACGAACCTGGGACTACTCCCCAGAGGTAAGGAAACACTCTTTTACTGGGTCCCTGACACAGACGACACCATTTCTAAATCCACCGATTCCTCTTTCCTCCACAGAAAGGGAACTGGGCACTCGTCAATACACCTGCCCTGGAGCGCTTCTGGATGCTGCATGAGTTTCTCTCTCCCTGCAATTCCGTAAAGAACACGCTGCAAAACGCCTGGCAGGAATCAAGTCCCTGCTCACCAGCTACTTGCGCACCTTTCGGCTGGCCCACCATCAGCTGTTGGAGCACGGAGTCGTGAGAAAAGAAAATTCCCACCTACCTGCCCTGGAGGAATGGGAGGCTGCTATGCAGAACCAAACCACCCTAAGGAGTTATAAAAAAGCCAAAGAGTTATCCAAAAAGTTTCTAAAGGCATGCCCGGGAGGAGGCAAGGGTAGCTACACGGCATGGACCTACCTCCTAGAGATAAAAGTTCGCCGGTACCAGCCCGGGAGGAATCTGGGGCTGCTATCCAGAACTAAACCTCTCTCAGGAGGTAGACAAAAGCCAAAGAGTTATCCAAAAAATTTCCAGATGCATGCCTGGCAGGAGGCAAGGGTAGCTACCAGGCATGGACCTACCTCCTAAAGAGACAAAAGTTCTCCGCTACCAGCCCGGGAGCAATCTGGGGCTGCTATCCAGAACTAAACCTCTCTCAGGAGGTAGACAAAAAGCTCGGATAGCATGTGAAATGCTTGCCATAGCCATGCCTGGGAGGAGGCAAGGGTAGCTACAGGGCATGCAACTACCTCCTAAAGAGACAAAAGTTCTCCGCTACCAGCCCAGGAGGAATCTGGGGCTGCTATGCAGAACCAAACCTCTCTCAGGACGTAGCCAAAAGCCACAGAGTTATCCTAAAAGTTTCTAAACGCATGCCCAGGAGGAGGCAAAGGTAGCTTCCAGGCATGCAGCTACCACCCAAAGCGACAAAAGGTCTCCGTTACCAGCCCAGGAGGAATCTGGGGCTGCTATCCAGAACCAAACCTCTCTCAGGAGGTAGAAAAAACCATAAACTTTTCCAAAACATGCTACAAAGGCATGCTTGCGAGGATGCAAGGGGAACGAGCAGGCACGGAGCTACCTTCAAAAGGGACAAGAGCTCTCCAGTACCTGCTGTGGACGAACCTGGGACTACTCCCCAGAGGTAAGGAAACACTATTTTACTGGGTCCCTGACACAGACGACACCATTTCTAAATCCACCGATTCCTCTTTCCTCCACAGAAAGGGAACTGGGCACTCGTCAATACACCTGCCCTGGAGCGCTTCTGGATGCTGCATGAGTTTCTCTCTCCCTGCAATTCCGTAAAGAACACGCTGCAAAACGCCTGGCAGGAATCAAGTCCCTGCTCACCAGCTACTTGCGCACCTTTTGGCTGGCCCACCATCAGCTGTTGGAGCACGGAGTCGTGAGAAAAGAAAATTCCCACCTACCTGCCCTGGAGGAATGGGAGGCTGCTATGCAGAACCAAACCACCCTAAGGAGTTATAAAAAAGCCAAAGAGTTATCCAAAAAGTTTCTAAAGGCATGCCCGGGAGGAGGCAAGGGTAGCTATACGGCATGGACCTACCTCCTAGAGATAAAAGTTCGCCGGTACCAGCCCGGGAGGAATCTGGGGCTGCTATCCAGAACTAAACCTCTCTCAGGAGGTAGACAAAAGCCAAAGTTATCCAAAAAATTTCCAGATGCATGCCTGGCAGGAGGCAAGGGTAGCTACCAGGCATGGACCTACCTCCTAAAGAGACAAAAGTTCTCCGCTACCAGCCCGGGAGCAATCTGGGGCTGCTATCCAGAACTAAACCTCTCTCAGGAGGTAGACAAAAAGCTCGGATAGCATGTGAAATGCTTGCCATAGCCATGCCTGGGAGGAGGCAAGGGTAGCTACAGGGCATGCAACTACCTCCTAAAGAGACAAAAGTTCTCCGCTACCAGCCCAGGAGGAATCTGGGGCTGCTATGCAGAACCAAACCTCTCTCAGGACGTAGCCAAAAGCCACAGAGTTATCCTAAAAGTTTCTAAACGCATGCCCAGGAGGAGGCAAAGGTAGCTTCCAGGCATGCAGCTACCACCCAAAGCGACAAAAGGTCTCCGTTACCAGCCCGGGAGGAATCTGGGGCTGCTATCCAGAACCAAACCTCTCTCAGGAGGTAGAAAAAAACATAAACTTATCCAAAACATGCTACAAAGGCATGCTTGCGAGGACGCAAGGGGAACGAGCAGGCACGGACCTACCTTCAAAAGGGACAAGAGCTCTCCAGTACCTGCTGTGGACGAATCTGGGACTACTCCCCAGAGGTAAGGAAACACTATTTTACTGGGTCCCTGACACAGACGACACCATTTCTAAATCCACCGATTCCTCTTTCCTCCACAGAAAGGGAACTGGGCACTCGTCAATACACCTGCCCTGGAGCGCTTCTGGATGCTGCATGAGTTTCTCTCTCCCTGCAATTCCGTAAAGAACACGCTGCAAAATGCCTGGCAGGAATCAAGTCCCTGCTCACCAGCTACTTGCGCACCTTTCGGCTGGCCCACCATCAGCTGTTGGAGCACGGAGTCGTGAGAAAAGAAAATTCCCACCTACCTGCCCTGGAGGAATGTGAGGCTGCTATGCAGAACCAAACCACCCTAAGGAGTTATAAAAAAGCCAAAGAGTTATCCAAAAAGTTTCTAAAGGCATGCCCGGGAGGAGGCAAGGGTAGCTACACGGCATGGACCTACCTCCTAGAGATAAAAGTTCGCCGGTACCAGCCCGGGAGGAATCTGGGGCTGCTATCCAGAACTAAACCTCTCTCAGGAGGTAGACAAAAGCCAAAGAGTTATCCAAAAAATTTCCAGATGCATGCCTGGCAGGAGGCAAGGGTAGCTACCAGGCATGGACCTACCTCCTAAAGAGACAAAAGTTCTCCGCTACCAGCCCGGGAGCAATCTGGGGCTGCTATCCAGAACTAAACCTCTCTCAGGAGGTAGACAAAAAGCTCGGATAGCATGTGAAATGCTTGCCATAGCCATGCCTGGGAGGAGGCAAGGGTAGCTACAGGGCATGCAACTACCTCCTAAAGAGACAAAAGTTCTCCGCTACCAGCCCAGGAGGAATCTGGGGCTGCTATGCAGAACCAAACCTCTCTCAGGACGTAGCCAAAAGCCACAGAGTTATCCTAAAAGTTTCTAAACGCATGCCCAGGAGGAGGCAAAGGTAGCTTCCAGGCATGCAGCTACCACCCAAAGCGACAAAAGGTCTCCGTTACCAGCCCGGGAGGAATCTGGGGCTGCTATCCAGAACCAAACCTCTCTCAGGAGGTAGAAAAAACCATAAACTTTTCCAAAACATGCTACAAAGGCATGCTTGCGAGGATGCAAGGGGAACGAGCAGGCACGGAGCTACCTTCAAAAGGGACAAGAGCTCTCCAGTACCTGCTGTGGACGAACCTGGGACTACTCCCCAGAGGTAAGGAAACACTCTTTTACTGGGTCCCTGACACAGACGACACCATTTCTAAATCCACCGATTCCTCTTTCCTCCACAGAAAGGGAACTGGGCACTCGTCAATACACCTGCCCTGGAGCGCTTCTGGATGCTGCATGAGTTTCTCTCTCCCTGCAATTCCGTAAAGAACACGCTGCAAAACGCCTGGCAGGAATCAAGTCCCTGCTCACCAGCTACTTGCGCACCTTTCGGCTGGCCCACCATCAGCTGTTGGAGCACGGAGTCGTGAGAAAAGAAAATTCCCACCTACCTGCCCTGGAGGAATGGGAGGCTGCTATGCAGAACCAAACCACCCTAAGGAGTTATAAAAAAGCCAAAGAGTTATCCAAAAAGTTTCTAAAGGCATGCCCGGGAGGAGGCAAGGGTAGCTACACGGCATGGACCTACCTCCTAGAGATAAAAGTTCGCCGGTACCAGCCCGGGAGGAATCTGGGGCTGCTATCCAGAACTAAACCTCTCTCAGGAGGTAGACAAAAGCCAAAGAGTTATCCAAAAAATTTCCAGATGCATGCCTGGCAGGAGGCAAGGGTAGCTACCAGGCATGGACCTACCTCCTAAAGAGACAAAAGTTCTCCGCTACCAGCCCGGGAGCAATCTGGGGCTGCTATCCAGAACTAAACCTCTCTCAGGAGGTAGACAAAAAGCTCGGATAGCATGTGAAATGCTTGCCATAGCCATGCCTGGGAGGAGGCAAGGGTAGCTACAGGGCATGCAACTACCTCCTAAAGAGACAAAAGTTCTCCGCTACCAGCCCAGGAGGAATCTGGGGCTGCTATGCAGAACTAAACCTCTCTCAGGACGTAGCCAAAAGCCACAGAGTTATCCTAAAAGTTTCTAAACGCATGCCCAGGAGGAGGCAAAGGTAGCTTCCAGGCATGCAGCTACCACCCAAAGCGACAAAAGGTCTCCGTTACCAGCCCGGGAGGAATCTGGGGCTGCTATCCAGAACCAAACCTCTCTCAGGAGGTAGAAAAAACCATAAACTTTTCCAAAACATGCTACAAAGGCATGCTTGCGAGGACGCAAGGGGAACGAGCAGGCACGGAGCTACCTTCAAAAGGGACAAGAGCTCTCCAGTACCTGCTGTGGACGAACCTGGGACTACTCCCCAGAGGTAAGGAAACACTCTTTTACTGGGTCCCTGACACAGACGACACCATTTCTAAATCCACCGATTCCTCTTTCCTCCACAGAAAGGGAACTGGGCACTCGTCAATACACCTGCCCTGGAGCGCTTCTGGATGCTGCATGAGTTTCTCTCTCCCTGCAATTCCGTAAAGAACACGCTGCAAAACGCCTGGCAGGAATCAAGTCCCTGCTCACCAGCTACTTGCGCACCTTTCGGCTGGCCCACCATCAGCTGTTGGAGCACGGAGTCGTGAGAAAAGAAAATTCCCACCTACCTGCCCTGGAGGAATGGGAGGCTGCTATGCAGAACCAAACCACCCTAAGGAGTTATAAAAAAGCCAAAGAGTTATCCAAAAAGTTTCTAAAGGCATGCCCGGGAGGAGGCAAGGGTAGCTATACGGCATGGACCTACCTCCTAGAGATAAAAGTTCGCCGGTACCAGCCCGGGAGGAATCTGGGGCTGCTATCCAGAACTAAACCTCTCTCAGGAGGTAGACAAAAGCCAAAGTTATCCAAAAAATTTCCAGATGCATGCCTGGCAGGAGGCAAGGGTAGCTACCAGGCATGGACCTACCTCCTAAAGAGACAAAAGTTCTCCGCTACCAGCCCGGGAGCAATCTGGGGCTGCTATCCAGAACTAAACCTCTCTCAGGAGGTAGACAAAAAGCTCGGATAGCATGTGAAATGCTTGCCATAGCCATGCCTGGGAGGAGGCAAGGGTAGCTACAGGGCATGCAACTACCTCCTAAAGAGACAAAAGTTCTCCGCTACCAGCCCAGGAGGAATCTGGGGCTGCTATGCAGAACTAAACCTCTCTCAGGACGTAGCCAAAAGCCACAGAGTTATCCTAAAAGTTTCTAAACGCATGCCCAGGAGGAGGCAAAGGTAGCTTCCAGGCATGCAGCTACCACCCAAAGCGACAAAAGGTCTCCGTTACCAGCCCGGGAGGAATCTGGGGCTGCTATCCAGAACCAAACCTCTCTCAGGAGGTAGAAAAAACCAGAAACTTTTCCAAAACATGCTACAAAGGCATGCTTGCGAGGACGCAAGGGGAACGAGCAGGCACGGAGCTACCTTCAAAAGGGACAAGAGCTCTCCAGTACCTGCTCTGGACGAACCTGGGACTACTCCCCAGAGGTAAGGAAACACTCTTTTACTGGGTCCCTGACACAGACGACACCATTTCTAAATCCACCGATTCCTCTTTCCTCCACAGAAAGGGAACTGGGCACTCGTCAATACACCTGCCCTGGAGCGCTTCTGGATGCTGCATGAGTTTCTCTCTCCCTGCAATTCCGTAAAGAACACGCTGCAAAACGCCTGGCAGGAATCAAGTCCCTGCTCACCAGCTACTTGCGCACCTTTCGGCTGGCCCACCATCAGCTGTTGGAGCACGGAGTCGTGAGAAAAGAAAATTCTCACCTACCTGCCCTGGAGGAATGGGAGGCTGCTATGCAGAACCAAACCACCCTAAGGAGTTATAAAAAAGCCAAAGAGTTATCCAAAAAGTTTCTAAAGGCATGCCCGGGAGGAGGCAAGGGTAGCTACACGGCATGGACCTACCTCCTAGAGATAAAAGTTCGCCGGTACCAGCCCGGGAGGAATCTGGGGCTGCTATCCAGAACTAAACCTCTCTCAGGAGGTAGACAAAAGCCAAAGTTATCCAAAAAATTTCCAGATGCATGCCTGGCAGGAGGCAAGGGTAGCTACCAGGCATGGACCTACCTCCTAAAGAGACAAAAGTTCTCCGCTACCAGCCCGGGAGCAATCTGGGGCTGCTATCCAGAACTAAACCTCTCTCAGGAGGTAGACAAAAAGCTCGGATAGCATGTGAAATGCTTGCCATAGCCATGCCTGGGAGGAGGCAAGGGTAGCTACAGGGCATGCAACTACCTCCTAAAGAGACAAAAGTTCTCCGCTACCAGCCCAGGAGGAATCTGGGGCTGCTATGCAGAACCAAACCTCTCTCAGGACGTAGCCAAAAGCCACAGAGTTATCCTAAAAGTTTCTAAACGCATGCCCAGGAGGAGGCAAAGGTAGCTTCCAGGCATGCAGCTACCACCCAAAGCGACAAAAGGTCTCCGTTACCAGCCCGGGAGGAATCTGGGGCTGCTATCCAGAACCAAACCTCTCTCAGGAGGTAGAAAAAAACATAAACTTATCCAAAACATGCTACAAAGGCATGCTTGCGAGGACGCAAGGGGAACGAGCAGGCACGGAGCTACCTTCAAAAGGGACAAGAGCTCTCCAGTACCTGCTGTGGACGAACCTGGGACTACTCCCCAGAGGTAAGGAAACACTATTTTACTGGGTCCCTGACACAGACGACACCATTTCTAAATCCACCGATTCCTCTTTCCTCCACAGAAAGGGAACTGGGCACTCGTCAATACACCTGCCCTGGAGCGCTTCTGGATGCTGCATGAGTTTCTCTCTCCCTGCAATTCCGTAAAGAACACGCTGCAAAACGCCTGGCAGGAATCAAGTCCCTGCTCACCAGCTACTTGCGCACCTTTCGGCTGGCCCACCATCAGCTGTTGGAGCACGGAGTCGTGAGAAAAGAAAATTCCCACCTACCTGCCCTGGAGGAATGGGAGGCTGCTATGCAGAATCAAACCACCCTAAGGAGTTATAAAAAAGCCAAAGAGTTATCCAAAAAGTTTCTAAAGGCATGCCCGGGAGGAGGCAAGGGTAGCTACACGGCATGGACCTACCTCCTAGAGATAAAAGTTCTCCGCTACCAGCCCGGGAGCAATCTGGGGCTGCTATCCAGAACTAAACCTCTCTCAGGAGGTAGACAAAAAGCTCGGATAGCATGTGAAATGCTTGCCATAGCCATGCCTGGGAGGAGGCAAGGGTAGCTACAGGGCATGCAACTACCTCCTAAAGAGACAAAAGTTCTCCGCTACCAGCCCAGGAGGAATCTGGGGCTGCTATGCAGAACCAAACCTCTCTCAGGACGTAGCCAAAAGCCACAGAGTTATCCTAAAAGTTTCTAAACGCATGCCCAGGAGGAGGCAAAGGTAGCTTCCAGGCATGCAGCTACCACCCAAAGCGACAAAAGGTCTCCGTTACCAGCCCGGGAGGAATCTGGGGCTGCTATCCAGAACCAAACCTCTCTCAGGAGGTAGAAAAAACCATAAACTTTTCCAAAACATGCTACAAAGGCATGCTTGCGAGGATGCAAGGGGAACGAGCAGGCACGGAGCTACCTTCAAAAGGGACAAGAGCTCTCCAGTACCTGCTGTGGACGAACCTGGGACTACTCCCCAGAGGTAAGGAAACACTATTTTACTGGGTCCCTGACACAGACGACAGCATTTCTAAATCCACCGATTCCTCTTTCCTCCACAGAAAGGGAACTGGGCACTCGTCAATACACCTGCCCTGGAGCGCTTCTGGATGCTGCATGAGTTTCTCTCTCCCTGCAATTCCGTAAAGAACACGCTGCAAAACGCCTGGCAGGAATCAAGTCCCTGCTCACCAGCTACTTGCGCACCTTTCGGCTGGCCCACCATCAGCTGTTGGAGCACGGAGTCGTGAGAAAAGAAAATTCTCACCTACCTGCCCTGGAGGAATGTGAGGCTGCTATGCAGAACCAAACCACCCTAAGGAGTTATAAAAAAGCCAAAGAGTTATCCAAAAAGTTTCTAAAGGCATGCCCGGGAGGAGGCAAGGGTAGCTACACGGCATGGACCTACCTCCTAGAGATAAAAGTTCGCCGGTACCAGCCCGGGAGGAATCTGGGGCTGCTATCCAGAACTAAACCTCTCTCAGGAGGTAGACAAAAGCCAAAGAGTTATCCAAAAAATTTCCAGATGCATGCCTGGCAGGAGGCAAGGGTAGCTACCAGGCATGGACCTACCTCCTAAAGAGACAAAAGTTCTCCGCTACCAGCCCGGGAGCAATCTGGGGCTGCTATCCAGAACTAAACCTCTCTCAGGAGGTAGACAAAAAGCTCGGATAGCATGTGAAATGCTTGCCATAGCCATGCCTGGGAGGAGGCAAGGGTAGCTACAGGGCATGCAACTACCTCCTAAAGAGACAAAAGTTCTCCGCTACCAGCCCAGGAGGAATCTGGGGCTGCTATGCAGAACTAAACCTCTCTCAGGACGTAGCCAAAAGCCACAGAGTTATCCTAAAAGTTTCTAAACGCATGCCCAGGAGGAGGCAAAGGTAGCTTCCAGGCATGCAGCTACCACCCAAAGCGACAAAAGGTCTCCGTTACCAGCCCGGGAGGAATCTGGGGCTGCTATCCAGAACCAAACCTCTCTCAGGAGGTAGAAAAAACCATAAACTTTTCCAAAACATGCTACAAAGGCATGCTTGCGAGGATGCAAGGGGAACGAGCAGGCACGGAGCTACCTTCAAAAGGGACAAGAGCTCTCCAGTACCTGCTGTGGACGAACCTGGGACTACTCCCCAGAGGTAAGGAAACACTATTTTACTGGGTCCCTGACACAGACGACACCATTTCTAAATCCACCGATTCCTCTTTCCTCCACAGAAAGGGAACTGGGCACTCGTCAATACACCTGCCCTGGAGCGCTTCTGGATGCTGCATGAGTTTCTCTCTCCCTGCAATTCCGTAAAGAACACGCTGCAAAACGCCTGGCAGGAATCAAGTCCCTGCTCACCAGCTACTTGCGCACCTTTCGGCTGGCCCACCATCAGCTGTTGGAGCACGGAGTCGTGAGAAAAGAAAATTCTCACCTACCTGCCCTGGAGGAATGGGAGGCTGCTATGCAGAACCAAACCACCCTAAGGAGTTATAAAAAAGCCAAAGAGTTATCCAAAAAGTTTCTAAAGGCATGCCCGGGAGGAGGCAAGGGTAGCTACACGGCATGGACCTACCTCCTAGAGATAAAAGTTCGCCGGTACCAGCCCGGGAGGAATCTGGGGCTGCTATCCAGAACTAAACCTCTCTCAGGAGGTAGACAAAAGCCAAAGAGTTATCCAAAAAATTTCCAGATGCATGCCTGGCAGGAGGCAAGGGTAGCTACCAGGCATGGACCTACCTCCTAAAGAGACAAAAGTTCTCCGCTACCAGCCCGGGAGCAATCTGGGGCTGCTATCCAGAACTAAACCTCTCTCAGGAGGTAGACAAAAAGCTCGGATAGCATGTGAAATGCTTGCCATAGCCATGCCTGGGAGGAGGCAAGGGTAGCTACAGGGCATGCAACTACCTCCTAAAGAGACAAAAGTTCTCCGCTACCAGCCCAGGAGGAATCTGGGGCTGCTATGCAGAACCAAACCTCTCTCAGGACGTAGCCAAAAGCCACAGAGTTATCCTAAAAGTTTCTAAACGCATGCCCAGGAGGAGGCAAAGGTAGCTTCCAGGCATGCAGCTACCACCCAAAGCGACAAAAGGTCTCCGTTACCAGCCCGGGAGGAATCTGGGGCTGCTATCCAGAACCAAACCTCTCTCAGGAGGTAGAAAAAACCATAAACTTTTCCAAAACATGCTACAAAGGCATGCTTGCGAGGATGCAAGGGGAACGAGCAGGCACGGAGCTACCTTCAAAAGGGACAAGAGCTCTCCAGTACCTGCTGTGGACGAACCTGGGACTACTCCCCAGAGGTAAGGAAACACTATTTTACTGGGTCCCTGACACAGACGACACCATTTCTAAATCCACCGATTCCTCTTTCCTCCACAGAAAGGGAACTGGGCACTCGTCAATACACCTGCCCTGGAGCGCTTCTGGATGCTGCATGAGTTTCTCTCTCCCTGCAATTCCGTAAAGAACACGCTGCAAAACGCCTGGCAGGAATCAAGTCCCTGCTCACCAGCTACTTGCGCACCTTTCGGCTGGCCCACCATCAGCTGTTGGAGCACGGAGTCGTGAGAAAAGAAAATTCCCACCTACCTGCCCTGGAGGAATGGGAGGCTGCTATGCAGAACCAAACCACCCTAAGGAGTTATAAAAAAGCCAAAGAGTTATCCAAAAAGTTTCTAAAGGCATGCCCGGGAGGAGGCAAGGGTAGCTACACGGCATGGACCTACCTCCTAGAGATAAAAGTTCGCCGGTACCAGCCCGGGAGGAATCTGGGGCTGCTATCCAGAACTAAACCTCTCTCAGGAGGTAGACAAAAGCCAAAGAGTTATCCAAAAAATTTCCAGATGCATGCCTGGCAGGAGGCAAGGGTAGCTACCAGGCATGGACCTACCTCCTAAAGAGACAAAAGTTCTCCGCTACCAGCCCGGGAGCAATCTGGGGCTGCTATCCAGAACTAAACCTCTCTCAGGAGGTAGACAAAAAGCTCGGATAGCATGTGAAATGCTTGCCATAGCCATGCCTGGGAGGAGGCAAGGGTAGCTACAGGGCATGCAACTACCTCCTAAAGAGACAAAAGTTCTCCGCTACCAGCCCAGGAGGAATCTGGGGCTGCTATGCAGAACCAAACCTCTCTCAGGACGTAGCCAAAAGCCACAGAGTTATCCTAAAAGTTTCTAAACGCATGCCCAGGAGGAGGCAAAGGTAGCTTCCAGGCATGCAGCTACCACCCAAAGCGACAAAAGGTCTCCGTTACCAGCCCGGGAGGAATCTGGGGCTGCTATCCAGAACCAAACCTCTCTCAGGAGGTAGAAAAAACCATAAACTTATCCAAAACATGCTACAAAGGCATGCTTGCGAGGACGCAAGGGGAACGAGCAGGCACGGAGCTACCTTCAAAAGGGACAAGAGCTCTCCAGTACCTGCTGTGGACGAACCTGGGACTACTCCCCAGAGGTAAGGAAACACTCTTTTACTGGGTCCCTGACACAGACGACACCATTTCTAAATCCACCGATTCCTCTTTCCTCCACAGAAAGGGAACTGGGCACTCGTCAATACACCTGCCCTGGAGCGCTTCTGGATGCTGCATGAGTTTCCCTCTCCCTGCAATTCCGTAAAGAACACGCTGCAAAACGCCTGGCAGGAATCAAGTCCCTGCTCACCAGCTACTTGCGCACCTTTCGGCTGGCCCACCATCAGCTGTTGGAGCACGGAGTCGTGAGAAAAGAAAATTCCCACCTACCTGCCCTGGAGGAATGGGAGGCTGCTATGCAGAACCAAACCACCCTAAGGAGTTATAAAAAAGCCAAAGAGTTATCCAAAAAGTTTCTAAAGGCATGCCCGGGAGGAGGCAAGGGTAGCTACACGGCATGGACCTACCTCCTAGAGATAAAAGTTCGCCGGTACCAGCCCGGGAGGAATCTGGGGCTGCTATCCAGAACTAAACCTCTCTCAGGAGGTAGACAAAAGCCAAAGAGTTATCCAAAAAATTTCCAGATGCATGCCTGGCAGGAGGCAAGGGTAGCTACCAGGCATGGACCTACCTCCTAAAGAGACAAAAGTTCTCCGCTACCAGCCCGGGAGCAATCGGGGGCTGCTATCCAGAACTAAACCTCTCTCAGGAGGTAGACAAAAAGGTCGGATAGCATGTGAAATGCTTGCCATAGCCATGCCTGGGAGGAGGCAAGGGTAGCTACAGGGCATGCAACTACCTCCTAAAGAGACAAAAGTTCTCCGCTACCAGCCCAGGAGGAATCTGGGGCTGCTATGCAGAACCAAACCTCTCTCAGGACGTAGCCAAAAGCCACAGAGTTATCCTAAAAGTTTCTAAACGCATGCCCAGGAGGAGGCAAAGGTAGCTTCCAGGCATGCAGCTACCACCCAAAGCGACAAAAGGTCTCCGTTACCAGCCCGGGAGGAATCTGGGGCTGCTATCCAGAACCAAACCTCTCTCAGGAGGTAGAAAAAAACATAAACTTATCCAAAACATGCTACAAAGGCATGCTTGCGAGGACGCAAGGGGAACGAGCAGGCACGGACCTACCTTCAAAAGGGACAAGAGCTCTCCAGTACCTGCTGTGGACGAATCTGGGACTACTCCCCAGAGGTAAGGAAACACTATTTTACTGGGTCCCTGACACAGACGACACCATTTCTAAATCCACCGATTCCTCTTTCCTCCACAGAAAGGGAACTGGGCACTCGTCAATACACCTGCCCTGGAGCGCTTCTGGATGCTGCATGAGTTTCTCTCTCCCTGCAATTCCGTAAAGAACACGCTGCAAAATGCCTGGCAGGAATCAAGTCCCTGCTCACCAGCTACTTGCGCACCTTTCGGCTGGCCCACCATCAGCTGTTGGAGCACGGAGTCGTGAGAAAAGAAAATTCCCACCTACCTGCCCTGGAGGAATGGGAGGCTGCTATGCAGAACCAAACCACCCTAAGGAGTTATAAAAAAGCCAAAGAGTTATCCAAAAAGTTTCTAAAGGCATGCCCGGGAGGAGGCAAGGGTAGCTACACGGCATGGACCTACCTCCTAGAGATAAAAGTTCGCCGGTACCAGCCCGGGAGGAATCTGGGGCTGCTATCCAGAACTAAACCTCTCTCAGGAGGTAGACAAAAGCCAAAGAGTTATCCAAAAAATTTCCAGATGCATGCCTGGCAGGAGGCAAGGGTAGCTACCAGGCATGGACCTACCTCCTAAAGAGACAAAAGTTCTCCGCTACCAGCCCGGGAGCAATCTGGGGCTGCTATCCAGAACTAAACCTCTCTCAGGAGGTAGACAAAAAGCTCGGATAGCATGTGAAATGCTTGCCATAGCCATGCCTGGGAGGAGGCAAGGGTAGCTACAGGGCATGCAACTACCTCCTAAAGAGACAAAAGTTCTCCGCTACCAGCCCAGGAGGAATCTGGGGCTGCTATGCAGAACCAAACCTCTCTCAGGACGTAGCCAAAAGCCACAGAGTTATCCTAAAAGTTTCTAAACGCATGCCCAGGAGGAGGCAAAGGTAGCTTCCAGGCATGCAGCTACCACCCAAAGCGACAAAAGGTCTCCGTTACCAGCCCGGGAGGAATCTGGGGCTGCTATCCAGAACCAAACCTCTCTCAGGAGGTAGAAAAAACCATAAACTTTTCCAAAACATGCTACAAAGGCATGCTTGCGAGGATGCAAGGGGAACGAGCAGGCACGGAGCTACCTTCAAAAGGGACAAGAGCTCTCCAGTACCTGCTGTGGACGAACCTGGGACTACTCCCCAGAGGTAAGGAAACACTCTTTTACTGGGTCCCTGACACAGACGACACCATTTCTAAATCCACCGATTCCTCTTTCCTCCACAGAAAGGGAACTGGGCACTCGTCAATACACCTGCCCTGGAGCGCTTCTGGATGCTGCATGAGTTTCTCTCTCCCTGCAATTCCGTAAAGAACACGCTGCAAAACGCCTGGCAGGAATCAAGTCCCTGCTCACCAGCTACTTGCGCACCTTTCGGCTGGCCCACCATCAGCTGTTGGAGCACGGAGTCGTGAGAAAAGAAAATTCCCACCTACCTGCCCTGGAGGAATGGGAGGCTGCTATGCAGAACCAAACCACCCTAAGGAGTTATAAAAAAGCCAAAGAGTTATCCAAAAAGTTTCTAAAGGCATGCCCGGGAGGAGGCAAGGGTAGCTACACGGCATGGACCTACCTCCTAGAGATAAAAGTTCGCCGGTACCAGCCCGGGAGGAATCTGGGGCTGCTATCCAGAACTAAACCTCTCTCAGGAGGTAGACAAAAGCCAAAGAGTTATCCAAAAAATTTCCAGATGCATGCCTGGCAGGAGGCAAGGGTAGCTACCAGGCATGGACCTACCTCCTAAAGAGACAAAAGTTCTCCGCTACCAGCCCGGGAGCAATCTGGGGCTGCTATCCAGAACTAAACCTCTCTCAGGAGGTAGACAAAAAGCTCGGATAGCATGTGAAATGCTTGCCATAGCCATGCCTGGGAGGAGGCAAGGGTAGCTACAGGGCATGCAACTACCTCCTAAAGAGACAAAAGTTCTCCGCTACCAGCCCAGGAGGAATCTGGGGCTGCTATGCAGAACTAAACCTCTCTCAGGACGTAGCCAAAAGCCACAGAGTTATCCTAAAAGTTTCTAAACGCATGCCCAGGAGGAGGCAAAGGTAGCTTCCAGGCATGCAGCTACCACCCAAAGCGACAAAAGGTCTCCGTTACCAGCCCGGGAGGAATCTGGGGCTGCTATCCAGAACCAAACCTCTCTCAGGAGGTAGAAAAAACCATAAACTTTTCCAAAACATGCTACAAAGGCATGCTTGCGAGGACGCAAGGGGAACGAGCAGGCACGGAGCTACCTTCAAAAGGGACAAGAGCTCTCCAGTACCTGCTGTGGACGAACCTGGGACTACTCCCCAGAGGTAAGGAAACACTCTTTTACTGGGTCCCTGACACAGACGACACCATTTCTAAATCCACCGATTCCTCTTTCCTCCACAGAAAGGGAACTGGGCACTCGTCAATACACCTGCCCTGGAGCGCTTCTGGATGCTGCATGAGTTTCTCTCTCCCTGCAATTCCGTAAAGAACACGCTGCAAAACGCCTGGCAGGAATCAAGTCCCTGCTCACCAGCTACTTGCGCACCTTTCGGCTGGCCCACCATCAGCTGTTGGAGCACGGAGTCGTGAGAAAAGAAAATTCTCACCTACCTGCCCTGGAGGAATGGGAGGCTGCTATGCAGAACCAAACCACCCTAAGGAGTTATAAAAAAGCCAAAGAGTTATCCAAAAAGTTTCTAAAGGCATGCCCGGGAGGAGGCAAGGGTAGCTACACGGCATGGACCTACCTCCTAGAGATAAAAGTTCGCCGGTACCAGCCCGGGAGGAATCTGGGGCTGCTATCCAGAACTAAACCTCTCTCAGGAGGTAGACAAAAGCCAAAGAGTTATCCAAAAAATTTCCAGATGCATGCCTGGCAGGAGGCAAGGGTAGCTACCAGGCATGGACCTACCTCCTAAAGAGACAAAAGTTCTCCGCTACCAGCCCGGGAGCAATCTGGGGCTGCTATCCAGAACTAAACCTCTCTCAGGAGGTAGACAAAAAGCTCGGATAGCATGTGAAATGCTTGCCATAGCCATGCCTGGGAGGAGGCAAGGGTAGCTACAGGGCATGCAACTACCTCCTAAAGAGACAAAAGTTCTCCGCTACCAGCCCAGGAGGAATCTGGGGCTGCTATGCAGAACCAAACCTCTCTCAGGACGTAGCCAAAAGCCACAGAGTTATCCTAAAAGTTTCTAAACGCATGCCCAGGAGGAGGCAAAGGTAGCTTCCAGGCATGCAGCTACCACCCAAAGCGACAAAAGGTCTCCGTTACCAGCCCGGGAGGAATCTGGGGCTGCTATCCAGAACCAAACCTCTCTCAGGAGGTAGAAAAAACCATAAACTTTTCCAAAACATGCTACAAAGGCATGCTTGCGAGGATGCAAGGGGAACGAGCAGGCACGGAGCTACCTTCAAAAGGGACAAGAGCTCTCCAGTACCTGCTGTGGACGAACCTGGGACTACTCCCCAGAGGTAAGGAAACACTATTTTACTGGGTCCCTGACACAGACGACACCATTTCTAAATCCACCGATTCCTCTTTCCTCCACAGAAAGGGAACTGGGCACTCGTCAATACACCTGCCCTGGAGCGCTTCTGGATGCTGCATGAGTTTCTCTCTCCCTGCAATTCCGTAAAGAACACGCTGCAAAACGCCTGGCAGGAATCAAGTCCCTGCTCACCAGCTACTTGCGCACCTTTCGGCTGGCCCACCATCAGCTGTTGGAGCACGGAGTCGTGAGAAAAGAAAATTCCCACCTACCTGCCCTGGAGGAATGGGAGGCTGCTATGCAGAACCAAACCACCCTAAGGAGTTATAAAAAAGCCAAAGAGTTATCCAAAAAGTTTCTAAAGGCATGCCCGGGAGGAGGCAAGGGTAGCTACACGGCATGGACCTACCTCCTAGAGATAAAAGTTCGCCGGTACCAGCCCGGGAGGAATCTGGGGCTGCTATCCAGAACTAAACCTCTCTCAGGAGGTAGACAAAAGCCAAAGAGTTATCCAAAAAATTTCCAGATGCATGCCTGGCAGGAGGCAAGGGTAGCTACCAGGCATGGACCTACCTCCTAAAGAGACAAAAGTTCTCCGCTACCAGCCCGGGAGCAATCTGGGGCTGCTATCCAGAACTAAACCTCTCTCAGGAGGTAGACAAAAAGCTCGGATAGCATGTGAAATGCTTGCCATAGCCATGCCTGGGAGGAGGCAAGGGTAGCTACAGGGCATGCAACTACCTCCTAAAGAGACAAAAGTTCTCCGCTACCAGCCCAGGAGGAATCTGGGGCTGCTATGCAGAACCAAACCTCTCTCAGGACGTAGCCAAAAGCCACAGAGTTATCCTAAAAGTTTCTAAACGCATGCCCAGGAGGAGGCAAAGGTAGCTTCCAGGCATGCAGCTACCACCTAAAGCGACAAAAGGTCTCCGCTACCAGCCCGGGAGGAATCTGGGGCTGCTATCCAGAACCAAACCTCTCTCAGGAGGTAGAAAAAACCATAAACTTATCCAAAACATGCTACAAAGGCATGCTTGCGAGGACGCAAGGGGAACGAGCAGGCACGGAGCTACCTTCAAAAGGGACAAGAGCTCTCCAGTACCTGCTGTGGACGAACCTGGGACTACTCCCCAGAGGTAAGGAAACACTCTTTTACTGGGTCCCTGACACAGACGACACCATTTCTAAATCCACCGATTCCTCTTTCCTCCACAGAAAGGGAACTGGGCACTCGTCAATACACCTGCCCTGGAGCGCTTCTGGATGCTGCATGAGTTTCTCTCTCCCTGCAATTCCGTAAAGAACACGCTGCAAAACGCCTGGCAGGAATCAAGTCCCTGCTCACCAGCTACTTGCGCACCTTTCGGCTGGCCCACCATCAGCTGTTGGAGCACGGAGTCGTGAGAAAAGAAAATTCCCACCTACCTGCCCTGGAGGAATGGGAGGCTGCTATGCAGAACCAAACCACCCTAAGGAGTTATAAAAAAGCCAAAGAGTTATCCAAAAAGTTTCTAAAGGCATGCCCGGGAGGAGGCAAGGGTAGCTACACGGCATGGACCTACCTCCTAGAGATAAAAGTTCGCCGGTACCAGCCCGGGAGGAATCTGGGGCTGCTATCCAGAACTAAACCTCTCTCAGGAGGTAGACAAAAGCCAAAGAGTTATCCAAAAAATTTCCAGATGCATGCCTGGCAGGAGGCAAGGGTAGCTACCAGGCATGGACCTACCTCCTAAAGAGACAAAAGTTCTCCGCTACCAGCCCGGGAGCAATCTGGGGCTGCTATCCAGAACTAAACCTCTCTCAGGAGGTAGACAAAAAGCTCGGATAGCATGTGAAATGCTTGCCATAGCCATGCCTGGGAGGAGGCAAGGGTAGCTACAGGGCATGCAACTACCTCCTAAAGAGACAAAAGTTCTCCGCTACCAGCCCAGGAGGAATCTGGGGCTGCTATGCAGAACTAAACCTCTCTCAGGACGTAGCCAAAAGCCACAGAGTTATCCTAAAAGTTTCTAAACGCATGCCCAGGAGGAGGCAAAGGTAGCTTCCAGGCATGCAGCTACCACCTAAAGCGACAAAAGGTCTCCGCTACCAGCCCGGGAGGAATCTGGGGCTGCTATCCAGAACCAAACCTCTCTCAGGAGGTAGAAAAAACCATAAACTTATCCAAAACATGCTACAAAGGCATGCTTGCGAGGACGCAAGGGGAACGAGCAGGCACGGAGCTACCTTCAAAAGGGACAAGAGCTCTCCAGTACCTGCTGTGGAC
The DNA here is from genome assembly GCF_964034855.1 of Anser brachyrhynchus. NCBI lineage: Eukaryota > Metazoa > Chordata > Aves > Anseriformes > Anatidae > Anser > Anser brachyrhynchus. Next base: position 13,689,170 of record NC_137695.1, read on the forward strand.
GAACCTGGGACTACTCCCCAGAGGTAAGGAAACACTCTTTTACTGGGTCCCTGACACAGACGACACCATTTCTAAATCCACCGATTCCTCTTTCCTCCACAGAAAGGGAACTGGGCACTCGTCAATACACCTGCCCTGGAGCGCTTCTGGATGCTGCATGAGTTTCTCTCTCCCTGCAATTCCGTAAAGAACACGCTGCAAAACGCCTGGCAGGAATCAAGTCCCTGCTCACCAGCTACTTGCGCACCTTTCGGCTGGCCCACCATCAGCTGTTGGAGCACGGAGTCGTGAGAAAAGAAAATTCCCACCTACCTGCCCTGGAGGAATGGGAGGCTGCTATGCAGAACCAAACCACCCTAAGGAGTTATAAAAAAGCCAAAGAGTTATCCAAAAAGTTTCTAAAGGCATGCCCGGGAGGAGGCAAGGGTAGCTACACGGCATGGACCTACCTCCTAGAGATAAAAGTTCGCCGGTACCAGCCCGGGAGGAATCTGGGGCTGCTATCCAGAACTAAACCTCTCTCAGGAGGTAGACAAAAGCCAAAGAGTTATCCAAAAAATTTCCAGATGCATGCCTGGCAGGAGGCAAGGGTAGCTACCAGGCATGGACCTACCTCCTAAAGAGACAAAAGTTCTCCGCTACCAGCCCGGGAGCAATCTGGGGCTGCTATCCAGAACCAAACCTCTCTCAGGAGGTAGAAAAAAACATAAACTTATCCAAAACATGCTACAAAGGCATGCTTGCGAGGATGCAAGGGGAACGAGCAGGCACGGACCTACCTTCAAAAGGGACAAGAGCTCTCCAGTACCTGCTGTGGACGAACCTGGGACTACTCCCCAGAGGTAAGGAAACACTATTTTACTGGGTCCCTGACACAGACGACACCATTTCTAAATCCACCGATTCCTCTTTCCTCCACAGAAAGGGAACTGGGCACTCGTCAATACACCTGCCCTGGAGCGCTTCTGGATGCTGCATGAGTTTCTCTCTCCCTGCAATTCCGTAAAGAACACGCTGCAAAACGCCTGGCAGGAATCAAGTCCCTGCTCACCAGCTACTTGCGCACCTTTCGGCTGGCCCACCATCAGCTGTTGGAGCACGGAGTCGTGAGAAAAGAAAATTCTCACCTACCTGCCCTGGAGGAATGGGAGGCTGCTATGCAGAACCAAACCACCCTAAGGAGTTATAAAAAAGCCAAAGAGTTATCCAAAAAGTTTCTAAAGGCATGCCCGGGAGGAGGCAAGGGTAGCTACACGGCATGGACCTACCTCCTAGAGATAAAAGTTCGCCGGTACCAGCCCGGGAGGAATCTGGGGCTGCTATCCAGAACTAAACCTCTCTCAGGAGGTAGACAAAAGCCAAAGAGTTATCCAAAAAATTTCCAGATGCATGCCTGGCAGGAGGCAAGGGTAGCTACCAGGCATGGACCTACCTCCTAAAGAGACAAAAGTTCTCCGCTACCAGCCCGGGAGCAATCTGGGGCTGCTATCCAGAACTAAACCTCTCTCAGGAGGTAGACAAAAAGCTCGGATAGCATGTGAAATTTCTTGCCATAGCCATGCCTGGGAGGAGGCAAGGGTAGCTACAGGGCATGCAACTACCTCCTAAAGAGACAAAAGTTCTCCGCTACCAGCCCAGGAGGAATCTGGGGCTGCTATGCAGAACCAAACCTCTCTCAGGACGTAGCCAAAAGCCACAGAGTTATCCTAAAAGTTTCTAAACGCATGCCCAGGAGGAGGCAAAGGTAGCTTCCAGGCATGCAGCTACCACCCAAAGCGACAAAAGGTCTCCGTTACCAGCCCGGGAGGAATCTGGGGCTGCTATCCAGAACCAAACCTCTCTCAGGAGGTAGAAAAAACCATAAACTTATCCAAAACATGCTACAAAGGCATGCTTGCGAGGACGCAAGGGGAACGAGCAGGCACGGAGCTACCTTCAAAAGGGACAAGAGCTCTCCAGTACCTGCTGTGGACGAACCTGGGACTACTCCCCAGAGGTAAGGAAACACTCTTTTACTGGGTCCCTGACACAGACGACACCATTTCTAAATCCACCGATTCCTCTTTCCTCCACAGAAAGGGAACTGGGCACTCGTCAATACACCTGCCCTGGAGCGCTTCTGGATGCTGCATGAGTTTCCCTCTCCCTGCAATTCCGTAAAGAACACGCTGCAAAACGCCTGGCAGGAATCAAGTCCCTGCTCACCAGCTACTTGCGCACCTTTCGGCTGGCCCACCATCAGCTGTTGGAGCACGGAGTCGTGAGAAAAGAAAATTCCCACCTACCTGCCCTGGAGGAATGGGAGGCTGCTATGCAGAACCAAACCACCCTAAGGAGTTATAAAAAAGCCAAAGAGTTATCCAAAAAGTTTCTAAACGCATGCCCGGGAGGAGGCAAGGGTAGCTACACGGCATGGACCTACCTCCTAGAGATAAAAGTTCGCCGGTACCAGCCCGGGAGGAATCTGGGGCTGCTATCCAGAACTAAACCTCTCTCAGGAGGTAGACAAAAGCCAAAGAGTTATCCAAAAAATTTCCAGATGCATGCCTGGCAGGAGGCAAGGGTAGCTACCAGGCATGGACCTACCTCCTAAAGAGACAAAAGTTCTCCGCTACCAGCCCGGGAGCAATCTGGGGCTGCTATCCAGAACTAAACCTCTCTCAGGAGGTAGACAAAAAGCTCGGATAGCATGTGAAATGCTTGCCATAGCCATGCCTGGGAGGAGGCAAGGGTAGCTACAGGGCATGCAACTACCTCCTAAAGAGACAAAAGTTCTCCGCTACCAGCCCAGGAGGAATCTGGGGCTGCTATGCAGAACTAAACCTCTCTCAGGACGTAGCCAAAAGCCACAGAGTTATCCTAAAAGTTTCTAAACGCATGCCCAGGAGGAGGCAAAGGTAGCTTCCAGGCATGCAGCTACCACCCAAAGCGACAAAAGGTCTCCGTTACCAGCCCGGGAGGAATCTGGGGCTGCTATCCAGAACCAAACCTCTCTCAGGAGGTAGAAAAAAACATAAACTTATCCAAAACATGCTACAAAGGCATGCTTGCGAGGACGCAAGGGGAACGAGCAGGCACGGAGCTACCTTCAAAAGGGACAAGAGCTCTCCAGTACCTGCTGTGGACGAACCTGGGACTACTCCCCAGAGGTAAGGAAACACTATTTTACTGGGTCCCTGACACAGACGACACCATTTCTAAATCCACCGATTCCTCTTTCCTCCACAGAAAGGGAACTGGGCACTCGTCAATACACCTGCCCTGGAGCGCTTCTGGATGCTGCATGAGTTTCTCTCTCCCTGCAATTCCGTAAAGAACACGCTGCAAAACGCCTGGCAGGAATCAAGTCCCTGCTCACCAGCTACTTGCGCACCTTTCGGCTGGCCCACCATCAGCTGTTGGAGCACGGAGTCGTGAGAAAAGAAAATTCCCACCTACCTGCCCTGGAGGAATGGGAGGCTGCTATGCAGAACCAAACCACCCTAAGGAGTTATAAAAAAGCCAAAGAGTTATCCAAAAAGTTTCTAAAGGCATGCCCGGGAGGAGGCAAGGGTAGCTACACGGCATGGACCTACCTCCTAGAGATAAAAGTTCGCCGGTACCAGCCCGGGAGGAATCTGGGGCTGCTATCCAGAACTAAACCTCTCTCAGGAGGTAGACAAAAGCCAAAGAGTTATCCAAAAAATTTCCAGATGCATGCCTGGCAGGAGGCAAGGGTAGCTACCAGGCATGGACCTACCTCCTAAAGAGACAAAAGTTCTCCGCTACCAGCCCGGGAGCAATCTGGGGCTGCTATCCAGAACTAAACCTCTCTCAGGAGGTAGACAAAAAGCTCGGATAGCATGTGAAATGCTTGCCATAGCCATGCCTGGGAGGAGGCAAGGGTAGCTACAGGGCATGCAACTACCTCCTAAAGAGACAAAAGTTCTCCGCTACCAGCCCAGGAGGAATCTGGGGCTGCTATGCAGAACCAAACCTCTCTCAGGACGTAGCCAAAAGCCACAGAGTTATCCTAAAAGTTTCTAAACGCATGCCCAGGAGGAGGCAAAGGTAGCTTCCAGGCATGCAGCTACCACCCAAAGCGACAAAAGGTCTCCGTTACCAGCCCGGGAGGAATCTGGGGCTGCTATCCAGAACCAAACCTCTCTCAGGAGGTAGAAAAAACCATAAACTTTTCCAAAACATGCTACAAAGGCATGCTTGCGAGGATGCAAGGGGAACGAGCAGGCACGGAGCTACCTTCAAAAGGGACAAGAGCTCTCCAGTACCTGCTGTGGACGAACCTGGGACTACTCCCCAGAGGTAAGGAAACACTCTTTTACTGGGTCCCTGACACAGACGACACCATTTCTAAATCCACCGATTCCTCTTTCCTCCACAGAAAGGGAACTGGGCACTCGTCAATACACCTGCCCTGGAGCGCTTCTGGATGCTGCATGAGTTTCTCTCTCCCTGCAATTCCGTAAAGAACACGCTGCAAAACGCCTGGCAGGAATCAAGTCCCTGCTCACCAGCTACTTGCGCACCTTTTGGCTGGCCCACCATCAGCTGTTGGAGCACGGAGTCGTGAGAAAAGAAAATTCCCACCTACCTGCCCTGGAGGAATGGGAGGCTGCTATGCAGAACCAAACCACCCTAAGGAGTTATAAAAAAGCCAAAGAGTTATCCAAAAAGTTTCTAAAGGCATGCCCGGGAGGAGGCAAGGGTAGCTACACGGCATGGACCTACCTCCTAGAGATAAAAGTTCGCCGGTACCAGCCCGGGAGGAATCTGGGGCTGCTATCCAGAACTAAACCTCTCTCAGGAGGTAGACAAAAGCCAAAGAGTTATCCAAAAAATTTCCAGATGCATGCCTGGCAGGAGGCAAGGGTAGCTACCAGGCATGGACCTACCTCCTAAAGAGACAAAAGTTCTCCGCTACCAGCCCAGGAGCAATCTGGGGCTGCTATCCAGAACTAAACCTCTCTCAGGAGGTAGACAAAAAGCTCGGATAGCATGTGAAATGCTTGCCATAGCCATGCCTGGGAGGAGGCAAGGGTAGCTACAGGGCATGCAACTACCTCCTAAAGAGACAAAAGTTCTCCGCTACCAGCCCAGGAGGAATCTGGGGCTGCTATGCAGAACCAAACCTCTCTCAGGACGTAGCCAAAAGCCACAGAGTTATCCTAAAAGTTTCTAAACGCATGCCCAGGAGGAGGCAAAGGTAGCTTCCAGGCATGCAGCTACCACCCAAAGCGACAAAAGGTCTCCGTTACCAGCCCGGGAGGAATCTGGGGCTGCTATCCAGAACCAAACCTCTCTCAGGAGGTAGAAAAAACCATAAACTTTTCCAAAACATGCTACAAAGGCATGCTTGCGAGGATGCAAGGGGAACGAGCAGGCACGGAGCTACCTTCAAAAGGGACAAGAGCTCTCCAGTACCTGCTGTGGACGAACCTGGGACTACTCCCCAGAGGTAAGGAAACACTATTTTACTGGGTCCCTGACACAGACGACACCATTTCTAAATCCACCGATTCCTCTTTCCTCCACAGAAAGGGAACTGGGCACTCGTCAATACACCTGCCCTGGAGCGCTTCTGGATGCTGCATGAGTTTCTCTCTCCCTGCAATTCCGTAAAGAACACGCTGCAAAACGCCTGGCAGGAATCAAGTCCCTGCTCACCAGCTACTTGCGCACCTTTCGGCTGGCCCACCATCAGCTGTTGGAGCACGGAGTCGTGAGAAAAGAAAATTCCCACCTACCTGCCCTGGAGGAATGGGAGGCTGCTATGCAGAACCAAACCACCCTAAGGAGTTATAAAAAAGCCAAAGAGTTATCCAAAAAGTTTCTAAAGGCATGCCCGGGAGGAGGCCAGGGTAGCTACACGGCATGGACCTACCTCCTAGAGATAAAAGTTCGCCGGTACCAGCCCGGGAGGAATCTGGGGCTGCTATCCAGAACTAAACCTCTCTCAGGAGGTAGACAAAAGCCAAAGAGTTATCCAAAAAATTTCCAGATGCATGCCTGGCAGGAGGCAAGGGTAGCTACCAGGCATGGACCTACCTCCTAAAGAGACAAAAGTTCTCCGCTACCAGCCCGGGAGCAATCTGGGGCTGCTATCCAGAACTAAACCTCTCTCAGGAGGTAGACAAAAAGCTCGGATAGCATGTGAAATGCTTGCCATAGCCATGCCTGGGAGGAGGCAAGGGTAGCTACAGGGCATGCAACTACCTCCTAAAGAGACAAAAGTTCTCCGCTACCAGCCCAGGAGGAATCTGGGGCTGCTATGCAGAACCAAACCTCTCTCAGGACGTAGCCAAAAGCCACAGAGTTATCCTAAAAGTTTCTAAACGCATGCCCAGGAGGAGGCAAAGGTAGCTTCCAGGCATGCAGCTACCACCCAAAGCGACAAAAGGTCTCCGTTACCAGCCCGGGAGGAATCTGGGGCTGCTATCCAGAACCAAACCTCTCTCAGGAGGTAGAAAAAAACATAAACTTATCCAAAACATGCTACAAAGGCATGCTTGCGAGGACGCAAGGGGAACGAGCAGGCACGGAGCTACCTTCAAAAGGGACAAGAGCTCTCCAGTACCTGCTGTGGACGAACCTGGGACTACTCCCCAGAGGTAAGGAAACACTCTTTTACTGGGTCCCTGACACAGACGACACCATTTCTAAATCCACCGATTCCTCTTTCCTCCACAGAAAGGGAACTGGGCACTCGTCAATACACCTGCCCTGGAGCGCTTCTGGATGCTGCATGAGTTTCTCTCTCCCTGCAATTCCGTAAAGAACACGCTGCAAAACGCCTGGCAGGAATCAAGTCCCTGCTCACCAGCTACTTGCGCACCTTTCGGCTGGCCCACCATCAGCTGTTGGAGCACGGAGTCGTGAGAAAAGAAAATTCCCACCTACCTGCCCTGGAGGAATGGGAGGCTGCTATGCAGAACCAAACCACCCTAAGGAGTTATAAAAAAGCCAAAGAGTTATCCAAAAAGTTTCTAAAGGCATGCCCGGGAGGAGGCAAGGGTAGCTACACGGCATGGACCTACCTCCTAGAGATAAAAGTTCGCCGGTACCAGCCCGGGAGGAATCTGGGGCTGCTATCCAGAACTAAACCTCTCTCAGGAGGTAGACAAAAGCCAAAGAGTTATCCAAAAAATTTCCAGATGCATGCCTGGCAGGAGGCAAGGGTAGCTACCAGGCATGGACCTACCTCCTAAAGAGACAAAAGTTCTCCGCTACCAGCCCGGGAGCAATCTGGGGCTGCTATCCAGAACTAAACCTCTCTCAGGAGGTAGACAAAAAGCTCGGATAGCATGTGAAATGCTTGCCATAGCCATGCCTGGGAGGAGGCAAGGGTAGCTACAGGGCATGCAACTACCTCCTAAAGAGACAAAAGTTCTCCGCTACCAGCCCAGGAGGAATCTGGGGCTGCTATGCAGAACCAAACCTCTCTCAGGACGTAGCCAAAAGCCACAGAGTTATCCTAAAAGTTTCTAAACGCATGCCCAGGAGGAGGCAAAGGTAGCTTCCAGGCATGCAGCTACCACCCAAAGCGACAAAAGGTCTCCGTTACCAGCCCGGGAGGAATCTGGGGCTGCTATCCAGAACCAAACCTCTCTCAGGAGGTAGAAAAAACCATAAACTTATCCAAAACATGCTACAAAGGCATGCTTGCGAGGACGCAAGGGGAACGAGCAGGCACGGAGCTACCTTCAAAAGGGACAAGAGCTCTCCAGTACCTGCTGTGGACGAACCTGGGACTACTCCCCAGAGGTAAGGAAACACTCTTTTACTGGGTCCCTGACACAGACGACACCATTTCTAAATCCACCGATTCCTCTTTCCTCCACAGAAAGGGAACTGGGCACTCGTCAATACACCTGCCCTGGAGCGCTTCTGGATGCTGCATGAGTTTCTCTCTCCCTGCAATTCCGTAAAGAACACGCTGCAAAACGCCTGGCAGGAATCAAGTCCCTGCTCACCAGCTACTTGCGCACCTTTCGGCTGGCCCACCATCAGCTGTTGGACCATGGAGTCGTGAGAAAAGAAAATTCCCACCTACCTGCCCTGGAGGAATGGGAGGCTGCTATGCAGAACCAAACCACCCTAAGGAGTTATAAAAAAGCCAAAGAGTTATCCAAAAAGTTTCTAAAGGCATGCCCGGGAGGAGGCAAGGGTAGCTACACGGCATGGACCTACCTCCTAGAGATAAAAGTTCGCCGGTACCAGCCCGGGAGGAATCTGGGGCTGCTATCCAGAACTAAACCTCTCTCAGGAGGTAGACAAAAGCCAAAGAGTTATCCAAAAAATTTCCAGATGCATGCCTGGCAGGAGGCAAGGGTAGCTACCAGGCATGGACCTACCTCCTAAAGAGACAAAAGTTCTCCGCTACCAGCCCGGGAGCAATCTGGGGCTGCTATCCAGAACTAAACCTCTCTCAGGAGGTAGACAAAAAGCTCGGATAGCATGTGAAATGCTTGCCATAGCCATGCCTGGGAGGAGGCAAGGGTAGCTACAGGGCATGCAACTACCTCCTAAAGAGACAAAAGTTCTCCGCTACCAGCCCAGGAGGAATCTGGGGCTGCTATGCAGAACCAAACCTCTCTCAGGACGTAGCCAAAAGCCACAGAGTTATCCTAAAAGTTTCTAAACGCATGCCCAGGAGGAGGCAAAGGTAGCTTCCAGGCATGCAGCTACCACCCAAAGCGACAAAAGGTCTCCGTTACCAGCCCGGGAGGAATCTGGGGCTGCTATCCAGAACCAAACCTCTCTCAGGAGGTAGAAAAAAACATAAACTTATCCAAAACATGCTACAAAGGCATGCTTGCGAGGACGCAAGGGGAACGAGCAGGCACGGACCTACCTTCAAAAGGGACAAGAGCTCTCCAGTACCTGCTGTGGACGAACCTGGGACTACTCCCCAGAGGTAAGGAAACACTATTTTACTGGGTCCCTGACACAGACGACACCATTTCTAAATCCACCGATTCCTCTTTCCTCCACAGAAAGGGAACTGGGCACTCGTCAATACACCTGCCCTGGAGCGCTTCTGGATGCTGCATGAGTTTCTCTCTCCCTGCAATTCCGTAAAGAACACGCTGCAAAACACCTGGCAGGAATCAAGTCCCTGCTCACCAGCTACTTGCGCACCTTTCGGCTGGCCCACCATCAGCTGTTGGAGCACGGAGTCGTGAGAAAAGAAAATTCTCACCTACCTGCCCTGGAGGAATGGGAGGCTGCTATGCAGAACCAAACCACCCTAAGGAGTTATAAAAAAGCCAAAGAGTTATCCAAAAAGTTTCTAAATGCATGCCCGGGAGGAGGCAAGGGTAGCTACACGGCATGGACCTACCTCCTAGAGATAAAAGTTCGCCGGTACCAGCCCGGGAGGAATCTGGGGCTGCTATCCAGAACTAAACCTCTCTCAGGAGGTAGACAAAAGCCAAAGAGTTATCCAAAAAATTTCCAGATGCATGCCTGGCAGGAGGCAAGGGTAGCTACCAGGCATGGACCTACCTCCTAAAGAGACAAAAGTTCTCCGCTACCAGCCCGGGAGCAATCTGGGGCTGCTATCCAGAACTAAACCTCTCTCAGGAGGTAGACAAAAAGCTCGGATAGCATGTGAAATGCTTGCCATAGCCATGCCTGGGAGGAGGCAAGGGTAGCTACAGGGCATGCAACTACCTCCTAAAGAGACAAAAGTTCTCCGCTACCAGCCCAGGAGGAATCTGGGGCTGCTATGCAGAACTAAACCTCTCTCAGGACGTAGCCAAAAGCCACAGAGTTATCCTAAAAGTTTCTAAACGCATGCCCAGGAGGAGGCAAAGGTAGCTTCCAGGCATGCAGCTACCACCCAAAGCGACAAAAGGTCTCCGCTACCAGCCCGGGAGGAATCTGGGGCTGCTATCCAGAACCAAACCTCTCTCAGGAGGTAGAAAAAACCATAAACTTATCCAAAACATGCTACAAAGGCATGCTTGCGAGGACACAAGGGGAACGAGCAGGCACGGAGCTACCTTCAAAAGGGACAAGAGCTCTCCAGTACCTGCTGTGGACGAACCTGGGACTACTCCCCAGAGGTAAGGAAACACTCTTTTACTGGGTCCCTGACACAGACGACACCATTTCTAAATCCACCGATTCCTCTTTCCTCCACAGAAAGGGAACTGGGCACTCGTCAATACACCTGCCCTGGAGCGCTTCTGGATGCTGCATGAGTTTCTCTCTCCCTGCAATTCCGTAAAGAACACGCTGCAAAACGCCTGGCAGGAATCAAGTCCCTGCTCACCAGCTACTTGCGCACCTTTTGGCTGGCCCACCATCAGCTGTTGGAGCACGGAGTCGTGAGAAAAGAAAATTCCCACCTACCTGCCCTGGAGGAATGGGAGGCTGCTATGCAGAACCAAACCACCCTAAGGAGTTATAAAAAAGCCAAAGAGTTATCCAAAAAGTTTCTAAAGGCATGCCCGGGAGGAGGCCAGGGTAGCTACACGGCATGGACCTACCTCCTAGAGATAAAAGTTCGCCGGTACCAGCCCGGGAGGAATCTGGGGCTGCTATCCAGAACTAAACCTCTCTCAGGAGGTAGACAAAAGCCAAAGAGTTATCCAAAAAATTTCCAGATGCATGCCTGGCAGGAGGCAAGGGTAGCTACCAGGCATGGACCTACCTCCTAAAGAGACAAAAGTTCTCCGCTACCAGCCCGGGAGCAATCTGGGGCTGCTATCCAGAACTAAACCTCTCTCAGGAGGTAGACAAAAAGCTCGGATAGCATGTGAAATGCTTGCCATAGCCATGCCTGGGAGGAGGCAAGGGTAGCTACAGGGCATGCAACTACCTCCTAAAGAGACAAAAGTTCTCCGCTACCAGCCCAGGAGGAATCTGGGGCTGCTATGCAGAACCAAACCTCTCTCAGGACGTAGCCAAAAGCCACAGAGTTATCCTAAAAGTTTCTAAACGCATGCCCAGGAGGAGGCAAAGGTAGCTTCCAGGCATGCAGCTACCACCTAAAGCGACAAAAGGTCTCCGTTACCAGCCCGGGAGCAATCTGGGGCTGCTATCCAGAACCAAACCTCTCTCAGGAGGTAGAAAAAACCATAAACTTTTCCAAAACATGCTACAAAGGCATGCTTGCGAGGACGCAAGGGGAACGAGCAGGCACGGAGCTACCTTCAAAAGGGACAAGAGCTCTCCAGTACCTGCTGTGGACGAACCTGGGACTACTCCCCAGAGGTAAGGAAACACTCTTTTACTGGGTCCCTGACACAGACGACACCATTTCTAAATCCACCGATTCCTCTTTCCTCCACAGAAAGGGAACTGGGCACTCGTCAATACACCTGCCCTGGAGCGCTTCTGGATGCTGCATGAGTTTCTCTCTCCCTGCAATTCCGTAAAGAACACGCTGCAAAACGCCTGGCAGGAATCAAGTCCCTGCTCACCAGCTACTTGCGCACCTTTCGGCTGGCCCACCATCAGCTGTTGGAGCACGGAGTCGTGAGAAAAGAAAATTCTCACCTACCTGCCCTGGAGGAATGGGAGGCTGCTATGCAGAACCAAACCACCCTAAGGAGTTATAAAAAAGCCAAAGAGTTATCCAAAAAGTTTCTAAAGGCATGCCCGGGAGGAGGCAAGGGTAGCTACACGGCATGGACCTACCTCCTAGAGATAAAAGTTCGCCGGTACCAGCCCGGGAGGAATCTGGGGCTGCTATCCAGAACTAAACCTCTCTCAGGAGGTAGACAAAAGCCAAAGAGTTATCCAAAAAATTTCCAGATGCATGCCTGGCAGGAGGCAAGGGTAGCTACCAGGCATGGACCTACCTCCTAAAGAGACAAAAGTTCTCCGCTACCAGCCCGGGAGCAATCTGGGGCTGCTATCCAGAACTAAACCTCTCTCAGGAGGTAGACAAAAAGCTCGGATAGCATGTGAAATGCTTGCCATAGCCATGCCTGGGAGGAGGCAAGGGTAGCTACAGGGCATGCAACTACCTCCTAAAGAGACAAAAGTTCTCCGCTACCAGCCCAGGAGGAATCTGGGGCTGCTATGCAGAACCAAACCTCTCTCAGGACGTAGCCAAAAGCCACAGAGTTATCCTAAAAGTTTCTAAACGCATGCCCAGGAGGAGGCAAAGGTAGCTTCCAGGCATGCAGCTACCACCCAAAGCGACAAAAGGTCTCCGTTACCAGCCCGGGAGGAATCTGGGGCTGCTATCCAGAACCAAACCTCTCTCAGGAGGTAGAAAAAAACATAAACTTATCCAAAACATGCTACAAAGGCATGCTTGCGAGGACGCAAGGGGAACGAGCAGGCACGGACCTACCTTCAAAAGGGACAAGAGCTCTCCAGTACCTGCTGTGGACGAATCTGGGACTACTCCCCAGAGGTAAGGAAACACTATTTTACTGGGTCCCTGACACAGACGACACCATTTCTAAATCCACCGATTCCTCTTTCCTCCACAGAAAGGGAACTGGGCACTCGTCAATACACCTGCCCTGGAGCGCTTCTGGATGCTGCATGAGTTTCTCTCTCCCTGCAATTCCGTAAAGAACACGCTGCAAAACACCTGGCAGGAATCAAGTCCCTGCTCACCAGCTACTTGCGCACCTTTCGGCTGGCCCACCATCAGCTGTTGGAGCACGGAGTCGTGAGAAAAGAAAATTCTCACCTACCTGCCCTGGAGGAATGGGAGGCTGCTATGCAGAACCAAACCACCCTAAGGAGTTATAAAAAAGCCAAAGAGTTATCCAAAAAGTTTCTAAATGCATGCCCGGGAGGAGGCAAGGGTAGCTACACGGCATGGACCTACCTCCTAGAGATAAAAGTTCGCCGGTACCAGCCCGGGAGGAATCTGGGGCTGCTATCCAGAACTAAACCTCTCTCAGGAGGTAGACAAAAGCCAAAGAGTTATCCAAAAAATTTCCAGATGCATGCCTGGCAGGAGGCAAGGGTAGCTACCAGGCATGGACCTACCTCCTAAAGAGACAAAAGTTCTCCGCTACCAGCCCGGGAGCAATCTGGGGCTGCTATCCAGAACTAAACCTCTCTCAGGAGGTAGACAAAAAGCTCGGATAGCATGTGAAATGCTTGCCATAGCCATGCCTGGGAGGAGGCAAGGGTAGCTACAGGGCATGCAACTACCTCCTAAAGAGACAAAAGTTCTCCGCTACCAGCCCAGGAGGAATCTGGGGCTGCTATGCAGAACTAAACCTCTCTCAGGACGTAGCCAAAAGCCACAGAGTTATCCTAAAAGTTTCTAAACGCATGCCCAGGAGGAGGCAAAGGTAGCTTCCAGGCATGCAGCTACCACCCAAAGCGACAAAAGGTCTCCGCTACCAGCCCGGGAGGAATCTGGGGCTGCTATCCAGAACCAAACCTCTCTCAGGAGGTAGAAAAAACCATAAACTTATCCAAAACATGCTACAAAGGCATGCTTGCGAGGACACAAGGGGAACGAGCAGGCACGGAGCTACCTTCAAAAGGGACAAGAGCTCTCCAGTACCTGCTGTGGACGAACCTGGGACTACTCCCCAGAGGTAAGGAAACACTCTTTTACTGGGTCCCTGACACAGACGACACCATTTCTAAATCCACCGATTCCTCTTTCCTCCACAGAAAGGGAACTGGGCACTCGTCAATACACCTGCCCTGGAGCGCTTCTGGATGCTGCATGAGTTTCTCTCTCCCTGCAATTCCGTAAAGAACACGCTGCAAAACGCCTGGCAGGAATCAAGTCCCTGCTCACCAGCTACTTGCGCACCTTTCGGCTGGCCCACCATCAGCTGTTGGAGCACGGAGTCGTGAGAAAAGAAAATTCCCACCTACCTGCCCTGGAGGAATGGGAGGCTGCTATGCAGAACCAAACCACCCTAAGGAGTTATAAAAAAGCCAAAGAGTTATCCAAAAAGTTTCTAAAGGCATGCCCGGGAGGAGGCCAGGGTAGCTACACGGCATGGACCTACCTCCTAGAGATAAAAGTTCGCCGGTACCAGCCCGGGAGGAATCTGGGGCTGCTATCCAGAACTAAACCTCTCTCAGGAGGTAGACAAAAGCCAAAGAGTTATCCAAAAAATTTCCAGATGCATGCCTGGCAGGAGGCAAGGGTAGCTACCAGGCATGGACCTACCTCCTAAAGAGACAAAAGTTCTCCGCTACCAGCCCGGGAGCAATCTGGGGCTGCTATCCAGAACTAAACCTCTCTCAGGAGGTAGACAAAAAGCTCGGATAGCATGTGAAATGCTTGCCATAGCCATGCCTGGGAGGAGGCAAGGGTAGCTACAGGGCATGCAACTACCTCCTAAAGAGACAAAAGTTCTCCGCTACCAGCCCAGGAGGAATCTGGGGCTGCTATGCAGAACCAAACCTCTCTCAGGACGTAGCCAAAAGCCACAGAGTTATCCTAAAAGTTTCTAAACGCATGCCCAGGAGGAGGCAAAGGTAGCTTCCAGGCATGCAGCTACCACCTAAAGCGACAAAAGGTCTCCGTTACCAGCCCGGGAGCAATCTGGGGCTGCTATCCAGAACCAAACCTCTCTCAGGAGGTAGAAAAAACCATAAACTTTTCCAAAACATGCTACAAAGGCATGCTTGCGAGGACGCAAGGGGAACGAGCAGGCACGGAGCTACCTTCAAAAGGGACAAGAGCTCTCCAGTACCTGCTGTGGACGAACCTGGGACTACTCCCCAGAGGTAAGGAAACACTCTTTTACTGGGTCCCTGACACAGACGACACCATTTCTAAATCCACCGATTCCTCTTTCCTCCACAGAAAGGGAACTGGGCACTCGTCAATACACCTGCCCTGGAGCGCTTCTGGATGCTGCATGAGTTTCTCTCTCCCTGCAATTCCGTAAAGAACACGCTGCAAAACGCCTGGCAGGAATCAAGTCCCTGCTCACCAGCTACTTGCGCACCTTTCGGCTGGCCCACCATCAGCTGTTGGAGCACGGAGTCGTGAGAAAAGAAAATTCTCACCTACCTGCCCTGGAGGAATGGGAGGCTGCTATGCAGAACCAAACCACCCTAAGGAGTTATAAAAAAGCCAAAGAGTTATCCAAAAAGTTTCTAAAGGCATGCCCGGGAGGAGGCAAGGGTAGCTACACGGCATGGACCTACCTCCTAGAGATAAAAGTTCGCCGGTACCAGCCCGGGAGGAATCTGGGGCTGCTATCCAGAACTAAACCTCTCTCAGGAGGTAGACAAAAGCCAAAGAGTTATCCAAAAAATTTCCAGATGCATGCCTGGCAGGAGGCAAGGGTAGCTACCAGGCATGGACCTACCTCCTAAAGAGACAAAAGTTCTCCGCTACCAGCCCGGGAGCAATCTGGGGCTGCTATCCAGAACTAAACCTCTCTCAGGAGGTAGACAAAAAGCTCGGATAGCATGTGAAATGCTTGCCATAGCCATGCCTGGGAGGAGGCAAGGGTAGCTACAGGGCATGCAACTACCTCCTAAAGAGACAAAAGTTCTCCGCTACCAGCCCAGGAAGAATCTGGGGCTGCTATGCAGAACTAAACCTCTCTCAGGACGTAGCCAAAAGCCACAGAGTTATCCTAAAAGTTTCTAAACGCATGCCCAGGAGGAGGCAAAGGTAGCTTCCAGGCATGCAGCTACCACCTAAAGCGACAAAAGGTCTCCGCTACCAGCCCGGGAGGAATCTGGGGCTGCTATCCAGAACCAAACCTCTCTCAGGAGGTAGAAAAAACCATAAACTTATCCAAAACATGCTACAAAGGCATGCTTGCGAGGACGCAAGGGGAACGAGCAGGCACGGAGCTACCTTCAAAAGGGACAAGAGCTCTCCAGTACCTGCTGTGGACGAACCTGGGACTACTCCCCAGAGGTAAGGAAACACTATTTTACTGGGTCCCTGACACAGACGACACCATTTCTAAATCCACCGATTCCTCTTTCCTCCACAGAAAGGGAACTGGGCACTCGTCAATACACCTGCCCTGGAGCGCTTCTGGATGCTGCATGAGTTTCTCTCTCCCTGCAATTCCGTAAAGAACACGCTGCAAAACGCCTGGCAGGAATCAAGTCCCTGCTCACCAGCTACTTGCGCACCTTTCGGCTGGCCCACCATCAGCTGTTGGAGCACGGAGTCGTGAGAAAAGAAAATTCCCACCTACCTGCCCTGGAGGAATGGGAGGCTGCTATGCAGAACCAAACCACCCTAAGGAGTTATAAAAAAGCCAAAGAGTTATCCAAAAAGTTTCTAAAGGCATGCCCGGGAGGAGGCAAGGGTAGCTACACGGCATGGACCTACCTCCTAGAGATAAAAGTTCGCCGGTACCAGCCCGGGAGGAATCTGGGGCTGCTATCCAGAACTAAACCTCTCTCAGGAGGTAGACAAAAGCCAAAGAGTTATCCAAAAAATTTCCAGATGCATGCCTGGCAGGAGGCAAGGGTAGCTACCAGGCATGGACCTACCTCCTAAAGAGACAAAAGTTCTCCGCTACCAGCCCGGGAGCAATCTGGGGCTGCTATCCAGAACTAAACCTCTCTCAGGAGGTAGACAAAAAGCTCGGATAGCATGTGAAATGCTTGCCATAGCCATGCCTGGGAGGAGGCAAGGGTAGCTACAGGGCATGCAACTACCTCCTAAAGAGACAAAAGTTCTCCGCTACCAGCCCAGGAGGAATCTGGGGCTGCTATGCAGAACTAAACCTCTCTCAGGACGTAGCCAAAAGCCACAGAGTTATCCTAAAAGTTTCTAAACGCATGCCCAGGAGGAGGCAAAGGTAGCTTCCAGGCATGCAGCTACCACCCAAAGCGACAAAAGGTCTCCGTTACCAGCCCGGGAGGAATCTGGGGCTGCTATCCAGAACCAAACCTCTCTCAGGAGGTAGAAAAAAACATAAACTTTTCCAAAACATGCTACAAAGGCATGCTTGCGAGGACGCAAGGGGAACGAGCAGGCACGGAGCTACCTTCAAAAGGGACAAGAGCTCTCCAGTACCTGCTGTGGACGAACCTGGGACTACTCCCCAGAGGTAAGGAAACACTCTTTTACTGGGTCCCTGACACAGACGACACCATTTCTAAATCCACCGATTCCTCTTTCCTCCACAGAAAGGGAACTGGGCACTCGTCAATACACCTGCCCTGGAGCGCTTCTGGATGCTGCATGAGTTTCTCTCTCCCTGCAATTCCGTAAAGAACACGCTGCAAAACGCCTGGCAGGAATCAAGTCCCTGCTCACCAGCTACTTGCGCACCTTTCGGCTGGCCCACCATCAGCTGTTGGAGCACGGAGTCGTGAGAAAAGAAAATTCTCACCTACCTGCCCTGGAGGAATGGGAGGCTGCTATGCAGAACCAAACCACCCTAAGGAGTTATAAAAAAGCCAAAGAGTTATCCAAAAAGTTTCTAAAGGCATGCCCGGGAGGAGGCAAGGGTAGCTACACGGCATGGACCTACCTCCTAGAGATAAAAGTTCGCCGGTACCAGCCCGGGAGGAATCTGGGGCTGCTATCCAGAACTAAACCTCTCTCAGGAGGTAGACAAAAGCCAAAGAGTTATCCAAAAAATTTCCAGATGCATGCCTGGCAGGAGGCAAGGGTAGCTACCAGGCATGGACCTACCTCCTAAAGAGACAAAAGTTCTCCGCTACCAGCCCGGGAGCAATCTGGGGCTGCTATCCAGAACTAAACCTCTCTCAGGAGGTAGACAAAAAGCTCGGATAGCATGTGAAATGCTTGCCATAGCCATGCCTGGGAGGAGGCAAGGGTAGCTACAGGGCATGCAACTACCTCCTAAAGAGACAAAAGTTCTCCGCTACCAGCCCAGGAGGAATCTGGGGCTGCTATGCAGAACTAAACCTCTCTCAGGACGTAGCCAAAAGCCACAGAGTTATCCTAAAAGTTTCTAAACGCATGCCCAGGAGGAGGCAAAGGTAGCTTCCAGGCATGCAGCTACCACCTAAAGCGACAAAAGGTCTCCGCTACCAGCCCGGGAGGAATCTGGGGCTGCTATCCAGAACCAAACCTCTCTCAGGAGGTAGAAAAAACCATAAACTTATCCAAAACATGCTACAAAGGCATGCTTGCGAGGACGCAAGGGGAACGAGCAGGCACGGAGCTACCTTCAAAAGGGACAAGAGCTCTCCAGTACCTGCTGTGGACGAACCTGGGACTACTCCCCAGAGGTAAGGAAACACTATTTTACTGGGTCCCTGACACAGACGACACCATTTCTAAATCCACCGATTCCTCTTTCCTCCACAGAAAGGGAACTGGGCACTCGTCAATACACCTGCCCTGGAGCGCTTCTGGATGCTGCATGAGTTTCTCTCTCCCTGCAATTCCGTAAAGAACACGCTGCAAAACGCCTGGCAGGAATCAAGTCCCTGCTCACCAGCTACTTGCGCACCTTTCGGCTGGCCCACCATCAGCTGTTGGAGCACGGAGTCGTGAGAAAAGAAAATTCCCACCTACCTGCCCTGGAGGAATGGGAGGCTGCTATGCAGAACCAAACCACCCTAAGGAGTTATAAAAAAGCCAAAGAGTTATCCAAAAAGTTTCTAAAGGCATGCCCGGGAGGAGGCAAGGGTAGCTACACGGCATGGACCTACCTCCTAGAGATAAAAGTTCGCCGGTACCAGCCCGGGAGGAATCTGGGGCTGCTATCCAGAACTAAACCTCTCTCAGGAGGTAGACAAAAGCCAAAGAGTTATCCAAAAAATTTCCAGATGCATGCCTGGCAGGAGGCAAGGGTAGCTACCAGGCATGGACCTACCTCCTAAAGAGACAAAAGTTCTCCGCTACCAGCCCGGGAGCAATCTGGGGCTGCTATCCAGAACTAAACCTCTCTCAGGAGGTAGACAAAAAGCTCGGATAGCATGTGAAATGCTTGCCATAGCCATGCCTGGGAGGAGGCAAGGGTAGCTACAGGGCATGCAACTACCTCCTAAAGAGACAAAAGTTCTCCGCTACCAGCCCAGGAGGAATCTGGGGCTGCTATGCAGAACCAAACCTCTCTCAGGACGTAGCCAAAAGCCACAGAGTTATCCTAAAAGTTTCTAAACGCATGCCCAGGAGGAGGCAAAGGTAGCTTCCAGGCATGCAGCTACCACCCAAAGCGACAAAAGGTCTCCGTTACCAGCCCGGGAGGAATCTGGGGCTGCTATCCAGAACCAAACCTCTCTCAGGAGGTAGAAAAAAACATAAACTTATCCAAAACATGCTACAAAGGCATGCTTGCGAGGACGCAAGGGGAACGAGCAGGCACGGAGCTACCTTCAAAAGGGACAAGAGCTCTCCAGTACCTGCTGTGGACGAACCTGGGACTACTCCCCAGAGGTAAGGAAACACTCTTTTACTGGGTCCCTGACACAGACGACACCATTTCTAAATCCACCGATTCCTCTTTCCTCCACAGAAAGGGAACTGGGCACTCGTCAATACACCTGCCCTGGAGCGCTTCTGGATGCTGCATGAGTTTCTCTCTCCCTGCAATTCCGTAAAGAACACGCTGCAAAACACCTGGCAGGAATCAAGTCCCTGCTCACCAGCTACTTGCGCACCTTTCGGCTGGCCCACCATCAGCTGTTGGAGCACGGAGTCGTGAGAAAAGAAAATTCTCACCTACCTGCCCTGGAGGAATGGGAGGCTGCTATGCAGAACCAAACCACCCTAAGGAGTTATAAAAAAGCCAAAGAGTTATCCAAAAAGTTTCTAAAGGCATGCCCGGGAGGAGGCAAGGGTAGCTACACGGCATGGACCTACCTCCTAGAGATAAAAGTTCGCCGGTACCAGCCCGGGAGGAATCTGGGGCTGCTATCCAGAACTAAACCTCTCTCAGGAGGTAGACAAAAGCCAAAGAGTTATCCAAAAAATTTCCAGATGCATGCCTGGCAGGAGGCAAGGGTAGCTACCAGGCATGGACCTACCTCCTAAAGAGACAAAAGTTCTCCGCTACCAGCCCGGGAGCAATCTGGGGCTGCTATCCAGAACTAAACCTCTCTCAGGAGGTAGACAAAAAGCTCGGATAGCATGTGAAATGCTTGCCATAGCCATGCCTGGGAGGAGGCAAGGGTAGCTACAGGGCATGCAACTACCTCCTAAAGAGACAAAAGTTCTCCGCTACCAGCCCAGGAGGAATCTGGGGCTGCTATGCAGAACCAAACCTCTCTCAGGACGTAGCCAAAAGCCACAGAGTTATCCTAAAAGTTTCTAAACGCATGCCCAGGAGGAGGCAAAGGTAGCTTCCAGGCATGCAGCCACCACCCAAAGCGACAAAAGGTCTCCGTTACCAGCCCGGGAGGAATCTGGGGCTGCTATCCAGAACCAAACCTCTCTCAGGAGGTAGAAAAAACCATAAACTTATCCAAAACATGCTACAAAGGCATGCTTGCGAGGACGCAAGGGGAACGAGCAGGCACGGAGCTACCTTCAAAAGGGACAAGAGCTCTCCAGTACCTGCTGTGGACGAACCTGGGACTACTCCCCAGAGGTAAGGAAACACTCTTTTACTGGGTCCCTGACACAGACGACACCATTTCTAAATCCACCGATTCCTCTTTCCTCCACAGAAAGGGAACTGGGCACTCGTCAATACACCTGCCCTGGAGCGCTTCTGGATGCTGCATGAGTTTCTCTCTCCCTGCAATTCCGTAAAGAACACGCTGCAAAACGCCTGGCAGGAATCAAGTCCCTGCTCACCAGCTACTTGCGCACCTTTCGGCTGGCCCACCATCAGCTGTTGGAGCACGGAGTCGTGAGAAAAGAAAATTCTCACCTACCTGCCCTGGAGGAATGGGAGGCTGCTATGCAGAACCAAACCACCCTAAGGAGTTATAAAAAAGCCAAAGAGTTATCCAAAAAGTTTCTAAAGGCATGCCCGGGAGGAGGCAAGGGTAGCTACACGGCATGGACCTACCTCCTAGAGATAAAAGTTCGCCGGTACCAGCCCGGGAGGAATCTGGGGCTGCTATCCAGAACTAAACCTCTCTCAGGAGGTAGACAAAAGCCAAAGAGTTATCCAAAAAATTTCCAGATGCATGCCTGGCAGGAGGCAAGGGTAGCTACCAGGCATGGACCTACCTCCTAAAGAGACAAAAGTTCTCCGCTACCAGCCCGGGAGCAATCTGGGGCTGCTATCCAGAACTAAACCTCTCTCAGGAGGTAGACAAAAAGCTCGGATAGCATGTGAAATGCTTGCCATAGCCATGCCTGGGAGGAGGCAAGGGTAGCTACAGGGCATGCAACTACCTCCTAAAGAGACAAAAGTTCTCCGCTACCAGCCCAGGAGGAATCTGGGGCTGCTATGCAGAACCAAACCTCTCTCAGGACGTAGCCAAAAGCCACAGAGTTATCCTAAAAGTTTCTAAACGCATGCCCAGGAGGAGGCAAAGGTAGCTTCCAGGCATGCAGCTACCACCCAAAGCGACAAAAGGTCTCCGTTACCAGCCCGGGAGGAATCTGGGGCTGCTATCCAGAACCAAACCTCTCTCAGGAGGTAGAAAAAACCATAAACTTATCCAAAACATGCTACAAAGGCATGCTTGCGAGGACGCAAGGGGAACGAGCAGGCACGGAGCTACCTTCAAAAGGGACAAGAGCTCTCCAGTACCTGCTGTGGACGAATCTGGGACTACTCCCCAGAGGTAAGGAAACACTATTTTACTGGGTCCCTGACACAGACGACACCATTTCTAAATCCACCGATTCCTCTTTCCTCCACAGAAAGGGAACTGGGCACTAGTCAATACACCTGCCCTGGAGCGCTTCTGGATGCTGCATGAGTTTCTCTCTCCCTGCAATTCCGTAAAGAACACGCTGCAAAACGCCTGGCAGGAATCAAGTCCCTGCTCACCAGCTACTTGCGCACCTTTCGGCTGGCCCACCATCAGCTGTTGGAGCACGGAGTCGTGAGAAAAGAAAATTCCCACCTACCTGCCCTGGAGGAATGGGAGGCTGCTATGCAGAACCAAACCACCCTAAGGAGTTATAAAAAAGCCAAAGAGTTATCCAAAAAGTTTCTAAAGGCATGCCCGGGAGGAGGCAAGGGTAGCTACACGGCATGGACCTACCTCCTAGAGATAAAAGTTCGCCGGTACCAGCCCGGGAGGAATCTGGGGCTGCTATCCAGAACTAAACCTCTCTCAGGAGGTAGACAAAAGCCAAAGAGTTATCCAAAAAATTTCCAGATGCATGCCTGGCAGGAGGCAAGGGTAGCTACCAGGCATGGACCTACCTCCTAAAGAGACAAAAGTTCTCCGCTACCAGCCCGGGAGCAATCTGGGGCTGCTATCCAGAACTAAACCTCTCTCAGGAGGTAGACAAAAAGCTCGGATAGCATGTGAAATGCTTGCCATAGCCATGCCTGGGAGGAGGCAAGGGTAGCTACAGGGCATGCAACTACCTCCTAAAGAGACAAAAGTTCTCCGCTACCAGCCCAGGAGGAATCTGGGGCTGCTATGCAGAACCAAACCTCTCTCAGGACGTAGCCAAAAGCCACAGAGTTATCCTAAAAGTTTCTAAACGCATGCCCAGGAGGAGGCAAAGGTAGCTTCCAGGCATGCAGCTACCACCCAAAGCGACAAAAGGTCTCCGTTACCAGCCCGGGAGGAATCTGGGGCTGCTATCCAGAACCAAACCTCTCTCAGGAGGTAGAAAAAACCATAAACTTATCCAAAACATGCTACAAAGGCATGCTTGCGAGGACGCAAGGGGAACGAGCAGGCACGGAGCTACCTTCAAAAGGGACAAGAGCTCTCCAGTACCTGCTGTGGACGAACCTGGGACTACTCCCCAGAGGTAAGGAAACACTCTTTTACTGGGTCCCTGACACAGACGACACCATTTCTAAATCCACCGATTCCTCTTTCCTCCACAGAAAGGGAACTGGGCACTCGTCAATACACCTGCCCTGGAGCGCTTCTGGATGCTGCATGAGTTTCCCTCTCCCTGCAATTCCGTAAAGAACACGCTGCAAAACGCCTGGCAGGAATCAAGTCCCTGCTCACCAGCTACTTGCGCACCTTTCGGCTGGCCCACCATCAGCTGTTGGAGCACGGAGTCGTGAGAAAAGAAAATTCCCACCTACCTGCCCTGGAGGAATGGGAGGCTGCTATGCAGAACCAAACCACCCTAAGGAGTTATAAAAAAGCCAAAGAGTTATCCAAAAAGTTTCTAAAGGCATGCCCGGGAGGAGGCAAGGGTAGCTACACGGCATGGACCTACCTCCTAGAGATAAAAGTTCGCCGGTACCAGCCCGGGAGGAATCTGGGGCTGCTATCCAGAACTAAACCTCTCTCAGGAGGTAGACAAAAGCCAAAGAGTTATCCAAAAAATTTCCAGATGCATGCCTGGCAGGAGGCAAGGGTAGCTACCAGGCATGGACCTACCTCCTAAAGAGACAAAAGTTCTCCGCTACCAGCCCGGGAGCAATCTGGGGCTGCTATCCAGAACTAAACCTCTCTCAGGAGGTAGACAAAAAGCTCGGATAGCATGTGAAATGCTTGCCATAGCCATGCCTGGGAGGAGGCAAGGGTAGCTACAGGGCATGCAACTACCTCCTAAAGAGACAAAAGTTCTCCGCTACCAGCCCAGGAGGAATCTGGGGCTGCTATGCAGAACTAAACCTCTCTCAGGACGTAGCCAAAAGCCACAGAGTTATCCTAAAAGTTTCTAAACGCATGCCCAGGAGGAGGCAAAGGTAGCTTCCAGGCATGCAGCTACCACCTAAAGCGACAAAAGGTCTCCGCTACCAGCCCGGGAGGAATCTGGGGCTGCTATCCAGAACCAAACCTCTCTCAGGAGGTAGAAAAAAACATAAACTTTTCCAAAACATGCCACAAAGGCATGCTTGCGAGGATGCAAGGGGAACGAGCAGGCACGGAGCTACCTTCAAAAGGGACAAGAGCTCTCCAGTACCTGCTGTGGACGAACCTGGGACTACTCCCCAGAGGTAAGGAAACACTCTTTTACTGGGTCCCTGACACAGACGACACCATTTCTAAATCCACCGATTCCTCTTTCCTCCACAGAAAGGGAACTGGGCACTCGTCAATACACCTGCCCTGGAGCGCTTCTGGATGCTGCATGAGTTTCTCTCTCCCTGCAATTCCGTAAAGAACACGCTGCAAAACGCCTGGCAGGAATCAAGTCCCTGCTCACCAGCTACTTGCGCACCTTTCGGCTGGCCCACCATCAGCTGTTGGAGCACGGAGTCGTGAGAAAAGAAAATTCCCACCTACCTGCCCTGGAGGAATGGGAGGCTGCTATGCAGAACCAAACCACCCTAAGGAGTTATAAAAAAGCCAAAGAGTTATCCAAAAAGTTTCTAAAGGCATGCCCGGGAGGAGGCAAGGGTAGCTACACGGCATGGACCTACCTCCTAGAGATAAAAGTTCGCCGGTACCAGCCCGGGAGGAATCTGGGGCTGCTATCCAGAACTAAACCTCTCTCAGGAGGTAGACAAAAGCCAAAGAGTTATCCAAAAAATTTCCAGATGCATGCCTGGCAGGAGGCAAGGGTAGCTACCAGGCATGGACCTACCTCCTAAAGAGACAAAAGTTCTCCGCTACCAGCCCGGGAGCAATCTGGGGCTGCTATCCAGAACTAAACCTCTCTCAGGAGGTAGACAAAAAGCTCGGATAGCATGTGAAATGCTTGCCATAGCCATGCCTGGGAGGAGGCAAGGGTAGCTACAGGGCATGCAACTACCTCCTAAAGAGACAAAAGTTCTCCGCTACCAGCCCAGGAGGAATCTGGGGCTGCTATGCAGAACCAAACCTCTCTCAGGACGTAGCCAAAAGCCACAGAGTTATCCTAAAAGTTTCTAAACGCATGCCCAGGAGGAGGCAAAGGTAGCTTCCAGGCATGCAGCTACCACCCAAAGCGACAAAAGGTCTCCGTTACCAGCCCGGGAGGAATCTGGGGCTGCTATCCAGAACCAAACCTCTCTCAGGAGGTAGAAAAAACCATAAACTTTTCCAAAACATGCTACAAAGGCATGCTTGCGAGGATGCAAGGGGAACGAGCAGGCACGGAGCTACCTTCAAAAGGGACAAGAGCTCTCCAGTACCTGCTGTGGACGAACCTGGGACTACTCCCCAGAGGTAAGGAAACACTCTTTTACTGGGTCCCTGACACAGACGACAGCATTTCTAAATCCACCGATTCCTCTTTCCTCCACAGAAAGGGAACTGGGCACTCGTCAATACACCTGCCCTGGAGCGCTTCTGGATGCTGCATGAGTTTCCCTCTCCCTGCAATTCCGTAAAGAACACGCTGCAAAACGCCTGGCAGGAATCAAGTCCCTGCTCACCAGCTACTTGCGCACCTTTCGGCTGGCCCACCATCAGCTGTTGGAGCACGGAGTCGTGAGAAAAGAAAATTCCCACCTACCTGCCCTGGAGGAATGGGAGGCTGCTATGCAGAACCAAACCACCCTAAGGAGTTATAAAAAAGCCAAAGAGTTATCCAAAAAGTTTCTAAAGGCATGCCCGGGAGGAGGCAAGGGTAGCTACACGGCATGGACCTACCTCCTAGAGATAAAAGTTCGCCGGTACCAGCCCGGGAGGAATCTGGGGCTGCTATCCAGAACTAAACCTCTCTCAGGAGGTAGACAAAAGCCAAAGAGTTATCCAAAAAATTTCCAGATGCATGCCTGGCAGGAGGCAAGGGTAGCTACCAGGCATGGACCTACCTCCTAAAGAGACAAAAGTTCTCCGCTACCAGCCCGGGAGCAATCTGGGGCTGCTATCCAGAACTAAACCTCTCTCAGGAGGTAGACAAAAAGCTCGGATAGCATGTGAAATGCTTGCCATAGCCATGCCTGGGAGGAGGCAAGGGTAGCTACAGGGCATGCAACTACCTCCTAAAGAGACAAAAGTTCTCCGCTACCAGCCCAGGAGGAATCTGGGGCTGCTATGCAGAACCAAACCTCTCTCAGGACGTAGCCAAAAGCCACAGAGTTATCCTAAAAGTTTCTAAACGCATGCCCAGGAGGAGGCAAAGGTAGCTTCCAGGCATGCAGCTACCACCCAAAGCGACAAAAGGTCTCCGTTACCAGCCCGGGAGGAATCTGGGGCTGCTATCCAGAACCAAACCTCTCTCAGGAGGTAGAAAAAACCATAAACTTATCCAAAACATGCTACAAAGGCATGCTTGCGAGGACGCAAGGGGAACGAGCAGGCACGGAGCTACCTTCAAAAGGGACAAGAGCTCTCCAGTACCTGCTGTGGACGAACCTGGGACTACTCCCCAGAGGTAAGGAAACACTCTTTTACTGGGTCCCTGACACAGACGACACCATTTCTAAATCCACCGATTCCTCTTTCCTCCACAGAAAGGGAACTGGGCACTCGTCAATACACCTGCCCTGGAGCGCTTCTGGATGCTGCATGAGTTTCCCTCTCCCTGCAATTCCGTAAAGAACACGCTGCAAAACGCCTGGCAGGAATCAAGTCCCTGCTCACCAGCTACTTGCGCACCTTTCGGCTGGCCCACCATCAGCTGTTGGAGCACGGAGTCGTGAGAAAAGAAAATTCCCACCTACCTGCCCTGGAGGAATGGGAGGCTGCTATGCAGAACCAAACCACCCTAAGGAGTTATAAAAAAGCCAAAGAGTTATCCAAAAAGTTTCTAAAGGCATGCCCGGGAGGAGGCAAGGGTAGCTACACGGCATGGACCTACCTCCTAGAGATAAAAGTTCGCCGGTACCAGCCCGGGAGGAATCTGGGGCTGCTATCCAGAACTAAACCTCTCTCAGGAGGTAGACAAAAGCCAAAGAGTTATCCAAAAAATTTCCAGATGCATGCCTGGCAGGAGGCAAGGGTAGCTACCAGGCATGGACCTACCTCCTAAAGAGACAAAAGTTCTCCGCTACCAGCCCGGGAGCAATCTGGGGCTGCTATCCAGAACTAAACCTCTCTCAGGAGGTAGACAAAAAGCTCGGATAGCATGTGAAATGCTTGCCATAGCCATGCCTGGGAGGAGGCAAGGGTAGCTACAGGGCATGCAACTACCTCCTAAAGAGACAAAAGTTCTCCGCTACCAGCCCAGGAGGAATCTGGGGCTGCTATGCAGAACTAAACCTCTCTCAGGACGTAGCCAAAAGCCACAGAGTTATCCTAAAAGTTTCTAAACGCATGCCCAGGAGGAGGCAAAGGTAGCTTCCAGGCATGCAGCTACCACCTAAAGCGACAAAAGGTCTCCGCTACCAGCCCGGGAGGAATCTGGGGCTGCTATCCAGAACCAAACCTCTCTCAGGAGGTAGAAAAAAACATAAACTTTTCCAAAACATGCCACAAAGGCATGCTTGCGAGGATGCAAGGGGAACGAGCAGGCACGGAGCTACCTTCAAAAGGGACAAGAGCTCTCCAGTACCTGCTGTGGACGAACCTGGGACTACTCCCCAGAGGTAAGGAAACACTCTTTTACTGGGTCCCTGACACAGACGACACCATTTCTAAATCCACCGATTCCTCTTTCCTCCACAGAAAGGGAACTGGGCACTCGTCAATACACCTGCCCTGGAGCGCTTCTGGATGCTGCATGAGTTTCTCTCTCCCTGCAATTCCGTAAAGAACACGCTGCAAAACGCCTGGCAGGAATCAAGTCCCTGCTCACCAGCTACTTGCGCACCTTTCGGCTGGCCCACCATCAGCTGTTGGAGCACGGAGTCGTGAGAAAAGAAAATTCCCACCTACCTGCCCTGGAGGAATGGGAGGCTGCTATGCAGAACCAAACCACCCTAAGGAGTTATAAAAAAGCCAAAGAGTTATCCAAAAAGTTTCTAAAGGCATGCCCGGGAGGAGGCAAGGGTAGCTACACGGCATGGACCTACCTCCTAGAGATAAAAGTTCGCCGGTACCAGCCCGGGAGGAATCTGGGGCTGCTATCCAGAACTAAACCTCTCTCAGGAGGTAGACAAAAGCCAAAGAGTTATCCAAAAAATTTCCAGATGCATGCCTGGCAGGAGGCAAGGGTAGCTACCAGGCATGGACCTACCTCCTAAAGAGACAAAAGTTCTCCGCTACCAGCCCGGGAGCAATCTGGGGCTGCTATCCAGAACTAAACCTCTCTCAGGAGGTAGACAAAAAGCTCGGATAGCATGTGAAATGCTTGCCATAGCCATGCCTGGGAGGAGGCAAGGGTAGCTACAGGGCATGCAACTACCTCCTAAAGAGACAAAAGTTCTCCGCTACCAGCCCAGGAGGAATCTGGGGCTGCTATGCAGAACCAAACCTCTCTCAGGACGTAGCCAAAAGCCACAGAGTTATCCTAAAAGTTTCTAAACGCATGCCCAGGAGGAGGCAAAGGTAGCTTCCAGGCATGCAGCTACCACCCAAAGCGACAAAAGGTCTCCGTTACCAGCCCGGGAGGAATCTGGGGCTGCTATCCAGAACCAAACCTCTCTCAGGAGGTAGAAAAAACCATAAACTTTTCCAAAACATGCTACAAAGGCATGCTTGCGAGGATGCAAGGGGAACGAGCAGGCACGGAGCTACCTTCAAAAGGGACAAGAGCTCTCCAGTACCTGCTGTGGACGAACCTGGGACTACTCCCCAGAGGTAAGGAAACACTCTTTTACTGGGTCCCTGACACAGACGACAGCATTTCTAAATCCACCGATTCCTCTTTCCTCCACAGAAAGGGAACTGGGCACTCGTCAATACACCTGCCCTGGAGCGCTTCTGGATGCTGCATGAGTTTCCCTCTCCCTGCAATTCCGTAAAGAACACGCTGCAAAACGCCTGGCAGGAATCAAGTCCCTGCTCACCA
Organism: Anser brachyrhynchus; assembly: GCF_964034855.1. Classification (NCBI taxonomy): domain Eukaryota; kingdom Metazoa; phylum Chordata; class Aves; order Anseriformes; family Anatidae; genus Anser; species Anser brachyrhynchus. The sequence goes on from NC_137695.1 coordinate 13,717,896, forward strand.
GCTACTTGCGCACCTTTCGGCTGGCCCACCATCAGCTGTTGGAGCACGGAGTCGTGAGAAAAGAAAATTCCCACCTACCTGCCCTGGAGGAATGGGAGGCTGCTATGCAGAACCAAACCACCCTAAGGAGTTATAAAAAAGCCAAAGAGTTATCCAAAAAGTTTCTAAAGGCATGCCCGGGAGGAGGCAAGGGTAGCTACACGGCATGGACCTACCTCCTAGAGATAAAAGTTCGCCGGTACCAGCCCGGGAGGAATCTGGGGCTGCTATCCAGAACTAAACCTCTCTCAGGAGGTAGACAAAAGCCAAAGAGTTATCCAAAAAATTTCCAGATGCATGCCTGGCAGGAGGCAAGGGTAGCTACCAGGCATGGACCTACCTCCTAAAGAGACAAAAGTTCTCCGCTACCAGCCCGGGAGCAATCTGGGGCTGCTATCCAGAACTAAACCTCTCTCAGGAGGTAGACAAAAAGCTCGGATAGCATGTGAAATGCTTGCCATAGCCATGCCTGGGAGGAGGCAAGGGTAGCTACAGGGCATGCAACTACCTCCTAAAGAGACAAAAGTTCTCCGCTACCAGCCCAGGAGGAATCTGGGGCTGCTATGCAGAACCAAACCTCTCTCAGGACGTAGCCAAAAGCCACAGAGTTATCCTAAAAGTTTCTAAACGCATGCCCAGGAGGAGGCAAAGGTAGCTTCCAGGCATGCAGCTACCACCTAAAGCGACAAAAGGTCTCCGCTACCAGCCCAGGAGGAATCTGGGGCTGCTATCCAGAACCAAACCTCTCTCAGGAGGTAGAAATAAACATAAACTTATCCAAAACATGCTACAAAGGCATGCTTGCGAGGACGCAAGGGGAACGAGCAGGCACGGACCTACCTTCAAAAGGGACAAGAGCTCTCCAGTACCTGCTGTGGACGAATCTGGGACTACTCCCCAGAGGTAAGGAAACACTATTTTACTGGGTCCCTGACACAGACGACACCATTTCTAAATCCACCGATTCCTCTTTCCTCCACAGAAAGGGAACTGGGCACTCGTCAATACACCTGCCCTGGAGCGCTTCTGGATGCTGCATGAGTTTCTCTCTCCCTGCAATTCCGTAAAGAACACGCTGCAAAACGCCTGGCAGGAATCAAGTCCCTGCTCACCAGCTACTTGCGCACCTTTCGGCTGGCCCACCATCAGCTGTTGGAGCACGGAGTCGTGAGAAAAGAAAATTCCCACCTACCTGCCCTGGAGGAATGGGAGGCTGCTATGCAGAACCAAACCACCCTAAGGAGTTATAAAAAAGCCAAAGAGTTATCCAAAAAGTTTCTAAAGGCATGCCCGGGAGGAGGCAAGGGTAGCTACACGGCATGGACCTACCTCCTAGAGATAAAAGTTCGCCGGTACCAGCCCGGGAGGAATCTGGGGCTGCTATCCAGAACTAAACCTCTCTCAGGAGGTAGACAAAAGCCAAAGAGTTATCCAAAAAATTTCCAGATGCATGCCTGGCAGGAGGCAAGGGTAGCTACCCGGCATGGACCTACCTCCTAAAGAGACAAAAGTTCTCCGCTACCAGCCCGGGAGCAATCTGGGGCTGCTATCCAGAACTAAACCTCTCTCAGGAGGTAGACAAAAAGCTCGGATAGCATGTGAAATGCTTGCCATAGCCATGCCTGGGAGGAGGCAAGGGTAGCTACAGGGCATGCAACTACCTCCTAAAGAGACAAAAGTTCTCCGCTACCAGCCCAGGAGGAATCTGGGGCTGCTATGCAGAACCAAACCTCTCTCAGGACGTAGCCAAAAGCCACAGAGTTATCCTAAAAGTTTCTAAACGCATGCCCAGGAGGAGGCAAAGGTAGCTTCCAGGCATGCAGCTACCACCTAAAGCGACAAAAGGTCTCCGCTACCAGCCCGGGAGGAATCTGGGGCTGCTATCCAGAACCAAACCTCTCTCAGGAGGTAGAAAAAAACATAAACTTATCCAAAACATGCTACAAAGGCATGCTTGCGAGGACGCAAGGGGAACGAGCAGGCACGGAGCTACCTTCAAAAGGGACAAGAGCTCTCCAGTACCTGCTGTGGACGAACCTGGGACTACTCCCCAGAGGTAAGGAAACACTATTTTACTGGGTCCCTGACACAGACGACACCATTTCTAAATCCACCGATTCCTCTTTCCTCCACAGAAAGGGAACTGGGCACTCGTCAATACACCTGCCCTGGAGCGCTTCTGGATGCTGCATGAGTTTCTCTCTCCCTGCAATTCCGTAAAGAACACGCTGCAAAACGCCTGGCAGGAATCAAGTCCCTGCTCACCAGCTACTTGCGCACCTTTCGGCTGGCCCACCATCAGCTGTTGGAGCACGGAGTCGTGAGAAAAGAAAATTCCCACCTACCTGCCCTGGAGGAATGGGAGGCTGCTATGCAGAACCAAACCACCCTAAGGAGTTATAAAAAAGCCAAAGAGTTATCCAAAAAGTTTCTAAAGGCATGCCCGGGAGGAGGCAAGGGTAGCTACACGGCATGGACCTACCTCCTAGAGATAAAAGTTCGCCGGTACCAGCCCGGGAGGAATCTGGGGCTGCTATCCAGAACTAAACCTCTCTCAGGAGGTAGACAAAAGCCAAAGAGTTATCCAAAAAATTTCCAGATGCATGCCTGGCAGGAGGCAAGGGTAGCTACCAGGCATGGACCTACCTCCTAAAGAGACAAAAGTTCTCCGCTACCAGCCCGGGAGCAATCTGGGGCTGCTATCCAGAACTAAACCTCTCTCAGGAGGTAGACAAAAAGCTCGGATAGCATGTGAAATGCTTGCCATAGCCATGCCTGGGAGGAGGCAAGGGTAGCTACAGGGCATGCAACTACCTCCTAAAGAGACAAAAGTTCTCCGCTACCAGCCCAGGAGGAATCTGGGGCTGCTATGCAGAACCAAACCTCTCTCAGGACGTAGCCAAAAGCCACAGAGTTATCCTAAAAGTTTCTAAACGCATGCCCAGGAGGAGGCAAAGGTAGCTTCCAGGCATGCAGCTACCACCTAAAGCGACAAAAGGTCTCCGCTACCAGCCCGGGAGGAATCTGGGGCTGCTATCCAGAACCAAACCTCTCTCAGGAGGTAGAAAAAAACATAAACTTATCCAAAACATGCTACAAAGGCATGCTTGCGAGGACGCAAGGGGAACGAGCAGGCACGGAGCTACCTTCAAAAGGGACAAGAGCTCTCCAGTACCTGCTGTGGACGAACCTGGGACTACTCCCCAGAGGTAAGGAAACACTATTTTACTGGGTCCCTGACACAGACGACACCATTTCTAAATCCACCGATTCCTCTTTCCTCCACAGAAAGGGAACTGGGCACTCGTCAATACACCTGCCCTGGAGCGCTTCTGGATGCTGCATGAGTTTCTCTCTCCCTGCAATTCCGTAAAGAACACGCTGCAAAACGCCTGGCAGGAATCAAGTCCCTGCTCACCAGCTACTTGCGCACCTTTCGGCTGGCCCACCATCAGCTGTTGGAGCACGGAGTCGTGAGAAAAGAAAATTCCCACCTACCTGCCCTGGAGGAATGGGAGGCTGCTATGCAGAACCAAACCACCCTAAGGAGTTATAAAAAAGCCAAAGAGTTATCCAAAAAGTTTCTAAAGGCATGCCCGGGAGGAGGCAAGGGTAGCTACACGGCATGGACCTACCTCCTAGAGATAAAAGTTCGCCGGTACCAGCCCGGGAGGAATCTGGGGCTGCTATCCAGAACTAAACCTCTCTCAGGAGGTAGACAAAAGCCAAAGAGTTATCCAAAAAATTTCCAGATGCATGCCTGGCAGGAGGCAAGGGTAGCTACCAGGCATGGACCTACCTCCTAAAGAGACAAAAGTTCTCCGCTACCAGCCCGGGAGCAATCTGGGGCTGCTATCCAGAACTAAACCTCTCTCAGGAGGTAGACAAAAAGCTCGGATAGCATGTGAAATGCTTGCCATAGCCATGCCTGGGAGGAGGCAAGGGTAGCTACAGGGCATGCAACTACCTCCTAAAGAGACAAAAGTTCTCCGCTACCAGCCCAGGAGGAATCTGGGGCTGCTATGCAGAACCAAACCTCTCTCAGGACGTAGCCAAAAGCCACAGAGTTATCCTAAAAGTTTCTAAACGCATGCCCAGGAGGAGGCAAAGGTAGCTTCCAGGCATGCAGCTACCACCCAAAGCGACAAAAGGTCTCTGTTACCAGCCCGGGAGGAATCTGGGGCTGCTATCCAGAACCAAACCTCTCTCAGGAGGTAGAAAAAACCATAAACTTTTCCAAAACATGCTACAAAGGCATGCTTGCGAGGATGCAAGGGGAACGAGCAGGCACGGAGCTACCTTCAAAAGGGACAAGAGCTCTCCAGTACCTGCTGTGGACGAACCTGGGACTACTCCCCAGAGGTAAGGAAACACTCTTTTACTGGGTCCCTGACACAGACGACACCATTTCTAAATCCACCGATTCCTCTTTCCTCCACAGAAAGGGAACTGGGCACTCGTCAATACACCTGCCCTGGAGCGCTTCTGGATGCTGCATGAGTTTCCCTCTCCCTGCAATTCCGTAAAGAACACGCTGCAAAACGCCTGGCAGGAATCAAGTCCCTGCTCACCAGCTACTTGCGCACCTTTCGGCTGGCCCACCATCAGCTGTTGGAGCACGGAGTCGTGAGAAAAGAAAATTCCCACCTACCTGCCCTGGAGGAATGGGAGGCTGCTATGCAGAACCAAACCACCCTAAGGAGTTATAAAAAAGCCAAAGAGTTATCCAAAAAGTTTCTAAAGGCATGCCCGGGAGGAGGCAAGGGTAGCTACACGGCATGGACCTACCTCCTAGAGATAAAAGTTCGCCGGTACCAGCCCGGGAGGAATCTGGGGCTGCTATCCAGAACTAAACCTCTCTCAGGAGGTAGACAAAAGCCAAAGAGTTATCCAAAAAATTTCCAGATGCATGCCTGGCAGGAGGCAAGGGTAGCTACCAGGCATGGACCTACCTCCTAAAGAGACAAAAGTTCTCCGCTACCAGCCCGGGAGCAATCTGGGGCTGCTATCCAGAACTAAACCTCTCTCAGGAGGTAGACAAAAAGCTCGGATAGCATGTGAAATGCTTGCCATAGCCATGCCTGGGAGGAGGCAAGGGTAGCTACAGGGCATGCAACTACCTCCTAAAGAGACAAAAGTTCTCCGCTACCAGCCCAGGAGGAATCTGGGGCTGCTATGCAGAACTAAACCTCTCTCAGGACGTAGCCAAAAGCCACAGAGTTATCCTAAAAGTTTCTAAACGCATGCCCAGGAGGAGGCAAAGGTAGCTTCCAGGCATGCAGCTACCACCTAAAGCGACAAAAGGTCTCCGCTACCAGCCCGGGAGGAATCTGGGGCTGCTATCCAGAACCAAACCTCTCTCAGGAGGTAGAAAAAAACATAAACTTATCCAAAACATGCTACAAAGGCATGCTTGCGAGGACGCAAGGGGAACGAGCAGGCACGGAGCTACCTTCAAAAGGGACAAGAGCTCTCCAGTACCTGCTGTGGACGAACCTGGGACTACTCCCCAGAGGTAAGGAAACACTCTTTTACTGGGTCCCTGACACAGACGACACCATTTCTAAATCCACCGATTCCTCTTTCCTCCACAGAAAGGGAACTGGGCACTCGTCAATACAGCTGCCCTGGAGCGCTTCTGGATGCTGCATGAGTTTCTCTCTCCCTGCAATTCCGTAAAGAACACGCTGGAAAACGCCTGGCAGGAATCAAGTCCCTGCTCACCAGCTACTTGCGCACCTTTCGGCTGGCCCACCATCAGCTGTTGGAGCACGGAGTCGTGAGAAAAGAAAATTCCCACCTACCTGCCCTGGAGGAATGGGAGGCTGCTATGCAGAACCAAACCACCCTAAGGAGTTATAAAAAAGCCAAAGAGTTATCCAAAAAGTTTCTAAAGGCATGCCCGGGAGGAGGCAAGGGTAGCTACACGGCATGGACCTACCTCCTAGAGATAAAAGTTCGCCGGTACCAGCCCGGGAGGAATCTGGGGCTGCTATCCAGAACTAAACCTCTCTCAGGAGGTAGACAAAAGCCAAAGAGTTATCCAAAAAATTTCCAGATGCATGCCTGGCAGGAGGCAAGGGTAGCTACCAGGCATGGACCTACCTCCTAAAGAGACAAAAGTTCTCCGCTACCAGCCCGGGAGCAATCTGGGGCTGCTATCCAGAACTAAACCTCTCTCAGGAGGTAGACAAAAAGCTCGGATAGCATGTGAAATGCTTGCCATAGCCATGCCTGGGAGGAGGCAAGGGTAGCTACAGGGCATGCAACTACCTCCTAAAGAGACAAAAGTTCTCCGCTACCAGCCCAGGAGGAATCTGGGGCTGCTATGCAGAACCAAACCTCTCTCAGGACGTAGCCAAAAGCCACAGAGTTATCCTAAAAGTTTCTAAACGCATGCCCAGGAGGAGGCAAAGGTAACTTCCAGGCATGCAGCTACCACCCAAAGCAACAAAAGGTCTCCGTTACCAGCCCGGGAGGAATCTGGGGCTGCTATCCAGAACCAAACCTCTCTCAGGAGGTAGAAAAAAACATAAACTTATCCAAAACATGCTACAAAGGCATGCTTGCGAGGACGCAAGGGGAACGAGCAGGCACGGACCTACCTTCAAAAGGGACAAGAGCTCTCCAGTACCTGCTGTGGACGAACCTGGGACTACTCCCCAGAGGTAAGGAAACACTATTTTACTGGGTCCCTGACACAGACGACACCATTTCTAAATCCACCGATTCCTCTTTCCTCCACAGAAAGGGAACTGGGCACTCGTCAATACACCTGCCCTGGAGCGCTTCTGGATGCTGCATGAGTTTCTCTCTCCCTGCAATTCCGTAAAGAACACGCTGCAAAACGCCTGGCAGGAATCAAGTCCCTGCTCACCAGCTACTTGCGCACCTTTCGGCTGGCCCACCATCAGCTGTTGGAGCACGGAGTCGTGAGAAAAGAAAATTCCCACCTACCTGCCCTGGAGGAATGGGAGGCTGCTATGCAGAACCAAACCACCCTAAGGAGTTATAAAAAAGCCAAAGAGTTATCCAAAAAGTTTCTAAAGGCATGCCCGGGAGGAGGCAAGGGTAGCTACACGGCATGGACCTACCTCCTAGAGATAAAAGTTCGCCGGTACCAGCCCGGGAGGAATCTGGGGCTGCTATCCAGAACTAAACCTCTCTCAGGAGGTAGACAAAAGCCAAAGAGTTATCCAAAAAATTTCCAGATGCATGCCTGGCAGGAGGCAAGGGTAGCTACCAGGCATGGACCTACCTCCTAAAGAGACAAAAGTTCTCCGCTACCAGCCCGGGAGCAATCTGGGGCTGCTATCCAGAACTAAACCTCTCTCAGGAGGTAGACAAAAAGCTCGGATAGCATGTGAAATGCTTGCCATAGCCATGCCTGGGAGGAGGCAAGGGTAGCTACAGGGCATGCAACTACCTCCTAAAGAGACAAAAGTTCTCCGCTACCAGCCCAGGAGGAATCTGGGGCTGCTATGCAGAACTAAACCTCTCTCAGGACGTAGCCAAAAGCCACAGAGTTATCCTAAAAGTTTCTAAACGCATGCCCAGGAGGAGGCAAAGGTAGCTTCCAGGCATGCAGCTACCACCTAAAGCGACAAAAGGTCTCCGCTACCAGCCCAGGAGGAATCTGGGGCTGCTATCCAGAACCAAACCTCTCTCAGGAGGTAGAAAAAAACATAAACTTATCCAAAACATGCTACAAAGGCATGCTTGCGAGGACACAAGGGGAACGAGCAGGCACGGAGCTACCTTCAAAAGGGACAAGAGCTCTCCAGTACCTGCTGTGGACGAACCTGGAACTACTCCCCAGAGGTAAGGAAACACTATTTTACTGGGTCCCTGACACAGACGACACCATTTCTAAATCCACCGATTCCTCTTTCCTCCACAGAAAGGGAACTGGGCACTCGTCAATACACCTGCCCTGGAGCGCTTCTGGATGCTGCATGAGTTTCTCTCTCCCTGCAATTCCGTAAAGAACACGCTGCAAAACGCCTGGCAGGAATCAAGTCCCTGCTCACCAGCTACTTGCGCACCTTTCGGCTGGCCCACCATCAGCTGTTGGAGCACGGAGTCGTGAGAAAAGAAAATTCCCACCTACCTGCCCTGGAGGAATGGGAGGCTGCTATGCAGAACCAAACCACCCTAAGGAGTTATAAAAAAGCCAAAGAGTTATCCAAAAAGTTTCTAAAGGCATGCCCGGGAGGAGGCAAGGGTAGCTACACGGCATGGACCTACCTCCTAGAGATAAAAGTTCGCCGGTACCAGCCCGGGAGGAATCTGGGGCTGCTATCCAGAACTAAACCTCTCTCAGGAGGTAGACAAAAGCCAAAGAGTTATCCAAAAAATTTCCAGATGCATGCCTGGCAGGAGGCAAGGGTAGCTACCAGGCATGGACCTACCTCCTAAAGAGACAAAAGTTCTCCGCTACCAGCCCAGGAGCAATCTGGGGCTGCTATCCAGAACTAAACCTCTCTCAGGAGGTAGACAAAAAGCTCGGATAGCATGTGAAATGCTTGCCATAGCCATGCCTGGGAGGAGGCAAGGGTAGCTACAGGGCATGCAACTACCTCCTAAAGAGACAAAAGTTCTCCGCTACCAGCCCAGGAGGAATCTGGGGCTGCTATGCAGAACCAAACCTCTCTCAGGACGTAGCCAAAAGCCACAGAGTTATCCTAAAAGTTTCTAAACGCATGCCCAGGAGGAGGCAAAGGTAGCTTCCAGGCATGCAGCTACCACCCAAAGCGACAAAAGGTCTCCGTTACCAGCCCGGGAGGAATCTGGGGCTGCTATCCAGAACCAAACCTCTCTCAGGAGGTAGAAAAAACCATAAACTTTTCCAAAACATGCTACAAAGGCATGCTTGCGAGGATGCAAGGGGAACGAGCAGGCACGGAGCTACCTTCAAAAGGGACAAGAGCTCTCCAGTACCTGCTGTGGACGAACCTGGGACTACTCCCCAGAGGTAAGGAAACACTATTTTACTGGGTCCCTGACACAGACGACACCATTTCTAAATCCACCGATTCCTCTTTCCTCCACAGAAAGGGAACTGGGCACTCGTCAATACACCTGCCCTGGAGCGCTTCTGGATGCTGCATGAGTTTCCCTCTCCCTGCAATTCCGTAAAGAACACGCTGCAAAACGCCTGGCAGGAATCAAGTCCCTGCTCACCAGCTACTTGCGCACCTTTCGGCTGGCCCACCATCAGCTGTTGGAGCACAGAGTCGTGAGAAAAGAAAATTCTCACCTACCTGCCCTGGAGGAATGGGAGGCTGCTATGCAGAACCAAACCACCCTAAGGAGTTATAAAAAAGCCAAAGAGTTATCCAAAAAGTTTCTAAAGGCATGCCCGGGAGGAGGCAAGGGTAGCTACACGGCATGGACCTACCTCCTAGAGATAAAAGTTCGCCGGTACCAGCCCGGGAGGAATCTGGGGCTGCTATCCAGAACTAAACCTCTCTCAGGAGGTAGACAAAAGCCAAAGAGTTATCCAAAAAATTTCCAGATGCATGCCTGGCAGGAGGCAAGGGTAGCTACCAGGCATGGACCTACCTCCTAAAGAGACAAAAGTTCTCCGCTACCAGCCCGGGAGCAATCTGGGGCTGCTATCCAGAACTAAACCTCTCTCAGGAGGTAGACAAAAAGCTCGGATAGCATGTGAAATGCTTGCCATAGCCATGCCTGGGAGGAGGCAAAGGTAGCTACAGGGCATGCAACTACCTCCTAAAGAGACAAAAGTTCTCCGCTACCAGCCCAGGAGGAATCTGGGGCTGCTATGCAGAACCAAACCTCTCTCAGGACGTAGCCAAAAGCCACAGAGTTATCCTAAAAGTTTCTAAACGCATGCCCAGGAGGAGGCAAAGGTAGCTTCCAGGCATGCAGCTACCACCCAAAGCGACAAAAGGTCTCCGTTACCAGCCCGGGAGGAATCTGGGGCTGCTATCCAGAACCAAACCTCTCTCAGGAGGTAGAAAAAACCATAAACTTATCCAAAACATGCTACAAAGGCATGCTTGCGAGGACGCAAGGGGAACGAGCAGGCACGGAGCTACCTTCAAAAGGGACAAGAGCTCTCCAGTACCTGCTGTGGACGAACCTGGGACTACTCCCCAGAGGTAAGGAAACACTCTTTTACTGGGTCCCTGACACAGACGACAGCATTTCTAAATCCACCGATTCCTCTTTCCTCCACAGAAAGGGAACTGGGCACTCGTCAATACACCTGCCCTGGAGCGCTTCTGGATGCTGCATGAGTTTCTCTCTCCCTGCAATTCCGTAAAGAACACGCTGCAAAACGCCTGGCAGGAATCAAGTCCCTGCTCACCAGCTACTTGCGCACCTTTCGGCTGGCCCACCATCAGCTGTTGGAGCACGGAGTCGTGAGAAAAGAAAATTCCCACCTACCTGCCCTGGAGGAATGGGAGGCTGCTATGCAGAACCAAACCACCCTAAGGAGTTATAAAAAAGCCAAAGAGTTATCCAAAAAGTTTCTAAAGGCATGCCCGGGAGGAGGCAAGGGTAGCTACACGGCATGGACCTACCTCCTAGAGATAAAAGTTCGCCGGTACCAGCCCGGGAGGAATCTGGGGCTGCTATCCAGAACTAAACCTCTCTCAGGAGGTAGACAAAAGCCAAAGAGTTATCCAAAAAATTTCCAGATGCATGCCTGGCAGGAGGCAAGGGTAGCTACCAGGCATGGACCTACCTCCTAAAGAGACAAAAGTTCTCCGCTACCAGCCCGGGAGCAATCTGGGGCTGCTATCCAGAACTAAACCTCTCTCAGGAGGTAGACAAAAAGCTCGGATAGCATGTGAAATGCTTGCCATAGCCATGCCTGGGAGGAGGCAAGGGTAGCTACAGGGCATGCAACTACCTCCTAAAGAGACAAAAGTTCTCCGCTACCAGCCCAGGAGGAATCTGGGGCTGCTATGCAGAACTAAACCTCTCTCAGGACGTAGCCAAAAGCCACAGAGTTATCCTAAAAGTTTCTAAACGCATGCCCAGGAGGAGGCAAAGGTAGCTTCCAGGCATGCAGCTACCACCTAAAGCGACAAAAGGTCTCCGCTACCAGCCCGGGAGGAATCTGGGGCTGCTATCCAGAACCAAACCTCTCTCAGGAGGTAGAAAAAACCATAAACTTATCCAAAACATGCTACAAAGGCATGCTTGCGAGGACGCAAGGGGAACGAGCAGGCACGGAGCTACCTTCAAAAGGGACAAGAGCTCTCCAGTACCTGCTGTGGACGAACCTGGGACTACTCCCCAGAGGTAAGGAAACACTCTTTTACTGGGTCCCTGACACAGACGACAGCATTTCTAAATCCACCGATTCCTCTTTCCTCCACAGAAAGGGAACTGGGCACTCGTCAATACACCTGCCCTGGAGCGCTTCTGGATGCTGCATGAGTTTCTCTCTCCCTGCAATTCCGTAAAGAACACGCTGCAAAACGCCTGGCAGGAATCAAGTCCCTGCTCACCAGCTACTTGCGCACCTTTCGGCTGGCCCACCATCAGCTGTTGGAGCACGGAGTCGTGAGAAAAGAAAATTCTCACCTACCTGCCCTGGAGGAATGGGAGGCTGCTATGCAGAACCAAACCACCCTAAGGAGTTATAAAAAAGCCAAAGAGTTATCCAAAAAGTTTCTAAAGGCATGCCCGGGAGGAGGCAAGGGTAGCTACACGGCATGGACCTACCTCCTAGAGATAAAAGTTCGCCGGTACCAGCCCGGGAGGAATCTGGGGCTGCTATCCAGAACTAAACCTCTCTCAGGAGGTAGACAAAAAGCTCGGATAGCATGTGAAATGCTTGCCATAGCCATGCCTGGGAGGAGGCAAGGGTAGCTACAGGGCATGCAACTACCTCCTAAAGAGACAAAAGTTCTCCGCTACCAGCCCAGGAGGAATCTGGGGCTGCTATGCAGAACCAAACCTCTCTCAGGACGTAGCCAAAAGCCACAGAGTTATCCTAAAAGTTTCTAAACGCATGCCCAGGAGGAGGCAAAGGTAGCTTCCAGGCATGCAGCTACCACCTAAAGCGACAAAAGGTCTCCGCTACCAGCCCGGGAGGAATCTGGGGCTGCTATCCAGAACCAAACCTCTCTCAGGAGGTAGAAAAAAACATAAACTTATCCAAAACATGCTACAAAGGCATGCTTGCGAGGACGCAAGGGGAACGAGCAGGCACGGAGCTACCTTCAAAAGGGACAAGAGCTCTCCAGTACCTGCTGTGGACGAACCTGGGACTACTCCCCAGAGGTAAGGAAACACTATTTTACTGGGTCCCTGACACAGACGACACCATTTCTAAATCCACCGATTCCTCTTTCCTCCACAGAAAGGGAACTGGGCACTCGTCAATACACCTGCCCTGGAGCGCTTCTGGATGCTGCATGAGTTTCTCTCTCCCTGCAATTCCGTAAAGAACACGCTGCAAAACGCCTGGCAGGAATCAAGTCCCTGCTCACCAGCTACTTGCGCACCTTTCGGCTGGCCCACCATCAGCTGTTGGAGCACGGAGTCGTGAGAAAAGAAAATTCTCACCTACCTGCCCTGGAGGAATGGGAGGCTGCTATGCAGAACCAAACCACCCTAAGGAGTTATAAAAAAGCCAAAGAGTTATCCAAAAAGTTTCTAAAGGCATGCCCGGGAGGAGGCAAGGGTAGCTACACGGCATGGACCTACCTCCTAGAGATAAAAGTTCGCCGGTACCAGCCCGGGAGGAATCTGGGGCTGCTATCCAGAACTAAACCTCTCTCAGGAGGTAGACAAAAGCCAAAGAGTTATCCAAAAAATTTCCAGATGCATGCCTGGCAGGAGGCAAGGGTAGCTACCAGGCATGGACCTACCTCCTAAAGAGACAAAAGTTCTCCGCTACCAGCCCGGGAGCAATCTGGGGCTGCTATCCAGAACTAAACCTCTCTCAGGAGGTAGACAAAAAGCTCGGATAGCATGTGAAATGCTTGCCATAGCCATGCCTGGGAGGAGGCAAGGGTAGCTACAGGGCATGCAACTACCTCCTAAAGAGACAAAAGTTCTCCGCTACCAGCCCAGGAGGAATCTGGGGCTGCTATGCAGAACCAAACCTCTCTCAGGACGTAGCCAAAAGCCACAGAGTTATCCTAAAAGTTTCTAAACGCATGCCCAGGAGGAGGCAAAGGTAGCTTCCAGGCATGCAGCTACCACCCAAAGCGACAAAAGGTCTCCGTTACCAGCCCGGGAGGAATCTGGGGCTGCTATCCAGAACCAAACCTCTCTCAGGAGGTAGAAAAAACCATAAACTTTTCCAAAACATGCTACAAAGGCATGCTTGCGAGGATGCAAGGGGAACGAGCAGGCACGGAGCTACCTTCAAAAGGGACAAGAGCTCTCCAGTACCTGCTGTGGACGAACCTGGGACTACTCCCCAGAGGTAAGGAAACACTATTTTACTGGGTCCCTGACACAGACGACACCATTTCTAAATCCACCGATTCCTCTTTCCTCCACAGAAAGGGAACTGGGCACTCGTCAATACACCTGCCCTGGAGCGCTTCTGGATGCTGCATGAGTTTCCCTCTCCCTGCAATTCCGTAAAGAACACGCTGCAAAACGCCTGGCAGGAATCAAGTCCCTGCTCACCAGCTACTTGCGCACCTTTCGGCTGGCCCACCATCAGCTGTTGGAGCACGGAGTCGTGAGAAAAGAAAATTCCCACCTACCTGCCCTGGAGGAATGGGAGGCTGCTATGCAGAACCAAACCACCCTAAGGAGTTATAAAAAAGCCAAAGAGTTATCCAAAAAGTTTCTAAAGGCATGCCCGGGAGGAGGCAAGGGTAGCTACACGGCATGGACCTACCTCCTAGAGATAAAAGTTCGCCGGTACCAGCCCGGGAGGAATCTGGGGCTGCTATCCAGAACTAAACCTCTCTCAGGAGGTAGACAAAAGCCAAAGAGTTATCCAAAAAATTTCCAGATGCATGCCTGGCAGGAGGCAAGGGTAGCTACCAGGCATGGACCTACCTCCTAAAGAGACAAAAGTTCTCCGCTACCAGCCCGGGAGCAATCTGGGGCTGCTATCCAGAACTAAACCTCTCTCAGGAGGTAGACAAAAAGCTCGGATAGCATGTGAAATGCTTGCCATAGCCATGCCTGGGAGGAGGCAAGGGTAGCTACAGGGCATGCAACTACCTCCTAAAGAGACAAAAGTTCTCCGCTACCAGCCCAGGAGGAATCTGGGGCTGCTATGCAGAACCAAACCTCTCTCAGGACGTAGCCAAAAGCCACAGAGTTATCCTAAAAGTTTCTAAACGCATGCCCAGGAGGAGGCAAAGGTAGCTTCCAGGCATGCAGCTACCACCCAAAGCGACAAAAGGTCTCCGTTACCAGCCCGGGAGGAATCTGGGGCTGCTATCCAGAACCAAACCTCTCTCAGGAGGTAGAAAAAACCATAAACTTTTCCAAAACATGCTACAAAGGCATGCTTGCGAGGATGCAAGGGGAACGAGCAGGCACGGAGCTACCTTCAAAAGGGACAAGAGCTCTCCAGTACCTGCTGTGGACGAACCTGGGACTACTCCCCAGAGGTAAGGAAACACTATTTTACTGGGTCCCTGACACAGACGACACCATTTCTAAATCCACCGATTCCTCTTTCCTCCACAGAAAGGGAACTGGGCACTCGTCAATACACCTGCCCTGGAGCGCTTCTGGATGCTGCATGAGTTTCCCTCTCCCTGCAATTCCGTAAAGAACACGCTGCAAAACGCCTGGCAGGAATCAAGTCCCTGCTCACCAGCTACTTGCGCACCTTTCGGCTGGCCCACCATCAGCTGTTGGAGCACAGAGTCGTGAGAAAAGAAAATTCCCACCTACCTGCCCTGGAGGAATGGGAGGCTGCTATGCAGAACCAAACCACCCTAAGGAGTTATAAAAAAGCCAAAGAGTTATCCAAAAAGTTTCTAAAGGCATGCCCGGGAGGAGGCAAGGGTAGCTACACGGCATGGACCTACCTCCTAGAGATAAAAGTTCGCCGGTACCAGCCCGGGAGGAATCTGGGGCTGCTATCCAGAACTAAACCTCTCTCAGGAGGTAGACAAAAGCCAAAGAGTTATCCAAAAAATTTCCAGATGCATGCCTGGCAGGAGGCAAGGGTAGCTACCAGGCATGGACCTACCTCCTAAAGAGACAAAAGTTCTCCGCTACCAGCCCGGGAGCAATCTGGGGCTGCTATCCAGAACTAAACCTCTCTCAGGAGGTAGACAAAAAGCTCGGATAGCATGTGAAATGCTTGCCATAGCCATGCCTGGGAGGAGGCAAGGGTAGCTACAGGGCATGCAACTACCTCCTAAAGAGACAAAAGTTCTCCGCTACCAGCCCAGGAGGAATCTGGGGCTGCTATGCAGAACCAAACCTCTCTCAGGACGTAGCCAAAAGCCACAGAGTTATCCTAAAAGTTTCTAAACGCATGCCCAGGAGGAGGCAAAGGTAGCTTCCAGGCATGCAGCTACCACCCAAAGCGACAAAAGGTCTCCGTTACCAGCCCGGGAGGAATCTGGGGCTGCTATCCAGAACCAAACCTCTCTCAGGAGGTAGAAAAAACCATAAACTTATCCAAAACATGCTACAAAGGCATGCTTGCGAGGACGCAAGGGGAACGAGCAGGCACGGAGCTACCTTCAAAAGGGACAAGAGCTCTCCAGTACCTGCTGTGGACGAACCTGGGACTACTCCCCAGAGGTAAGGAAACACTCTTTTACTGGGTCCCTGACACAGACGACACCATTTCTAAATCCACCGATTCCTCTTTCCTCCACAGAAAGGGAACTGGGCACTCGTCAATACACCTGCCCTGGAGCGCTTCTGGATGCTGCATGAGTTTCTCTCTCCCTGCAATTCCGTAAAGAACACGCTGCAAAACGCCTGGCAGGAATCAAGTCCCTGCTCACCAGCTACTTGCGCACCTTTCGGCTGGCCCACCATCAGCTGTTGGAGCACGGAGTCGTGAGAAAAGAAAATTCTCACCTACCTGCCCTGGAGGAATGGGAGGCTGCTATGCAGAACCAAACCACCCTAAGGAGTTATAAAAAAGCCAAAGAGTTATCCAAAAAGTTTCTAAAGGCATGCCCGGGAGGAGGCAAGGGTAGCTACACGGCATGGACCTACCTCCTAGAGATAAAAGTTCGCCGGTACCAGCCCGGGAGGAATCTGGGGCTGCTATCCAGAACTAAACCTCTCTCAGGAGGTAGACAAAAGCCAAAGAGTTATCCAAAAAATTTCCAGATGCATGCCTGGCAGGAGGCAAGGGTAGCTACCAGGCATGGACCTACCTCCTAAAGAGACAAAAGTTCTCCGCTACCAGCCCGGGAGCAATCTGGGGCTGCTATCCAGAACTAAACCTCTCTCAGGAGGTAGACAAAAAGCTCGGATAGCATGTGAAATGCTTGCCATAGCCATGCCTGGGAGGAGGCAAAGGTAGCTACAGGGCATGCAACTACCTCCTAAAGAGACAAAAGTTCTCCGCTACCAGCCCAGGAGGAATCTGGGGCTGCTATGCAGAACCAAACCTCTCTCAGGACGTAGCCAAAAGCCACAGAGTTATCCTAAAAGTTTCTAAACGCATGCCCAGGAGGAGGCAAAGGTAGCTTCCAGGCATGCAGCTACCACCCAAAGCGACAAAAGGTCTCCGTTACCAGCCCGGGAGGAATCTGGGGCTGCTATCCAGAACCAAACCTCTCTCAGGAGGTAGAAAAAACCATAAACTTATCCAAAACATGCTACAAAGGCATGCTTGCGAGGACGCAAGGGGAACGAGCAGGCACGGAGCTACCTTCAAAAGGGACAAGAGCTCTCCAGTACCTGCTGTGGACGAACCTGGGACTACTCCCCAGAGGTAAGGAAACACTCTTTTACTGGGTCCCTGACACAGACGACAGCATTTCTAAATCCACCGATTCCTCTTTCCTCCACAGAAAGGGAACTGGGCACTCGTCAATACACCTGCCCTGGAGCGCTTCTGGATGCTGCATGAGTTTCTCTCTCCCTGCAATTCCGTAAAGAACACGCTGCAAAACGCCTGGCAGGAATCAAGTCCCTGCTCACCAGCTACTTGCGCACCTTTCGGCTGGCCCACCATCAGCTGTTGGAGCACGGAGTCGTGAGAAAAGAAAATTCCCACCTACCTGCCCTGGAGGAATGGGAGGCTGCTATGCAGAACCAAACCACCCTAAGGAGTTATAAAAAAGCCAAAGAGTTATCCAAAAAGTTTCTAAAGGCATGCCCGGGAGGAGGCAAGGGTAGCTACACGGCATGGACCTACCTCCTAGAGATAAAAGTTCGCCGGTACCAGCCCGGGAGGAATCTGGGGCTGCTATCCAGAACTAAACCTCTCTCAGGAGGTAGACAAAAGCCAAAGAGTTATCCAAAAAATTTCCAGATGCATGCCTGGCAGGAGGCAAGGGTAGCTACCAGGCATGGACCTACCTCCTAAAGAGACAAAAGTTCTCCGCTACCAGCCCGGGAGCAATCTGGGGCTGCTATCCAGAACTAAACCTCTCTCAGGAGGTAGACAAAAAGCTCGGATAGCATGTGAAATGCTTGCCATAGCCATGCCTGGGAGGAGGCAAGGGTAGCTACAGGGCATGCAACTACCTCCTAAAGAGACAAAAGTTCTCCGCTACCAGCCCAGGAGGAATCTGGGGCTGCTATGCAGAACTAAACCTCTCTCAGGACGTAGCCAAAAGCCACAGAGTTATCCTAAAAGTTTCTAAACGCATGCCCAGGAGGAGGCAAAGGTAGCTTCCAGGCATGCAGCTACCACCTAAAGCGACAAAAGGTCTCCGCTACCAGCCCGGGAGGAATCTGGGGCTGCTATCCAGAACCAAACCTCTCTCAGGAGGTAGAAAAAACCATAAACTTATCCAAAACATGCTACAAAGGCATGCTTGCGAGGACGCAAGGGGAACGAGCAGGCACGGAGCTACCTTCAAAAGGGACAAGAGCTCTCCAGTACCTGCTGTGGACGAACCTGGGACTACTCCCCAGAGGTAAGGAAACACTCTTTTACTGGGTCCCTGACACAGACGACAGCATTTCTAAATCCACCGATTCCTCTTTCCTCCACAGAAAGGGAACTGGGCACTCGTCAATACACCTGCCCTGGAGCGCTTCTGGATGCTGCATGAGTTTCTCTCTCCCTGCAATTCCGTAAAGAACACGCTGCAAAACGCCTGGCAGGAATCAAGTCCCTGCTCACCAGCTACTTGCGCACCTTTCGGCTGGCCCACCATCAGCTGTTGGAGCACGGAGTCGTGAGAAAAGAAAATTCTCACCTACCTGCCCTGGAGGAATGGGAGGCTGCTATGCAGAACCAAACCACCCTAAGGAGTTATAAAAAAGCCAAAGAGTTATCCAAAAAGTTTCTAAAGGCATGCCCGGGAGGAGGCAAGGGTAGCTACACGGCATGGACCTACCTCCTAGAGATAAAAGTTCGCCGGTACCAGCCCGGGAGGAATCTGGGGCTGCTATCCAGAACTAAACCTCTCTCAGGAGGTAGACAAAAAGCTCGGATAGCATGTGAAATGCTTGCCATAGCCATGCCTGGGAGGAGGCAAGGGTAGCTACAGGGCATGCAACTACCTCCTAAAGAGACAAAAGTTCTCCGCTACCAGCCCAGGAGGAATCTGGGGCTGCTATGCAGAACCAAACCTCTCTCAGGACGTAGCCAAAAGCCACAGAGTTATCCTAAAAGTTTCTAAACGCATGCCCAGGAGGAGGCAAAGGTAGCTTCCAGGCATGCAGCTACCACCTAAAGCGACAAAAGGTCTCCGCTACCAGCCCGGGAGGAATCTGGGGCTGCTATCCAGAACCAAACCTCTCTCAGGAGGTAGAAAAAAACATAAACTTATCCAAAACATGCTACAAAGGCATGCTTGCGAGGACGCAAGGGGAACGAGCAGGCACGGAGCTACCTTCAAAAGGGACAAGAGCTCTCCAGTACCTGCTGTGGACGAACCTGGGACTACTCCCCAGAGGTAAGGAAACACTATTTTACTGGGTCCCTGACACAGACGACACCATTTCTAAATCCACCGATTCCTCTTTCCTCCACAGAAAGGGAACTGGGCACTCGTCAATACACCTGCCCTGGAGCGCTTCTGGATGCTGCATGAGTTTCTCTCTCCCTGCAATTCCGTAAAGAACACGCTGCAAAACGCCTGGCAGGAATCAAGTCCCTGCTCACCAGCTACTTGCGCACCTTTCGGCTGGCCCACCATCAGCTGTTGGAGCACGGAGTCGTGAGAAAAGAAAATTCTCACCTACCTGCCCTGGAGGAATGGGAGGCTGCTATGCAGAACCAAACCACCCTAAGGAGTTATAAAAAAGCCAAAGAGTTATCCAAAAAGTTTCTAAAGGCATGCCCGGGAGGAGGCAAGGGTAGCTACACGGCATGGACCTACCTCCTAGAGATAAAAGTTCGCCGGTACCAGCCCGGGAGGAATCTGGGGCTGCTATCCAGAACTAAACCTCTCTCAGGAGGTAGACAAAAGCCAAAGAGTTATACAAAAAATTTCCAGATGCATGCCTGGCAGGAGGCAAGGGTAGCTACCAGGCATGGACCTACCTCCTAAAGAGACAAAAGTTCTCCGCTACCAGCCCAGGAGCAATCTGGGGCTGCTATCCAGAACTAAACCTCTCTCAGGAGGTAGACAAAAAGCTCGGATAGCATGTGAAATGCTTGCCATAGCCATGCCTGGGAGGAGGCAAGGGTAGCTACAGGGCATGCAACTACCTCCTAAAGAGACAAAAGTTCTCCGCTACCAGCCCAGGAGGAATCTGGGGCTGCTATGCAGAACCAAACCTCTCTCAGGACGTAGCCAAAAGCCACAGAGTTATCCTAAAAGTTTCTAAACGCATGCCCAGGAGGAGGCAAAGGTAGCTTCCAGGCATGCAGCTACCACCCAAAGCGACAAAAGGTCTCCGTTACCAGCCCGGGAGGAATCTGGGGCTGCTATCCAGAACCAAACCTCTCTCAGGAGGTAGAAAAAACCATAAACTTTTCCAAAACATGCTACAAAGGCATGCTTGCGAGGATGCAAGGGGAACGAGCAGGCACGGAGCTACCTTCAAAAGGGACAAGAGCTCTCCAGTACCTGCTGTGGACGAACCTGGGACTACTCCCCAGAGGTAAGGAAACACTATTTTACTGGGTCCCTGACACAGACGACACCATTTCTAAATCCACCGATTCCTCTTTCCTCCACAGAAAGGGAACTGGGCACTCGTCAATACACCTGCCCTGGAGCGCTTCTGGATGCTGCATGAGTTTCCCTCTCCCTGCAATTCCGTAAAGAACTCGCTGCAAAACGCCTGGCAGGAATCAAGTCCCTGCTCA
This sequence comes from Anser brachyrhynchus, assembly GCF_964034855.1. NCBI lineage: Eukaryota > Metazoa > Chordata > Aves > Anseriformes > Anatidae > Anser > Anser brachyrhynchus. The sequence continues at coordinate 13,738,315 of NC_137695.1, forward strand.
CCAGCTACTTGCGCACCTTTCGGCTGGCCCACCATCAGCTGTTGGAGCACAGAGTCGTGAGAAAAGAAAATTCCCACCTACCTGCCCTGGAGGAATGGGAGGCTGCTATGCAGAACCAAACCACCCTAAGGAGTTATAAAAAAGCCAAAGAGTTATCCAAAAAGTTTCTAAAGGCATGCCCGGGAGGAGGCAAGGGTAGCTACACGGCATGGACCTACCTCCTAGAGATAAAAGTTCGCCGGTACCAGCCCGGGAGGAATCTGGGGCTGCTATCCAGAACTAAACCTCTCTCAGGAGGTAGACAAAAGCCAAAGAGTTATCCAAAAAATTTCCAGATGCATGCCTGGCAGGAGGCAAGGGTAGCTACCAGGCATGGACCTACCTCCTAAAGAGACAAAAGTTCTCCGCTACCAGCCCGGGAGCAATCTGGGGCTGCTATCCAGAACTAAACCTCTCTCAGGAGGTAGACAAAAAGCTCGGATAGCATGTGAAATGCTTGCCATAGCCATGCCTGGGAGGAGGCAAGGGTAGCTACAGGGCATGCAACTACCTCCTAAAGAGACAAAAGTTCTCCGCTACCAGCCCAGGAGGAATCTGGGGCTGCTATGCAGAACCAAACCTCTCTCAGGACGTAGCCAAAAGCCACAGAGTTATCCTAAAAGTTTCTAAACGCATGCCCAGGAGGAGGCAAAGGTAGCTTCCAGGCATGCAGCTACCACCCAAAGCGACAAAAGGTCTCCGTTACCAGCCCGGGAGGAATCTGGGGCTGCTATCCAGAACCAAACCTCTCTCAGGAGGTAGAAAAAACCATAAACTTATCCAAAACATGCTACAAAGGCATGCTTGCGAGGACGCAAGGGGAACGAGCAGGCACGGAGCTACCTTCAAAAGGGACAAGAGCTCTCCAGTACCTGCTGTGGACGAACCTGGGACTACTCCCCAGAGGTAAGGAAACACTATTTTACTGGGTCCCTGACACAGACGACACCATTTCTAAATCCACCGATTCCTCTTTCCTCCACAGAAAGGGAACTGGGCACTCGTCAATACACCTGCCCTGGAGCGCTTCTGGATGCTGCATGAGTTTCTCTCTCCCTGCAATTCCGTAAAGAACACGCTGCAAAACGCCTGGCAGGAATCAAGTCCCTGCTCACCAGCTACTTGCGCACCTTTCGGCTGGCCCACCATCAGCTGTTGGAGCACGGAGTCGTGAGAAAAGAAAATTCTCACCTACCTGCCCTGGAGGAATGGGAGGCTGCTATGCAGAACCAAACCACCCTAAGGAGTTATAAAAAAGCCAAAGAGTTATCCAAAAAGTTTCTAAAGGCATGCCCGGGAGGAGGCAAGGGTAGCTACACGGCATGGACCTACCTCCTAGAGATAAAAGTTCGCCGGTACCAGCCCGGGAGGAATCTGGGGCTGCTATCCAGAACTAAACCTCTCTCAGGAGGTAGACAAAAGCCAAAGAGTTATCCAAAAAATTTCCAGATGCATGCCTGGCAGGAGGCAAGGGTAGCTACCAGGCATGGACCTACCTCCTAAAGAGACAAAAGTTCTCCGCTACCAGCCCGGGAGCAATCTGGGGCTGCTATCCAGAACTAAACCTCTCTCAGGAGGTAGACAAAAAGCTCGGATAGCATGTGAAATGCTTGCCATAGCCATGCCTGGGAGGAGGCAAGGGTAGCTACAGGGCATGCAACTACCTCCTAAAGAGACAAAAGTTCTCCGCTACCAGCCCAGGAGGAATCTGGGGCTGCTATGCAGAACCAAACCTCTCTCAGGACGTAGCCAAAAGCCACAGAGTTATCCTAAAAGTTTCTAAACGCATGCCCAGGAGGAGGCAAAGGTAGCTTCCAGGCATGCAGCTACCACCCAAAGCGACAAAAGGTCTCCGTTACCAGCCCGGGAGGAATCTGGGGCTGCTATCCAGAACCAAACCTCTCTCAGGAGGTAGAAAAAACCATAAACTTATCCAAAACATGCTACAAAGGCATGCTTGCGAGGACGCAAGGGGAACGAGCAGGCACGGAGCTACCTTCAAAAGGGACAAGAGCTCTCCAGTACCTGCTGTGGACGAACCTGGGACTACTCCCCAGAGGTAAGGAAACACTCTTTTACTGGGTCCCTGACACAGACGACACCATTTCTAAATCCACCGATTCCTCTTTCCTCCACAGAAAGGGAACTGGGCACTCGTCAATACACCTGCCCTGGAGCGCTTCTGGATGCTGCATGAGTTTCTCTCTCCCTGCAATTCCGTAAAGAACACGCTGCAAAACGCCTGGCAGGAATCAAGTCCCTGCTCACCAGCTACTTGCGCACCTTTCGGCTGGCCCACCATCAGCTGTTGGAGCACGGAGTCGTGAGAAAAGAAAATTCCCACCTACCTGCCCTGGAGGAATGGGAGGCTGCTATGCAGAACCAAACCACCCTAAGGAGTTATAAAAAAGCCAAAGAGTTATCCAAAAAGTTTCTAAAGGCATGCCCGGGAGGAGGCAAGGGTAGCTACACGGCATGGACCTACCTCCTAGAGATAAAAGTTCGCCGGTACCAGCCCGGGAGGAATCTGGGGCTGCTATCCAGAACTAAACCTCTCTCAGGAGGTAGACAAAAGCCAAAGAGTTATCCAAAAAATTTCCAGATGCATGCCTGGCAGGAGGCAAGGGTAGCTACCAGGCATGGACCTACCTCCTAAAGAGACAAAAGTTCTCCGCTACCAGCCCGGGAGCAATCTGGGGCTGCTATCCAGAACTAAACCTCTCTCAGGAGGTAGACAAAAAGCTCGGATAGCATGTGAAATGCTTGCCATAGCCATGCCTGGGAGGAGGCAAGGGTAGCTACAGGGCATGCAACTACCTCCTAAAGAGACAAAAGTTCTCCGCTACCAGCCCAGGAGGAATCTGGGGCTGCTATGCAGAACCAAACCTCTCTCAGGACGTAGCCAAAAGCCACAGAGTTATCCTAAAAGTTTCTAAACGCATGCCCAGGAGGAGGCAAAGGTAGCTTCCAGGCATGCAGCTACCACCCAAAGCAACAAAAGGTCTCCGTTACCAGCCCGGGAGGAATCTGGGGCTGCTATCCAGAACCAAACCTCTCTCAGGAGGTAGAAAAAAACATAAACTTATCCAAAACATGCTACAAAGGCATGCTTGCGAGGACGCAAGGGGAACGAGCAGGCACGGAGCTACCTTCAAAAGGGACAAGAGCTCTCCAGTACCTGCTGTGGACGAACCTGGGACTACTCCCCAGAGGTAAGGAAACACTCTTTTACTGGGTCCCTGACACAGACGACACCATTTCTAAATCCACCGATTCCTCTTTCCTCCACAGAAAGGGAACTGGGCACTCGTCAATACACCTGCCCTGGAGCGCTTCTGGATGCTGCATGAGTTTCTCTCTCCCTGCAATTCCGTAAAGAACAAGCTGCAAAACGCCTGGCAGGAATCAAGTCCCTGCTCACCAGCTACTTGCGCACCTTTCGGCTGGCCCACCATCAGCTGTTGGAGCACGGAGTCGTGAGAAAAGAAAATTCCCACCTACCTGCCCTGGAGGAATGGGAGGCTGCTATGCAGAACCAAACCACCCTAAGGAGTTATAAAAAAGCCAAAGAGTTATCCAAAAAGTTTCTAAAGGCATGCCCGGGAGGAGGCAAGGGTAGCTACACGGCATGGACCTACCTCCTAGAGATAAAAGTTCGCCGGTACCAGCCCGGGAGGAATCTGGGGCTGCTATCCAGAACTAAACCTCTCTCAGGAGGTAGACAAAAGCCAAAGAGTTATCCAAAAAATTTCCAGATGCATGCCTGGCAGGAGGCAAGGGTAGCTACCAGGCATGGACCTACCTCCTAAAGAGACAAAAGTTCTCCGCTACCAGCCCAGGAGCAATCTGGGGCTGCTATCCAGAACTAAACCTCTCTCAGGAGGTAGACAAAAAGCTCGGATAGCATGTGAAATGCTTGCCATAGCCATGCCTGGGAGGAGGCAAGGGTAGCTACAGGGCATGCAACTACCTCCTAAAGAGACAAAAGTTCTCCGCTACCAGCCCAGGAGGAATCTGGGGCTGCTATGCAGAACCAAACCTCTCTCAGGACGTAGCCAAAAGCCACAGAGTTATCCTAAAAGTTTCTAAACGCATGCCCAGGAGGAGGCAAAGGTAGCTTCCAGGCATGCAGCTACCACCCAAAGCGACAAAAGGTCTCCGTTACCAGCCCGGGAGGAATCTGGGGCTGCTATCCAGAACCAAACCTCTCTCAGGAGGTAGAAAAAACCATAAACTTTTCCAAAACATGCTACAAAGGCATGCTTGCGAGGATGCAAGGGGAACGAGCAGGCACGGAGCTACCTTCAAAAGGGACAAGAGCTCTCCAGTACCTGCTGTGGACGAACCTGGGACTACTCCCCAGAGGTAAGGAAACACTATTTTACTGGGTCCCTGACACAGACGACACCATTTCTAAATCCACCGATTCCTCTTTCCTCCACAGAAAGGGAACTGGGCACTCGTCAATACACCTGCCCTGGAGCGCTTCTGGATGCTGCATGAGTTTCCCTCTCCCTGCAATTCCGTAAAGAACTCGCTGCAAAACGCCTGGCAGGAATCAAGTCCCTGCTCACCAGCTACTTGCGCACCTTTCGGCTGGCCCACCATCAGCTGTTGGAGCACAGAGTCGTGAGAAAAGAAAATTCCCACCTACCTGCCCTGGAGGAATGGGAGGCTGCTATGCAGAACCAAACCACCCTAAGGAGTTATAAAAAAGCCAAAGAGTTATCCAAAAAGTTTCTAAAGGCATGCCCGGGAGGAGGCAAGGGTAGCTACACGGCATGGACCTACCTCCTAGAGATAAAAGTTCGCCGGTACCAGCCCGGGAGGAATCTGGGGCTGCTATCCAGAACTAAACCTCTCTCAGGAGGTAGACAAAAGCCAAAGAGTTATCCAAAAAATTTCCAGATGCATGCCTGGCAGGAGGCAAGGGTAGCTACCAGGCATGGACCTACCTCCTAAAGAGACAAAAGTTCTCCGCTACCAGCCCGGGAGCAATCTGGGGCTGCTATCCAGAACTAAACCTCTCTCAGGAGGTAGACAAAAAGCTCGGATAGCATGTGAAATGCTTGCCATAGCCATGCCTGGGAGGAGGCAAGGGTAGCTACAGGGCATGCAACTACCTCCTAAAGAGACAAAAGTTCTCCGCTACCAGCCCAGGAGGAATCTGGGGCTGCTATGCAGAACCAAACCTCTCTCAGGACGTAGCCAAAAGCCACAGAGTTATCCTAAAAGTTTCTAAACGCATGCCCAGGAGGAGGCAAAGGTAGCTTCCAGGCATGCAGCTACCACCCAAAGCGACAAAAGGTCTCCGTTACCAGCCCGGGAGGAATCTGGGGCTGCTATCCAGAACCAAACCTCTCTCAGGAGGTAGAAAAAACCATAAACTTATCCAAAACATGCTACAAAGGCATGCTTGCGAGGACGCAAGGGGAACGAGCAGGCACGGAGCTACCTTCAAAAGGGACAAGAGCTCTCCAGTACCTGCTGTGGACGAACCTGGGACTACTCCCCAGAGGTAAGGAAACACTCTTTTACTGGGTCCCTGACACAGACGACACCATTTCTAAATCCACCGATTCCTCTTTCCTCCACAGAAAGGGAACTGGGCACTCGTCAATACACCTGCCCTGGAGCGCTTCTGGATGCTGCATGAGTTTCTCTCTCCCTGCAATTCCGTAAAGAACACGCTGCAAAACGCCTGGCAGGAATCAAGTCCCTGCTCACCAGCTACTTGCGCACCTTTCGGCTGGCCCACCATCAGCTGTTGGAGCACGGAGTCGTGAGAAAAGAAAATTCTCACCTACCTGCCCTGGAGGAATGGGAGGCTGCTATGCAGAACCAAACCACCCTAAGGAGTTATAAAAAAGCCAAAGAGTTATCCAAAAAGTTTCTAAAGGCATGCCCGGGAGGAGGCAAGGGTAGCTACACGGCATGGACCTACCTCCTAGAGATAAAAGTTCGCCGGTACCAGCCCGGGAGGAATCTGGGGCTGCTATCCAGAACTAAACCTCTCTCAGGAGGTAGACAAAAGCCAAAGAGTTATCCAAAAAATTTCCAGATGCATGCCTGGCAGGAGGCAAGGGTAGCTACCAGGCATGGACCTACCTCCTAAAGAGACAAAAGTTCTCCGCTACCAGCCCGGGAGCAATCTGGGGCTGCTATCCAGAACTAAACCTCTCTCAGGAGGTAGACAAAAAGCTCGGATAGCATGTGAAATGCTTGCCATAGCCATGCCTGGGAGGAGGCAAGGGTAGCTACAGGGCATGCAACTACCTCCTAAAGAGACAAAAGTTCTCCGCTACCAGCCCAGGAGGAATCTGGGGCTGCTATGCAGAACCAAACCTCTCTCAGGACGTAGCCAAAAGCCACAGAGTTATCCTAAAAGTTTCTAAACGCATGCCCAGGAGGAGGCAAAGGTAGCTTCCAGGCATGCAGCTACCACCCAAAGCGACAAAAGGTCTCCGTTACCAGCCCGGGAGGAATCTGGGGCTGCTATCCAGAACCAAACCTCTCTCAGGAGGTAGAAAAAACCATAAACTTATCCAAAACATGCTACAAAGGCATGCTTGCGAGGACGCAAGGGGAACGAGCAGGCACGGAGCTACCTTCAAAAGGGACAAGAGCTCTCCAGTACCTGCTGTGGACGAACCTGGGACTACTCCCCAGAGGTAAGGAAACACTCTTTTACTGGGTCCCTGACACAGACGACACCATTTCTAAATCCACCGATTCCTCTTTCCTCCACAGAAAGGGAACTGGGCACTCGTCAATACACCTGCCCTGGAGCGCTTCTGGATGCTGCATGAGTTTCTCTCTCCCTGCAATTCCGTAAAGAACACGCTGCAAAACGCCTGGCAGGAATCAAGTCCCTGCTCACCAGCTACTTGCGCACCTTTCGGCTGGCCCACCATCAGCTGTTGGAGCACGGAGTCGTGAGAAAAGAAAATTCCCACCTACCTGCCCTGGAGGAATGGGAGGCTGCTATGCAGAACCAAACCACCCTAAGGAGTTATAAAAAAGCCAAAGAGTTATCCAAAAAGTTTCTAAAGGCATGCCCGGGAGGAGGCAAGGGTAGCTACACGGCATGGACCTACCTCCTAGAGATAAAAGTTCGCCGGTACCAGCCCGGGAGGAATCTGGGGCTGCTATCCAGAACTAAACCTCTCTCAGGAGGTAGACAAAAGCCAAAGAGTTATCCAAAAAATTTCCAGATGCATGCCTGGCAGGAGGCAAGGGTAGCTACCAGGCATGGACCTACCTCCTAAAGAGACAAAAGTTCTCCGCTACCAGCCCGGGAGCAATCTGGGGCTGCTATCCAGAACTAAACCTCTCTCAGGAGGTAGACAAAAAGCTCGGATAGCATGTGAAATGCTTGCCATAGCCATGCCTGGGAGGAGGCAAGGGTAGCTACAGGGCATGCAACTACCTCCTAAAGAGACAAAAGTTCTCCGCTACCAGCCCAGGAGGAATCTGGGGCTGCTATGCAGAACCAAACCTCTCTCAGGACGTAGCCAAAAGCCACAGAGTTATCCTAAAAGTTTCTAAACGCATGCCCAGGAGGAGGCAAAGGTAGCTTCCAGGCATGCAGCTACCACCTAAAGCGACAAAAGGTCTCCGCTACCAGCCCGGGAGGAATCTGGGGCTGCTATCCAGAACCAAACCTCTCTCAGGAGGTAGAAAAAAACATAAACTTATCCAAAACATGCTACAAAGGTATGCTTGCGAGGACGCAAGGGGAACGAGCAGGCACGGAGCTACCTTCAAAAGGGACAAGAGCTCTCCAGTACCTGCTGTGGACGAACCTGGGACTACTCCCCAGAGGTAAGGAAACACTATTTTACTGGGTCCCTGACACAGACGACACCATTTCTAAATCCACCGATTCCTCTTTCCTCCACAGAAAGGGAACTGGGCACTCGTCAATACACCTGCCCTGGAGCGCTTCTGGATGCTGCATGAGTTTCTCTCTCCCTGCAATTCCGTAAAGAACACGCTGCAAAACGCCTGGCAGGAATCAAGTCCCTGCTCACCAGCTACTTGCGCACCTTTCGGCTGGCCCACCATCAGCTGTTGGAGCACGGAGTCGTGAGAAAAGAAAATTCTCACCTACCTGCCCTGGAGGAATGGGAGGCTGCTATGCAGAACCAAACCACCCTAAGGAGTTATAAAAAAGCCAAAGAGTTATCCAAAAAGTTTCTAAAGGCATGCCCGGGAGGAGGCAAGGGTAGCTACACGGCATGGACCTACCTCCTAGAGATAAAAGTTCGCCGGTACCAGCCCGGGAGGAATCTGGGGCTGCTATCCAGAACTAAACCTCTCTCAGGAGGTAGACAAAAGCCAAAGAGTTATCCAAAAAATTTCCAGATGCATGCCTGGCAGGAGGCAAGGGTAGCTACCAGGCATGGACCTACCTCCTAAAGAGACAAAAGTTCTCCGCTACCAGCCCGGGAGCAATCTGGGGCTGCTATCCAGAACTAAACCTCTCTCAGGAGGTAGACAAAAAGCTCGGATAGCATGTGAAATGCTTGCCATAGCCATGCCTGGGAGGAGGCAAGGGTAGCTACAGGGCATGCAACTACCTCCTAAAGAGACAAAAGTTCTCCGCTACCAGCCCAGGAGGAATCTGGGGCTGCTATGCAGAACCAAACCTCTCTCAGGACGTAGCCAAAAGCCACAGAGTTATCCTAAAAGTTTCTAAACGCATGCCCAGGAGGAGGCAAAGGTAGCTTCCAGGCATGCAGCTACCACCTAAAGCGACAAAAGGTCTCCGCTACCAGCCCGGGAGGAATCTGGGGCTGCTATCCAGAACCAAACCTCTCTCAGGAGGTAGAAAAAAACATAAACTTATCCAAAACATGCTACAAAGGCATGCTTGCGAGGACGCAAGGGGAACGAGCAGGCACGGACCTACCTTCAAAAGGGACAAGAGCTCTCCAGTACCTGCTGTGGACGAACCTGGGACTACTCCCCAGAGGTAAGGAAACACTATTTTACTGGGTCCCTGACACAGACGACACCATTTCTAAATCCACCGATTCCTCTTTCCTCCACAGAAAGGGAACTGGGCGCTCGTCAATACACCTGCCCTGGAGCGCTTCTGGATGCTGCATGAGTTTCTCTCTCCCTGCAATTCCGTAAAGAACACGCTGCAAAACGCCTGGCAGGAATCAAGTCCCTGCTCACCAGCTACTTGCGCACCTTTCGGCTGGCCCACCATCAGCTGTTGGAGCACGGAGTCGTGAGAAAAGAAAATTCCCACCTACCTGCCCTGGAGGAATGGGAGGCTGCTATGCAGAACCAAACCACCCTAAGGAGTTATAAAAAAGCCAAAGAGTTATCCAAAAAGTTTCTAAAGGCATGCCCGGGAGGAGGCAAGGGTAGCTACACGGCATGGACCTACCTCCTAGAGATAAAAGTTCGCCGGTACCAGCCCGGGAGGAATCTGGGGCTGCTATCCAGAACTAAACCTCTCTCAGGAGGTAGACAAAAGCCAAAGAGTTATCCAAAAAATTTCCAGATGCATGCCTGGCAGGAGGCAAGGGTAGCTACCCGGCATGGACCTACCTCCTAAAGAGACAAAAGTTCTCCGCTACCAGCCCGGGAGCAATCTGGGGCTGCTATCCAGAACTAAACCTCTCTCAGGAGGTAGACAAAAAGCTCGGATAGCATGTGAAATGCTTGCCATAGCCATGCCTGGGAGGAGGCAAGGGTAGCTACAGGGCATGCAACTACCTCCTAAAGAGACAAAAGTTCTCCGCTACCAGCCCAGGAGGAATCTGGGGCTGCTATGCAGAACCAAACCTCTCTCAGGACGTAGCCAAAAGCCACAGAGTTATCCTAAAAGTTTCTAAACGCATGCCCAGGAGGAGGCAAAGGTAGCTTCCAGGCATGCAGCTACCACCTAAAGCGACAAAAGGTCTCCGCTACCAGCCCGGGAGGAATCTGGGGCTGCTATCCAGAACCAAACCTCTCTCAGGAGGTAGAAAAAAACATAAACTTATCCAAAACATGCTACAAAGGCATGCTTGCGAGGACGCAAGGGGAACGAGCAGGCACGGAGCTACCTTCAAAAGGGACAAGAGCTCTCCAGTACCTGCTGTGGACGAATCTGGGACTACTCCCCAGAGGTAAGGAAACACTATTTTACTGGGTCCCTGACACAGACGACACCATTTCTAAATCCACCGATTCCTCTTTCCTCCACAGAAAGGGAACTGGGCACTCGTCAATACACCTGCCCTGGAGCGCTTCTGGATGCTGCATGAGTTTCTCTCTCCCTGCAATTCCGTAAAGAACACGCTGCAAAACGCCTGGCAGGAATCAAGTCCCTGCTCACCAGCTACTTGCGCACCTTTCGGCTGGCCCACCATCAGCTGTTGGAGCACGGAGTCGTGAGAAAAGAAAATTCCCACCTACCTGCCCTGGAGGAATGGGAGGCTGCTATGCAGAACCAAACCACCCTAAGGAGTTATAAAAAAGCCAAAGAGTTATCCAAAAAGTTTCTAAAGGCATGCCCGGGAGGAGGCAAGGGTAGCTACACGGCATGGACCTACCTCCTAGAGATAAAAGTTCGCCGGTACCAGCCCGGGAGGAATCTGGGGCTGCTATCCAGAACTAAACCTCTCTCAGGAGGTAGACAAAAGCCAAAGAGTTATCCAAAAAATTTCCAGATGCATGCCTGGCAGGAGGCAAGGGTAGCTACCAGGCATGGACCTACCTCCTAAAGAGACAAAAGTTCTCCGCTACCAGCCCGGGAGCAATCTGGGGCTGCTATCCAGAACTAAACCTCTCTCAGGAGGTAGACAAAAAGCTCGGATAGCATGTGAAATGCTTGCCATAGCCATGCCTGGGAGGAGGCAAGGGTAGCTACAGGGCATGCAACTACCTCCTAAAGAGACAAAAGTTCTCCGCTACCAGCCCAGGAGGAATCTGGGGCTGCTATGCAGAACCAAACCTCTCTCAGGACGTAGCCAAAAGCCACAGAGTTATCCTAAAAGTTTCTAAACGCATGCCCAGGAGGAGGCAAAGGTAGCTTCCAGGCATGCAGCTACCACCTAAAGCGACAAAAGGTCTCCGCTACCAGCCCGGGAGGAATCTGGGGCTGCTATCCAGAACCAAACCTCTCTCAGGAGGTAGAAAAAAACATAAACTTATCCAAAACATGCTACAAAGGCATGCTTGCGAGGACGCAAGGGGAACGAGCAGGCACGGACCTACCTTCAAAAGGGACAAGAGCTCTCCAGTACCTGCTGTGGACGAACCTGGGACTACTCCCCAGAGGTAAGGAAACACTATTTTACTGGGTCCCTGACACAGACGACACCATTTCTAAATCCACCGATTCCTCTTTCCTCCACAGAAAGGGAACTGGGCACTCGTCAATACACCTGCCCTGGAGCGCTTCTGGATGCTGCATGAGTTTCTCTCTCCCTGCAATTCCGTAAAGAACACGCTGCAAAACGCCTGGCAGGAATCAAGTCCCTGCTCACCAGCTACTTGCGCACCTTTCGGCTGGCCCACCATCAGCTGTTGGAGCACGGAGTCGTGAGAAAAGAAAATTCCCACCTACCTGCCCTGGAGGAATGGGAGGCTGCTATGCAGAACCAAACCACCCTAAGGAGTTATAAAAAAGCCAAAGAGTTATCCAAAAAGTTTCTAAAGGCATGCCCGGGAGGAGGCAAGGGTAGCTACACGGCATGGACCTACCTCCTAGAGATAAAAGTTCGCCGGTACCAGCCCGGGAGGAATCTGGGGCTGCTATCCAGAACTAAACCTCTCTCAGGAGGTAGACAAAAGCCAAAGAGTTATCCAAAAAATTTCCAGATGCATGCCTGGCAGGAGGCAAGGGTAGCTACCAGGCATGGACCTACCTCCTAAAGAGACAAAAGTTCTCCGCTACCAGCCCAGGAGCAATCTGGGGCTGCTATCCAGAACTAAACCTCTCTCAGGAGGTAGACAAAAAGCTCGGATAGCATGTGAAATGCTTGCCATAGCCATGCCTGGGAGGAGGCAAGGGTAGCTACAGGGCATGCAACTACCTCCTAAAGAGACAAAAGTTCTCCGCTACCAGCCCAGGAGGAATCTGGGGCTGCTATGCAGAACTAAACCTCCCTCAGGACGTAGCCAAAAGCCACAGAGTTATCCTAAAAGTTTCTAAACGCATGCCCAGGAGGAGGCAAAGGTAGCTTCCAGGCATGCAGCTACCACCCAAAGCGACAAAAGGTCTCCGTTACCAGCCCGGGAGGAATCTGGGGCTGCTATCCAGAACCAAACCTCTCTCAGGAGGTAGAAAAAACCATAAACTTATCCAAAACATGCTACAAAGGCATGCTTGCGAGGACGCAAGGGGAACGAGCAGGCACGGAGCTACCTTCAAAAGGGACAAGAGCTCTCCAGTACCTGCTGTGGACGAATCTGGGACTACTCCCCAGAGGTAAGGAAACACTATTTTACTGGGTCCCTGACACAGACGACACCATTTCTAAATCCACCGATTCCTCTTTCCTCCACAGAAAGGGAACTGGGCACTCGTCAATACACCTGCCCTGGAGCGCTTCTGGATGCTGCATGAGTTTCTCTCTCCCTGCAATTCCGTAAAGAACACGCTGCAAAACGCCTGGCAGGAATCAAGTCCCTGCTCACCAGCTACTTGCGCACCTTTCGGCTGGCCCACCATCAGCTGTTGGAGCACGGAGTCGTGAGAAAAGAAAATTCTCACCTACCTGCCCTGGAGGAATGGGAGGCTGCTATGCAGAACCAAACCACCCTAAGGAGTTATAAAAAAGCCAAAGAGTTATCCAAAAAGTTTCTAAAGGCATGCCCGGGAGGAGGCAAGGGTAGCTACACGGCATGGACCTACCTCCTAGAGATAAAAGTTCGCCGGTACCAGCCCGGGAGGAATCTGGGGCTGCTATCCAGAACTAAACCTCTCTCAGGAGGTAGACAAAAGCCAAAGAGTTATCCAAAAAATTTCCAGATGCATGCCTGGCAGGAGGCAAGGGTAGCTACACGGCATGGACCTACCTCCTAAAGAGACAAAAGTTCTCCGCTACCAGCCCGGGAGCAATCTGGGGCTGCTATCCAGAACTAAACCTCTCTCAGGAGGTAGACAAAAAGCTCGGATAGCATGTGAAATGCTTGCCATAGCCATGCCTGGGAGGAGGCAAGGGTAGCTACAGGGCATGCAACTACCTCCTAAAGAGACAAAAGTTCTCCGCTACCAGCCCAGGAGGAATCTGGGGCTGCTATGCAGAACCAAACCTCTCTCAGGACGTAGCCAAAAGCCACAGAGTTATCCTAGAAGTTTCTAAACGCATGCCCAGGAGGAGGCAAAGGTAGCTTCCAGGCATGCAGCTACCACCCAAAGCGACAAAAGGTCTCCGTTACCAGCCCGGGAGGAATCTGGGGCTGCTATCCAGAACCAAACCTCTCTCAGGAGGTAGAAAAAACCATAAACTTTTCCAAAACATGCTACAAAGGCATGCTTGCGAGGATGCAAGGGGAACGAGCAGGCACGGAGCTACCTTCAAAAGGGACAAGAGCTCTCCAGTACCTGCTGTGGACGAACCTGGGACTACTCCCCAGAGGTAAGGAAACACTCTTTTACTGGGTCCCTGACACAGACGACACCATTTCTAAATCCACCGATTCCTCTTTCCTCCACAGAAAGGGAACTGGGCACTCGTCAATACACCTGCCCTGGAGCGCTTCTGGATGCTGCATGAGTTTCTCTCTCCCTGCAATTCCGTAAAGAACACGCTGCAAAACGCCTGGCAGGAATCAAGTCCCTGCTCACCAGCTACTTGCGCACCTTTCGGCTGGCCCACCATCAGCTGTTGGAGCACGGAGTCGTGAGAAAAGAAAATTCCCACCTACCTGCCCTGGAGGAATGGGAGGCTGCTATGCAGAACCAAACCACCCTAAGGAGTTATAAAAAAGCCAAAGAGTTATCCAAAAAGTTTCTAAAGGCATGCCCGGGAGGAGGCAAGGGTAGCTACACGGCATGGACCTACCTCCTAGAGATAAAAGTTCGCCGGTACCAGCCCGGGAGCAATCTGGGGCTGCTATCCAGAACTAAACCTCTCTCAGGAGGTAGACAAAAGCCAAAGAGTTATCCAAAAAATTTCCAGATGCATGCCTGGCAGGAGGCAAGGGTAGCTACCAGGCATGGACCTACCTCCTAAAGAGACAAAAGTTCTCCGCTACCAGCCCGGGAGCAATCTGGGGCTGCTATCCAGAACCAAACCTCTCTCAGGAGGTAGACAAAAAGCTCGGATAGCATGTGAAATGCTTGCCATAGCCATGCCTGGGAGGAGGCAAGGGTAGCTACAGGGCATGCAACTACCTCCTAAAGAGACAAAAGTTCTCCGCTACCAGCCCAGGAGGAATCTGGGGCTGCTATGCAGAACCAAACCTCTCTCAGGACGTAGCCAAAAGCCACAGAGTTATCCTAAAAGTTTCTAAACGCATGCCCAGGAGGAGGCAAAGGTAGCTTCCAGGCATGCAGCTACCACCCAAAGCGACAAAAGGTCTCCGTTACCAGCCCGGGAGGAATCTGGGGCTGCTATCCAGAACCAAACCTCTCTCAGGAGGTAGAAAAAAACATAAACTTATCCAAAACATGCTACAAAGGCATGCTTGCGAGGATGCAAGGGGAACGAGCAGGCACGGAGCTACCTTCAAAAGGGACAAGAGCTCTCCAGTACCTGCTGTGGACGAACCTGGGACTACTCCCCAGAGGTAAGGAAACACTATTTTACTGGGTCCCTGACACAGACGACACCATTTCTAAATCCACCGATTCCTCTTTCCTCCACAGAAAGGGAACTGGGCACTCGTCAATACACCTGCCCTGGAGCGCTTCTGGATGCTGCATGAGTTTCCCTCTCCCTGCAATTCCGTAAAGAACACGCTGCAAAACGCCTGGCAGGAATCAAGTCCCTGCTCACCAGCTACTTGCGCACCTTTCGGCTGGCCCACCATCAGCTGTTGGAGCACGGAGTCGTGAGAAAAGAAAATTCCCACCTACCTGCCCTGGAGGAATGGGAGGCTGCTATGCAGAACCAAACCACCCTAAGGAGTTATAAAAAAGCCAAAGAGTTATCCAAAAAGTTTCTAAAGGCATGCCCGGGAGGAGGCAAGGGTAGCTACACGGCATGGACCTACCTCCTAGAGATAAAAGTTCGCCGGTACCAGCCCGGGAGGAATCTGGGGCTGCTATCCAGAACTAAACCTCTCTCAGGAGGTAGACAAAAGCCAAAGAGTTATCCAAAAAATTTCCAGATGCATGCCTGGCAGGAGGCAAGGGTAGCTACCAGGCATGGACCTACCTCCTAAAGAGACAAAAGTTCTCCGCTACCAGCCCGGGAGCAATCTGGGGCTGCTATCCAGAACTAAACCTCTCTCAGGAGGTAGACAAAAAGCTCGGATAGCATGTGAAATGCTTGCCATAGCCATGCCTGGGAGGAGGCAAGGGTAGCTACAGGGCATGCAACTACCTCCTAAAGAGACAAAAGTTCTCCGCTACCAGCCCAGGAGGAATCTGGGGCTGCTATGCAGAACTAAACCTCTCTCAGGACGTAGCCAAAAGCCACAGAGTTATCCTAAAAGTTTCTAAACGCATGCCCAGGAGGAGGCAAAGGTAGCTTCCAGGCATGCAGCTACCACCTAAAGCGACAAAAGGTCTCCGCTACCAGCCCGGGAGGAATCTGGGGCTGCTATCCAGAACCAAACCTCTCTCAGGAGGTAGAAAAAAACATAAACTTATCCAAAACATGCTACAAAGGCATGCTTGCGAGGACGCAAGGGGAACGAGCAGGCACGGAGCTACCTTCAAAAGGGACAAGAGCTCTCCAGTACCTGCTGTGGACGAACCTGGGACTACTCCCCAGAGGTAAGGAAACACTCTTTTACTGGGTCCCTGACACAGACGACACCATTTCTAAATCCACCGATTCCTCTTTCCTCCACAGAAAGGGAACTGGGCACTCGTCAATACACCTGCCCTGGAGCGCTTCTGGATGCTGCATGAGTTTCTCTCTCCCTGCAATTCCGTAAAGAACACGCTGCAAAACGCCTGGCAGGAATCAAGTCCCTGCTCACCAGCTACTTGCGCACCTTTCGGCTGGCCCACCATCAGCTGTTGGAGCACGGAGTCGTGAGAAAAGAAAATTCCCACCTACCTGCCCTGGAGGAATGGGAGGCTGCTATGCAGAACCAAACCACCCTAAGGAGTTATAAAAAAGCCAAAGAGTTATCCAAAAAGTTTCTAAAGGCATGCCCGGGAGGAGGCAAGGGTAGCTACACGGCATGGACCTACCTCCTAGAGATAAAAGTTCGCCGGTACCAGCCCGGGAGGAATCTGGGGCTGCTATCCAGAACTAAACCTCTCTCAGGAGGTAGACAAAAGCCAAAGAGTTATCCAAAAAATTTCCAGATGCATGCCTGGCAGGAGGCAAGGGTAGCTACCAGGCATGGACCTACCTCCTAAAGAGACAAAAGTTCTCCGCTACCAGCCCGGGAGCAATCTGGGGCTGCTATCCAGAACTAAACCTCTCTCAGGAGGTAGACAAAAAGCTCGGATAGCATGTGAAATGCTTGCCATAGCCATGCCTGGGAGGAGGCAAGGGTAGCTACAGGGCATGCAACTACCTCCTAAAGAGACAAAAGTTCTCCGCTACCAGCCCAGGAGGAATCTGGGGCTGCTATGCAGAACCAAACCTCTCTCAGGACGTAGCCAAAAGCCACAGAGTTATCCTAAAAGTTTCTAAACGCATGCCCAGGAGGAGGCAAAGGTAGCTTCCAGGCATGCAGCTACCACCCAAAGCAACAAAAGGTCTCCGCTACCAGCCCGGGAGGAATCTGGGGCTGCTATCCAGAACCAAACCTCTCTCAGGAGGTAGAAAAAAACATAAACTTATCCAAAACATGCTACAAAGGCATGTTTGCGAGGACGCAAGGGGAACGAGCAGGCACGGAGCTACCTTCAAAAGGGACAAGAGCTCTCCAGTACCTGCTGTGGACGAACCTGGGACTACTCCCCAGAGGTAAGGAAACACTATTTTACTGGGTCCCTGACACAGACGACACCATTTCTAAATCCACCGATTCCTCTTTCCTCCACAGAAAGGGAACTGGGCACTCGTCAATACACCTGCCCTGGAGCGCTTCTGGATGCTGCATGAGTTTCTCTCTCCCTGCAATTCCGTAAAGAACACGCTGCAAAACGCCTGGCAGGAATCAAGTCCCTGCTCACCAGCTACTTGCGCACCTTTCGGCTGGCCCACCATCAGCTGTTGGAGCACGGAGTCGTGAGAAAAGAAAATTCCCACCTACCTGCCCTGGAGGAATGGGAGGCTGCTATGCAGAACCAAACCACCCTAAGGAGTTATAAAAAAGCCAAAGAGTTATCCAAAAAGTTTCTAAAGGCATGCCCGGGAGGAGGCAAGGGTAGCTACACGGCATGGACCTACCTCCTAGAGATAAAAGTTCGCCGGTACCAGCCCGGGAGGAATCTGGGGCTGCTATCCAGAACTAAACCTCTCTCAGGAGGTAGACAAAAGCCAAAGAGTTATCCAAAAAATTTCCAGATGCATGCCTGGCAGGAGGCAAGGGTAGCTACCAGGCATGGACCTACCTCCTAAAGAGACAAAAGTTCTCCGCTACCAGCCCGGGAGCAATCTGGGGCTGCTATCCAGAACTAAACCTCTCTCAGGAGGTAGACAAAAAGCTCGGATAGCATGTGAAATGCTTGCCATAGCCATGCCTGGGAGGAGGCAAGGGTAGCTACAGGGTATGCAACTACCTCCTAAAGAGACAAAAGTTCTCCGCTACCAGCCCAGGAGGAATCTGGGGCTGCTATGCAGAACTAAACCTCTCTCAGGACGTAGCCAAAAGCCACAGAGTTATCCTAAAAGTTTCTAAACGCATGCCCAGGAGGAGGCAAAGGTAGCTTCCAGGCATGCAGCTACCACCTAAAGCGACAAAAGGTCTCCGCTACCAGCCCGGGAGGAATCTGGGGCTGCTATCCAGAACCAAACCTCTCTCAGGAGGTAGAAAAAAACATAAACTTATCCAAAACATGCTACAAAGGCATGTTTGCGAGGACGCAAGGGGAACGAGCAGGCACGGAGCTACCTTCAAAAGGGACAAGAGCTCTCCAGTACCTGCTGTGGACGAACCTGGGACTACTCCCCAGAGGTAAGGAAACACTCTTTTACTGGGTCCCTGACACAGACGACACCATTTCTAAATCCACCGATTCCTCTTTCCTCCACAGAAAGGGAACTGGGCACTCGTCAATACACCTGCCCTGGAGCGCTTCTGGATGCTGCATGAGTTTCTCTCTCCCTGCAATTCCGTAAAGAACACGCTGCAAAACGCCTGGCAGGAATCAAGTCCCTGCTCACCAGCTACTTGCGCACCTTTCGGCTGGCCCACCATCAGCTGTTGGAGCACGGAGTCGTGAGAAAAGAAAATTCCCACCTACCTGCCCTGGAGGAATGGGAGGCTGCTATGCAGAACCAAACCACCCTAAGGAGTTATAAAAAAGCCAAAGAGTTATCCAAAAAGTTTCTAAACGCATGCCCGGGAGGAGGCAAGGGTAGCTACACGGCATGGACCTACCTCCTAGAGATAAAAGTTCGCCGGTACCAGCCCGGGAGGAATCTGGGGCTGCTATCCAGAACTAAACCTCTCTCAGGAGGTAGACAAAAGCCAAAGAGTTATCCAAAAAATTTCCAGATGCATGCCTGGCAGGAGGCAAGGGTAGCTACCAGGCATGGACCTACCTCCTAAAGAGACAAAAGTTCTCCGCTACCAGCCCGGGAGCAATCTGGGGCTGCTATCCAGAACTAAACCTCTCTCAGGAGGTAGACAAAAAGCTCGGATAGCATGTGAAATGCTTGCCATAGCCATGCCTGGGAGGAGGCAAGGGTAGCTACAGGGCATGCAACTACCTCCTAAAGAGACAAAAGTTCTCCGCTACCAGCCCAGGAGGAATCTGGGGCTGCTATGCAGAACTAAACCTCCCTCAGGACGTAGCCAAAAGCCACAGAGTTATCCTAAAAGTTTCTAAACGCATGCCCAGGAGGAGGCAAAGGTAGCTTCCAGGCATGCAGCTACCACCCAAAGCGACAAAAGGTCTCCGTTACCAGCCCGGGAGGAATCTGGGGCTGCTATCCAGAACCAAACCTCTCTCAGGAGGTAGAAAAAACCATAAACTTATCCAAAACATGCTACAAAGGCATGCTTGCGAGGACGCAAGGGGAACGAGCAGGCACGGAGCTACCTTCAAAAGGGACAAGAGCTCTCCAGTACCTGCTGTGGACGAATCTGGGACTACTCCCCAGAGGTAAGGAAACACTATTTTACTGGGTCCCTGACACAGACGACACCATTTCTAAATCCACCGATTCCTCTTTCCTCCACAGAAAGGGAACTGGGCACTCGTCAATACACCTGCCCTGGAGCGCTTCTGGATGCTGCATGAGTTTCTCTCTCCCTGCAATTCCGTAAAGAACACGCTGCAAAACGCCTGGCAGGAATCAAGTCCCTGCTCACCAGCTACTTGCGCACCTTTCGGCTGGCCCACCATCAGCTGTTGGAGCACGGAGTCGTGAGAAAAGAAAATTCTCACCTACCTGCCCTGGAGGAATGGGAGGCTGCTATGCAGAACCAAACCACCCTAAGGAGTTATAAAAAAGCCAAAGAGTTATCCAAAAAGTTTCTAAATGCATGCCCGGGAGGAGGCAAGGGTAGCTACACGGCATGGACCTACCTCCTAGAGATAAAAGTTCGCCGGTACCAGCCCGGGAGGAATCTGGGGCTGCTATCCAGAACTAAACCTCTCTCAGGAGGTAGACAAAAGCCAAAGAGTTATCCAAAAAATTTCCAGATGCATGCCTGGCAGGAGGCAAGGGTAGCTACACGGCATGGACCTACCTCCTAAAGAGACAAAAGTTCTCCGCTACCAGCCCGGGAGCAATCTGGGGCTGCTATCCAGAACTAAACCTCTCTCAGGAGGTAGACAAAAAGCTCGGATAGCATGTGAAATGCTTGCCATAGCCATGCCTGGGAGGAGGCAAGGGTAGCTACAGGGCATGCAACTACCTCCTAAAGAGACAAAAGTTCTCCGCTACCAGCCCAGGAGGAATCTGGGGCTGCTATGCAGAACCAAACCTCTCTCAGGACGTAGCCAAAAGCCACAGAGTTATCCTAGAAGTTTCTAAACGCATGCCCAGGAGGAGGCAAAGGTAGCTTCCAGGCATGCAGCTACCACCCAAAGCGACAAAAGGTCTCCGTTACCAGCCCGGGAGGAATCTGGGGCTGCTATCCAGAACCAAACCTCTCTCAGGAGGTAGAAAAAACCATAAACTTTTCCAAAACATGCTACAAAGGCATGCTTGCGAGGATGCAAGGGGAACGAGCAGGCACGGAGCTACCTTCAAAAGGGACAAGAGCTCTCCAGTACCTGCTGTGGACGAACCTGGGACTACTCCCCAGAGGTAAGGAAACACTCTTTTACTGGGTCCCTGACACAGACGACACCATTTCTAAATCCACCGATTCCTCTTTCCTCCACAGAAAGGGAACTGGGCACTCGTCAATACACCTGCCCTGGAGCGCTTCTGGATGCTGCATGAGTTTCTCTCTCCCTGCAATTCCGTAAAGAACACGCTGCAAAACGCCTGGCAGGAATCAAGTCCCTGCTCACCAGCTACTTGCGCACCTTTCGGCTGGCCCACCATCAGCTGTTGGAGCACGGAGTCGTGAGAAAAGAAAATTCCCACCTACCTGCCCTGGAGGAATGGGAGGCTGCTATGCAGAACCAAACCACCCTAAGGAGTTATAAAAAAGCCAAAGAGTTATCCAAAAAGTTTCTAAAGGCATGCCCGGGAGGAGGCAAGGGTAGCTACACGGCATGGACCTACCTCCTAGAGATAAAAGTTCGCCGGTACCAGCCCGGGAGCAATCTGGGGCTGCTATCCAGAACTAAACCTCTCTCAGGAGGTAGACAAAAGCCAAAGAGTTATCCAAAAAATTTCCAGATGCATGCCTGGCAGGAGGCAAGGGTAGCTACCAGGCATGGACCTACCTCCTAAAGAGACAAAAGTTCTCCGCTACCAGCCCGGGAGCAATCTGGGGCTGCTATCCAGAACCAAACCTCTCTCAGGAGGTAGACAAAAAGCTCGGATAGCATGTGAAATGCTTGCCATAGCCATGCCTGGGAGGAGGCAAGGGTAGCTACAGGGCATGCAACTACCTCCTAAAGAGACAAAAGTTCTCCGCTACCAGCCCAGGAGGAATCTGGGGCTGCTATGCAGAACCAAACCTCTCTCAGGACGTAGCCAAAAGCCACAGAGTTATCCTAAAAGTTTCTAAACGCATGCCCAGGAGGAGGCAAAGGTAGCTTCCAGGCATGCAGCTACCACCCAAAGCGACAAAAGGTCTCCGTTACCAGCCCGGGAGGAATCTGGGGCTGCTATCCAGAACCAAACCTCTCTCAGGAGGTAGAAAAAACCATAAACTTATCCAAAACATGCTACAAAGGCATGCTTGCGAGGATGCAAGGGGAACGAGCAGGCACGGAGCTACCTTCAAAAGGGACAAGAGCTCTCCAGTACCTGCTGTGGACGAACCTGGGACTACTCCCCAGAGGTAAGGAAACACTATTTTACTGGGTCCCTGACACAGACGACACCATTTCTAAATCCACCGATTCCTCTTTCCTCCACAGAAAGGGAACTGGGCACTCGTCAATACACCTGCCCTGGAGC
The DNA here is from genome assembly GCF_964034855.1 of Anser brachyrhynchus. Lineage (NCBI taxonomy): Eukaryota > Metazoa > Chordata > Aves > Anseriformes > Anatidae > Anser > Anser brachyrhynchus. Next base: position 13,760,133 of record NC_137695.1, read on the forward strand.
GCTTCTGGATGCTGCATGAGTTTCCCTCTCCCTGCAATTCCGTAAAGAACACGCTGCAAAACGCCTGGCAGGAATCAAGTCCCTGCTCACCAGCTACTTGCGCACCTTTCGGCTGGCCCACCATCAGCTGTTGGAGCACGGAGTCGTGAGAAAAGAAAATTCCCACCTACCTGCCCTGGAGGAATGGGAGGCTGCTATGCAGAACCAAACCACCCTAAGGAGTTATAAAAAAGCCAAAGAGTTATCCAAAAAGTTTCTAAAGGCATGCCCGGGAGGAGGCAAGGGTAGCTACACGGCATGGACCTACCTCCTAGAGATAAAAGTTCGCCGGTACCAGCCCGGGAGGAATCTGGGGCTGCTATCCAGAACTAAACCTCTCTCAGGAGGTAGACAAAAGCCAAAGAGTTATCCAAAAAATTTCCAGATGCATGCCTGGCAGGAGGCAAGGGTAGCTACCAGGCATGGACCTACCTCCTAAAGAGACAAAAGTTCTCCGCTACCAGCCCGGGAGCAATCTGGGGCTGCTATCCAGAACTAAACCTCTCTCAGGAGGTAGACAAAAAGCTCGGATAGCATGTGAAATGCTTGCCATAGCCATGCCTGGGAGGAGGCAAGGGTAGCTACAGGGCATGCAACTACCTCCTAAAGAGACAAAAGTTCTCCGCTACCAGCCCAGGAGGAATCTGGGGCTGCTATGCAGAACTAAACCTCTCTCAGGACGTAGCCAAAAGCCACAGAGTTATCCTAAAAGTTTCTAAACGCATGCCCAGGAGGAGGCAAAGGTAGCTTCCAGGCATGCAGCTACCACCTAAAGCGACAAAAGGTCTCCGCTACCAGCCCGGGAGGAATCTGGGGCTGCTATCCAGAACCAAACCTCTCTCAGGAGGTAGAAAAAAACATAAACTTATCCAAAACATGCTACAAAGGCATGCTTGCGAGGACGCAAGGGGAACGAGCAGGCACGGAGCTACCTTCAAAAGGGACAAGAGCTCTCCAGTACCTGCTGTGGACGAACCTGGGACTACTCCCCAGAGGTAAGGAAACACTCTTTTACTGGGTCCCTGACACAGACGACACCATTTCTAAATCCACCGATTCCTCTTTCCTCCACAGAAAGGGAACTGGGCACTCGTCAATACACCTGCCCTGGAGCGCTTCTGGATGCTGCATGAGTTTCTCTCTCCCTGCAATTCCGTAAAGAACACGCTGCAAAACGCCTGGCAGGAATCAAGTCCCTGCTCACCAGCTACTTGCGCACCTTTCGGCTGGCCCACCATCAGCTGTTGGAGCACGGAGTCGTGAGAAAAGAAAATTCCCACCTACCTGCCCTGGAGGAATGGGAGGCTGCTATGCAGAACCAAACCACCCTAAGGAGTTATAAAAAAGCCAAAGAGTTATCCAAAAAGTTTCTAAAGGCATGCCCGGGAGGAGGCAAGGGTAGCTACACGGCATGGACCTACCTCCTAGAGATAAAAGTTCGCCGGTACCAGCCCGGGAGGAATCTGGGGCTGCTATCCAGAACTAAACCTCTCTCAGGAGGTAGACAAAAGCCAAAGAGTTATCCAAAAAATTTCCAGATGCATGCCTGGCAGGAGGCAAGGGTAGCTACCAGGCATGGACCTACCTCCTAAAGAGACAAAAGTTCTCCGCTACCAGCCCGGGAGCAATCTGGGGCTGCTATCCAGAACTAAACCTCTCTCAGGAGGTAGACAAAAAGCTCGGATAGCATGTGAAATGCTTGCCATAGCCATGCCTGGGAGGAGGCAAGGGTAGCTACAGGGCATGCAACTACCTCCTAAAGAGACAAAAGTTCTCCGCTACCAGCCCAGGAGGAATCTGGGGCTGCTATGCAGAACCAAACCTCTCTCAGGACGTAGCCAAAAGCCACAGAGTTATCCTAAAAGTTTCTAAACGCATGCCCAGGAGGAGGCAAAGGTAGCTTCCAGGCATGCAGCTACCACCCAAAGCAACAAAAGGTCTCCGTTACCAGCCCGGGAGGAATCTGGGGCTGCTATCCAGAACCAAACCTCTCTCAGGAGGTAGAAAAAAACATAAACTTATCCAAAACATGCTACAAAGGCATGCTTGCGAGGAGGCAAGGGGAACGAGCAGGCACGGAGCTACCTTCAAAAGGGACAAGAGCTCTCCAGTACCTGCTGTGGACGAACCTGGGACTACTCCCCAGAGGTAAGGAAACACTATTTTACTGGGTCCCTGACACAGACGACACCATTTCTAAATCCACCGATTCCTCTTTCCTCCACAGAAAGGGAACTGGGCACTCGTCAATACACCTGCCCTGGAGCGCTTCTGGATGCTGCATGAGTTTCTCTCTCCCTGCAATTCCGTAAAGAACACGCTGCAAAACGCCTGGCAGGAATCAAGTCCCTGCTCACCAGCTACTTGCGCACCTTTCGGCTGGCCCACCATCAGCTGTTGGAGCACGGAGTCGTGAGAAAAGAAAATTCCCACCTACCTGCCCTGGAGGAATGGGAGGCTGCTATGCAGAACCAAACCACCCTAAGGAGTTATAAAAAAGCCAAAGAGTTATCCAAAAAGTTTCTAAAGGCATGCCCGGGAGGAGGCAAGGGTAGCTACACGGCATGGACCTACCTCCTAGAGATAAAAGTTCGCCGGTACCAGCCCGGGAGGAATCTGGGGCTGCTATCCAGAACTAAACCTCTCTCAGGAGGTAGACAAAAGCCAAAGAGTTATCCAAAAAATTTCCAGATGCATGCCTGGCAGGAGGCAAGGGTAGCTACCAGGCATGGACCTACCTCCTAAAGAGACAAAAGTTCTCCGCTACCAGCCCGGGAGCAATCTGGGGCTGCTATCCAGAACTAAACCTCTCTCAGGAGGTAGACAAAAAGCTCGGATAGCATGTGAAATGCTTGCCATAGCCATGCCTGGGAGGAGGCAAGGGTAGCTACAGGGTATGCAACTACCTCCTAAAGAGACAAAAGTTCTCCGCTACCAGCCCAGGAGGAATCTGGGGCTGCTATGCAGAACTAAACCTCTCTCAGGACGTAGCCAAAAGCCACAGAGTTATCCTAAAAGTTTCTAAACGCATGCCCAGGAGGAGGCAAAGGTAGCTTCCAGGCATGCAGCTACCACCTAAAGCGACAAAAGGTCTCCGCTACCAGCCCGGGAGGAATCTGGGGCTGCTATCCAGAACCAAACCTCTCTCAGGAGGTAGAAAAAAACATAAACTTATCCAAAACATGCTACAAAGGCATGCTTGCGAGGACGCAAGGGGAACGAGCAGGCACGGAGCTACCTTCAAAAGGGACAAGAGCTCTCCAGTACCTGCTGTGGACGAACCTGGGACTACTCCCCAGAGGTAAGGAAACACTCTTTTACTGGGTCCCTGACACAGACGACACCATTTCTAAATCCACCGATTCCTCTTTCCTCCACAGAAAGGGAACTGGGCACTCGTCAATACACCTGCCCTGGAGCGCTTCTGGATGCTGCATGAGTTTCTCTCTCCCTGCAATTCCGTAAAGAACACGCTGCAAAACGCCTGGCAGGAATCAAGTCCCTGCTCACCAGCTACTTGCGCACCTTTCGGCTGGCCCACCATCAGCTGTTGGAGCACGGAGTCGTGAGAAAAGAAAATTCCCACCTACCTGCCCTGGAGGAATGGGAGGCTGCTATGCAGAACCAAACCACCCTAAGGAGTTATAAAAAAGCCAAAGAGTTATCCAAAAAGTTTCTAAACGCATGCCCGGGAGGAGGCAAGGGTAGCTACACGGCATGGACCTACCTCCTAGAGATAAAAGTTCGCCGGTACCAGCCCGGGAGGAATCTGGGGCTGCTATCCAGAACTAAACCTCTCTCAGGAGGTAGACAAAAGCCAAAGAGTTATCCAAAAAATTTCCAGATGCATGCCTGGCAGGAGGCAAGGGTAGCTACCAGGCATGGACCTACCTCCTAAAGAGACAAAAGTTCTCCGCTACCAGCCCGGGAGCAATCTGGGGCTGCTATCCAGAACTAAACCTCTCTCAGGAGGTAGACAAAAAGCTCGGATAGCATGTGAAATGCTTGCCATAGCCATGCCTGGGAGGAGGCAAGGGTAGCTACAGGGCATGCAACTACCTCCTAAAGAGACAAAAGTTCTCCGCTACCAGCCCAGGAGGAATCTGGGGCTGCTATGCAGAACCAAACCTCTCTCAGGACGTAGCCAAAAGCCACAGAGTTATCCTAAAAGTTTCTAAACGCATGCCCAGGAGGAGGCAAAGGTAGCTTCCAGGCATGCAGCTACCACCTAAAGCGACAAAAGGTCTCCGCTACCAGCCCGGGAGGAATCTGGGGCTGCTATCCAGAACCAAACCTCTCTCAGGAGGTAGAAAAAACCATAAACTTATCCAAAACATGCTACAAAGGCATGCTTGCGAGGACACAAGGGGAACGAGCAGGCACGGAGCTACCTTCAAAAGGGACAAGAGCTCTCCAGTACCTGCTGTGGACGAACCTGGGACTACTCCCCAGAGGTAAGGAAACACTATTTTACTGGGTCCCTGACACAGACGACACCATTTCTAAATCCACCGATTCCTCTTTCCTCCACAGAAAGGGAACTGGGCACTCGTCAATACACCTGCCCTGGAGCGCTTCTGGATGCTGCATGAGTTTCTCTCTCCCTGCAATTCCGTAAAGAACACGCTGCAAAACGCCTGGCAGGAATCAAGTCCCTGCTCACCAGCTACTTGCGCACCTTTCGGCTGGCCCACCATCAGCTGTTGGAGCACGGAGTCGTGAGAAAAGAAAATTCCCACCTACCTGCCCTGGAGGAATGGGAGGCTGCTATGCAGAACCAAACCACCCTAAGGAGTTATAAAAAAGCCAAAGAGTTATCCAAAAAGTTTCTAAAGGCATGCCCGGGAGGAGGCAAGGGTAGCTACACGGCATGGACCTACCTCCTAGAGATAAAAGTTCGCCGGTACCAGCCCGGGAGGAATCTGGGGCTGCTATCCAGAACTAAACCTCTCTCAGGAGGTAGACAAAAGCCAAAGAGTTATCCAAAAAATTTCCAGATGCATGCCTGGCAGGAGGCAAGGGTAGCTACCAGGCATGGACCTACCTCCTAAAGAGACAAAAGTTCTCCGCTACCAGCCCGGGAGCAATCTGGGGCTGCTATCCAGAACTAAACCTCTCTCAGGAGGTAGACAAAAAGCTCGGATAGCATGTGAAATGCTTGCCATAGCCATGCCTGGGAGGAGGCAAGGGTAGCTACAGGGCATGCAACTACCTCCTAAAGAGACAAAAGTTCTCCGCTACCAGCCCAGGAGGAATCTGGGGCTGCTATGCAGAACCAAACCTCTCTCAGGACGTAGCCAAAAGCCACAGAGTTATCCTAAAAGTTTCTAAACGCATGCCCAGGAGGAGGCAAAGGTAGCTTCCAGGCATGCAGCTACCACCCAAAGCGACAAAAGGTCTCCGTTACCAGCCCGGGAGGAATCTGGGGCTGCTATCCAGAACCAAACCTCTCTCAGGAGGTAGAAAAAACCATAAACTTATCCAAAACATGCTACAAAGGCATGCTTGCGAGGATGCAAGGGGAATGAGCAGGCACGGAGCTACCTTCAAAAGGGACAAGAGCTCTCCAGTACCTGCTGTGGACGAACCTGGGACTACTCCCCAGAGGTAAGGAAACACTATTTTACTGGGTCCCTGACACAGACGACACCATTTCTAAATCCACCGATTCCTCTTTCCTCCACAGAAAGGGAACTGGGCACTCGTCAATACACCTGCCCTGGAGCGCTTCTGGATGCTGCATGAGTTTCCCTCTCCCTGCAATTCCGTAAAGAACACGCTGCAAAACGCCTGGCAGGAATCAAGTCCCTGCTCACCAGCTACTTGCGCACCTTTCGGCTGGCCCACCATCAGCTGTTGGAGCACGGAGTCGTGAGAAAAGAAAATTCCCACCTACCTGCCCTGGAGGAATGGGAGGCTGCTATGCAGAACCAAACCACCCTAAGGAGTTATAAAAAAGCCAAAGAGTTATCCAAAAAGTTTCTAAAGGCATGCCCGGGAGGAGGCAAGGGTAGCTACACGGCATGGACCTACCTCCTAGAGATAAAAGTTCGCCGGTACCAGCCCGGGAGGAATCTGGGGCTGCTATCCAGAACTAAACCTCTCTCAGGAGGTAGACAAAAGCCAAAGAGTTATCCAAAAAATTTCCAGATGCATGCCTGGCAGGAGGCAAGGGTAGCTACCAGGCATGGACCTACCTCCTAAAGAGACAAAAGTTCTCCGCTACCAGCCCGGGAGCAATCTGGGGCTGCTATCCAGAACTAAACCTCTCTCAGGAGGTAGACAAAAAGCTCGGATAGCATGTGAAATGCTTGCCATAGCCATGCCTGGGAGGAGGCAAGGGTAGCTACAGGGCATGCAACTACCTCCTAAAGAGACAAAAGTTCTCCGCTACCAGCCCAGGAGGAATCTGGGGCTGCTATGCAGAACTAAACCTCTCTCAGGACGTAGCCAAAAGCCACAGAGTTATCCTAAAAGTTTCTAAACGCATGCCCAGGAGGAGGCAAAGGTAGCTTCCAGGCATGCAGCTACCACCCAAAGCGACAAAAGGTCTCCGCTACCAGCCCGGGAGGAATCTGGGGCTGCTATCCAGAACCAAACCTCTCTCAGGAGGTAGAAAAAACCATAAACTTATCCAAAACATGCTACAAAGGCATGCTTGCGAGGACGCAAGGGGAACGAGCAGGCACGGAGCTACCTTCAAAAGGGACAAGAGCTCTCCAGTACCTGCTGTGGACGAACCTGGGACTACTCCCCAGAGGTAAGGAAACACTCTTTTACTGGGTCCCTGACACAGACGACACCATTTCTAAATCCACCGATTCCTCTTTCCTCCACAGAAAGGGAACTGGGCACTCGTCAATACACCTGCCCTGGAGCGCTTCTGGATGCTGCATGAGTTTCTCTCTCCCTGCAATTCCGTAAAGAACACGCTGCAAAACGCCTGGCAGGAATCAAGTCCCTGCTCACCAGCTACTTGCGCACCTTTCGGCTGGCCCACCATCAGCTGTTGGAGCACGGAGTCGTGAGAAAAGAAAATTCCCACCTACCTGCCCTGGAGGAATGGGAGGCTGCTATGCAGAACCAAACCACCCTAAGGAGTTATAAAAAAGCCAAAGAGTTATCCAAAAAGTTTCTAAAGGCATGCCCGGGAGGAGGCAAGGGTAGCTACACGGCATGGACCTACCTCCTAGAGATAAAAGTTCGCCGGTACCAGCCCGGGAGGAATCTGGGGCTGCTATCCAGAACTAAACCTCTCTCAGGAGGTAGACAAAAGCCAAAGAGTTATCCAAAAAATTTCCAGATGCATGCCTGGCAGGAGGCAAGGGTAGCTACCAGGCATGGACCTACCTCCTGAAGAGACAAAAGTTCTCCGCTACCAGCCCGGGAGCAATCTGGGGCTGCTATCCAGAACTAAACCTCTCTCAGGAGGTAGACAAAAAGCTCGGATAGCATGTGAAATGCTTGCCATAGCCATGCCTGGGAGGAGGCAAGGGTAGCTACAGGGCATGCAACTACCTCCTAAAGAGACAAAAGTTCTCCGCTACCAGCCCAGGAGGAATCTGGGGCTGCTATGCAGAACCAAACCTCTCTCAGGACGTAGCCAAAAGCCACAGAGTTATCCTAAAAGTTTCTAAACGCATGCCCAGGAGGAGGCAAAGGTAGCTTCCAGGCATGCAGCTACCACCCAAAGCGACAAAAGGTCTCCGTTACCAGCCCGGGAGGAATCTGGGGCTGCTATCCAGAACCAAACCTCTCTCAGGAGGTAGAAAAAAACATAAACTTATCCAAAACATGCTACAAAGGCATGCTTGCGAGGACGCAAGGGGAACGAGCAGGCACGGACCTACCTTCAAAAGGGACAAGAGCTCTCCAGTACCTGCTGTGGACGAACCTGGGACTACTCCCCAGAGGTAAGGAAACACTCTTTTACTGGGTCCCTGACACAGACGACACCATTTCTAAATCCACCGATTCCTCTTTCCTCCACAGAAAGGGAACTGGGCACTCGTCAATACACCTGCCCTGGAGCGCTTCTGGATGCTGCATGAGTTTCTCTCTCCCTGCAATTCCGTAAAGAACACGCTGCAAAACGCCTGGCAGGAATCAAGTCCCTGCTCACCAGCTACTTGCGCACCTTTCGGCTGGCCCACCATCAGCTGTTGGAGCACGGAGTCGTGAGAAAAGAAAATTCCCACCTACCTGCCCTGGAGGAATGGGAGGCTGCTATGCAGAACCAAACCACCCTAAGGAGTTATAAAAAAGCCAAAGAGTTATCCAAAAAGTTTCTAAAGGCATGCCCGGGAGGAGGCAAGGGTAGCTACACGGCATGGACCTACCTCCTAGAGATAAAAGTTCGCCGGTACCAGCCCGGGAGGAATCTGGGGCTGCTATCCAGAACTAAACCTCTCTCAGGAGGTAGACAAAAAGCTCGGATAGCATGTGAAATGCTTGCCATAGCCATGCCTGGGAGGAGGCAAGGGTAGCTACAGGGCATGCAACTACCTCCTAAAGAGACAAAAGTTCTCCGCTACCAGCCCAGGAGGAATCTGGGGCTGCTATGCAGAACCAAACCTCTCTCAGGACGTAGCCAAAAGCCACAGAGTTATCCTAAAAGTTTCTAAACGCATGCCCAGGAGGAGGCAAAGGTAGCTTCCAGGCATGCAGCTACCACCTAAAGCGACAAAAGGTCTCCGCTACCAGCCCGGGAGGAATCTGGGGCTGCTATCCAGAACCAAACCTCTCTCAGGAGGTAGAAAAAAACATAAACTTATCCAAAACATGCTACAAAGGCATGCTTGCGAGGACGCAAGGGGAACGAGCAGGCACGGAGCTACCTTCAAAAGGGACAAGAGCTCTCCAGTACCTGCTGTGGACGAACCTGGGACTACTCCCCAGAGGTAAGGAAACACTATTTTACTGGGTCCCTGACACAGACGACACCATTTCTAAATCCACCGATTCCTCTTTCCTCCACAGAAAGGGAACTGGGCACTCGTCAATACACCTGCCCTGGAGCGCTTCTGGATGCTGCATGAGTTTCTCTCTCCCTGCAATTCCGTAAAGAACACGCTGCAAAACGCCTGGCAGGAATCAAGTCCCTGCTCACCAGCTACTTGCGCACCTTTCGGCTGGCCCACCATCAGATGTTGGAGCACGGAGTCGTGAGAAAAGAAAATTCTCACCTACCTGCCCTGGAGGAATGGGAGGCTGCTATGCAGAACCAAACCACCCTAAGGAGTTATAAAAAAGCCAAAGAGTTATCCAAAAAGTTTCTAAAGGCATGCCCGGGAGGAGGCAAGGGTAGCTACACGGCATGGACCTACCTCCTAGAGATAAAAGTTCGCCGGTACCAGCCCGGGAGGAATCTGGGGCTGCTATCCAGAACTAAACCTCTCTCAGGAGGTAGACAAAAGCCAAAGAGTTATACAAAAAATTTCCAGATGCATGCCTGGCAGGAGGCAAGGGTAGCTACCAGGCATGGACCTACCTCCTAAAGAGACAAAAGTTCTCCGCTACCAGCCCAGGAGCAATCTGGGGCTGCTATCCAGAACTAAACCTCTCTCAGGAGGTAGACAAAAAGCTCGGATAGCATGTGAAATGCTTGCCATAGCCATGCCTGGGAGGAGGCAAGGGTAGCTACAGGGCATGCAACTACCTCCTAAAGAGACAAAAGTTCTCCGCTACCAGCCCAGGAGGAATCTGGGGCTGCTATGCAGAACCAAACCTCTCTCAGGACGTAGCCAAAAGCCACAGAGTTATCCTAAAAGTTTCTAAACGCATGCCCAGGAGGAGGCAAAGGTAGCTTCCAGGCATGCAGCTACCACCCAAAGCGACAAAAGGTCTCCATTACCAGCCCGGGAGGAATCTGGGGCTGCTATCCAGAACCAAACCTCTCTCAGGAGGTAGAAAAAACCATAAACTTTTCCAAAACATGCTACAAAGGCATGCTTGCGAGGATGCAAGGGGAACGAGCAGGCACGGAGCTACCTTCAAAAGGGACAAGAGCTCTCCAGTACCTGCTGTGGACGAACCTGGGACTACTCCCCAGAGGTAAGGAAACACTATTTTACTGGGTCCCTGACACAGACGACACCATTTCTAAATCCACCGATTCCTCTTTCCTCCACAGAAAGGGAACTGGGCACTCGTCAATACACCTGCCCTGGAGCGCTTCTGGATGCTGCATGAGTTTCCCTCTCCCTGCAATTCCGTAAAGAACACGCTGCAAAACGCCTGGCAGGAATCAAGTCCCTGCTCACCAGCTACTTGCGCACCTTTCGGCTGGCCCACCATCAGCTGTTGGAGCACGGAGTCGTGAGAAAAGAAAATTCCCACCTACCTGCCCTGGAGGAATGGGAGGCTGCTATGCAGAACCAAACCACCCTAAGGAGTTATAAAAAAGCCAAAGAGTTATCCAAAAAGTTTCTAAAGGCATGCCCGGGAGGAGGCAAGGGTAGCTACACGGCATGGACCTACCTCCTAGAGATAAAAGTTCGCCGGTACCAGCCCGGGAGGAATCTGGGGCTGCTATCCAGAACTAAACCTCTCTCAGGAGGTAGACAAAAAGCTCGGATAGCATGTGAAATGCTTGCCATAGCCATGCCTGGGAGGAGGCAAGGGTAGCTACAGGGCATGCAACTACCTCCTAAAGAGACAAAAGTTCTCCGCTACCAGCCCAGGAGGAATCTGGGGCTGCTATGCAGAACCAAACCTCTCTCAGGACGTAGCCAAAAGCCACAGAGTTATCCTAAAAGTTTCTAAACGCATGCCCAGGAGGAGGCAAAGGTAGCTTCCAGGCATGCAGCTACCACCTAAAGCGACAAAAGGTCTCCGTTACCAGCCCGGGAGGAATCTGGGGCTGCTATCCAGAACCAAACCTCTCTCAGGAGGTAGAAAAAAACATAAACTTATCCAAAACATGCTACAAAGGCATGCTTGCGAGGACGCAAGGGGAACGAGCAGGCACGGAGCTACCTTCAAAAGGGACAAGAGCTCTCCAGTACCTGCTGTGGACGAACCTGGGACTACTCCCCAGAGGTAAGGAAACACTATTTTACTGGGTCCCTGACACAGACGACACCATTTCTAAATCCACCGATTCCTCTTTCCTCCACAGAAAGGGAACTGGGCACTCGTCAATACACCTGCCCTGGAGCGCTTCTGGATGCTGCATGAGTTTCTCTCTCCCTGCAATTCCGTAAAGAACACGCTGCAAAACGCCTGGCAGGAATCAAGTCCCTGCTCACCAGCTACTTGCGCACCTTTCGGCTGGCCCACCATCAGCTGTTGGAGCACGGAGTCGTGAGAAAAGAAAATTCTCACCTACCTGCCCTGGAGGAATGGGAGGCTGCTATGCAGAACCAAACCACCCTAAGGAGTTATAAAAAAGCCAAAGAGTTATCCAAAAAGTTTCTAAAGGCATGCCCGGGAGGAGGCAAGGGTAGCTACACGGCATGGACCTACCTCCTAGAGATAAAAGTTCGCCGGTACCAGCCCGGGAGGAATCTGGGGCTGCTATCCAGAACTAAACCTCTCTCAGGAGGTAGACAAAAGCCAAAGAGTTATACAAAAAATTTCCAGATGCATGCCTGGCAGGAGGCAAGGGTAGCTACCAGGCATGGACCTACCTCCTAAAGAGACAAAAGTTCTCCGCTACCAGCCCAGGAGCAATCTGGGGCTGCTATCCAGAACTAAACCTCTCTCAGGAGGTAGACAAAAAGCTCGGATAGCATGTGAAATGCTTGCCATAGCCATGCCTGGGAGGAGGCAAGGGTAGCTACAGGGCATGCAACTACCTCCTAAAGAGACAAAAGTTCTCCGCTACCAGCCCAGGAGGAATCTGGGGCTGCTATGCAGAACCAAACCTCTCTCAGGACGTAGCCAAAAGCCACAGAGTTATCCTAAAAGTTTCTAAACGCATGCCCAGGAGGAGGCAAAGGTAGCTTCCAGGCATGCAGCTACCACCCAAAGCGACAAAAGGTCTCCATTACCAGCCCGGGAGGAATCTGGGGCTGCTATCCAGAACCAAACCTCTCTCAGGAGGTAGAAAAAACCATAAACTTTTCCAAAACATGCTACAAAGGCATGCTTGCGAGGATGCAAGGGGAACGAGCAGGCACGGAGCTACCTTCAAAAGGGACAAGAGCTCTCCAGTACCTGCTGTGGACGAACCTGGGACTACTCCCCAGAGGTAAGGAAACACTATTTTACTGGGTCCCTGACACAGACGACACCATTTCTAAATCCACCGATTCCTCTTTCCTCCACAGAAAGGGAACTGGGCACTCGTCAATACACCTGCCCTGGAGCGCTTCTGGATGCTGCATGAGTTTCCCTCTCCCTGCAATTCCGTAAAGAACACGCTGCAAAACGCCTGGCAGGAATCAAGTCCCTGCTCACCAGCTACTTGCGCACCTTTCGGCTGGCCCACCATCAGCTGTTGGAGCACGGAGTCGTGAGAAAAGAAAATTCCCACCTACCTGCCCTGGAGGAATGGGAGGCTGCTATGCAGAACCAAACCACCCTAAGGAGTTATAAAAAAGCCAAAGAGTTATCCAAAAAGTTTCTAAAGGCATGCCCGGGAGGAGGCAAGGGTAGCTACACGGCATGGACCTACCTCCTAGAGATAAAAGTTCGCCGGTACCAGCCCGGGAGGAATCTGGGGCTGCTATCCAGAACTAAACCTCTCTCAGGAGGTAGACAAAAGCCAAAGAGTTATCCAAAAAATTTCCAGATGCATGCCTGGCAGGAGGCAAGGGTAGCTACCAGGCATGGACCTACCTCCTAAAGAGACAAAAGTTCTCCGCTACCAGCCCGGGAGCAATCTGGGGCTGCTATCCAGAACTAAACCTCTCTCAGGAGGTAGACAAAAAGCTCGGATAGCATGTGAAATGCTTGCCATAGCCATGCCTGGGAGGAGGCAAGGGTAGCTACAGGGCATGCAACTACCTCCTAAAGAGACAAAAGTTCTCCGCTACCAGCCCAGGAGGAATCTGGGGCTGCTATGCAGAACCAAACCTCTCTCAGGACGTAGCCAAAAGCCACAGAGTTATCCTAAAAGTTTCTAAACGCATGCCCAGGAGGAGGCAAAGGTAGCTTCCAGGCATGCAGCTACCACCCAAAGCGACAAAAGGTCTCCGTTACCAGCCCGGGAGGAATCTGGGGCTGCTATCCAGAACCAAACCTCTCTCAGGAGGTAGAAAAAAACATAAACTTATCCAAAACATGCTACAAAGGCATGCTTGCGAGGACGCAAGGGGAACGAGCAGGCACGGAGCTACCTTCAAAAGGGACAAGAGCTCTCCAGTACCTGCTGTGGACGAACCTGGGACTACTCCCCAGAGGTAAGGAAACACTCTTTTACTGGGTCCCTGACACAGACGACAGCATTTCTAAATCCACCGATTCCTCTTTCCTCCACAGAAAGGGAACTGGGCACTCGTCAATACACCTGCCCTGGAGCGCTTCTGGATGCTGCATGAGTTTCCCTCTCCCTGCAATTCCGTAAAGAACACGCTGCAAAACGCCTGGCAGGAATCAAGTCCCTGCTCACCAGCTACTTGCGCACCTTTCGGCTGGCCCACCATCAGCTGTTGGAGCACGGAGTCGTGAGAAAAGAAAATTCCCACCTACCTGCCCTGGAGGAATGGGAGGCTGCTATGCAGAACCAAACCACCCTAAGGAGTTATAAAAAAGCCAAAGAGTTATCCAAAAAGTTTCTAAAGGCATGCCCGGGAGGAGGCAAGGGTAGCTACACGGCATGGACCTACCTCCTAGAGATAAAAGTTCGCCGGTACCAGCCCGGGAGGAATCTGGGGCTGCTATCCAGAACTAAACCTCTCTCAGGAGGTAGACAAAAGCCAAAGAGTTATCCAAAAAATTTCCAGATGCATGCCTGGCAGGAGGCAAGGGTAGCTACCAGGCATGGACCTACCTCCTAAAGAGACAAAAGTTCTCCGCTACCAGCCCGGGAGCAATCTGGGGCTGCTATCCAGAACTAAACCTCTCTCAGGAGGTAGACAAAAAGCTCGGATAGCATGTGAAATGCTTGCCATAGCCATGCCTGGGAGGAGGCAAGGGTAGCTACAGGGCATGCAACTACCTCCTAAAGAGACAAAAGTTCTCCGCTACCAGCCCAGGAGGAATCTGGGGCTGCTATGCAGAACCAAACCTCTCTCAGGACGTAGCCAAAAGCCACAGAGTTATCCTAAAAGTTTCTAAACGCATGCCCAGGAGGAGGCAAAGGTAGCTTCCAGGCATGCAGCTACCACCCAAAGCGACAAAAGGTCTCCGTTACCAGCCCGGGAGGAATCTGGGGCTGCTATCCAGAACCAAACCTCTCTCAGGAGGTAGAAAAAACCATAAACTTATCCAAAACATGCTACAAAGGCATGCTTGCGAGGACGCAAGGGGAACGAGCAGGCACGGAGCTACCTTCAAAAGGGACAAGAGCTCTCCAGTACCTGCTGTGGACGAACCTGGGACTACTCCCCAGAGGTAAGGAAACACTCTTTTACTGGGTCCCTGACACAGACGACAGCATTTCTAAATCCACCGATTCCTCTTTCCTCCACAGAAAGGGAACTGGGCACTCGTCAATACACCTGCCCTGGAGCGCTTCTGGATGCTGCATGAGTTTCTCTCTCCCTGCAATTCCGTAAAGAACACGCTGCAAAACGCCTGGCAGGAATCAAGTCCCTGCTCACCAGCTACTTGCGCACCTTTCGGCTGGCCCACCATCAGCTGTTGGAGCACGGAGTCGTGAGAAAAGAAAATTCCCACCTACCTGCCCTGGAGGAATGGGAGGCTGCTATGCAGAACCAAACCACCCTAAGGAGTTATAAAAAAGCCAAAGAGTTATCCAAAAAGTTTCTAAAGGCATGCCCGGGAGGAGGCAAGGGTAGCTACCAGGCATGGACCTACCTCCTAGAGATAAAAGTTCGCCGGTACCAGCCCGGGAGGAATCTGGGGCTGCTATCCAGAACTAAACCTCTCTCAGGAGGTCGACAAAAAGCTCGGATAGCATGTGAAATGCTTGCCATAGCCATGCCTGGGAGGAGGCAAGGGTAGCTACAGGGCATGCAACTACCTCCTAAAGAGACAAAAGTTCTCCGCTACCAGCCCAGGAGGAATCTGGGGCTGCTATGCAGAACCAAACCTCTCTCAGGACGTAGCCAAAAGCCACAGAGTTATCCTAAAAGTTTCTAAACGCATGCCCAGGAGGAGGCAAAGGTAGCTTCCAGGCATGCAGCTACCACCTAAAGCGACAAAAGGTCTCCGCTACCAGCCCGGGAGGAATCTGGGGCTGCTATCCAGAACCAAACCTCTCTCAGGAGGTAGAAAAAAACATAAACTTATCCAAAACATGCTACAAAGGCATGCTTGCGAGGACGCAAGGGGAACGAGCAGGCACGGAGCTACCTTCAAAAGGGACAAGAGCTCTCCAGTACCTGCTGTGGACGAACCTGGGACTACTCCCCAGAGGTAAGGAAACACTATTTTACTGGGTCCCTGACACAGACGACACCATTTCTAAATCCACCGATTCCTCTTTCCTCCACAGAAAGGGAACTGGGCACTCGTCAATACACCTGCCCTGGAGCGCTTCTGGATGCTGCATGAGTTTCTCTCTCCCTGCAATTCCGTAAAGAACACGCTGCAAAACGCCTGGCAGGAATCAAGTCCCTGCTCACCAGCTACTTGCGCACCTTTCGGCTGGCCCACCATCAGCTGTTGGAGCACGGAGTCGTGAGAAAAGAAAATTCTCACCTACCTGCCCTGGAGGAATGGGAGGCTGCTATGCAGAACCAAACCACCCTAAGGAGTTATAAAAAAGCCAAAGAGTTATCCAAAAAGTTTCTAAAGGCATGCCCGGGAGGAGGCAAGGGTAGCTACACGGCATGGACCTACCTCCTAGAGATAAAAGTTCGCCGGTACCAGCCCGGGAGGAATCTGGGGCTGCTATCCAGAACTAAACCTCTCTCAGGAGGTAGACAAAAGCCAAAGAGTTATACAAAAAATTTCCAGATGCATGCCTGGCAGGAGGCAAGGGTAGCTACCAGGCATGGACCTACCTCCTAAAGAGACAAAAGTTCTCCGCTACCAGCCCAGGAGCAATCTGGGGCTGCTATCCAGAACTAAACCTCTCTCAGGAGGTAGACAAAAAGCTCGGATAGCATGTGAAATGCTTGCCATAGCCATGCCTGGGAGGAGGCAAGGGTAGCTACAGGGCATGCAACTACCTCCTAAAGAGACAAAAGTTCTCCGCTACCAGCCCAGGAGGAATCTGGGGCTGCTATGCAGAACCAAACCTCTCTCAGGACGTAGCCAAAAGCCACAGAGTTATCCTAAAAGTTTCTAAACGCATGCCCAGGAGGAGGCAAAGGTAGCTTCCAGGCATGCAGCTACCACCCAAAGCGACAAAAGGTCTCCATTACCAGCCCGGGAGGAATCTGGGGCTGCTATCCAGAACCAAACCTCTCTCAGGAGGTAGAAAAAACCATAAACTTTTCCAAAACATGCTACAAAGGCATGCTTGCGAGGATGCAAGGGGAACGAGCAGGCACGGAGCTACCTTCAAAAGGGACAAGAGCTCTCCAGTACCTGCTGTGGACGAACCTGGGACTACTCCCCAGAGGTAAGGAAACACTATTTTACTGGGTCCCTGACACAGACGACACCATTTCTAAATCCACCGATTCCTCTTTCCTCCACAGAAAGGGAACTGGGCACTCGTCAATACACCTGCCCTGGAGCGCTTCTGGATGCTGCATGAGTTTCCCTCTCCCTGCAATTCCGTAAAGAACACGCTGCAAAACGCCTGGCAGGAATCAAGTCCCTGCTCACCAGCTACTTGCGCACCTTTCGGCTGGCCCACCATCAGCTGTTGGAGCACGGAGTCGTGAGAAAAGAAAATTCCCACCTACCTGCCCTGGAGGAATGGGAGGCTGCTATGCAGAACCAAACCACCCTAAGGAGTTATAAAAAAGCCAAAGAGTTATCCAAAAAGTTTCTAAAGGCATGCCCGGGAGGAGGCAAGGGTAGCTACACGGCATGGACCTACCTCCTAGAGATAAAAGTTCGCCGGTACCAGCCCGGGAGGAATCTGGGGCTGCTATCCAGAACTAAACCTCTCTCAGGAGGTAGACAAAAGCCAAAGAGTTATCCAAAAAATTTCCAGATGCATGCCTGGCAGGAGGCAAGGGTAGCTACCAGGCATGGACCTACCTCCTAAAGAGACAAAAGTTCTCCGCTACCAGCCCGGGAGCAATCTGGGGCTGCTATCCAGAACTAAACCTCTCTCAGGAGGTAGACAAAAAGCTCGGATAGCATGTGAAATGCTTGCCATAGCCATGCCTGGGAGGAGGCAAGGGTAGCTACAGGGCATGCAACTACCTCCTAAAGAGACAAAAGTTCTCCGCTACCAGCCCAGGAGGAATCTGGGGCTGCTATGCAGAACCAAACCTCTCTCAGGACGTAGCCAAAAGCCACAGAGTTATCCTAAAAGTTTCTAAACGCATGCCCAGGAGGAGGCAAAGGTAGCTTCCAGGCATGCAGCTACCACCCAAAGCGACAAAAGGTCTCCGTTACCAGCCCGGGAGGAATCTGGGGCTGCTATCCAGAACCAAACCTCTCTCAGGAGGTAGAAAAAAACATAAACTTATCC
The DNA here is from genome assembly GCF_964034855.1 of Anser brachyrhynchus. Taxonomy (NCBI): domain Eukaryota; kingdom Metazoa; phylum Chordata; class Aves; order Anseriformes; family Anatidae; genus Anser; species Anser brachyrhynchus. Next base: position 13,777,840 of record NC_137695.1, read on the forward strand.
AAAACATGCTACAAAGGCATGCTTGCGAGGACGCAAGGGGAACGAGCAGGCACGGACCTACCTTCAAAAGGGACAAGAGCTCTCCAGTACCTGCTGTGGACGAACCTGGGACTACTCCCCAGAGGTAAGGAAACACTCTTTTACTGGGTCCCTGACACAGACGACAGCATTTCTAAATCCACCGATTCCTCTTTCCTCCACAGAAAGGGAACTGGGCACTCGTCAATACACCTGCCCTGGAGCGCTTCTGGATGCTGCATGAGTTTCTCTCTCCCTGCAATTCCGTAAAGAACACGCTGCAAAACGCCTGGCAGGAATCAAGTCCCTGCTCACCAGCTACTTGCGCACCTTTCGGCTGGCCCACCATCAGCTGTTGGAGCACGGAGTCGTGAGAAAAGAAAATTCCCACCTACCTGCCCTGGAGGAATGGGAGGCTGCTATGCAGAACCAAACCACCCTAAGGAGTTATAAAAAAGCCAAAGAGTTATCCAAAAAGTTTCTAAAGGCATGCCCGGGAGGAGGCAAGGGTAGCTACACGGCATGGACCTACCTCCTAGAGATAAAAGTTCGCCGGTACCAGCCCGGGAGGAATCTGGGGCTGCTATCCAGAACTAAACCTCTCTCAGGAGGTAGACAAAAGCCAAAGAGTTATACAAAAAATTTCCAGATGCATGCCTGGCAGGAGGCAAGGGTAGCTACCAGGCATGGACCTACCTCCTAAAGAGACAAAAGTTCTCCGCTACCAGCCCAGGAGCAATCTGGGGCTGCTATCCAGAACTAAACCTCTCTCAGGAGGTAGACAAAAAGCTCGGATAGCATGTGAAATGCTTGCCATAGCCATGCCTGGGAGGAGGCAAGGGTAGCTACAGGGCATGCAACTACCTCCTAAAGAGACAAAAGTTCTCCGCTACCAGCCCAGGAGGAATCTGGGGCTGCTATGCAGAACCAAACCTCTCTCAGGACGTAGCCAAAAGCCACAGAGTTATCCTAAAAGTTTCTAAACGCATGCCCAGGAGGAGGCAAAGGTAGCTTCCAGGCATGCAGCTACCACCCTAAGCGACAAAAGGTCTCCATTACCAGCCCGGGAGGAATCTGGGGCTGCTATCCAGAACCAAACCTCTCTCAGGAGGTAGAAAAAACCATAAACTTTTCCAAAACATGCTACAAAGGCATGCTTGCGAGGATGCAAGGGGAACGAGCAGGCACGGAGCTACCTTCAAAAGGGACAAGAGCTCTCCAGTACCTGCTGTGGACGAACCTGGGACTACTCCCCAGAGGTAAGGAAACACTATTTTACTGGGTCCCTGACACAGACGACACCATTTCTAAATCCACCGATTCCTCTTTCCTCCACAGAAAGGGAACTGGGCACTCGTCAATACACCTGCCCTGGAGCGCTTCTGGATGCTGCATGAGTTTCCCTCTCCCTGCAATTCCGTAAAGAACACGCTGCAAAACGCCTGGCAGGAATCAAGTCCCTGCTCACCAGCTACTTGCGCACCTTTCGGCTGGCCCACCATCAGCTGTTGGAGCACGGAGTCGTGAGAAAAGAAAATTCCCACCTACCTGCCCTGGAGGAATGGGAGGCTGCTATGCAGAACCAAACCACCCTAAGGAGTTATAAAAAAGCCAAAGAGTTATCCAAAAAGTTTCTAAAGGCATGCCCGGGAGGAGGCAAGGGTAGCTACACGGCATGGACCTACCTCCTAGAGATAAAAGTTCGCCGGTACCAGCCCGGGAGGAATCTGGGGCTGCTATCCAGAACTAAACCTCTCTCAGGAGGTAGACAAAAGCCAAAGAGTTATCCAAAAAATTTCCAGATGCATGCCTGGCAGGAGGCAAGGGTAGCTACCAGGCATGGACCTACCTCCTAAAGAGACAAAAGTTCTCCGCTACCAGCCCGGGAGCAATCTGGGGCTGCTATCCAGAACTAAACCTCTCTCAGGAGGTAGACAAAAAGCTCGGATAGCATGTGAAATGCTTGCCATAGCCATGCCTGGGAGGAGGCAAGGGTAGCTACAGGGCATGCAACTACCTCCTAAAGAGACAAAAGTTCTCCGCTACCAGCCCAGGAGGAATCTGGGGCTGCTATGCAGAACCAAACCTCTCTCAGGACGTAGCCAAAAGCCACAGAGTTATCCTAAAAGTTTCTAAACGCATGCCCAGGAGGAGGCAAAGGTAGCTTCCAGGCATGCAGCTACCACCCAAAGCGACAAAAGGTCTCCGTTACCAGCCCGGGAGGAATCTGGGGCTGCTATCCAGAACCAAACCTCTCTCAGGAGGTAGAAAAAAACATAAACTTATCCAAAACATGCTACAAAGGCATGCTTGCGAGGACGCAAGGGGAACGAGCAGGCACGGACCTACCTTCAAAAGGGACAAGAGCTCTCCAGTACCTGCTGTGGACGAACCTGGGACTACTCCCCAGAGGTAAGGAAACACTCTTTTACTGGGTCCCTGACACAGACGACAGCATTTCTAAATCCACCGATTCCTCTTTCCTCCACAGAAAGGGAACTGGGCACTCGTCAATACACCTGCCCTGGAGCGCTTCTGGATGCTGCATGAGTTTCTCTCTCCCTGCAATTCCGTAAAGAACACGCTGCAAAACGCCTGGCAGGAATCAAGTCCCTGCTCACCAGCTACTTGCGCACCTTTCGGCTGGCCCACCATCAGCTGTTGGAGCACGGAGTCGTGAGAAAAGAAAATTCCCACCTACCTGCCCTGGAGGAATGGGAGGCTGCTATGCAGAACCAAACCACCCTAAGGAGTTATAAAAAAGCCAAAGAGTTATCCAAAAAGTTTCTAAAGGCATGCCCGGGAGGAGGCAAGGGTAGCTACACGGCATGGACCTACCTCCTAGAGATAAAAGTTCGCCGGTACCAGCCCGGGAGGAATCTGGGGCTGCTATCCAGAACTAAACCTCTCTCAGGAGGTAGACAAAAGCCAAAGAGTTATCCAAAAAATTTCCAGATGCATGCCTGGCAGGAGGCAAGGGTAGCTACCAGGCATGGACCTACCTCCTAAAGAGACAAAAGTTCTCCGCTACCAGCCCGGGAGCAATCTGGGGCTGCTATCCAGAACTAAACCTCTCTCAGGAGGTAGACAAAAAGCTCGGATAGCATGTGAAATGCTTGCCATAGCCATGCCTGGGAGGAGGCAAGGGTAGCTACAGGGCATGCAACTACCTCCTAAAGAGACAAAAGTTCTCCGCTACCAGCCCAGGAGGAATCTGGGGCTGCTATGCAGAACTAAACCTCTCTCAGGACGTAGCCAAAAGCCACAGAGTTATCCTAAAAGTTTCTAAACGCATGCCCAGGAGGAGGCAAAGGTAGCTTCCAGGCATGCAGCTACCACCTAAAGCGACAAAAGGTCTCCGCTACCAGCCCGGGAGGAATCTGGGGCTGCTATCCAGAACCAAACCTCTCTCAGGAGGTAGAAAAAACCATAAACTTATCCAAAACATGCTACAAAGGCATGCTTGCGAGGACGCAAGGGGAACGAGCAGGCACGGAGCTACCTTCAAAAGGGACAAGAGCTCTCCAGTACCTGCTGTGGACGAACCTGGGACTACTCCCCAGAGGTAAGGAAACACTCTTTTACTGGGTCCCTGACACAGACGACAGCATTTCTAAATCCACCGATTCCTCTTTCCTCCACAGAAAGGGAACTGGGCACTCGTCAATACACCTGCCCTGGAGCGCTTCTGGATGCTGCATGAGTTTCTCTCTCCCTGCAATTCCGTAAAGAACACGCTGCAAAACGCCTGGCAGGAATCAAGTCCCTGCTCACCAGCTACTTGCGCACCTTTCGGCTGGCCCAAAATCAGCTGTTGGAGCACGGAGTCGTGAGAAAAGAAAATTCTCACCTACCTGCCCTGGAGGAATGGGAGGCTGCTATGCAGAACCAAACCACCCTAAGGAGTTATAAAAAAGCCAAAGAGTTATCCAAAAAGTTTCTAAAGGCATGCCCGGGAGGAGGCAAGGGTAGCTACACGGCATGGACCTACCTCCTAGAGATAAAAGTTCGCCGGTACCAGCCCGGGAGGAATCTGGGGCTGCTATCCAGAACTAAACCTCTCTCAGGAGGTAGACAAAAAGCTCGGATAGCATGTGAAATGCTTGCCATAGCCATGCCTGGGAGGAGGCAAGGGTAGCTACAGGGCATGCAACTACCTCCTAAAGAGACAAAAGTTCTCCGCTACCAGCCCAGGAGGAATCTGGGGCTGCTATGCAGAACCAAACCTCTCTCAGGACGTAGCCAAAAGCCACAGAGTTATCCTAAAAGTTTCTAAACGCATGCCCAGGAGGAGGCAAAGGTAGCTTCCAGGCATGCAGCTACCACCTAAAGCGACAAAAGGTCTCCGCTACCAGCCCGGGAGGAATCTGGGGCTGCTATCCAGAACCAAACCTCTCTCAGGAGGTAGAAAAAAACATAAACTTATCCAAAACATGCTACAAAGGCATGCTTGCGAGGACGCAAGGGGAACGAGCAGGCACGGAGCTACCTTCAAAAGGGACAAGAGCTCTCCAGTACCTGCTGTGGACGAACCTGGGACTACTCCCCAGAGGTAAGGAAACACTATTTTACTGGGTCCCTGACACAGACGACACCATTTCTAAATCCACCGATTCCTCTTTCCTCCACAGAAAGGGAACTGGGCACTCGTCAATACACCTGCCCTGGAGCGCTTCTGGATGCTGCATGAGTTTCTCTCTCCCTGCAATTCCGTAAAGAACACGCTGCAAAACGCCTGGCAGGAATCAAGTCCCTGCTCACCAGCTACTTGCGCACCTTTCGGCTGGCCCACCATCAGCTGTTGGAGCACGGAGTCGTGAGAAAAGAAAATTCTCACCTACCTGCCCTGGAGGAATGGGAGGCTGCTATGCAGAACCAAACCACCCTAAGGAGTTATAAAAAAGCCAAAGAGTTATCCAAAAAGTTTCTAAAGGCATGCCCGGGAGGAGGCAAGGGTAGCTACACGGCATGGACCTACCTCCTAGAGATAAAAGTTCGCCGGTACCAGCCCGGGAGGAATCTGGGGCTGCTATCCAGAACTAAACCTCTCTCAGGAGGTAGACAAAAGCCAAAGAGTTATACAAAAAATTTCCAGATGCATGCCTGGCAGGAGGCAAGGGTAGCTACCAGGCATGGACCTACCTCCTAAAGAGACAAAAGTTCTCCGCTACCAGCCCAGGAGCAATCTGGGGCTGCTATCCAGAACTAAACCTCTCTCAGGAGGTAGACAAAAAGCTCGGATAGCATGTGAAATGCTTGCCATAGCCATGCCTGGGAGGAGGCAAGGGTAGCTACAGGGCATGCAACTACCTCCTAAAGAGACAAAAGTTCTCCGCTACCAGCCCAGGAGGAATCTGGGGCTGCTATGCAGAACCAAACCTCTCTCAGGACGTAGCCAAAAGCCACAGAGTTATCCTAAAAGTTTCTAAACGCATGCCCAGGAGGAGGCAAAGGTAGCTTCCAGGCATGCAGCTACCACCCAAAGCGACAAAAGGTCTCCATTACCAGCCCGGGAGGAATCTGGGGCTGCTATCCAGAACCAAACCTCTCTCAGGAGGTAGAAAAAACCATAAACTTTTCCAAAACATGCTACAAAGGCATGCTTGCGAGGATGCAAGGGGAACGAGCAGGCACGGAGCTACCTTCAAAAGGGACAAGAGCTCTCCAGTACCTGCTGTGGACGAACCTGGGACTACTCCCCAGAGGTAAGGAAACACTATTTTACTGGGTCCCTGACACAGACGACACCATTTCTAAATCCACCGATTCCTCTTTCCTCCACAGAAAGGGAACTGGGCACTCGTCAATACACCTGCCCTGGAGCGCTTCTGGATGCTGCATGAGTTTCCCTCTCCCTGCAATTCCGTAAAGAACACGCTGCAAAACGCCTGGCAGGAATCAAGTCCCTGCTCACCAGCTACTTGCGCACCTTTCGGCTGGCCCACCATCAGCTGTTGGAGCACGGAGTCGTGAGAAAAGAAAATTCCCACCTACCTGCCCTGGAGGAATGGGAGGCTGCTATGCAGAACCAAACCACCCTAAGGAGTTATAAAAAAGCCAAAGAGTTATCCAAAAAGTTTCTAAAGGCATGCCCGGGAGGAGGCAAGGGTAGCTACACGGCATGGACCTACCTCCTAGAGATAAAAGTTCGCCGGTACCAGCCCGGGAGGAATCTGGGGCTGCTATCCAGAACTAAACCTCTCTCAGGAGGTAGACAAAAGCCAAAGAGTTATCCAAAAAATTTCCAGATGCATGCCTGGCAGGAGGCAAGGGTAGCTACCAGGCATGGACCTACCTCCTAAAGAGACAAAAGTTCTCCGCTACCAGCCCGGGAGCAATCTGGGGCTGCTATCCAGAACTAAACCTCTCTCAGGAGGTAGACAAAAAGCTCGGATAGCATGTGAAATGCTTGCCATAGCCATGCCTGGGAGGAGGCAAGGGTAGCTACAGGGCATGCAACTACCTCCTAAAGAGACAAAAGTTCTCCGCTACCAGCCCAGGAGGAATCTGGGGCTGCTATGCAGAACCAAACCTCTCTCAGGACGTAGCCAAAAGCCACAGAGTTATCCTAAAAGTTTCTAAACGCATGCCCAGGAGGAGGCAAAGGTAGCTTCCAGGCATGCAGCTACCACCCAAAGCGACAAAAGGTCTCCGTTACCAGCCCGGGAGGAATCTGGGGCTGCTATCCAGAACCAAACCTCTCTCAGGAGGTAGAAAAAACCATAAACTTATCCAAAACATGCTACAAAGGCATGCTTGCGAGGACGCAAGGGGAACGAGCAGGCACGGAGCTACCTTCAAAAGGGACAAGAGCTCTCCAGTACCTGCTGTGGACGAACCTGGGACTACTCCCCAGAGGTAAGGAAACACTCTTTTACTGGGTCCCTGACACAGACGACACCATTTCTAAATCCACCGATTCCTCTTTCCTCCACAGAAAGGGAACTGGGCACTCGTCAATACACCTGCCCTGGAGCGCTTCTGGATGCTGCATGAGTTTCTCTCTCCCTGCAATTCCGTAAAGAACACGCTGCAAAACGCCTGGCAGGAATCAAGTCCCTGCTCACCAGCTACTTGCGCACCTTTCGGCTGGCCCACCATCAGCTGTTGGAGCACGGAGTCGTGAGAAAAGAAAATTCTCACCTACCTGCCCTGGAGGAATGGGAGGCTGCTATGCAGAACCAAACCACCCTAAGGAGTTATAAAAAAGCCAAAGAGTTATCCAAAAAGTTTCTAAAGGCATGCCCGGGAGGAGGCAAGGGTAGCTACACGGCATGGACCTACCTCCTAGAGATAAAAGTTCGCCGGTACCAGCCCGGGAGGAATCTGGGGCTGCTATCCAGAACTAAACCTCTCTCAGGAGGTAGACAAAAGCCAAAGAGTTATCCAAAAAATTTCCAGATGCATGCCTGGCAGGAGGCAAGGGTAGCTACCAGGCATGGACCTACCTCCTAAAGAGACAAAAGTTCTCCGCTACCAGCCCGGGAGCAATCTGGGGCTGCTATCCAGAACTAAACCTCTCTCAGGAGGTAGACAAAAAGCTCGGATAGCATGTGAAATGCTTGCCATAGCCATGCCTGGGAGGAGGCAAGGGTAGCTACAGGGCATGCAACTACCTCCTAAAGAGACAAAAGTTCTCCGCTACCAGCCCAGGAGGAATCTGGGGCTGCTATGCAGAACCAAACCTCTCTCAGGACGTAGCCAAAAGCCACAGAGTTATCCTAAAAGTTTCTAAACGCATGCCCAGGAGGAGGCAAAGGTAGCTTCCAGGCATGCAGCTACCACCCAAAGCGACAAAAGGTCTCCGTTACCAGCCCGGGAGGAATCTGGGGCTGCTATCCAGAACCAAACCTCTCTCAGGAGGTAGAAAAAAACATAAACTTATCCAAAACATGCTACAAAGGCATGCTTGCGAGGACGCAAGGGGAACGAGCAGGCACGGAGCTACCTTCAAAAGGGACAAGAGCTCTCCAGTACCTGCTGTGGACGAACCTGGGACTACTCCCCAGAGGTAAGGAAACACTCTTTTACTGGGTCCCTGACACAGACGACACCATTTCTAAATCCACCGATTCCTCTTTCCTCCACAGAAAGGGAACTGGGCACTCGTCAATACACCTGCCCTGGAGCGCTTCTGGATGCTGCATGAGTTTCTCTCTCCCTGCAATTCCGTAAAGAACACGCTGCAAAACGCCTGGCAGGAATCAAGTCCCTGCTCACCAGCTACTTGCGCACCTTTCGGCTGGCCCACCATCAGCTGTTGGAGCACGGAGTCGTGAGAAAAGAAAATTCCCACCTACCTGCCCTGGAGGAATGGGAGGCTGCTATGCAGAACCAAACCACCCTAAGGAGTTATAAAAAAGCCAAAGAGTTATCCAAAAAGTTTCTAAAGGCATGCCCGGGAGGAGGCAAGGGTAGCTACACGGCATGGACCTACCTCCTAGAGATAAAAGTTCGCCGGTACCAGCCCGGGAGGAATCTGGGGCTGCTATCCAGAACTAAACCTCTCTCAGGAGGTAGACAAAAGCCAAAGAGTTATCCAAAAAATTTCCAGATGCATGCCTGGCAGGAGGCAAGGGTAGCTACCAGGCATGGACCTACCTCCTAAAGAGACAAAAGTTCTCCGCTACCAGCCCGGGAGCAATCTGGGGCTGCTATCCAGAACTAAACCTCTCTCAGGAGGTAGACAAAAAGCTCGGATAGCATGTGAAATGCTTGCCATAGCCATGCCTGGGAGGAGGCAAGGGTAGCTACAGGGCATGCAACTACCTCCTAAAGAGACAAAAGTTCTCCGCTACCAGCCCAGGAGGAATCTGGGGCTGCTATGCAGAACTAAACCTCTCTCAGGACGTAGCCAAAAGCCACAGAGTTATCCTAAAAGTTTCTAAACGCATGCCCAGGAGGAGGCAAAGGTAGCTTCCAGGCATGCAGCTACCACCTAAAGCGACAAAAGGTCTCCGCTACCAGCCCGGGAGGAATCTGGGGCTGCTATCCAGAACCAAACCTCTCTCAGGAGGTAGAAAAAAACATAAACTTATCCAAAACATGCTACAAAGGCATGCTTGCGAGGACGCAAGGGGAACGAGCAGGCACGGACCTACCTTCAAAAGGGACAAGAGCTCTCCAGTACCTGCTGTGGACGAACCTGGGACTACTCCCCAGAGGTAAGGAAACACTCTTTTACTGGGTCCCTGACACAGACGACACCATTTCTAAATCCACCGATTCCTCTTTCCTCCACAGAAAGGGAACTGGGCACTCGTCAATACACCTGCCCTGGAGCGCTTCTGGATGCTGCATGAGTTTCTCTCTCCCTGCAATTCCGTAAAGAACACGCTGCAAAACGCCTGGCAGGAATCAAGTCCCTGCTCACCAGCTACTTGCGCACCTTTCGGCTGGCCCACCATCAGCTGTTGGAGCACGGAGTCGTGAGAAAAGAAAATTCTCACCTACCTGCCCTGGAGGAATGGGAGGCTGCTATGCAGAACCAAACCACCCTAAGGAGTTATAAAAAAGCCAAAGAGTTATCCAAAAAGTTTCTAAAGGCATGCCCGGGAGGAGGCAAGGGTAGCTACACGGCATGGACCTACCTCCTAGAGATAAAAGTTCGCCGGTACCAGCCCGGGAGGAATCTGGGGCTGCTATCCAGAACTAAACCTCTCTCAGGAGGTAGACAAAAAGCTTGGATAGCATGTGAAATGCTTGCCATAGCCATGCCTGGGAGGAGGCAAGGGTAGCTACAGGGCATGCAACTACCTCCTAAAGAGACAAAAGTTCTCCGCAACCAGCCCAGGAGGAATCTGGGGCTGCTATGCAGAACCAAACCTCTCTCAGGACGTAGCCAAAAGCCACAGAGTTATCCTAAAAGTTTCTAAACGCATGCCCAGGAGGAGGCAAAGGTAGCTTCCAGGCATGCAGCTACCACCCAAAGCGACAAAAGGTCTCCATTACCAGCCCGGGAGGAATCTGGGGCTGCTATCCAGAACCAAACCTCTCTCAGGAGGTAGAAAAAACCATAAACTTTTCCAAAACATGCTACAAAGGCATGCTTGCGAGGATGCAAGGGGAACGAGCAGGCACGGAGCTACCTTCAAAAGGGACAAGAGCTCTCCAGTACCTGCTGTGGACGAACCTGGGACTACTCCCCAGAGGTAAGGAAACACTATTTTACTGGGTCCCTGACACAGACGACACCATTTCTAAATCCACCGATTCCTCTTTCCTCCACAGAAAGGGAACTGGGCACTCGTCAATACACCTGCCCTGGAGCGCTTCTGGATGCTGCATGAGTTTCCCTCTCCCTGCAATTCCGTAAAGAACACGCTGCAAAACGCCTGGCAGGAATCAAGTCCCTGCTCACCAGCTACTTGCGCACCTTTCGGCTGGCCCACCATCAGCTGTTGGAGCACGGAGTCGTGAGAAAAGAAAATTCCCACCTACCTGCCCTGGAGGAATGGGAGGCTGCTATGCAGAACCAAACCACCCTAAGGAGTTATAAAAAAGCCAAAGAGTTATCCAAAAAGTTTCTAAAGGCATGCCCGGGAGGAGGCAAGGGTAGCTACACGGCATGGACCTACCTCCTAGAGATAAAAGTTCGCCGGTACCAGCCCGGGAGGAATCTGGGGCTGCTATCCAGAACTAAACCTCTCTCAGGAGGTAGACAAAAGCCAAAGAGTTATCCAAAAAATTTCCAGATGCATGCCTGGCAGGAGGCAAGGGTAGCTACCAGGCATGGACCTACCTCCTAAAGAGACAAAAGTTCTCCGCTACCAGCCCGGGAGCAATCTGGGGCTGCTATCCAGAACTAAACCTCTCTCAGGAGGTAGACAAAAAGCTCGGATAGCATGTGAAATGCTTGCCATAGCCATGCCTGGGAGGAGGCAAGGGTAGCTACAGGGCATGCAACTACCTCCTAAAGAGACAAAAGTTCTCCGCTACCAGCCCAGGAGGAATCTGGGGCTGCTATGCAGAACCAAACCTCTCTCAGGACGTAGCCAAAAGCCACAGAGTTATCCTAAAAGTTTCTAAACGCATGCCCAGGAGGAGGCAAAGGTAGCTTCCAGGCATGCAGCTACCACCCAAAGCGACAAAAGGTCTCCGTTACCAGCCCGGGAGGAATCTGGGGCTGCTATCCAGAACCAAACCTCTCTCAGGAGGTAGAAAAAACCATAAACTTATCCAAAACATGCTACAAAGGCATGCTTGCGAGGACGCAAGGGGAACGAGCAGGCACGGAGCTACCTTCAAAAGGGACAAGAGCTCTCCAGTACCTGCTGTGGACGAACCTGGGACTACTCCCCAGAGGTAAGGAAACACTCTTTTACTGGGTCCCTGACACAGACGACACCATTTCTAAATCCACCGATTCCTCTTTCCTCCACAGAAAGGGAACTGGGCACTCGTCAATACACCTGCCCTGGAGCGCTTCTGGATGCTGCATGAGTTTCTCTCTCCCTGCAATTCCGTAAAGAACACGCTGCAAAACGCCTGGCAGGAATCAAGTCCCTGCTCACCAGCTACTTGCGCACCTTTCGGCTGGCCCACCATCAGCTGTTGGAGCACGGAGTCGTGAGAAAAGAAAATTCTCACCTACCTGCCCTGGAGGAATGGGAGGCTGCTATGCAGAACCAAACCACCCTAAGGAGTTATAAAAAAGCCAAAGAGTTATCCAAAAAGTTTCTAAAGGCATGCCCGGGAGGAGGCAAGGGTAGCTACACGGCATGGACCTACCTCCTAGAGATAAAAGTTCGCCGGTACCAGCCCGGGAGGAATCTGGGGCTGCTATCCAGAACTAAACCTCTCTCAGGAGGTAGACAAAAGCCAAAGAGTTATCCAAAAAATTTCCAGATGCATGCCTGGCAGGAGGCAAGGGTAGCTACCAGGCATGGACCTACCTCCTAAAGAGACAAAAGTTCTCCGCTACCAGCCCGGGAGCAATCTGGGGCTGCTATCCAGAACTAAACCTCTCTCAGGAGGTAGACAAAAAGCTCGGATAGCATGTGAAATGCTTGCCATAGCCATGCCTGGGAGGAGGCAAGGGTAGCTACAGGGCATGCAACTACCTCCTAAAGAGACAAAAGTTCTCCGCTACCAGCCCAGGAGGAATCTGGGGCTGCTATGCAGAACCAAACCTCTCTCAGGACGTAGCCAAAAGCCACAGAGTTATCCTAAAAGTTTCTAAACGCATGCCCAGGAGGAGGCAAAGGTAGCTTCCAGGCATGCAGCTACCACCCAAAGCGACAAAAGGTCTCCGTTACCAGCCCGGGAGGAATCTGGGGCTGCTATCCAGAACCAAACCTCTCTCAGGAGGTAGAAAAAACCATAAACTTATCCAAAACATGCTACAAAGGCATGCTTGCGAGGACGCAAGGGGAACGAGCAGGCACGGAGCTACCTTCAAAAGGGACAAGAGCTCTCCAGTACCTGCTGTGGACGAACCTGGGACTACTCCCCAGAGGTAAGGAAACACTCTTTTACTGGGTCCCTGACACAGACGACACCATTTCTAAATCCACCGATTCCTCTTTCCTCCACAGAAAGGGAACTGGGCACTCGTCAATACACCTGCCCTGGAGCGCTTCTGGATGCTGCATGAGTTTCTCTCTCCCTGCAATTCCGTAAAGAACACGCTGCAAAACGCCTGGCAGGAATCAAGTCCCTGCTCACCAGCTACTTGCGCACCTTTCGGCTGGCCCACCATCAGCTGTTGGAGCACGGAGTCGTGAGAAAAGAAAATTCCCACCTACCTGCCCTGGAGGAATGGGAGGCTGCTATGCAGAACCAAACCACCCTAAGGAGTTATAAAAAAGCCAAAGAGTTATCCAAAAAGTTTCTAAAGGCATGCCCGGGAGGAGGCAAGGGTAGCTACACGGCATGGACCTACCTCCTAGAGATAAAAGTTCGCCGGTACCAGCCCGGGAGGAATCTGGGGCTGCTATCCAGAACTAAACCTCTCTCAGGAGGTAGACAAAAGCCAAAGAGTTATCCAAAAAATTTCCAGATGCATGCCTGGCAGGAGGCAAGGGTAGCTACCAGGCATGGACCTACCTCCTAAAGAGACAAAAGTTCTCCGCTACCAGCCCGGGAGCAATCTGGGGCTGCTATCCAGAACTAAACCTCTCTCAGGAGGTAGACAAAAAGCTCGGATAGCATGTGAAATGCTTGCCATAGCCATGCCTGGGAGGAGGCAAGGGTAGCTACAGGGCATGCAACTACCTCCTAAAGAGACAAAAGTTCTCCGCTACCAGCCCAGGAGGAATCTGGGGCTGCTATGCAGAACTAAACCTCTCTCAGGACGTAGCCAAAAGCCACAGAGTTATCCTAAAAGTTTCTAAACGCATGCCCAGGAGGAGGCAAAGGTAGCTTCCAGGCATGCAGCTACCACCTAAAGCGACAAAAGGTCTCCGCTACCAGCCCGGGAGGAATCTGGGGCTGCTATCCAGAACCAAACCTCTCTCAGGAGGTAGAAAAAACCATAAACTTATCCAAAACATGCTACAAAGGCATGCTTGCGAGGACGCAAGGGGAATGAGCAGGCACGGACCTACCTTCAAAAGGGACAAGAGCTCTCCAGTACCTGCTGTGGACGAACCTGGGACTACTCCCCAGAGGTAAGGAAACACTTTTACTGGGTCCCTGACACAGACGACACCATTTCTAAATCCACCGATTCCTCTTTCCTCCACAGAAAGGGAACTGGGCACTCGTCAATACACCTGCCCTGGAGCGCTTCTGGATGCTGCATGAGTTTCTCTCTCCCTGCAATTCCGTAAAGAACACGCTGCAAAACGCCTGGCAGGAATCAAGTCCCTGCTCACCAGCTACTTGCGCACCTTTCGGCTGGCCCACCATCAGCTGTTGGAGCACGGAGTCGTGAGAAAAGAAAATTCTCACCTACCTGCCCTGGAGGAATGGGAGGCTGCTATGCAGAACCAAACCACCCTAAGGAGTTATAAAAAAGCCAAAGAGTTATCCAAAAAGTTTCTAAAGGCATGCCCGGGAGGAGGCAAGGGTAGCTACACGGCATGGACCTACCTCCTAGAGATAAAAGTTCGCCGGTACCAGCCCGGGAGGAATCTGGGGCTGCTATCCAGAACTAAACCTCTCTCAGGAGGTAGACAAAAAGCTCGGATAGCATGTGAAATGCTTGCCATAGCCATGCCTGGGAGGAGGCAAGGGTAGCTACAGGGCATGCAACTACCTCCTAAAGAGACAAAAGTTCTCCGCTACCAGCCCAGGAGGAATCTGGGGCTGCTATGCAGAACCAAACCTCTCTCAGGACGTAGCCAAAAGCCACAGAGTTATCCTAAAAGTTTCTAAACGCATGCCCAGGAGGAGGCAAAGGTAGCTTCCAGGCATGCAGCTACCACCTAAAGCGACAAAAGGTCTCCGCTACCAGCCCGGGAGGAATCTGGGGCTGCTATCCAGAACCAAACCTCTCTCAGGAGGTAGAAAAAACCATAAACTTATCCAAAACATGCTACAAAGGCATGCTTGCGAGGACGCAAGGGGAACGAGCAGGCACGGAGCTACCTTCAAAAGGGACAAGAGCTCTCCAGTACCTGCTGTGGACGAACCTGGGACTACTCCCCAGAGGTAAGGAAACACTATTTTACTGGGTCCCTGACACAGACGACACCATTTCTAAATCCACCGATTCCTCTTTCCTCCACAGAAAGGGAACTGGGCACTCGTCAATACACCTGCCCTGGAGCGCTTCTGGATGCTGCATGAGTTTCTCTCTCCCTGCAATTCCGTAAAGAACACGCTGCAAAACGCCTGGCAGGAATCAAGTCCCTGCTCACCAGCTACTTGCGCACCTTTCGGCTGGCCCACCATCAGCTGTTGGAGCACGGAGTCGTGAGAAAAGAAAATTCTCACCTACCTGCCCTGGAGGAATGGGAGGCTGCTATGCAGAACCAAACCACCCTAAGGAGTTATAAAAAAGCCAAAGAGTTATCCAAAAAGTTTCTAAAGGCATGCCCGGGAGGAGGCAAGGGTAGCTACACGGCATGGACCTACCTCCTAGAGATAAAAGTTCGCCGGTACCAGCCCGGGAGGAATCTGGGGCTGCTATCCAGAACTAAACCTCTCTCAGGAGGTAGACAAAAGCCAAAGAGTTATCCAAAAAATTTCCAGATGCATGCCTGGCAGGAGGCAAGGGTAGCTACCAGGCATGGACCTACCTCCTAAAGAGACAAAAGTTCTCCGCTACCAGCCCGGGAGCAATCTGGGGCTGCTATCCAGAACTAAACCTCTCTCAGGAGGTAGACAAAAAGCTCGGATAGCATGTGAAATGCTTGCCATAGCCATGCCTGGGAGGAGGCAAGGGTAGCTACAGGGCATGCAACTACCTCCTAAAGAGACAAAAGTTCTCCGCTACCAGCCCAGGAGGAATCTGGGGCTGCTATGCAGAACCAAACCTCTCTCAGGACGTAGCCAAAAGCCACAGAGTTATCCTAAAAGTTTCTAAACGCATGCCCAGGAGGAGGCAAAGGTAGCTTCCAGGCATGCAGCTACCACCTAAAGCGACAAAAGGTCTCCGCTACCAGCCCGGGAGGAATCTGGGGCTGCTATCCAGAACCAAACCTCTCTCAGGAGGTAGAAAAAAACATAAACTTATCCAAAACATGCTACAAAGGCATGCTTGCGAGGACGCAAGGGGAACGAGCAGGCACGGACCTACCTTCAAAAGGGACAAGAGCTCTCCAGTACCTGCTGTGGACGAACCTGGGACTACTCCCCAGAGGTAAGGAAACACTATTTTACTGGGTCCCTGACACAGACGACACCATTTCTAAATCCACCGATTCCTCTTTCCTCCACAGAAAGGGAACTGGGCACTCGTCAATACACCTGCCCTGGAGCGCTTCTGGATGCTGCATGAGTTTCTCTCTCCCTGCAATTCCGTAAAGAACACGCTGCAAAACGCCTGGCAGGAATCAAGTCCCTGCTCACCAGCTACTTGCGCACCTTTCGGCTGGCCCACCATCAGCTGTTGGAGCACGGAGTCGTGAGAAAAGAAAATTCCCACCTACCTGCCCTGGAGGAATGGGAGGCTGCTATGCAGAACCAAACCACCCTAAGGAGTTATAAAAAAGCCAAAGAGTTATCCAAAAAGTTTCTAAAGGCATGCCCGGGAGGAGGCAAGGGTAGCTACACGGCATGGACCTACCTCCTAGAGATAAAAGTTCGCTGGTACCAGCCCGGGAGGAATCTGGGGCTGCTATCCAGAACTAAACCTCTCTCAGGAGGTAGACAAAAGCCAAAGAGTTATCCAAAAAGTTTCCAGATGCATGCCTGGCAGGAGGCAAGGGTAGCTACACGGCATGGACCTACCTCCTAGAGACAAAAGTTCTCCGCTACCAGCCCGGGAGCAATCTGGGGCTGCTATCCAGAACTAAACCTCTCTCAGGAGGTAGACAAAAAGCTCGGATAGCATGTGAAATGCTTGCCATAGCCATGCCTGGGAGGAGGCAAGGGTAGCTACAGGGCATGCAACTACCTCCTAAAGAGACAAAAGTTCTCCGCTACCAGCCCAGGAGGAATCTGGGGCTGCTATGCAGAACCAAACCTCTCTCAGGACGTAGCCAAAAGCCACAGCGTTATCCTAAAAGTTTCTAAACGCATGCCCAGGAGGAGGCAAAGGTAGCTTCCAGGCATGCAGCTACCACCTAAAGCGACAAAAGGTCTCCGCTACCAGCCCGGGAGGAATCTGGGGCTGCTATCCAGAACCAAACCTCTCTCAGGAGGTAGAAAAAACCATAAACTTTTCCAAAACATGCTACAAAGGCATGCTTGCAAGGACGCAAGGGGAACGAGCAGGCACGGACCTACCTTCAAAAGGGACAAGAGCTCTCCAGTACCTGCTGTGGACGAATCTGGGACTACTCCCCAGAGGTAAGGAAACACTATTTTACTGGGTCCCTGACACAGACGACACCATTTCTAAATCCACCGATTCCTCTTTCCTCCACAGAAAGGGAACTGGGCACTCGTCAATACACCTGCCCTGGAGCGCTTCTGGATGCTGCATGAGTTTCCCTCTCCCTGCAATTCCGTAAAGAACACGCTGCAAAACGCCTGGCAGGAATCAAGTCCCTGCTCACCAGCTACTTGCGCACCTTTCGGCTGGCCCACCATCAGCTGTTGGAGCACGGAGTCGTGAGAAAAGAAAATTCCCACCTACCTGCCCTGGAGGAATGGGAGGCTGCTATGCAGAACCAAACCACCCTAAGGAGTTATAAAAAAGCCAAAGAGTTATCCAAAAAGTTTCTAAAGGCATGCCCGGGAGGAGGCAAGGGTAGCTACACGGCATGGACCTACCTCCTAGAGATAAAAGTTCGCCGGTACCAGCCCGGGAGGAATCTGGGGCTGCTATCCAGAACTAAACCTCTCTCAGGAGGTAGCCAAAAACCCTTCAATACATGCCAGAACTGTAGCAAATGCAAGCCGGTGACGAGGGAAGTGTAGCTACTGAGCATGCACCTACGGACCCTTGCTGACTGGGGCTGATCTCTGTGGGTTCGTCGACATGCTGTGCGGTGGCACTCAGCATGATTTACTCCAGAACCTTCCCTGGTTTCATAGGCACACTGATATGCCTGTAATTTTCCACATGTTCCCTCTTTCCCTTCTTGAGCGGTTCGCCAGGACTGCTGTAAAATTATTGGAAGAGGCTTGTTGCGGAGAATGGTCAGCCTATTTGTGTCACTGATAAGCACTGACCTTTGGCAAGGGGGCAGCTGAGGAGCTTGTTTCCTCTTGTCTCTTCCACAAACTTGGTGGATGGAGGCTCGTCCGCTTGGGAGGAGAGCTTGCTGAAAGAGGGAGTCTTGAGGAGGCAGGATGGTCCTCTTTTGCCAGCAGAACAGAATCCTGAACGCCACGGTACCCGCAGTGAAACCTTCAGCTTGTGCATTTGTAAAATAGGAATAAAAACAATATTTATAGAATATGAAAGTTAACCGCCCTGGATATTATAAGGAGCTTAATGAAGTACAAGCTAGGCATACAGGACTCTAGCACTCAACACTCCACCCAAAACATGCTCAACATCACCTCAGGGCAGGGCAAAGATCAGGCTGGGATATAACACAAAAGAGGAAAGTGTAGAAAAACTGTCTGTGTTAGGAAGAAGCGTTCCAGTCAGCATGATTTAGGTAAAGAGAGTAAAAAGTTAGAAAAGAGTGGGGGCAGAAAGAAAAGATTGGAGAGCTAGAAGAGGCAGTTGATGGGCTGTGCTGCTTCTCCTCCACCAGGACAGGGATGCCTTCTTGGTAAGCTCTGCGCCTTCACCTTTTGGTGAGAAATACCTGTGAGACCGTTCTCCTGGCACTGCTGTCATACATTAGCGGTATTGCAGTATTAGTGTATTTCTAAACAGCAATTCCAAATCGCTTCTGTCTGTCGCCTTATTAAATGCTTTTAGTTCCACAAAACGGTCTCAGTGAAATTCCTTGTCAGGGCCCCAAACAGTCAAAAGTTTGCCTCTGAAAAGTACCCTTTAACACAACAGTAAAATTGGTACAGTCAGCAGGAAATGCTCCAATGCTGTTCCTCAATACCTTGTTCCCATGACGGCCCAGCTTTGGAGTAGCCTGCCTGTTCCCCTTCTTCCTCCTTCCTTCTTTGTGCAGGAGTGCCTTTCCTTTCTAAATGACCTGACTTTATGCATTCATTGCACATAGGGGTGACTGATATTGGCACAGGCTGGTTCTCTGGCCCAGCCATGGGGCCTGGCACAGGGCTTGGAGTTTTGTTGATTGCAGCTCAGTAAGCACAGGCCAAGCCACATTTTCTTTGTGGTAGTTTCTTTGGAATGACCAGGGTGAAGACACACCTGTTTCAAGCATTCTAACAGCTTTTTAGGCTTCAGCACTTGTTCAGGGGTGAAGTTCCAAAATACTGGAGGTGCCCACTGCTCCAGGTGCCTGCCCATGTCCTCCCACACTCCCTGCCACTCATAACTCTCCTGGCCTGGGGCAGATCTGTGGGTGGTGTTCTTAAGTAGTTGTTTAACCTTAAACAGAACCCCTCTCTTAAGGAGAGAGGCCGAGGCACTTGCTGTGCTCAGACACCACCCCCTGAAGCAGGCCCATTTGGGTGAAGGTGTCAGCCACCGCTGGGGCAGATGGTGCAGGCCCCCAAGGGAGCTGCAGCCTCTTCTCGAGTCCGAGTGCCCACCGTTCTGCTGAGAGGCCCAGGCAGGAGAAGTGCCCCCAGCCAGTGCCGATGGTCACCAAGCAGTCCCTGGCTGCCGAGGTGTCTGTGCTTGGGCCTCTCCCTGTGCCAGCAGAACGGCCTCCTTCAAAGAGGTGCCCTTCCTGCACCCTCCCACATGCACGACTGCGCAACCTGCCTCACCATGCCCAGGCTGCCGGCCCTGCTCGCAGTGCTCCTACTCACCCGCACTCCTTAGGGCTGCCTTTTCTGGGGCTGGGCGTGGCCACCAGTGCTCCTATCCCATCCCATTTCACTTGTTGCAGGCACAGACTGGGCAAGCGAAACCTACCCTGTTGACATTTCTCATCACTTTGTGATCCAGGATAAGTCCTAGCCAGGACTTACCCCCTGCCAAAGGGGTATGGAGAAGGTTGTGGAACCTACTATTCCAGGCTGTATTTGCTGCAAAATTTTACTACATCAAAATTGTTAGTTACAAAATTGTAGCAACAAGATTGTTACTACATCAAAATGCCTTTCAATTCACTCTCATTATCATACAATCATGGAATTATAGACTGATTTGCTTGGAAAGGACCTCAAAGACTTTAAGATTCCCACCCACCTGCCACGGGCAGGGACACCTCCCACCAGACCTGATTGCTCAAAGCTGCATCCAGCCTGGCCTTGAACACTTCCAGGGAGGGGGAATCCACAGATTCTCTGGGCAACTTGTTCCAGTGCCTCACCACATTCTGAGTAAAGATCTTCTTCCTAACATCCATTCTAAATATCCCCCTTTTTCAGTTTAAAACCGTTCCCCCTCGTCCTATCATTATCTGCACAAGTAAAGAGTCCCTCTCCATCCTTTTTTATAAGAACCCTTTAAGTATTGAAAGGCTGCAATGAGATCTCACCAGAGCCTTCTCTTCTCCAGGGTGAAGATGCCCAGCTGTCTCAGACTTTCTTCTTAGGAGAGGTGCTCCAGCCCTCTGATCATCTTTGTAGCCCTCCTCTGGACTCACTCTAATGGATCTTTCTTGTGCTGGGGGCCCCAGACGTAGACGCAGTACTCCAAGTGAGGCCTCACAGGGGCAGAGCAGAGAGACACAATCACTTCCCTCCCCTGCTGGCCACCCCTCTGATGATGCAGCCCAGGATGAAGTTGGCCT